>NC_138885.1:73136704-73799994 GCF_965194825.1 Balaenoptera physalus
AGGAAATTTTGTAAAGTTTTTCATGTGCGTTTTGCAGGGGCCCTGGGAGGTTAGGTTTATTTTTACCTATTTCATTACTATTGTTTTTACTTTTTCCATTTATGTTTCTTGATGTAGATTCGTATACTAAGGTAAAACTGATTTAGTATATCTATCTGTTATCCATCCACATTACAAATCTCTTCTATAAAATTTAGTAATTTTTAAGTTAGAATCTCTTGGGTGTTCCAAGCATACAAGTGCATTATCAGCAAATGACAGTTTTATCTCTTTTAAAATGAGTTATTTCATTTTTAATATTGAATTTTCCAGAACCTCCAAAATAAGAATAAAAAAATGATAACATTGAACATCTTTGAGTTCCAAACTATAAATAATAGTTTTAGTGTTTTATCTCTTTATTTGATATTTGCTGTTGAACTTTGATGGGTAGATTTATTTATATTTAAATAGATTATTTTTTCCTATTTAGAGTTTTATTAGGAGTATCTGCTGAATATTGTCAGATAAATTCTCAGCATCTCTTAATGTGATTTTCCATTTTACATTTTTTGCTATAATGAATTACAGTGATACTTTCTCTGATATTGAATAAACTTTTCATTCACTACTTCTTTTGATAAATTGTTAGCTATTTAAACTTTATTTAAAGTTGGCTAAAAGTATAATAAAGTATGTGCAGTTTACTATTTTCTTTTTTTAATTGAGGTAATATTGGTTTATAACATTCTATGTACATTTCATTATACTCTGACTTCTGATGACACTACAGCATGCTCACCCACAAAAGTCTAGTTTCCATCCATCACTGTACAGCTGACCCCCTTTATTCATTTTGCCCTCCCTCAACCCCTTTCCTTTCTGGTGATTACCAATCTGTTCTCTGTTTCTATGTGTTTTTTTCTGTTTTATTTATCTATTCATTTACTTATTTATTTTTAATATTCCACATGGGAGTGAAATCATATGGTATTTGTCTTTCTCCATCTGACTTATTTCACTTAGCATAATACCATCAGGTTCCTTCAATATTATCGCAAATGGCAAGATTTCATCATTTTTATGGCCGAGTAGCATTCCATTGTGTGTATACCACATTTTCTTTATCCATTCATCCATCGATTAGGTTGTTTCCATATCTTGGCTGTTGTAAATAACTCAGTGAACATAGGAGTGCATATATCTTTTCAAATTACTATTTTAATATTCCTCAGGTAAATACCCAAAAGTGGAATTGCTGGATCATATGGCAACTCTATTTTTAGTTTTTTGAGGAACCTCCATACTGTTTGCCATAGTGGCTGCACCAATTTACATTCCCACCAACAGGGTAGGAGGGCTTCTTTTTCTCCACATCCTCTCCAACACTGGTTATTAATGTGTTTTTGATAATAGCCATTCTAACAGGCCTAAGGTAATATTTCATTTTCATGTGCCTGTTGGCTGTCTGTATGTCTTCTTTGGAAAATGTCTATTCAGATCCTCTGCCCATTTTTTAAATCAAGGTCTTTGTTTTTTTGCTATTGAGCTGAACGGGTAGTTTATACATTTTGGATGTTGACATTTTATCAGATATCTGATTTGCAAAAATCTTCTCCCTTTTGGTAGGTTGTCGTTTCATTTTGTTGATGGTTTCCTTTGCTGTGCAGAAGCTTTTTAGTGTGATGTAGTCCCACTTGTTTATTTTTGATTTTGCTGCCTTTGATTTTAGTGTCAAAATCCAAAATATCTTTGCCAAGACCAATGACGAGCTTACCACCTATATTTTTTTCTAGGAGTTTTATGGTTTCAGGTCTTCATTCAAGTCTTTAATCCATTTGAGTTAATTTTTGTGTATGGTGTAAGATACTGGTTTAGTTTTATTCTTTTGTGTTTATTTCTTATGTGACTGTCCAGTTTTCCCAACATCATTTATTAAAGAGACTGTCTTTTCTCCATTATGTATTCGTGTTCCTCTGTTGTATATTAATTGTCCATATATGTGTGAGATTATTTCTGGGTTCTCAAGTTTGTTTCATTCATCTGTGTGTCTGTTTTTTCTGCCAATACCATGCTGTTTTGATTACTATAGTTTTGTAGTATAATTTGAAATCAGGAGTGTGATACCTCCAGCTTTCTTCTTTTTCTCAAGATTGCTGTGGCTATTCAGGGTTTTTTTGTTGCTGTTGTTGTTTTTTTTTACAATTTTTAGTTTTATTTTTGTGAAAAATGTCATTGGGATATTGATAGAGATTTCATTGAATCTGTAGATTATTTTAGGTAGTATGGACACTAAACAATATTGACTTATCCATTCCATTAGCACAGAAATTCTTTCCCTTTTTCTGTGTCTTCTTCAGTTTCTTTCAACAACATCTTACAGTTTTCAGTGCACAGATCTTTCACCTCCTTGGTTAAATTTAATCCCTAGGTATTTTATTCTTTCTGTTGTGATTATAAATGGGGTTGTTTTCTTAGATTCTCTTTTTGTTTCTTCATTGTTAGTGTACAGAAATGCAATAGATTTTTTTCTGTTGAGATCTTACCCTGCAACTTTACTGTATTCACTTATTTCTAATAGTTTTTGATGGATTCTTTAGAATTGTGTATGTATAAAATTATGTCATCTACAAATAATGACAGTTTGACTTCTTCCTTTTCAATTTGGATGCCTTTTGTTTCCCTTCTCTTTCCTAATTCTTCTGGCTAGGACTGTGATACTGTGTTGAATAAGAGTGGTGAGAGTTGGCACACTTGTCTTGTTCCTGATCTTAGAGGGTTAGCTTTCAGTTTTTCACCATTGAGTGTGATGTTAACTGTGGTTTTGTCATATGTAGCCTTTATTATTTTGAAGTGTGTTCCTTCTATGCTTATTTTATTGAGTTTTTATCATAACTGGGTGTTAAATCTTGTCAAATTCTTTTTCTGCATCTATTGATGATCATATGATTTTTATTCTTCATTTTGTTAATGTGGAATATCACATTGATTTGTGAATGTTGAATCATTCTTTCATCCCTGGAATCAGTCCCACCTGAGCATGGTATGTGATCCTTTTAATGTACTGTTGGACTTAGTTTGCCTAATTTTGTTGACAGTTTTTGCATCTAGTTCTAGTTCATCAAAGGTGTTGGTCTGTAACTTTTGTGTGTGTGTTGTCTTGATCTGGTTTTGTTATCAGGGTAATGTTGACCTCATAAAATGAATTAGGAAGCATTCCCTCCTCTTCAATGTTTGGAAGAATTTGAGAAAGATGGGTATTAAATCGTTTTTGAATATTTGGTAGAATTCACCTGTGAAGCTATCTGGTCCTGGAATTTTGGTTTTTTGGAAGATTTTTGATGACCATTTCAGTCGCCTTACTAGTGAACAATATTCCGATTGTCTATATCTTCATGATTCATTCTTGGAAGATTGTATGATTTAAAAATATATCCATTTCTTCTGTGTTGTCCAATTTGTTGGTATATAGCTATTCATAGTATTCTCTTATAATCATTTGTATTTCTTTGGCATCTATTGTAATTTCTCCTATTTCATTTCTGATTTTATTTATCTGGATCTTCTTTTTTTCTTAGTAAGTCTTGCTAAAGGTGTGTTAATTTTATCTTTTTAAAGAACCAGCTCTTAGTTTCACTGATCTTTTCTGTTGTCTTTGTTTTTCTTTTTTAATTTTTTTAAGCTAAACTTTATTATTATTATTATTATTATTAAGTTGGCCACATGGCATGTGGGATCCTAGTTCCCCAACCAGGGATTGAACCCACGCCCCCTGCGTTGGAAGTGCGGAGTCTTAACCACTGGACCGCCAGGGAAGTCCCTTCTATTGTCTTTGTAGTCTCTATTTATTTCTGGCCTGATTTTTATTATTTCCCTCCTTCTACTGACTTTGAGCTTTGTTCATTTTTCTTTTTCTAGCTTCTTTAGGTATAAGGTTAGATTGTTTGAGATTTTTCTTGTTTCTTAAGGTAGTGTATTGCTATAAACTTCCTTCTTAGTATCACTTTTGCTGTATTCTATAGATTTTTGGTGTGTCTTATTTTCATTTTTATTTGTCTTTAGGTATTTTTTGATTTGTCCTTTGATTTTTTGTTTGTTGACCTAAGAGTTGTTCAGTAGCACGTTGTTTAGTCTCCACATATTTGTGTTTTATCCAGCTTTCTTCTAGTTGATATCTAGTTTCGTACCATTGTGGTCAGAAAAGATGCTTGATATGATTTCAGTCTTCTTAAATTTATTGAGACTTGTTTTGTGTTCCAACATATGGTCCATCATTGAAAGTGTTCCATGTGCACTTGAGAAGAATGTATATTCTGCTTCATTTGGACAGAACGTTTTATATAAATCTGTTGAGTTCATCTGGTCTAATGTTTCAATTAAGGCTGATGTTTCCGTGTTGACTTTCTGTCTGGATGATTATCCACTGATGTAAGTGGGATGTTAAAGTTCTCTACTATTATTGTGTTGCTGTCAATTTCTCCTTTATGTCTATTAATGATTGCTTTATATATTTTGGTGCTCCTATGTTAGGTGCATGTATAATGATAACTATTATGTCTTCTTGATGGATTGTCCATTTTATCATTATATAATGTCCATCTTTTTCTCTTACTATCTTTTTTGGCTTGAAGTCTGTATTGTCTGATATGAGTATGGCTACCCCTACTTTCTTTTGGCTGCATTTGCTTAGAGAATCATCTTCCTTCTCTTAACTTTGAGCTGGGATGAGTTTGTTTTTAGAGGTGAGATGAGTTTCCCAGAGGCAGCATATAGTTGGGTCTAGTTTTTTTTAAATACTCTCAGCCACTGAGTGTTTTTTTGATTGGTGATTTCAATCCATTGACATCCAGGGTGCTTATTGGCAGACAAGGACTAAGAACTGGTGTTTTGTCTTTTGTTTTCTGGTTGCTCCATATCTCCGTTGTTTCTCTTTCCTTGTGTTTCTGTCTGCTGTTTTAGTTTGGTGGTTTTCTGTGATGTTTTTCTCAGTTTCCTCTTTAAGTTTGTGTCTCTACTCTAGATTTATAATTTGTGCTTACCATAAAGTTTGTATAAAACATAGATAATGTAGTCCTTTTTCTGCTGATAACATCTTATCTTTACTTGCTTATACAGGTCCCATCTTTTCTTCTTCCCCTTTTATCATTTTGGTGTCTCAAATTATCCCTTTTTATGTTGTGAGTTAGTTACCAGATTACTGCTTTTTTTCCCTTTAACCTTTATGCTATAATTATGTGGTTAACCTCCTATTGTGATATAGAGTTGGAATTTTATGATTCTATTCATCATCTTAAAGTTTTGTGTACTTTTGCCTCTTTGTTTCATTCAGGTAGAAGAGCTCCTTTCAACATTTCTTGCAAGTCAGGTCTAATGGTAATGAACTCCCTCAGCTTTTGTCTGGGGAAGCCTTATATTTTTCCTTCATATCTGAAAAACAACTTTGCTAGATAGAGTAGTCTTGGCTGACAGTTTTTATCTTTCAGTGTTTTGTGTATGTCATTCTACTTTTTTCTGACCTATAGAGTTTTTTGCTGAGAAATCTGCCGGATAGCCTGATGGGTGTTCCTTTGTAGGTTACTGGCTTTTTTTCCCTGCTTGCCTTTAAAATTCATTCTTCATCGTTTACTTTTGACAAGTTTTAATATAATGTGTCTTGGAGAAGGTCTTTTTGCGTTGAGATAATTAGGTATTCTCTTAGCTTCATGGACTTGTATATCCAGTTTCTTCTTTGGGTTTGGGAAGTTCTCAGCTATTATTTCTTTAAATAAACCCTCTGATCCCTTCTCCCTCTCTTCTCCTTTTGGGACACCCATTACCCTTATGTTGCCTTTCCTGATGGAGTCAGATAGTTCTAATAAAATTTCTACATTAAAGAAAAAAAAAACAGCAGTTCTCTCTCCTCTTCTACCCTAATTGTTTCTAGATTTCTATCTGTGAGCTCATTAATTCTTTCTCCCATATGGTCTGCTCTATTTCCAGTGCTTTCTATTGCATTCTTCATCTCATTTACTGAGTTCTTCAGCTCCAGAATTTCTGTTTAGTTCTTTTTTAGTTCAATCTTTTTGGTAAAGTATTCCATCTGTTCATTAATTTTATTCCTGAGCTCATTGAACTGCCTGAGTTTTCTTGTAGCTTGTTGGCAGCTATTTGGAATTCTCTATCAGTTAGATTGCAAAGTTCTGTGAATTTAAGTTTGGTTTCTGAAGAATTGTCTTTTTTTTTTTTGTGATACTGTGTTATCATGGTTTTTCATGGTGCTTGATGAGTTCTTCTGCTGGTGCATTTGAAGTAGCAAATGCCTCTCTTATTTAGGTAAGCTTTAAAAATTTGATCAAACAATTCAATTGACTGGTAATTAGAGGCCTTTATTTTCTTTTCCAATACATGGTATACCTCAAGTTTTTGGTTTTTCTTACCGGAGCTGCCACTGGCTATATTTGAGAATCAGCACTTTCTACCCTCCACTGCCTCTGCCAGAGGTGTTGCTGGTGGCTGGTGCCCTTGTCACAGCTGGTGTTTTTGGAGTCACTGGTGACAGCTGCTGGTGTTGCTGCTGTCACTGGTGTCACCACCAGGAGCACCAGAATGGCAGGTTCTTCTGCCATGTCCAGGGTCACCTGGGTCATGGGTACCACTGCTGTGGTGGGGATACGGAAGTGTATGTGGTGAGCTGGGGTCACAGGTGCCTCCACTGCCTCCAGGGTTGTTGGGTTTGTGAGCACTGCAGCCACTGCTGGGGGTGGGGGACTGCAGTTGTAGGTACTGCTACAGTTAGAGGGACAGGGTTGTGGGCCCCGCTGCCTCTGCTGCCCTGTTCCCTGTGGTTGTGGGTGCCTCTGCAGCTGGGCAGCCAGAGTTGTGTGCACCACCTCCCCTGCTGCTACCAGGTTCTCTGGGGTGTGGACTTAGCTGTCATGGCCAGAGGGCTGAGATTGCAGGCACCACCTTCACTGTTTCCCTGGTTCTGCTGCCTTTGTATGTTCCAATCCACCAACCTTCAGATCTATAAATGTGTGGATCTCTCCAGCATCCTAGTGTGTTGGACAGAGCATCCTTTGTTAAATCATGGATGTTTTACTAGTTGTAGATGGAAGGAGAGAGACAAAGGGAGCATATTACATCGCAATGATGCTGACATTACTACTATACTTCACATCTGTCATTTTCTTCTAAGGTTCACTTCTACTTCCCAGATGAAATCTTTGAAAACTTTTGCTCTGGCTTTGCCCCACCAAGCTCCAAATTCTAGTTTAGAAATTTTAGTACCAGGTGAATATTAGGATATCCATTACAGGGTAACTTTTGTGTTTTAAGAAACTTAAATTTATAAAACATATATGACACATTCCCATATAATCTAACATTGTTTATTTGGATTTCACATTACACATTTTAAGATTTACTGCCCATCACAATTTTCTGTCCTATGGGTCTTCTTATATTAATTAAGAAGCTTCTTATGACAAGTAACAATGGATTTAAGGTGGTTGAAAATAAAGGGACAATAATAAAAATTATTTTATCTTAATTAACAGTTCAGAAGTTGGGTTGATACTATGTTTTTTTTGATTCAGTGGCTTAGCAATGTCTTCACGCACTCAGTTTCTTTCCATCTTTCTGCGTTACAATGCTCATTGTTGATTACTCCCTGAAGCCAAACAAAAATCTGTGGGAAGATCCTTGGTTTTTTGAATTTATTTATCTCCATTGTCTGCATCTTCCTCTATTATTTAGGGATGAGGAAAACTAGGTATACTCTTGAGGCTAGTGTCAGCTTTTTCCTCAGGGATCCACGGATTCCTCTCAAGACTCCAGCTGCAATCCTATCATCAGCCTAGGCTCTCCAACTTTGAAAGTTCTTCAGTGTCTCTCTCAGTTGGAACATTACCTGACTGTAGCCAGCATCTGCTTGGCTCAAGTGTTATAGTGGATTTGGGGTTGCGGTCGTAAATGTAAGAAAGGTAGGAAGTGATCAAGCTGTTCTCTCTCCAGGATATTCTACTCCTTTCTATTCATTGCATTTTGAAGAAAGTTTAGAAGACACACAATGACCCTTGTGTTACAAACCAAATAATATTTTGCAACATCTCTAACTACAATATCAGGAAAATACTTTTAAGGATTCTAATTTTGTTTTTGGCACTTATTATTCTTTTCTGATTATACGTGATAAAAGTTTTTCCTTGGAAATTTCCTTGGCAAAGTAATATAGAATAAAATAAAAATTTCCCACCATCCAGAGGAAACCAATTTTGTTTGTTGAATTTTCTTCCTATGTGTTTTTTTCCTTACAAATAGATGTATCTAGAAAATATTTGCTTTTCTTTAAATATTATCTGAACGCATAAATGTATATTTTTCTTTATGTATACTTCAGTTTGCTTCTGCTTTTTGTTCTGTTCCTGAAACATATCTATCTTTTCTTGTTATAGTATCACGTCATTTTAGTTATCATAGACTTATCATGGGCCTCAATATCTGGTACTGCTAATTTTTTTTCTTATTTCTGACTTACCAGTTTTAGAGTTTTTTCTGAAGTGCAGTTTGTTTTATTAAATCATTGAATATCTATTTGTAGAAAAAAAGATCTAGTTGATCCATTTTTTTGGTGCCTTTTCATACCTGCAATATTTTTTTCCTCTGCACATAAATAAAATGTCAGCTAACTATATTCTTCCTAGATTAAAGCCCATTTTAATTTTCTAAATATTACTTCATTATCTGCTGGAAATCATTTCCATATAAGAAGTTGGAAACAGCCTGCTTTTTTATTCTTTGAAATTAGCCCTTGTAAGATTTGTTTCATTCTCCTTGACAATCAAGAATTTCACCAAGATATGTCCAAGAATGTGTTCTCTTTCCACTCTTTTACCACAGAATTCTATAATCCATTCCGGTCTACAGATATCTACCTATCTGTTTTTAAGGTTCTGAAAATATTTTTACTCCTTTGTTTCGTTCTCTCCCAAAGAAGCTTATAATTGCTAATTTTCATCTCCATTCTCTTGCTTTCTATATTTGTCATGTTTTTTCTCACCTTTATCCTTCCCTCCTTTTCGGCATTTAGCTCCTCTGGTTCAACACATTTTTCATTCCCACACTTGTGTGTATGTTAGAATCACCTGGAGAACTTTTTATAACACATATTTTCACGCCCTATTATAACAACTGAATCAGATTCTGAAAGGATAGGGCCTCATGTCTGTATATTTGAAAAGCATTCCATGTGATTCTGATGCAGTTGGCTTGTTGACATTTAAGAGTCAATATTCTACTTTTTGTTTCTATCTACTTTACTGTTGATTCTGTACTTCATAGCTTCCAATTTATATTTTAATTTTGTTATATTTTATTTCAGTTTCACTGAATTATTTTCTTATATCTGCTAATTCTATTTTTGTCTTAGATAATCTTCTGTCTTGCCATGTCAGTTTATCTCGTTTCATAGACTCTATGAAACCAGATGGAATCATATTTCCTCCTATGTTCACAGGCATGCTTTTCCTCTAAATCTTAAATGGATTAATTTCCTTGTTTTATGCTATGAAATCTTTCTTGAATTGAAAAAGATCTAGGCAAGCCACCAGACAAGATGTGTTCATTTGCTTTGATCCTCTTTACTGTATATCTCTGTGCTGCCAGATTCTGATTCTTAGACTACATGCTAGAACAAGTTGATCTACACGGTTACTAGCGAAATTTTTATTTTATAAAATCTTTTTTTACTAATCCTTTGACATAGGGAAGGGGTTCTTTCTTTGATTACCTGTTCTTTGTAATATGAATAGGTGACTTTATTCCTAAATAATGTACTAGAAGAAATTTTAGTGACTTGTGAACACTGAAGATTCCTAAGATGTTTCCTGGTCTCTGTCCTTACCTATTACAATGAGATCTCAGGTTGCACTCTGTTACAGCCTGTGCTGTTTATTCTAGGCCATTTTGCATTGCTAGGAGATATGGCTTCATTAATGAATGTATCGATAAGGAGAAAGTTATTGATAGATGGTGGAGGCCTGAAAGGAAGAACCAATTTGGCTCTCTCAAAGAAAATATATTATATAAAAAGGAGGTCAGTGGTTCTGGCACCATTTCTCTGACATTAGGGCTCCCTGAAAGAGAGTGGAAACTATCTCTTATGTAATCTCTCTATAGCCATGTTGTTGAGTCAGAGGTCTAGACCAGCATCCTTAGAAATATGCCAGCCACATAATGTAATTTAAAATTTTCTAGTAACTGCATTTAAAAAACTAAATGAAAACAAATGAAATCAATGTTTATAATATGTTAGAGTCAGCCCAATATTTTCAAATGTTATTATTTAAACAAGTGACCAATAAAAAAATTACTTAGGAGGTAATTTACATTCTTATTTTTGTTGAAAGTCTTTGACAGCTGTTATGTACTTTACATTTCCAGAATGCTTGCATTTGAAATAGCCACATTGCAAGCACTTATTGGCCACATGTCGCTATCCTATCACACAGCCCAGTTCTGGACATTGATCATTTCTTAATCAGTTCATCTATGCAATTTTATAAGGGGAATTTCCTCCCATAGTTTAGCAAATTTTTATAAGTAACTTTGGTTTCTACTACTGTTATAACTTTATATCTCTTTCAGTATTTTTTTGAAAATTTCTGTGAGAAGTTTGACTCTGTCAGTTGAATTGGCTAATACCACCTCCTGGAAGAGCCTCCTACTTAAAAATATTGAAGAATAATTAACTTCCTTGTTTTGAATATTAAATCTAGAGTATTATTTAATTACAATGCAACCCCTCAGTTATTTGCCTTACTATGATTAAGAAAAACTGATAACAATTGCTTATTTGCTTTTGCTGATTTGCCTTTGCTGCAAGATGTTTAATATCCATATACATTGTTGATTTTAAACTTACTTCAATAACATTTCTTAGAAATCTTTGAAAAGTGTTATTTCTTTCCCTCAAAATCTAAATATTCCTATATGGGAATTCCCTTGTATGTTATTTGTTGTTTTCCCCTTGCTGCTTTTAATATTTTTTCTTTGTATTTAGTTTTTGATAGTTTGATTAATATGTGTCTGGGCATGTTTCTCCTTGGATTTATCCTGTATAGGACTCTCTGTGCTTCCTGGACTTGATTGACTATTTCCTTTCCCATGTTAGGGAAGTTTTCCACTATAATCTCTTCAAATATTTTCTCAGACCCTTTCTTTTTCTTTTCTTATGGGACCCCTAAAATTCGAATGTTGGTGCATTTAATGTTGTCCCAGAGCTCTCTGACAATGTCCTCAATTATTTTCATTCTTTTTTTTTTTTCTTCTGCTCTGTGGTAGTTATTTCCTCTATTTTATCTTCCAGGTCACTTACCTGTTCTTCTGCCTCAGTATTCTGCTATTGATTCCTTCTAGAGAATTTTAAATTTCATTTATTTTGTTGTTCATCATTGTTTTTTTACTCTTTAGTTCTTCTAGGTCCTTGTTAAACGTTTCTTGTATTTTCTCCATTCTACTTCGAAGATTTTGGATCATCTTGACTATCATTACTCTGAATTCTTTTTCAGGTAGACTGCCTATTTCCTCTTCATTTGTTTGGTCTGGTGGGTTTTTACCTTGCTCCTTCATCTGCTGTGTATTTCTCTGTCTTCTCATTTTGCTTAACTTACTGTGTTTGGGGTCTCCTTTTCGCAGGCTGCATGTTCGTAGTTCCCATTGTTTTTTGGTGTCTGCCCACAGTGAATATGGTTGGTTCAGTGGCTTGTGTAGGCTTCCTGGTAGAGGGGACCGGTGCCTCTGTTCTGGTGGGTGGTGCTGGATCTTGTCTTTCTGGCGGGCAGGGCCACGTATGATGGTGCGTTTTGGGGTGTCTGTGAACTTACTTTGATTTTAGGCAGCCTCTCTGCTAATGGGTGGGGTTGTGTTCCTGTCTTGCTAGTTGTTTGGCATGGGGTGTCCAGCACTGGAGTTTGCTGGCCGTTGGGTGGAGCTGGGTCTTAGTGTTGAGACAGAGATCTCTGGGAGAGCTCTCACTGATTGATATTACGTGGGGCCGGGAGGTCTCTGGTGGTCCAATATCCTGAACTTGGCTCTCCCACCTCAGAGGCTCAGGCCTGACACCAGGCTGGAGCACCAAGACCCTGTCAGCCATACCACTCAGAAAAAAAAGGAGAAAAAAAGAAAGAGAAAAATAAAGAAAAATAAAAAAATAAAAATATTATTAAAATTAAAAAATGTAAAAGAAATTAAAAAAAGAAGAGAGCAACCAAACCAGTAAACAAATCTACCAATGATAACAAGTGCTAAAAACTATACTAAGATAAACATAAAAATCAGAAATAAGTCAGTCGCAGACAGCAAACCCCAAGTCTACAGTTGCTCCCAAAGTCCACCGCCTAAATTTTGGGTTGATTCGTTGTCTATTCAGGTATTCCACAGATGCAGGGTGCCTCAGGTTGATCGTGGGGATTCAGTCTCCTGCTCCTGAGGCTGCTGGGAGAGATTTCCCTTTCTCTTCTTTGTTCCCACAGCTTCTGGGCTTCAGCTTTGGTTTTGGCTCCACCTCTGCGTGTAGGTTGCCCTCAGGCTTCTGTTCCCTCCCAGACAGGACGGGGTTAAAGCAGAGGCTAATAAGAGACCTGTGGCTCACACAGGCTGGGGGGAGTGAGGGGTACGGTAGTTATAACTGGAATGCGGGGTGAGCCTGCGTTGGCAGAGGCTGGCATGACGTTGCAACAGCCTGAGGCGTGCCGTGTGCTGTCCTGGGGAAGTTGTCCCTGGATCATGGCATCCTGGCAGTGGTGGGCTGCACAGGTTCCCAGGGGCGGGGGTATGGATAGTGATCTGTGCTTGCACACAGGATTCTTGGTGGCTGCAGCAGCAGTGTTAGAGTTTCATGCCCATCTCTGGTGTCCGAGCTGATAGCCGTGGCTCACGCCCATCTCTGGAGCTCATTTAGGCGGCGCTCTGCCTTCTGTGGGCAGACAGGGAAGGAATCCCCTCTCCTCATGCACCCCGAAACAATGGTCTCTTGCCTCTTAGGCAGGTCTAGAGTTTTTCCCCAACTTCCTTCCAGCTAGCTGTGGCGCACTAGCCCCCTTCGGGCTGTGTTCACACAGCCAACCCCAGTCCTCTCCCTGGGATCTGACCTCTGAAGCCGGAACCTCAGCTCCCAGCCCCTGCCCGCCCCAGTGGGTGAGCAGACAAGCCTCTCAGGCTGGTGAGTGCTGGTTGGCACTGATCCTCTGTGCGGCAATCTCTCCACTTTGCCCTCTGTACCCCTGTTGCTGTGCTCTCCTCTGTGGCTCCAAAGCTTCCCACCCCCTGTCTCCTCCAGTGAAGGGGCTTCCTAGTGTGTGGAAACTTTTCCTCCTTCACAGCTCCCTCCCTGAGGTGCAGGTCCCGTCCCTATTCTTTTGTCTCTGTTTTTCCTTTTTTCTTTTGACCTACCCAGGTACATGGGGATTTTCTTGCCTTTTGGGAAGTCTGAGGTCTTCTTCCAGCATTCAGTAGGTGTTCTGTAGTTGTTCCACATGTTCATGTACTTTTGATGTATTTGTGGAGAGGAAGCTGATCTCCACATCTTACTCCTCCACCATCTTAGAATAATCTTCTTATTGTACTAAGATGGGCTATCTTCTCGGAAGGGTGCACCATCAGTGCATACCTTGGGCCGCAGAAGAAATGAGACAACTGTATGGTCTGTTTGAAGAGCTGTTCAGAGACATCCTACAGGGCAGCTTTATACTCAAGGCACCATTTTCTGGGTCTGCTCATGAGTAGAAAGTGTTCATTGTTTATAATCGTAAATCTAATAGCAGCAAGTAGGTAAAGTTGTAGAGAATACCAGAATTGGGTTGGAATAACAATTTCATCATCAGTAATGTAACACTTCATCAATATTTAAATTATTTGGTCTGTTTTTCTTTCTGTATAGGTCGTTATATTACCAAGTTCAAAATTGTACTGCTTGCTGTGTGACAGGCCAGTCAATCGAGAGGTGAGGTGGTGGGGCAAGGAATAGTGAATTTATTTGGAAAGCCAGCAGACCAAGAAGGTGGCAAACTAGTGTCTGAAAGAACCATCTTACCTGAGTCACAATTCAGGCTTCTTCTATACTGAAAGGGGAAGGGTTGTGGCTGGTTGTTGCAAACTTCTTCATGCCAGCCAGACTCCAGATGTGATCATCCTTTGTTGTTGCAACTGTCCACATAGGTCTGGTCACGATGTTCCTGTAAACCTCAACAAGACAAATGTTATTTTCCGTTCTGTAACTTTTTATCTCTGTATGAATGAAAAGTGTTATACCTTTAAAGGTCAAGCCTGGGAGGCAGAGCCTGGAGAATGGCCTATCATGTATATTTCAGGCTGTAGCTAACATTCTTTTACAAAGGTGTAGAGCCAGCTTGACTAAGCACAGGTAACAGAGCACAAAGGTTTGAGCTAAAGGAATAGATCCAACATGTAGTCAGATTTGTTCTTCTATGTTATACTTATTGATACCTACTACAGAGAGCTGTTTAGAAGGTTAAATAAAAAATATGAGTGCTTCAATCATATTGCCAGGTATATAGTAGGCGCTAAGTAGATGCTGGTTTCTTTGCCCTATGTGTGGTCAAAAAAATTTTGTTATTTGAAGAATTTCTGCTACTTAGCTATTTTAAAATTATTATCAGTTAATTGATAACAAAAATATGAAATAAAAGTTAGGGTTACAGTTTGCTAGCCCAATAAGTCATAGAAGTGTTTGACAGAAAAATGAAGTATATGGGAATATTATCATTCACCTGTGATTATGACTGTTTTAATCTTATTATAAAATAATTCTTATAAAGTTCATGTGTAAGGGAAAATAATATATAGCTTTCTTCTGATTTAAAAAGTAACTTTCTTTGATAGAAGCCTATTATGCTGTCCTTTGCTGATTTTGGTTCTTAAGAATTTAGTGTAAAATTGGATTTTAGTGAAAATCTGATGGTGCAAATTTTTTTTTCCCCCTGGCATCCACGAGTAACTCCTATCTTCAAGTATGGTGTACAAAAATGAAGATAAGATGAAGTATATTTTACAGGAGAATAGATGTTTCATGACTAAATTGATGTGTGCTAGTAAATTCAATGTGGAACATTCTTTTCTTCATATAGTAGCAATTCAAGTGAAAGCATGTTAAATTTAGGGTCCTCTTAAACAACTATTTCTCGGCACTCTTTCTGAATGATGAATACATCATTTCAAAAATTTATCTGAGGAATTTTATAGACTGAGAAGAGAAGGTTATTTTAGTTTTTTTTATATTGTGCTCAAATCTCTTCTTTATTGTTATTTCCGATCAAAGAACTTTTTGGTAACTGTTTCTATTGTAGAATGTGTTATTTAGAAAGAATTTAAAGAATGAATGAAAAAAATAGAGGGAGATTTTATTTCAGAATTGTGCATTTTCATTGGTACCATCTGTAATCGTGAGACACTTTGGAAAGTTCTGTAGCAGTTCAGAAACCTCTGGCAGTTTCTTGTATTTCATCTGCCTGTACCCACAAGTGCAACAGGAATGGGGTGACACATGGCTGACTGAGTTCCACAAGGACTTTTGTTGTTGTTGCTGTTTAAGAGATCATTCATACCCCATTCAACAATAATTCCTTTGACTATAACAATCATCTTTCCTAATCCATCTCAGCAACCAATCCTACTGGTTTTTCTCTAATAATTTCTGTTTGTATGTAGAGTTTTATTCCCCCAACTTGATCACGAGATACTACTCTGTACAAAGTGTAGTCAAACTAATTTTTATATCCCTTTTGCATTTTTTTAGGATAACTTCAGTTTGTCCCTTAATGTAATATAAATTTAGTCATTTGTTTTTGTCTATAGAAAACCAAACTATGTTAGTGATAAAGACATCTATGCTGGGAAGCAAGAGCTCAAGCAGGAGGTTAGCCTGTGAGAATATTTGATAATGATATAAATAGCCAATGCCAACCTCATATTGTATTCTGGGGAAAACTGTTTTAATTTGGAAGGACAATATGAAAGTTGTGAGCTTAGACAAAGTCGTCTTGATAATTAATAGGTCTGTATGTATCCACAGAGGCACCTTGTCATATTTAAAGCTGAATAGAGTTTGTTCATGAGAGCATGTACGTATGTGTGTAAATGCATGCACATTGCAAGAAATCCAAATAGAGATTATATGAAACGTAGAAAAAATTTTGAAAAGAGGTTTTGGATGCAGACTCTGTGGTTTGAATATGTTTTAGGAGAACAAATGCAAATGATCTATGATGTTGTGACAACTTCAGGGTGCTCTACTTTTGGTTCATCTGGATTTCTGAGTGATATGTTGGCCACAAGGTCTATATGAATAGGTCGTTGTTAAGCTCTAGAGGAAAAATATGTCTCCATTAAGAGGCTGGTTGATAATAGCCCCTCAAATGCATTACTCACATTACAGTCATCTAACGTCACACATGGTGGATAAGCTAGATTGACTGACTCAACATTTATTCCAACTTCCTTAATGTGCTTTCTGTATGGCAGAGACTGGAAAGCTTAAGAGTACATTTCTCAGAGTTTTTTTTTGAGCAGACGCTCCAAAGGTAATTTAAGTTGAATCAATCAAATGCACTCATGAGAGGCTTGAATGCAGAACAGAGTGAAGTGAGGAGAGAGAGGGTCTGGAGGGGTCATGCATTTTCTTGGTGCAGGGCCAGTGCTTCCAGCAGCAGTTTCCTGATACTTGGAGCAGAGCTGAGGCGCTGTCTTCCTGCTTCCCAGCTTCCTGTCTGTAGTCGCGGTAGCAGTTTCCTTTGAGCCAGTTATGCAGTGATGATCTGGGAATTGCTTCTAGAGACCTAGCCCAGAGCACTTGTAGACCATCCGTAAGCACCTCATTCTTGGTATTAAATTGCTTTCCTTTGCTGTAGCCCCAATGTCTTCTGTTGTCTACGCTGAACGCTAACTGATACACAGATTCTTGATAATTCTTTTCTTTTCCTGTGACTCTTTCCCTCTCCATGGTATCCTTTGGGTATCTATTTTAATCAGTGCCTACATTAAACAATGTCTACATAAGGGCCAAATTAACAAAAAATAATCCTATATATATTCACTTCAGAGACACCGTTAATTGAAAATTAATCCTAGAGGTTTGGAGAGGAAGTTGGCATGAGGACAGTTTCACTCTTGGCTTTCCTGGGGACTGACTTTCAGAGCTAAGACCACATATTTCCGATATGAATAATCTATTTCCAAGAACAATTAAGGGCCATCTGTAGACTGGTAATAGGTACCTCAAATTTATCACTTTGTTGATAAACTTATTTATTATAGCTGAAAATTTTGTTAAATTTTATAGGAACAAGTGGCTTATGAAGACTTGGCAGTCATTTCTAATCTTACAAAGCTTTACAGGTGTTATAAGACACAAGGGGATAATCTTTTAGACAAAGGGAAAAGCTGCATTTGGGGTTTCTTTTTGCTGATATAATGTGCTTTTCTGATTTAAGATGCATCCTTTTAAGTTGCTCTGTACAGAGCTGGCAGTGCATAGATAAATTTGTCGTTTTTTCTTTTAGCTTTTAATATACTTTAGTTTTTAAAACAATTTTAGATTTACAGAAAATTTGTGAAGATAGGCCAGAGAATTCCCATATACCCCTTACTCAGTTTCCCCTATTATTAACATTTTACATAACTACAGTATTATGTATTAGTTACAATTAGCAAAGCAATACTAGTACATTATTATAATCTAAGGTTTATACTTCAATTTTCCTTCATCTTTACCTGATGGTCTCTTTCTATTCGAGGATCCATCCAAGACACCAGTTATGTGTAGTCATTCTGTTTCCTTGTGCTCCTGTTTATAGACGACAATTGCTCAGATTTTCCTTGTTTTTGATGACCTTGACAGTTTTGAGGAGTACTTGTCAGATATTTTGTAGAATGTCCCTCATTTGGAAATTGCTTGATGTCCTAATCTTGATTAACTGGGATTATGGGTTTGGTGAGGAAGACCACAAAGATGAAGTGCTGTTTTCATCACACTGAATCAAGGATACATTCTGTTAACCTTACTTATAACTGTTGGTGTTGACCTTGATCATCTGGATGAGGTAGTGTTTGTTAGGATTCTCTGCTTTAAAGTTACTTTTTTCCCGCCCTTTTCATACTGGATGGAAGGAAGTCACTATGCACAGCCCACGTTAAGGAGTGAGGAATTACACTCTTCTGCTTGAAAGTGGAATATCTACGTAAATTATTTGGAATTCTTCTGCATGGGAGATTTGTCTGTTCTCTCCATTAATTTGCCTATTTATATCAGTATAGACTCATGGATTTTTTTTATACTCAGGGTTGTAACTAATACTACTTATTTATTTTGTTGCTCAAATTGTTCCAGCCTTGACCATTGAGAGCTCTTTCAGTTGACCCTGTAGGCCCTTTGACATACCACCATTATTGTGGATTTTTTTAGCATGTCCTTGTTTTTTGGCACTACAAGATACTTTAACCTCTACTTATATATTTCCTGCCTCTGTCCTAGAATCAGCCATTTCTTCTAGGAACTCTGGTTCATTTTAATGAAGAAGGGTATTCAAAAACCAAGATCTGGGTGCTATATGTGTTTGTTGCTACTGAAGGGTGTTTGCTTCTAGGTCCTCTCAACTGACAGAGCAAAGAAATACAAGTATGTATATTAACCTATGTATTTACACATATCTATAAACATTTCTATATGAAATGAAATAATTGGTGTCTATATAAAGCTAAACATGAGTTCATATTGATGTCTCCAACTCATAATCCATTACCACATAGATCTTTCTAGCCTCCTTTTGCTTATCTATTATAGCCTTCCACTCTAACAGTCAGAAATTTGACTCCCACCATTAGCTATCCGTTTATGTAATTGTGAACTTATAGTGTACATATATAGTGGCGTCAGAATTCTTAACCTGTACTCCCATGGGAGACAACTTTCTCAACTACAGCACAGTGCATAGGTACAGTTTCTTATACCTTTAGTCTTACAGATTACACTCATTTTTCAGTTACTTAGATTAGCACCTGGATTTTCACAAATACATGGTCATGTGTCCACAACTACGTTATCTCACAGAATAGTTTCTCTACTCTAAAAAAAAATCCTCTATGCTTCTCCTGATCAGCACTTCCCTTTCCCCTGACCCCCTGGACATATCATTGCTATAGTTTTGCCTTTTTCAGAATGTGATACAATTGGAATCATAGAGTATATAGCATTTTCAGATGTAGAAATATGCATTTACGATTCCTCCATGTCTTTTCATGGCTTGATAGCTCATTTCTTTTTATCTCTGCATATTATTCCACTGTATGCATGTATCAGTCTGCTTATCCATTCACCTATTTAAAGACATCTTTGTTGCTTCCAGTTTTTGGCTATTGTGAATAAAGCTGCTATAAATATTCACATGCAGGTTTTTGTGTGAATTTTCAAATCAACTGGGTAAATGCCTAGAAGCCTGTTTGCTGGATCATATGGTAATACTATGTTTAGCTGTATAATGGACTATCAAGCTGTCTTCCAAAGTGGCTATAGAATTTTGTGTTCCCATCAGCACTGAATGAGAGTTTCTGTTGCTCCACATCCTCACTAGCATTTGCTAGTGTCAGGACTTGGATTTTAGCCATTCTAATAGGTGTGTATTTCATTGTTACTTTAATTTGCAGTTCCCTAATGGCAAATAATGGTGCGTATCTTTCATATTCTTTTTTTGCCACCCTGTATATCTTCTTTGGTTAGGTGTCTGCTCAGATCTTTTGCTCAATTTCTAATTGGGTTGTTTCTTTACTTACTGTTGAACTTCAACTGTATTTTGTATATTTTGGATGTAAATCCTTAATCAGATACATACTTTTCAGATATTTTTGCCCAATCTGTGGCTTGTCTTTTGCTTCTCTTTAACAGTGTATTTTGCAGAGCAGAAGTTCTAAATTTTAATAAAGTCTAATTTACTAATTTTATCTTTCATGAAGGCATTTTTGGTGATGTATATAAAAGCTCTTCATAAAACCCAAGCCTAGAATTTATTCTATGTTACTGTCTAGAAGTTTCATAGTATGTTTTACATTTTAGATCTATGTTCCATTTTAATTTTTGTGAAAATTCTGTGTCTGGATTCTTTTTTTTGCATATATTATCCAACTGTTTATTGAAGAGATTATCCTTCCTCCTTTGAATTGCTTTTGTTCCTTCATCAGAGTTCAATTGACTCTATTTATTTGGGTCTCTTTCTGGTTTCTGTGTTCTGTTGCATTGATCTATATGCCTGTACTTTCACCAGAACCACATAGTCTTGATCACTGTAGCTGTATAGTACGTCTTGAAGTCAGGTCTCCTACTTTATTCTGTATCAGTATTGTGTTGGCCGTTCTAGGATTTTGTCTTCTCATGTAAATTTTAGAATTAATTTTTCACTATCCACAAAATAGCTTACTATAGTTTTGATTGGAATTGCACTGAATCTATAGATCAAGTTGGAAAGAACTGACATCTTAACAATGAGTCTTTCAATAGATCAACAAAGAATACTTCTCCATATATTTATATCTGATTTCTTTCATCAGAATTTTACAGTTTTCCTCATACAGATTTTATACTTTGTTAGATTTATTCTTATTTAACTATTTTAGTGGTTGTAAATATTTTTTAAGATTTAATATTAGTATTCTTCAATTTGTTAATACAGTGTATCACATTGATTGATTTGCATATGTTGAAGAATCCTTGCATTCCTGGGATAAACCCTTCTTCATCATGGTGTATGATCCTTTTCATGTGTTGTTGGATTCTGTTTGCTAGTATTTTGTTGAGGATTTTTGCATCTATATTCATCAGTGATATTGGTCGGTAATTTTCTTTTTTTGTAATATCTCTGTCTGGTTTTGGTATCAGGGTGATGGTGGCCTCGTAGAATGAGTTTGGGAGTGTTCCTTCCTCTGTAATTTTTTGGAAGAGTTTGAGAAGGATGGGTGTTAGCTCTTCTCTAAATGTTTGATAGAATTCACCTGTGAAGCCATCTGGTCCTGGACTTTTGTTTGTTGGAAGATTTTTCATCACAGTTTCAATTTCATTACTTGTGATTGGTCTGTTCATATTTTCTATTTCTTGCTGGTTCAGTCTTGGAAGGTTATACCTTTCTAAGAATTTGTCCACTTCTTCCAGGTTGTCCATTTTATTGGCATAGAATTGCTTGTAGTGGTCTCTTAGGATGCTTTGTATTTGTGTGGTGTCCATTGTAACTTCTCCTTTTGTATTTCTAATTTTATTGATTTGAGTCCTCTCCCTCTTTTTCTTGATGAGTCTGCCTAAAGGTTTATCAATTTTGTTTATCTTCTCAAACAACCAGCTTTTAGTTTTATTGATCTTTGCTATTGTTTTCTTTGTTTCTATTTCATTTTTTGCTGCTCTGATCTTTATGATTTCTTTCCTTCTACTAACTTTGCATTTTGTTTGTTCTTCTCCCTGTAGGTGTAAGCTTAGATTGTTTATTTGAGATTTTTCTTGTTTCTTGATGTAGGATTGTATTGCTATAAAATTCCGTCTTAGAACTGCTTTTGCTGCATCCCATAGGTTTTGGATTGTTGTGTTTTCGTTGTCATTTGTCTCTAGGTATTTTTTGATTTCCTCTTTGATTTCTTCAGTGGTCTCTTGGTTATTTAGTAACGTATTGTTTAGCCTCCATGTGTTTGTGTTTTTTACATTTTTCTTCCCAGTAATTGATTTCTAATCTCATAAAGTTGTGGTAGGAAAAGATGCTTGATATGATTTCAATTTTCTTAAATTTGCCAAGGCTTGATTTGTGACCCAAGATGTGATCTATCCTGGAGAATGTTCCATGTGCCCTTGAGAAGAGAGTGTAATCTGCTGTTTTCGGATGGAGTGTCCTATAAATATCAATTAAATCTGTGTGGTCTATTGTGTCATTTAAAGCTTGTGTTTCCTTATTAATTTTCTGTCTTGATGATCTGTCCATTGATGTAAGTGAGGTGTTAAAGTCCCCCACTATTATTGTGTTACTGTCGATTTCCTCTTTTATAAGCTGTTAGCATCTGACTTATGAATTGAGGTGGTCCTATGTTGGGTGCATATATATTTATAATTGTTATATCTTCTTCTTGGATTGATTCCTTGATCATTATGTAGTGTCCTTCCTTGTCTCTTGTAACATTCTTTATTTTAAAGTCTATTTTATCTGATATAAGTATTGCTACTCCAACTTTCTTTTGATTTCCATTTGCATGGAATATCTTTTTCCATCCCCTCACTTTCAGTCTGTATGCGTCCCTAGGTCTGATGTGGGTATCTTGTAGACAGCATATATATGGGACTTGTTTTTTTATCCATTCAGTGAGCCTGTGTCTTTTGGTTGGAGCATTTAATCCATTCACGTTTAAGGTAATTATCAATATGTATGTTTCTATGACCATTTTCTTAACTGTTTTGGGTTTGTTTTTGTACGTCCTTTTCTTCTCTTGTGTTTCCCACTTAGAGAAGTTCCTTTAGCATTTGTTGTAGAGCTGGTTTGGTGGTGCTGAATTCTCTTAGTTTTTGCTTGTCTGTAAAGCTTTTGATTTCTCTGTCAAATCTGAATGAGATCCTTGCTGGGTGGAGTAATCTTGGTTGTAGGTTCTTCCCTTTCATCACTTTAAATATATTGTGCCACTCCCTTCTGGCTTGTAGAGTTCTGCTGAGAAATCAGCTGTTAATCTTTTGGGAGTTCCCTTGTATGTTATTTGTGTATTTTTCCCTTGTTGCTTTTAATAATTTTTCTTTGCCTTTAATTTTTGTCAATTTGATTATAATTAATGTGTCTCAGTGTGTTTCTCCTTGGGTTTATCCTGTATGGGACGCTCTGCCCTTCCTGGACTTGGGTGGCTATTTCCTTTTCCAAGTTAAGGAAGTTTTCGAGTATAATCTCTTCAGATATTTTCACAGGTCCTTTCTCTCTCTCTTCTCCTTCTGGGACCCCTATAATGTGAATGTTGGTGCATTTAATGTTGTCCCAGAGGTCTCTTAGGCTGTCTTCATTTCTTCTTTTTTCTTTATTGTGGTCCATGGCAGTGAATTCCACCATTCTGTCTTCCAGGTCACTTATCCGTTCTTCTGCCTCAGTTATTCTGCTATTGATTCCTTCTAGTGTATTTTTGATTTCAGTTATTGTATTGTTCATCTCTGTTTGTTTGTTCTTTAATTCTTCTAGGTGTTTTTTCTTTAATTCTTCTAGGTCTTTGTTCAACGTTTCTTGCGTCTTCTCGATCTTTGCCTCCATACTTTCTCCGAGGTCCTGGATCATCATCACTATCATTACTCTGAATTCTTTTTCTGGAAGGTTGGCTATCTCCACTTCATTTAGTTGCTTTTCTGGGGTTTTATCTTGTTCCTTCATCTGGTACATAGTTCTCTGCCTTTTCATTTTGTCTATCTTTCTATGAATGTGGTTTTTGTTCTGCAGGCTGCAGAATTGTAGTTCTTCTTGATTGTGATGTCTGCCCTCTGGTGGATGAGGCTATCTAAGAGGATTGTGCAAGCTTCCTGATGGGAGGGACTGGTGGTGGGTAAAGCTGGGTGTTGCTCTGGTGGGTAGAGCTCAGTAAAACTTTAATCTGCTTGTCTGCTGATGGGTGGGACTGGGTTCCCTCCCTATTGGTCGTTTGGCCCAAGGCGAGCCACCACTGGAGCCTACCTGCTCTTTGGTGGGGCTAATGGCGGATTCTTGGAGGGCTCATGCCAAGGAGTACTTCCCAGAACTTCTGCTGCCAGTGTCCCTGTCCCTGCGGTGAGCCACAGCCACCCGCTACCTCTGCAGGAGACCCTCCAACACTAGCAGATATGTCTGTTTTTGTCTCCTTTGGGGTCACTGCTCCTTTCCCTGTGTCCTGATGTGCACAGTACTTTGTGTGTGCCCTGCAAGAGTGAAGTCTCTATTTCCCCCAATCCTGTTGAAGTCCTGCAATCAAATCCCGCTAGCCTTCAAAGTCTGAGGAGGAATTCCTCCTCCCGTTGCTGGACTCCCAGGTTGGGAAGCCTGACATGGGGCTCAGAACCTTCACTTCATTCCAGTGGGTGGACTTCTGTGGTATAAGCGTTCTCCAGTTTGTGAGTCACCCACCCAGCAGTGATGGGATTTGATTTTATTGTGATTGCGCCCCTCCTACCGTCTCATTGTGGCTTCTCCTTTGTCTTTGGGTGTGGGCTATCTTTTTTAGTGAGTTCCAGTGTCTTCTTGTCGATGATTGTTCAGCAGTTAGTTGTGGTTCTGGTGCTCTCATAAGAGGGAGTGAGAGCACGTCCTTTTACTCTGCCATCTTGGAAGTCACCTCACTCCTTTTGTCTTTTAACCTTCCTACTAGCTTTATACATGGTTGATTAACTACCTTTACTGAATATTTGCTTTACCAATGATATTTTTCCTTTCATAATTTTAATTTTTCTAGTTTTGGACTTTTCTTTTTCACTTAGAGAAGTCCTTTTAAAATTTTTTGTAAAGCTGGTTTGGTGGTGGTGAACTCTTTTAGGTTTTGCTTGTCTTTAAAACTTTTGATCTCTACATCAAATCTAAATGAAAACCTTGCCAGGTAGAGTATTCTTGGTTGTAGTTTTTCCCTTTCATCACTTTAAATATATTGTGCCACTCCCTTCTGGCCTGCAGGGTTTCTGCTGAAAAGTCAGCTGATAACTTTATGGGTGTTTCCTTGTATGTAACTTGTTGCTTTTCCCTTGCCACTTTAATATTCTCTCTTTATCTTTAATATTTGCCATTTTAGTTATAATGTGTCTTGGTGTGGATCTCTTTATGTTGATTCTGTTTGGGACTCTCTGTGCACCCTGGACCTGGATGTCTGCTCCTTTCCCTAGTTAGGGAAGTTTTCAGTTATTATGTCTTCAAATATATTCTATGTGCCTTTATTTCTCTGTTCTCCTTCTGGGACACCTATAATGTGAATATTAGTACACTTGATGTTGTCTCACAGGTCTCTTAAAGAGCCCTCATTTCTTTTTATTCTTTTTTCTTATATTTAGCTTTAGTGCTTTCCACTAATTTGTCTTCTCACTCACTGATCTGTTCCTCTGTATCATCTAATCTACTTTTGATTCCTTCTAGTGTATTTTTAATTTCAGTTATTCTTCATCTCTGTTTGGTTCTTTTTTTATAGTTTCTGTTTGTTAAAAACTTCTAACTTCTCAGTCTGTTCATCCAATCTTCTCCCAAGTTCTTTGTACATCTTTTTGATCATTACCTTTATGAACTCTTTATCAGATAGATTGCCTGTCTCCACTTAGATTTTCCTCTGTAGTTTTATCTTCTTTGTTTTGAAAATATTCCTCTGTTGCCTCATTTTGCCTAATTTTCTATTCTTATTTCTATGTATTTGGTAAGTTGGTTACGTTTCCCACCTTTGCAGTGGCCTTTTGTAGGAGATGTTCTATGCATTACAGCAGCACACTCCCCTCTGGTCACCAGAGCTATATTCTCTAGGGGTTCCCCCTGTGTGGGCTGTGTGGGTCCTTCTATTGTGGCAGACTACTCTGGGCAGTCTGGTAGGTGTAGCTGGCCCCTGGTCCAGTTGTTTGCCAGTCCCTCTCTTGTGTGCAGGCTGCTGGATGCTGGTGGGCAGGGCCAGGCCATGAAGTAGCTGATTGCTGAGACCCCAGGGGTTCCAGGGCTAGTCCTGACCCACTGGTGGGCAGAGCCAGGTCCCAGGATCTCTGGTTGCAGAGCCCTGGGGGTCCCAGCACTGGTGTTGACCTGGTGATAGGCAAGGTCATTTTCTGACACAGCTGGCTGTAGGGTCCATGGTGTCCCAAAGCTTGTGTGCACCGATGGTGTGTGGGGCTGGGTCCTGGTGCTAATAAGTTAGAGAAAGGGATCCAAAGTGGCACTTGCCAGCACCAATGTCCTCATTTTATAATGAGCTCCCCAAAATGGCTACCACTAGTGTCTGTGTCCCCAGGGTGAGCTCCAGTTGCCTCCTGCATCTCCAGGAGGCTCTCCAAGTAGGTGTTTCTGACCCAGGATCCTTTCAAATTACTGCTTCTCTCCTGAGTCCCAGAGCATGTGAGATTTTATGTGCAGCTTTAAGTGTGGTGTCTCTATTTCCTACAGCCATATGGCTCTCCTGAAAGTAAGCCTTGCTGGCCTTCAAAGACAAACATTCTGTGGGCTTATCTTCCTGCTGGAGGACTGGAGGCTGGGGAGCGCGATGGGGAGCTCAAACCCCCTGCTCCTTGAGGAGCACCTCTGCAATTGTAATTATCCTCCCATTTGTGTGTTTCCCACCCAGAGGTATGGGTCTTAATTATACTGTGTTTCTGTTCCTCCTACCCATCTTATTGTGGTCCCTTCTTCATATCTTTAGTTGTATAAGATTTTTTCTGATAGTCTTCTGGTCTTATCAGTTGTTGCCCTGTAAATATTTGTAATTTTGGTGTTCTGGGGGTGGAGGTGAGCTCAGGGTTTTCTTACTCTGCCATCTTGGCCACCCCCTTTGGGGAAACATATTAATTTAAAAGTACTATATACTTTTAAGGTACTATGATTAGAGACCATAAAGGCATTTTCGACAGAAAACATGATTTCAACATTTTAAATAGTAACAGAGAAATCAAAAAATAAAGACAACCAAGTTCATTTTCTGGAATAATTTAAGAAATGTAAAATCTTAACAAAGTACACAAGTACAAGGAAATAAAATTGTGATTATATGATAAAAAAAGAGAATGATCTAGAAGAACATATATTCCAATGGTAAAATTGTCATAAGGAGAAATAGAATATATGGAAACATATGTTGGTCAAACTTCTTCCTGTAAACAACAGAATTCACTCTGGCTAGCTGAAGTAAGAGCAGTTATTAAAATGTTTGGCAGAATCTGTGCAGTATGGCTGAAGAGCTAGCCTATGAAGCTATGGGGGTAAACATAGTGCCCGAGGAAAACTTGGGGGCTTCTCTAGCAAAAATGTAACTGCATTAACCACTGGCAACTTTGCCACTCATGACCATTTTCTGAAGCTCCACAGCTAAGCATCATGCTTAAACACAAAGGGGCTTCTGTGGTACAAATGGCACCACTACTTAAGACTGGGAGTAAAAGAATCTCTGCCTTGCTATGCCCTGAGAATGTGACGTCTCTACTACCATGCCTGCCAGATCAATTCCCTCTCTGAATATTTTGGTTTCTAACTTGGAGGGTGGAAATCACACTGTGAAGAATTACCAATATTCAGTGATAGCGTTACAAGATGTTAAACAGCTACAAGTGACCAATATCTACTGGAAGGTAAAATATTACAAAAAATGAAAGCGCTTATTTGAGATTAAAAGAAATTTTAGATTGAAGGTGCATGTCACATCCCAGAAAGGATTAATTCAAAAGACATAGACACAACCATACAGAGATATAATTCTTTTGCTTCATTGCCAGTTATATCATGCCCTGTAAGTTGAAAGTGAGTGTGGGGTCATAATATCCTTTTTGTAGACCCATAAATAATCCCCCCATTTTTTGTCCTCATTTCTGCTTACTTGTGTGTTTCTCTCTCTTTCTCTCTGACTTGTTGGTTCTGAGTTTCCACCTTCTCTGGGTCACTTTCCAGATCTTGGCTCATTTTCCAGACTGTAACTTCTGCTCTGCCTTGGTGGTCAGTATGCAGTCATTCACTTTATATGTCCATTAAAATCACTTTTGATCTCATGGCCTCATTTCTCAATCTTTATTGCTGTTGTCAGTTTATACTATATTTATTCCTTTACTATTATTTCAGTGAGTCTTCAGGAGGTAAGGGATATAAATCTGTTTTTAAGCCTACCATCTTAACCTATAAATCTGCTATAAGTGTTTTGTAAAAATTATCTTGTCATATGGTATACTCATAGTATTAAAAATCCATGTGAAATTATTTACTATTCTTTTTCTTACATTAAATTAAAAATGACAATCTGTCCTTTTTTAGATGATAATGAAGCACATCCAGTAGAGTGCTTAACACCTGTCACTTTCTTTTATGCAGTCTCATTCAGTATTTCATTCATTTCCTTGGTTCATGTTGTTGTTTGAAATGGAAAATAGCTGGCCACCCACAGAAAAAGGAAGAGAATTATAAAAAGTTTGTTCTGTAATTTTAGTGGTTTCATACCTTAAAGGCGGTGCCTGGTCCAAGTATGTTTAAATATGTAATGCAGACAGTGTAAAATAGGACCAGCCCACTGGGCTCCCCTCTTTCAGCTGAGTTCACCTGCAGCAAAGCAGGATCATTCGTGTGTGTATTTCAGTCACCCCCTATTCACCCCATAGTTGGAGGATTCCAGCCCTAGGGTTATGGCAAAAGCTGAACACATGACGCCCGACACTGCACAAATCACAGCAGTTTACTGTCAAATGTACTCACAACCTGGGGTAGAAGGGCACGGCACACTGTGCTGGGCCACATGAGGGTTATCCTTGGGGACAGAGTGAACAGCCAGGAGCTATGGGAGGCAGGTTTCATGATAACAGTAGCAAAGGTGCTCCCTGGTTCCCACAGGGGGTGATTAGCTTCTTTGAATAATTCTGCAGGCTGTTAGGGTACTGAAACTGCTACTCAGGGATAAACAAGGACTGTACTTGGTCTGTTTGATAAGGAGGATTGTGTGGGTAGGGGGACTTATCCTTGGGAGCAGAGTGAGGAGGAGAACCTTCGTGTAGGCCATTTGAGGCCCTCCCGACTTGACCAGGTATCAAGGCAGCACATAACATTAGACCTTAATTTTAGGCCTTTAACCATAGTGTGCTCCATATGTGAATAAATATTTTTTAGTTAAGAACATTGAGTATGATATTGGTTTGTTTACTTTTCCCCCTGTTAAAGTTTATTAGATTTGTTTTCTAAGTAGGCATATTCTACACATTCTTGAGAAGTCTTCAGTCTGTAGTAGTTTGATCCTGTGAAGAGGTGTAGTTTCCTAAAATCTCTTATCAAAGGTTTTCCGGGCTGAATGACTTGCCTTAGGGTTGACCATATATAAAATTAATTTATGGAGTTAAATAGATTAAGTGGTGCAAGTAACCTGTCCTGACTACTCTCTCAGTTGAAATCAGGGTAAATGAACTCAGGCTCTTTGAGAAATAGAATTTCCAGTTCTTAAGGAGATAGTTGTTGATAGAAATCTCACATACTTCTTTGGCTACTTATTGATGTCTTAGTTATGCACTAATAAATTTTGGAGACAGTCTATTATAAATCTTATAAGTAACTTGGAGTTCTGACTTTTGAAAGGAAGGGGGATTAGTTAGGAAAATGCAAAATAGTTTAAACAGAGTAACATTTGGATTAAGTCTCAATCAACTATTTTCAGTGATTAATGGAAACACTTCTGAATGAAAGTCTGTTTGAGCCATGGAAAAGTAAATTCAGCTGCAAGCTTAGGAACTATATTCAGGGAAGGAAAATCAACCAGAGAGGAAAACTAGCATAGTGGGGAAAAAAAATTGGACTGTGAGTCAAGAGGCCCAAGAACTTGTTTTGAGATCTGACTTTGAATAAGCTACTGAACTTCTCTTTGTCTTGGTTTCTTTCCACACCTGTAAAATGAGGAATAAGCAAAAACAACCTCATAGATATGGTCCAGCTACAAAATTTTATAATCCAAGAAATCTCTGGACTCTAACATTTTATGATCATGCCAGAGGCAGCATTTCCACAGTGCTCAGGACATCTGCATTCTATTAAAATACATATCAGTTTCCTTTGCCACTCACATTATCTGTTTATATGGAACCTTTCTCCCAATCATTATCCCTCTTGGAAATTAAAGTCTAAAAGGAGTGCCAAAGCGTAAACACACTAATAAACATTTTAATGTAGTCACCTTGTTAATTTTCAGAGAGCACCATAAAGAAGTCATAAAATACACTCCTCAGCTAGGAATACTGTCAGCCGCTGGCTAGGACATTTCTAACATAAGGGGAAGTATTCTCCTTACCAGCAGCTGAAAAAAGAATGCAGTATTCTTGTACTGATACTTAGTAGAAAAGGGATGCAAGATGTCTTTGAAAATTAAGAAAAAACATGGGGAAAGGCTGTTTGTTAGTTAGCCAACTAGCCAACTAAATGGCTCCAAAAATGATTTCAGTTGTACTATCAATAGCCTTTCCCTTGGTGTCACAAAATTACCAAGGGTTTGTTTGCCCTTTGATCAGAATTAATAATAGTAATAGTAATAGTATTGGTAGCTAATGTGTACCTAGTATTTACTATTCAAAATGCTTCATAGGCATTAAGTCATTTAATCTTCATAACTCTAGGATGAAGATAATATTGACAAAATCGTACTTATTTTACGTGTGAGAAGTCCGGAACAAAGAGTGTTTAAGAATTACTCAAAGTGACACAACTAAGGGTTAAGTGGTAAGGCCATGATTTGAACCTGGCAGTCTCACTTCAGAGATGTCAATTCTACCCATTATAAGGTGAAGCATTGAGGATAATTGTAGAAGACATTGTCAAAAGGCAAGCCAATGCTACCAAATTATCAAACAAATTGAGAAAGGTAAAAAGAGAGAACACTAATATAAATAGAAAAGTCAGATAATACTGTCCCATTTTGGGCTTGGGTAGAGAGTAATCATTTTCTTCTTTCCTTTCTCCTTGTTTCTCCTAAATATTGGGTTGGCCAAAAAGTTTGTTTGGGTTTTCCACAAGATGTTATGGAAAAACCCGAATGAACTTTTTGGCCAACCTAATATATACATTGCATTATAGGCAAGGGGGCTTTTGAAAGGCAGAGGAAAGATTTTAGGGAGATTTGATGTTGAGTATCGTGGGGGAGATATGGCAGCACACTATTGGTTGCCCCTCAGCAACTGTCTTCTGTTCCTTTCTTCATTGCTGGCAGAGTCTGCTTCCCATGAGAGAAGTTGAGAAGGCCAAGAAGGCTGAAAGGGAACATTTTTGAACGACAGGTTCTATTCTCTAATTGACATAAGACCATGTTGATATCTATTTTTAATTCAGTAAGCTTTGATAGTTTTTATCTTTCATGGAATTTGTTTATTTCATTTACACTTTATAGTTTACTGACATAAAGTTGTACATAATACTCCCTTATTATCCTCTTAATGTCCATAGGATATATAGTCATGTTCCCTCTTTTACTCCTGATATTAGGAAATTGTGTATCCTCTCTCTCTCACTTTCTTCAGTCTGGCTAGAGGTTGATTAAATGTATTAATCTTTTCAAAGGATGAATTTTGGGTTTCATTGATTTTTTTTATTGTCTTTGTTTTATATTTTACTTATTTCTGCCCATATTTTTATTTTCTTCTACTTATTTTGAGTTTAATTTACCATTCCTTTTCCAATTTCATGGATTGAAAATTTAAATACTGGATTTGAGAACTTTCTTGTTTTCTAATATAATCAATTAATAATGCTTTGAGTACCTCTCTAAGTACTACTTTAGCTACATCTCACAAATTTTGATATGTGATGCTTTAAATATCATTTAGTTCAAAATATTTTCTAGTTTTCTTCATAATTTTTTGATCCATGGGTTCAAAGAGGTGACTTATTTAATTTCTGTATAATTGGTGCTTTTGTTTTTGTTGATTCTAGTTTAATTTGTTGTGGTCAGAGAACATTCTCTGTAAGGTTTTAGTCTTTTGAAATCTATAAAGACTTGTTTATAGCCCTGCTGTTGTCTGTCTTGGTACCCATTCCCTGTGCATTTGAAAGGAATGTGTATTCTGCAGTTGTTAAGTGGTAATAGTCTATAAATGTCAAGTAGATTAAAGTGGTTGATACTCTACCTTACTGATTTTCTCTAGTTCTTGTATCATTTATTGAAACTGGTATGTTAAAGATTCCAACTGTGATTGTGCTTTTGTCTATTTCTCCCTTTATTTCTGTAAATTTTTATTTCATGTATTTTGAAGCTCTGTTATTATGTACATACAAATTTTTATTATATCCTCTTGATGAATTATTCCTTTTGTTTTTATGAAATAATCTTTATCCCCGGTAATATTCTTTGATCTGAAATTTGCTTTATATTAAGAGTTACTCCAACTTTCTTTTATTACTGTTAGCATGGAATATGTCTTTCCATTATTCTATTTTGAACCAATCTGTGTCCTTATATTTAAAATGGGATTCTTGTAGGTAACATATATTTGGGTATTACTTTGTTTTTAAACCAGTCTGAGAATTTTTGCCTTTTATTTTGTGTCTTTAGATTATTTACATTTAATGTAATTATTTATTCCTTCCAATACTTCAGGTAATTCTTACCCCAGCCTTGAGTAGTTTTCTCACGTACATGCACTGATCATTAATCAAATGAACACCCAAGGAGGTACTATACAGATCTTTGGACTTCCCATACTGTGGAGTGCTCTTTCCTTTTGGTACTCTGTTCTGCAGACTCTGTCTTGGTCTTCCCAGGCTTTCAGTTCCATCTCAACTGAGAGAACCCACTGAGTTCTACCTGGATTATCCTTCCCTTTGATGCAGTCTAAAAACTCCAGTCAGTAATCTGGACAGTTGTAGGTCTTGCTTCTTTTGCTTCCAAAGTTTTGGAAAACACTGTCCCATACTAATGATGTTCATATTTTGTCTGGACTTTTAGTTGTTTCAGGTGAGAGGGTAAATCCAGTCTCTGGTGCGCCATCTGAGTCACAAGTGGAAGTCGTAGAATAAATGTAAGAGGTGAAAACACTATGTGTAGGCAGTCTAGTTGTCGGGTCTCAGTTATTATATTTTTATATTTACTTTTTGAGATACAATTTACATATGATGAAGTGCCTAAATCTTAACGTAAAGCTTGAGGAATTTTACTTATGTATAAACATAGGAAAACATCACCCATATCAAGACACAGAACATTTATACTACCCTAGAAGATTCCTTCACACCCCTTCCCAGTTAGTACCTGCATTCCTGCTCTGCAGAAGTAGCACTATTCTAACTTGTACCACTATAGATTACTTCTGCTTTCTTCAAACTTCATATGAGTGGAATTGTATTTTATGTACCTTTTTGTGCATGGCATCTTTCACCCATAATGATTTTGAGATCCATATATGTTGCTGTGTATATCAGCAATTCATTCTTTTTATTGCTGTGTACTATTTTAGTATATGAATATATCATGATTTGTTTATCCATTCTCTTACTGATGGTTATTTGGATTATTTCCAGTTTGGGATTTTTTGAATAAATTTGTTATGAATATTCTTGTAGTCAGCCATTGTTATAATAATATATTTTTCTAGGGGAATCAAAAAAATGAGCAAGAAAACATTTTACTGTAATTTGTAGTTGGTAGTAAGTTATGCCATTTAGAACTACTTAATCTTCAGTATCTATTTATAGGATATTTCTGCATATTTTCATTATAATAATCATTTATATTGTATACAATGATGACCCAAATTATTACATATTTTGAACCAACTAATCTTCAAAGAAAGGTTTTTAAGTGATAATTTGTGCATGCCATAATGGTAATTCTAATATAACCTGAGATAATAAAACTAATACCTTGTTAAGACTATGGGCTAACCTTTGCTGATCACTTAGTAGGTACTGTTAATGTTAAAGGTGTTTTATTTGCACCACAGTCTTCAGAAGTAGAAAATTTTATTCTATGTAATTTATGATGTAAGTGAGACTAACTTATGTTGAGTGACTTGTTCTAGATTACACAGCTAATACGTAGGGTTGCTGGAATTGGAATTCAAGCTGGTCTGGCTTCAGTGCTTGAGATTTCTTTATCAAAGCAGAATTACTGATAGGTGTTGCTGACTAGAAAAAGAATAGATAATTTATATGTATTACTGAACTTTCCTGATTGTTAGCCAATTCTATTATTATGATTTTGATTACCAAGTTAGTACTTTTAAGTACAGAACATATCATAATTCAAATTCATATTTCAGCAATGGGGTTATGTCAATAAAAAATTTATATGCTTATTCAAAGTAGTTTTTTTTAGTGGTTTAGAGACTGATATATTGATGCCAGTCTTATGATAGCAGTTACACATCTTCAGTCAGGTTATATTGGTCTAAATCAATCTTGATTATGACATCTTCAGACATCATCACACCCACAATGAATCCCTCTTAACCACATGCTTTTTTATGAGGAAAAAGCAATAAAGCAATTTTATTCCTCAAAGAGTCTTTAGTTTTATAAAAATGACTGATTATAGTTCCTATGAAATTGTTAAAAGTTTCTCTATGAAAGCCATCTAGTTGTGGTCTTGTTCTGTCAGCTCAATCATTAGTTTATTTTAACAATAATATAATAACCATAAAGGACAGATAGCAAGGTAAGCACACACTAATTTCCTATGACACTAGCAGCATGATGATTATGGAAATGGCAAATGAAGCTCTTAAGATGCAGGAAGTCCATTACTAGGATGTAGTAGGATGTAGTTCATAAAGACATTTATTTCAACTGCACCTGTTAGTCAAAATGCTTCAATCAGCATTTAAACATGTTTTCCAAGGTTACGGCTAGGCCATTTGAATGTTTTCTAGGGCCAGTCTCAAATTACAAGTGCCTAAGCTGACCTTGAAAAATAGACTCACACAAATAAATGCAGTACAAGTTGATTTGAGATTTAAGCCAAGAAGATATGACTAATAGTTCTGTGGATTGGTAAGGGAATAATTTAAGGTTATCAGTGGATTAGGCACTGATAAAGCAACAGAACTGAACGTAGTTGGGTATGGATCATAAGGTGAATTTAAAAAGTGAATGTAAATTTAGACTGAAATAATAGTACTTCAGTTGGTTTTAAGAACCTTTTCTTCCAAAGACAGATAAAGGAAGGAATTAAGAGGAAGAATGACATGAAGAATCCTAGAAATGCAGAGGAGGGTGGTGTGAACCAGTGGAGAGGGAGCTGATCTGAAGTTAGGGGGTCTGGATTTGAGTACTCTCATCTCTGTCTCTTACCACTGTGTGGCCCTCAGTATGTTGCAGAACTCTGACATCTAGTTTCCACATTCACAAAAGGAAGAGGTTGTAGTAAATGAGGCCTAAAGACCCTCTGGTCCTGATCCAGTGACTGACTTTCCTGCTTATTGGGAGCACAGATCAGAACTGTTGTCGTTGGGAATAAAGGAACATGTCTAGTTCTCCAGTTTGTGGGAAAAAATTTAGGCTTACTTACATATGAGGCTAGAAGAAATACGAGGATCCTTTTAACCATATCTTCCAGTCAAATTGAGGAGTGTACTCCAATTACATGGTGGAAACTGGGCTGTACGGTCTTTTACTACCTGGTTCACTTGTAAATTAGAGTTGCAAAATTTCCTAGAGCCATTTTGCCACTGACCTTGTGGAAAATAGTCCTAATCTTAGTTAATAGTCTCTAAGTAATCTATTTCTGGCCATTTTGTAAGAAGTCCATGTTTAATTAAGATTATAAGAATTTTTTAAAAATTACGGTTTTCACCACATTAGCAAAGTGAAGAATAAAAATCACATGATCATCTCAATAAATGCAAAAAAAAGCTTTTGACAAAATTCAACATCAATTTTATCATAAAACTATCAACAAAGTAGGTATGGAGAGAATGTACCTCAATAAAATACAGGCTACATATGACAAGCACACAGCTAACATCATACTTAATGGTGAAAAGCTGAAAGCAGTTCCTCTAAGATCAGGAACAAGACAAGAATGTCCAGTCTCGCCACTTTTATTCAACATAGTACTAGAAATCCTAGCCAGAAGAAGGCATGAAAAAGAAATAAAAGGCATCCAAATTGGAAAAGAGGCAGTAAAACTGTCATTATTTGCAGATGACATGATATTATATAAAACAGACACATAGATTGGAACAGAAAAGAAAGCCCAGAAATAAATCCATACATATATGGTCAAAATTAATTTACTACAAAGGAGCCAAGAATATACAATGGGGAAAGGACAGTCTCTTCAATAAATGGTATTGGGAAAACTGGACAGCCACATGCAAAAGAATGAAACTCAACCACTATCTTGTACCATACACAAAAATTAACTCAAAATTGATTAAACACTTGAATGTAAGACCCGAAGCCATAAAAGTCCTAGAAGAATATATAGGCAGTAAACTACTTGGCATAGGTCTTGGCAATGCTTTTTTGAATCTGACACCAAAAGCAAAAGCAACAAAAGCAAAAATAAGCAAGTGGGACTACTAAATAAGCAAGTGGGACATCAAACTAAAAAACTCTGCACAGCAAAGGAAATCAGCAAAATGAAAAGGCAACCTACTGAATGGGAGAAAATATTTGCAATTCATATATCTGATGAGGGGCTAATATCCAAAATACATGAAGAACTCATATAACTCAATAGCAAAAAAATAAATTAAAAAATGGGCTGAAGATCTGAATAGACATTTTTCTAAAGACATACAGATGGCCAACAAGTAGATGAAAAGATGTTCAACATCATTAATCATCAAGAAAGTACAAATCAAAACTACAATGAGATATTACCTCACACCTGTTAGAATGGCTATTAATCAAAAGACAAAAAGTAAGTGTTGGCAAGGATGTGGAGAAAAGGGAACCCTGTGCATTGTTGGTGGGAATGTGAATTGGTGCAACCACTATGGGAAATAGTATGGAGATTCCTCAAAAAATTAAAAATAGAGCTACCTTGTGATCCAGTAATTCTACTTCTGGGTATTTATCTGAAGAAGTGAAAACAGTAACTCAAAATGATATATGAACCCCCATGTTCATTGCAGCATTATTTACAATAACCCAAGGTACGGAAACAACTGAAATGTCCACCAATGGATGAATGGATAAAGAAACTGTGGTATATATGCACAATGGAATATTATTCAGCCACAGAAAGAGTGCAAGTCTTGCCATTTGTGATAACATGGATGGACCTCAAGGGTATTATGCTAAGTTAAGTAAGTCAGAGAAAAACAAATAGCATATGATCTCACTTATATGGGGAATCTAAAGAATGAACAAGAAAATTTAAAGAAGAAACTAAAAACAAGCTCCTAGATACAGAAAACAGATTGGTGGCGGGGGATAGGGTTGGGAGAAATGGATGAAGGGGTCAAAACTAAAAAGAAAAAAAAAAACCTTGGAGTGTAGTTAATTCAGAGACAATCAGGTCCTGAGAAGGTTTATGGAGCTGAAACTCATGATAGTCTGGGATCTACTGGCAGTAATAGTAAGTACTGGTGCAGTGTAATGGTAATATTTTCAGAATACCATTGACATACATTCCTGTGATCTGACTCACATGATCCTTCCATCAGGAAGCACATATGACATATTTTATTCTGGCCTAACAAATGTTATTAATAGATTTGTGTATTCTTTGAACAGTTCTCCCAAGATCATTTTTGTTGGGGCAATTTTTGCATTGATTAGTGATTTCACTTGGCAGTTGTTTTCCATGATACTGCATTGTGTTGTCAGTTATTTGGAGAGGCTCCAGTTTTTTTCTACTGGTTTAAATACCATTTGTGGCAATGAGGCCTGAGTCTGCCAAAGCTCCTTGAGCAGTTTTATTGTTGTCATGCATGCACCGTCCTTATCAATAATCAGAAAAACAAAGTGAAAAAGTAACAGTTTTATCAGTGGATCTGAGGTATACTGAAATTAAAATAAATTTTCTATGGTAAGTGTTTCTTTTTGTTTTTCTTTTTTTGCTTTTAATCAAAATGGCAGATTACTTCATTCATTAACTAAAAGAATATTTATTGAGAACCAACTATGGGTTAAGTGTTGTTCTAGGAACAGAGAATATAGCAGTGAACCATCTCAGACAAGGTTTCAGCTCTCACAAAGCATACGTGATAGTGTGGTCCATGTAATTTATAAAAATAGAGATAGTAATATCATAGTCTCAAATAATAAGTACAAAGAATAGGTAGTCACTAAATACGAATGTTGGCCCTCTCAGATAAGAGCAGCTAGAGGAGGATTCTCTGAGGAGGTGACTGTGAACTGAGATCTGAGTGACAGGAAGTGAGCTAAGGCAAGGTCTGGGGTAAAGACATTCAAGCAGAGGATACAGCAAGCACAGAGACCTGGAGGAAAGCACGAGGTGTGAGAGAAGGTGAAGATGGCGAGAGTATCATGGGCAAATGGGGAGCTTGGCTCTCTGAACCTTAGTTTGCTGAGCATAAAGTAGAGATTATAACACCTCCCTCACATAAAAGAATGGGAGCACACCTACTGTGTGCCAGTGCCAGTGCTGTATGTAAATACATGCTGTTGTTCAGTGCATGCAAAAAAGACCTGACTCATGTTCAGTGTTTAATTTTTGTAGTTATGCTATTTTACTCTTGAATAGATGAACAGTTTATAGTTACACTTTGCAAAACATTACTATGTATCTTATACAGTATATTTCTTAGATTTTGGAAGCAGTGTGCAGCATTCCTGGTCAGAATTTTATGTGTCTGGTCATTTGCCAGTGAATGCACCATTATCTCTTTATGGCTGATCCTAAATCATAAGGTAATTATTGTTGAGACTGGTTTTAAAAACCAAAGGCAGCTGCTCAGAATCTGAAAGTACCCTTGTCAAAGGAAGTTGCTATTTAGGAATATTCTTCCTGGAAAATTTCCACTATATATGCATAAGTATTTGAAGGATTGAAGTGTATCCTAAGTCTATAGTGAAATAGAGTTATATCCTGGGCAGTGTATCCTAAACCTATAGTGAAAGAGAATTATATCCTAAGAGTTCACATTCTTGTAGAGCATGTTATTTCACATTATATAACCCTAGAATCATAATAGCTTAGAGGACGAAGGTACTTTAGAGATTGTCTAGTCTATTAATTTTACATTTCACAAACTATGCTCCAAAGAATATTTCACTACATATTAACAAACATTACACACATAGACGCACGCATGCACACACACACACAGAATTGAAAAGCAGGGTTTTAAAAGAAGTTTTGTGGCTTTCTTTTCTGTAAGACTTAGAGCTTTCACACGCTAATACACATTATGAATTCTCAAGAATATAATTTATAGTATTTTTCAAACTTATTTAACCAATTACCATATCCTCATTCCCAACCCATGGAACAGTTTTCAAAATCTCATTTCACTACATTTCATGGACTACAATTTGGAAAAAAGATGACCTACTCTTAACTTTCTATACAATGCAGGAATCTTATCACAAGCATCTTTTATGTGTGACTGTTTAACTTCGGTTTGAATAATTCTCATAATGTAGATCTTCCAATCCCATATGTCCAGATATTTCCTTGTACCTAGTACTCAGTACTTTAGTTCAGCTTCCTATAGGTATAATGACAATATTGAACATTTATGGAGCACTTATTATTGCTAGAAACTTTTTGACACCCTTAATGGCTGTAAGTTCATTGAATGTGTATAACCTATGTGGTAGCGTACTACTTTTATCCTCATTTACGGTTAAGGAATCTGGGTACAGAGAAGTTAAATATCTTGCCCAAGGGCATAGCTGGTGATTTGTAGGGCCAGTATTCAAACAGAGGCACTCCGGCTCCAGAGCCCAAGTTATTAATGACCATAGTGGAAAAAAATCCAGTCTAGTCTAGAGTCTTCTGCAATTTTTTTCAACAATGCAATTCAGTGCAGTTCAAACACCTTTAATCCACATTGCTTGTGTGACTTTCTCTTTTAACTTTTATACACCTGATCTAGCCCTCTTCCACATGACAGCGTTATCATATCTTCTCTCTGAGTCTTCCTTCTTTCAAGTTTATTATCCCCAGTCCTTTCAACTCTTCTTCAAAATAATGTATTTCCCTCATCTGCTTCCTAGTTTAGTATTCCAGTTTGACAAATTTTCTCTTAAAAGTCTTTCTGATATTTTTGAATTAAGAAAAAATAATACAACATAAGCTTCGGAATCTGAGCTAGATACAGATGCTGGCCTACTATTGGGGTGGCCAAAAAGTTCGTTCGGTTTTAAGTAAGACATTTTTCATTTTCACCAAGAACTTTATTGAACAACGTATTCGTTGACCGAACGAACTTTTTGGCCAACCCAATACTTCATTAACTTGTATTGACAGAGCTCAGGTTTCCTCCCTTGTAAAACTGGGAGTATACTACATACTTTACTTATTGACTGTGAGGATTAAATGGGATGATGTATGTTTAGGGTATATTTATTTGGTCTGACACAGGGTAGGCAGCACAATAAATGTTGACTCTTTCCTCTTTTCCTTTGTTGATGCCAGTATGGTCCATACATGTGGGCTCCCTCCTGGCCAGGTTGCATTTCTACTCTACATCTACCCATCAGTCATCATTTTCAGTTCACTGTCTTTCCTGGAAGATGAATGCATTTTCTTATCCTTTGTTCAGATTCCTTCACGTTTTAATGAACTTCTTTTCATCTTGTCCCCAAAAGATGGGGGGCTCAGATTCTGGCTGTGTGTAGGCCGAATAATGACTTCCCAAAGATTTCCACATCCTGATCTTCAGATCTTGTGAAAATATTACCTTATATGACAAAAGAGACTTTGCATGTGATTAAATTTACTGTCTGGAGATGGAGAGATTATCCTGGATTATTTTAGTTGGTTTAGTGTAATCACAAGCATTCTTGAAAGAGGACGGTAGTAAAGTCCAAGAGAAGATGCGTGATGGAAGCAGAGCACAAAAATTAGATCGATCTGCATGGAAGATTGAAAAAGGGGCCATGAGCCAAGCAATGTAGGCAGCCTTCAGAAGCTGGAAAAGGCAAGGAAACAGATTCTCCTTAAAGCCTCTAGGAGGAATACAGCCCTGTAGACACATTTCAGACTTCTGACCTTCAGAGGTGTGAGACAATAAAGTGTGATAATCCACTCAGTTTGTGGTAATTGTTTATAGCAACAGTAAGAAACTTAAATGCTCTATGACCATGTGACAAACTTTCTAAGGCTCAGTTTCCTGTCAGGACTGTGAATTCCCTACAAAATTCCTAGGACTTAATAACCACTTAATAAGTGTTAGAAGCAGAAATAGAGCAAATAGAGTTTCAAACACTTTTACTATTTAATTGGACCCCATATGTAAGCCCAGTATCACCAAAACTGTGAAACCTGTCTTGTGCCTGATCAGGAATCTTTATATAGCATTATTATGCCTTCTAGCTTCACTCATTAAAAATATTATATGTTATGTCTTTGCTTAAAACACTTAGCTTTTCCTGTCCCATTTAAAATACTATTTGAACAGGTAGCACGGTTCACAAGGCCCAAAGAATCTAGCCTCTGCCTGTATCTATAGCCACATGGCAGTCATCTGTGCTCCAACCACCCTGGACTTCCTCACCTCAGGGAGTTTCATTTAATACTTCTGCTTTGAGTGTAGTACTGTCTCCTTCTGATCATACAGGTCAGCTCAAAATTCACATCTTCACAAAGGCCTTCTCTGATGGTACCAGCTCGTGTTGCCCAGCAACCAGGCACTCTCTCTCTCTCTCATATTCCCATTTCTTTGACTTCATCATACTTATATTTATGCCTGTGCTTACATGTTCACTGTCCGTCTCCCTTATTTTATTCATGGGGTAAGCTCCATGAATGCAGGAAATTGTCTTATCTTGTTCACTACTGTAGATTTATTATACTTTGCTAGACACGAGGTATCAAAAAATAAAGCATGAGTAGTAGCTTCTAGTTCTTGTGGCAGTTCTACTCTACTGAATACCAGGTTTCCTGATGGTAGTCATCTCCTTGTACATGCCTCGAGAGCAACTTTCCTACCTGTTGACGGTAGAGATTTCTCAGCATTAGCTGAAAATCGTAGTCTGGCTCTATATAAACTCCAAGTCCTGGCTTTTCACTATGGTTTATCTTTAGTTTATTTAGCTTTAGACCTTAAGGGCTAAAATTCCAGCTACTGAGCTCTTGGCAGTATCTCTTGCTTTGAGCTTCTTGTTGGCTGTCTACAACTGAAATGTCTGTCCACTTCAGATAACTTAAACCAGGTCTACTGTTTAAGAAATTGGGAGTGGGTTTATAGTTTACAATATTCGTCTTTACTTATCACTGTCTATATTCGGGTATTATTACACCATTTCACATGCAGTATAAGAAGCTCATGACAATATAATTCCAAACCCTCTCTTTGATCCTTTTTGCTATTATTGTTATACATTTTAGTTTTACGTATTTTATAAACCCCACAAGAGAATATTAATAATATTACTTTATAGAGTTAATTATTTTGTAGCAATTAAAATAAGGAAAAAATTTATTCACCTTTGTTGTTCCATTTTCAGAGATCTTCATTTCATCGTGTAGACCTAAATTTTGATCTCGTATTGTTCTCTTTCTGCCTGAAGAACATCCTTTAATGTTTCTTTTAGTGTAAGTCTCTTGGCGGTGAGATATTTCTAAAATTTTGTTTTCTTGAAACATTTATTTTTGCTTTTATGTTTGGAAAGATATTTTCACTGAGTTTAGGATTTTAGGTTGACAGGGTTTTTTCCTTCAGCAATTTAAAGTTGTCACTCCATTGTTTGATGCTTTGCATGGTTGCTGACAAGAAGTCTGCTCTAATTCTTATTTTTGTTTTTTTTTTGTTTATATGTAATAAGTCCTTTTTTTTCTTGGTTGCCTTCAAGATTTTCTCTTAATGGTTCACTGCAGTTCAATTTGACTATCATGCATGATGTGTCTGTTGTTTTATTTTTGTTTTGTTTTTAATTTTGTCCTTCTTGCAGTTCTCTAGTTTCCTGGATTTGTAGTTGGATGTATTTAACAATTAAAAAAAAAAATCTTGGCTTTTGTCTCTTCAAATATTTCTCTGTCTTCTTCTCTCTCATCTCCTGTGTGACTCCATTTATATATATTTTATATATATAATATATATATATATATTTTTAGTCCACTTGATATTGTCCAACTGTTTGATCCTCTGTTATTTATTTTTTCACTCTTTTCCCTCCTTTTTTATTAAAGAGGATAATTTATATTGATCTATCATCAGGTTCAATGATTCTTTCTTAAGTCATGTCAGGTCTTTGAGCCTATCGGAGTAATGCTCTGATACGTTTTTCATTTCTACCATTTCTGCTCGATTCTTGCTGATAGTTCCCATCTCTTTTCTAAACATTTTCATCTGCTTATGCATGATGTACACCCTTTGCACTTGAGCTTTTAACATATTAATCAGTTATTTTACAGTCCCAATGTGATGGTTCAAATATCTGGGTCATCTCTGAGATTGGTTCCTATATATGAATTTTATTATCTCTTGACAGTAATTTGTTTTCTTCCTTATTGATATTTCTTATATTATTTGAATGTAAAACATCAAGTATAAAATAGTTGAAATTGAGGTAAGTATTATTTATACCCAGAAAGAGGCTCTTCTTGTGTCAGGTCATTGATGTGGGGCATTGAGTCAGTCTAGTTAGGAGCTGTGCTAAACTTGGTGTCTTTGTCTTTTCAGGCTGCTATAACAGAAATGCCACAGAACTGGGGAGCTTATAAATAACAGAAATTTATTTATTACAGTTCTGGAGGCAGGGAAGTCCAAGATCAAAGTGCTAGCAGATTTTGTGTCTGGTGAGAGCCCACTTACTGGTTCATAGTAGGTGTTTTTTCACTGTGTCCTCACATGGCAGAAGGGGCAAAAGATCTCTCTGGGGTCTCTTTTATAAAGGCACCAGTCCCATTCAGGTGGGCTCTGCCCTCATAGCCTAATAACCTCCCAGAGACACAACCTCTCGTATCATCACATTGGGGATTAGGATTTCAGCATAGGAGTTTTAGGAGGAAAGAAACATTCAGTTCACAGCCCTTAGGTTTTGTTTTTCAACACCTCGTGGGCTTTGATTTCCTCTAGTGGTGGGCTACCATTCCTTGTGCTTAGAGTGAGGGCTGTGATGCTGAAGAGCATTCTGAGGGTTCGTACTCCGTTCTCAGGGGGCACCATTCTTGCACGCTTGCATGGGGTTTTTATCCATGCTGTGGCTCCTCGCCCAGTGTAGACTGCTGCTGTTGGTCACTCACTGGGGGCATGGCAGTGGGTATCTGTTGTTCTGGTCCTCGTTTGGCCCTGTGCACCAGGCCTTGGGTTTGGACTTTCTTGGTATTCCTGCCTCTCCTTCCCATGGCAGTCAAAGTCTGCCCTGTTTCTGTGGTTAATCTTGGGCAAAAGTTTCTTGACCTTTCCTAAGTGTTAACAGATCACCGCTGCTTGATACTGGAATAGGAACCTTGGGACGGGATGCTTTTCTTTTCCTCCCCCAAGCATAGAGAGAGATTTTTTTCTACTTTAGCCTCAAACACAATAGGATCTTTTCTGTTCCTTAAAGATCATGGATTTTACTCCCCCTTCCATAGTGGCGTCAAGGCTTTGCTTCAAGTGAGAGACGGGGCCAGGCATCTGCTAATCACTTCCAGGTCTGTTATGCCCATGGGTTCTCTCGCTGAACTACTCTGCTCCATTCTTTCTTATGAGCACCCAGAGGAGGTTCATGGAAGAAAAGAAACAAAAAACCCACAACAAACAAACAAACCCGCAAATCTGCTAGTGAGTAAAACAGGAAACCAACAATGTTTGGAGTCCACAGCTCTTCCAGATAGACACATTAGCCCATACTGTACAACAATTTGTGAAAATTGTATGTGATTTCCTTTCATCTCACTTTAAGTGTAGTGACTGTTCCTAGCTTTCATGGTTTATTGTTAAGCAGGCTATATGTTCTCTTTGGAGAAGCTTGTCCCTCTTTGGAATTCATCCAACTTATTGGCCCTGCTGTCAACTCTTTGGTCAACTAAAGTTAGGATTTTGTGGTTTCTACCTTAGCCTTGTTAGGGAGTAACATCACTTTTTCCAGGTTTCTGCATACCAAGCAGAAGGGGGGAAACCTGGCCACTTCTGTTTTTTTTTTTTTTTCCTGGCCAGTTTTAAGGCTGATTTTACTATCATGGAAGTCAATCCTCCTCATTCATGGCTCTGGCTTCTTTTCCTCAGAGGCTTCTTCGAGATCTTATGTATCATGTCAGCTACTTTCACAGCTGAAAACACTGCTGTTCTAAAGGGATAGGGTTCATTGATCAGCTCGCAAGATTGTAGTTTCTTGTGTGAAGGATGCCTCCAGCTTGCATCTGACAGGCTAGAGACAGCTCGTTGTTTAGACTTTGCAGTATGCTTCTTTCTTCTTCAGACTCCCTTTGCTGATTCATCATTCAGGTGTTCAAAGTCAGTGCTTTTCATAGTCATGTTATCACAGGTTCAACAGAATAAAATATTCTGTGAGAAGAAAAAAAATCCATATACCTTAAAAGATGACAGATATGGCTCTTAGTAAGTGATAAAGGGGTAATTCATAATAGAATATAGTAATTTTAAGGATAATTTTTTTAAAAGATTGGTCATGATTATATGATTTTTGAAGTATTTTTTAAATTGTTAATTTTGTCTTTTAGACCAGGAATTGGTGCCCATTAGTGAGAGCCACATTTAGGAAAAATGTTAAGTCGGGAGGTTAAGTGTCTGTTGGGGGCAGAGTCACTGTAAGTTCCGAGGTAACAGGTAAAGATAAACCTAACACACCTCACAAGGGATAGATTTTAAAGTAATGATTTAAAAGCATTAACCAGAAAAACAGGCTTTCTTTGACTAGGAAGGAATTAAAAGAAGGCAAAGACGGTATATAGATACTGCTTTTATTGCAAAAGTACACAGAGATAAACTCATCCCTTGAGGGGTATTCCCCAACTGGATGAAGGGATTGTATGCAACAAAGGAGTCTTAATAATAATGAGCAATAATCGGCTCTTACAGCTGACCTTTCCCATAAAATCCCCTAAGGACTTATTGCACATTGAATATTATACCAATCTGAAATAATAAAGAGGATTGTTAGGCATAAAAAGTATTTCGGATATTGGCAGGACCCATAAACTATAACAGAGAGAATTTTTAAAGGCTATCCAGGGATTACAAAGCAAAGTCATACCTTCAAGTATTGGGTAGGTAACATAAATGGGTGAAGCTAGCCTGCTGTTAGACATTAGGAAGTAGTAAGCTTTGAGTGCCCTGTGTAAAGATTTTCAAATATAAATTAAAAAATTTTTTTTCAGGCAAATTAAATGAACCTATGGGCTCCCAGTCCTCCTTCCCCACCATGCCCACAACAATGACATTTTACCAGTAAGGTAACCAAAATGGTCAGTTTCATAACTTGCATCTACATATCTTATGATGTCACATAGCCAATTCTTATGACATATTTACTTGCCAGCTAGCAATTTGAGTCTAAATCCTAAGATCTTCCTAGACATCTTTTGCAGCTAAGAGTACAGCGATGCCCAAAAATCTCTTGTGGATTTGGTAAATTATCAGGCAGTACTCCTCAGATCAGAACAGTGTTCATCATCTGATGGAGGCTTACCTGGATTACACCGAATCTATGAACTAGGCAGCAAGTTCCCGTCTGCAAGCCTAAGTGAGATAGTTAAGAGGGAAGATGAGGAAGCAAAGATAAGTCTTTTCTCTCTTCTTGTTCTTAGGAAAACATCGGCCCAATAGAATGTATTTTACCTAACAAGTGTTGTTTAACACACTGTAGAGTGATGGAGAATATGACTTGCCTACTGATCTGGAAGATAGCAGGGCCCATTTCTGTCTATAGGAAGAAAAGCACCTAATATCAAGTAAATAGGTGTAGAGAAGAAAATGTTTAGAAGTAAACAAAATGGTCAATTCTATGGCTGGTAGGAATAGAATATTTTGTGCTGTTTTCTGGGAGACTAAACACAATTCCTGGATTTGGGTAGGTGTGTGAGACTGAAAGCTGTGTTAAATAAAATCACAATTCCGGTTGATGCACTGAAGGAAGGTGAAATACTTGCCTCATTTGTTTGACCAGTATCTGAGAAGGCAAAACTCTTAGGCTGGTTTATTATCTACAGAGTAAACACAATATTGCTTCCTGAGACTTCACTGCATGAATTCCACTAGATGAGAAGTAAGTAATAGTGGGAAATCTTTACACATTTTCTGATATTTTTCTTAATTAAGATCTGTCATTTTTAAAATTAATTTTTATTGGAGTATAGTTGCTTTACAATGTTGTGTTAGTTTCTACTGTACAGCAAAGTGGATCAGCTATATGAACACATATAGCCCCTCTTTTTTTGGATTTCCCTCCCATTTAGGTCACCACAGAGCATTGAGTAGAGTTCCCTGAGCTATACGATATGTCCTCATTAGTTATCTATTTTATAGGTAGTATCAGTAGTGTATATATGTCAATCCGAATCTCCCAATTCATCCCCCCTCCACCTTGGTGTCTATACGTTTGTTCTCTATGTCTGTGTCTCTATTTCTGCTTTGCAAATAAGATCATCTATACCATTTTTCTAGATTCCACATATATGCGTTAATATACGATATTTGTTTTTTTCTTTCTGACTTCACTCTGTATGACAGTCTTTATGTCCATCCACATCTCTACAAATGACCCAATTTCATTCCTTTTTATGGCTGAGTAGTATTCCACTGTATATATGTACCACATCTTCTTTATCCATTCCTCTGTTGATGGACATTTGGGTTGCTTCCATGTCCTAGCTATTGTAAATAGTGCTGCAATGAACATTGGGGTGCATGTGTCTTTTTGAATTATGGTTTTCTCTGGGTATATGCCCAGGAGTGGGATTGCTGGGTCATATGGTAGTTCTATTTTTAGTTTTTTAAGGAACCTCCATACTGTTCTCCATAGTGGCTGTATCAAGTTACATTCCCAGCAACAGTGCAGGAGGGTTCCTTTTTCTCCACACCCTCTCCAGCACTTATTGTTTATAGATTTTTTGATGATGGCCATTCTGACTGGTGTGAGAGGATACCTCATTGTAGTCTTGATCTGCATTTCTCTAATAATTAGTGATGTTGAGCATCTTTTCATGTGTTTGTTGGCCATCTGTTTGTCTTCTTTGGAGAAATGTCTATTTAGGTCTTCTGCCAAACAAGTAAAAATACCCAGGAATAAACCTACCTAAGGAGGTAAAAGACCTCTACACAGAAAACTATAAGATACTGATAAAAGAAATCAAAGATGACACAAACAGATGGAGAGATATATTATGTTCTTGGACTGGAAGAATCAGTATTGTGAAAACGACTCTACTACCCAAAGCGATCTACAGATTCAATGCAATCCGTATCAAATTACCAGTGGCATTTTTCACAGAACGAGATCTATGATTAATGCATCACTTTGATTTAGTCCCTTGGGGTTCTGAGTTGATTTTTACAGTCATAAAAAGGTAATTCTATTATTTGATATGGCTGAATCTAAAAGCTTCTTATTATTTGTACTGCTTTCGAAGCTCCCCTCCAAATATGTATAGAACTCTATATTGACTTAACTTGGTTTTAACATAATGTTAATTAAACATGTTCAAACATAAAATAGATAAAATCCCAAATGCTGATAGCTCTTATACAAACATAAAATCCAAGTAAATGTAGCGGTTCAAGATATGAAAAACTATAAAGATAATAAAATTTAAACAAAAATATAATAAGCTAAATGATACTGCTTCGCTGACATGACATTTCTGTTTAAAATGTGAATAGAGTACTGATTGCATCATAGTCCAGCATCTTTATCCTACTGTGTATGCTGTGTTGACTCAATATGCCACAGCCTTTCCCACCCCAAACTAAAATTTATTCTAGAGCACTTCACAGAGCCCTCAGGATCTGTTCACACTCTACAGTTTGAGAAAGGCTGGCACATAGGCTATGGTACTTGCTCAGTGCTTTACACTAATTGTGACACATTTTAAAGACCCCATGTAAATAAATGAAGAGGGAAAAAATAAAGCAAATATAAATACGGCTTGTACTTCTAAAAAACCAAAACATTATAACAAAAGTGCTGAAGGAAACTTTTTTTAAATATAGAATTTTCTCAAGGGAGTCAAACTATTGAAATGATTGCTAGTACCTCTCTCCGCACTAGTTGTTATTATTTTTTCTTGTAAACATTTCACTAGTTCTTAGAGAATGGTCTCATGGGAAGCTGGCTCTGAAGTGCTTTTTCAGTGACTTGAGTCCACGACCAGTGGTAAGTTGCTGGCAGCCATTTTGGTGAAAGACCAATCCATAGTTAGGAAAACTGAGGCCAGTGGGTGGGTTCTAAACCTACATTGATTGCTCAATCTGAGGAAGATTATTCAGGGAAATTACTTCTATATTTTGGGAGTTGGGAAGAACACCTTGAGATATTGCTTTAATTTACCTCCTCCTATTACTGTAGCTTCAGTTGATGTTACAGCCTGATGGGGATTAAAGACGATTTACTCTTAACTTGTAATGTTTCCCAGGAATTGAAGTGAAGGATTATACACTTAGAAGTTTTACTCTTTCATTCATGGAGTGGATATTTTAGAAAGCAGCCCCACCCAAAGTTGAACTTTGTATTATGTGCTGTGACCATGAATCAGGAAACTGAAGCTGATTCTGACTGATTCCCACTTCTGTGGCTTTTGGCTCAATATTCCTTCCCAAGACCCCCCATAGACTGAATATTGTTACATCCTTTCTTAAATAATGTTAAAATGCCTTCCAGAATATAAAATATACTGGATTTCTTTCCTATGTCATTAAGGTATTTTCTTTTTGACAATTTCATGGATATTTGGTGAGTAAGGAGAATGGTAATCTCTGGCCCTTAAAATCTGTACATGTTGTTGACATCTGTCTAGAATTCAGAATTATGCAACCCACAAATTTTAGGATGAACTTAAACATTTATGTCTATCTTCTGTCATATTCAGTACAGGTAAGCTGAAACATGTAAAAATGTTTATCAGTTTTATCATTACCATTCAGTTACCATCTATTAAAATGCACTTGTTACAGTACATTGGGAAGAAAGATACATGTTTCTTCAAATATAAAGCTATTGGAAGTCAGAAAATGCTCTATCTGTGTTGAATTTTGCATAGCAGTTTTCACAGAGATGTTTCTCTCCTTATACATGACTTCTGAAAGGCTTCTTAAGACCATTCTCCTCTGACTAAATTCCTTTTCAGAGAAGAGCTGGTTATTTTTTTAAACAAGCTCTACAGAGTAGTTTTATTTTAAAATTTATTGTCTCAGAATTAAAAACAAAAAACTGTAAACCTTAAATTCAAGGAATTTTTTTGGATAGCAGGACTTTTAACTTAATCACTGTATGGACTGAAACAATACAGATACCTGAACTAAATTAAATATCTTCCCTAGAATGTCTAAAAATACTGTTGTGCTATTGCTGCCTTCATCAACTAGGATTAGCCTCATTGTTCTTTTTTTTTTTTTTTTAATTTTTATTTATTTATTTATTTATGGCTGTGTTGGGTCTTAGTTTCTGTGCGAGGGCTTTCTCCAGTTGCGGCAAGCGGGGGCCACTCTTCATCGCGGTGCGCGGGCCTCTCACTATCGCGGCCTCTTTTGTTGCGGAGCACAGGCTCCAGACGCGCAGGCTCAGTAGTTGTGGCTCACGGGCCTAGTTGCTTCGCGGCATGTGGGATCTTCCCAGACCAGGGCTCGAACCCGTGTCCCCTGCATTGGCAGGCAGACTCTCAACCACTGCGCCACCAGGGAAGCCCCTAGCCTCATTGTTCTAAATCACCTTTTGTTAGTAAAGAAAAACCTAATCACAAGATCTGCTAAGTTAAAGAGGATGTATACATGTCAGATTTTATCTGGAGGTATTGCTTGGGATAAACCCACTGCTGATGTAAATTAAATAAAAACACTTAAGATGCAGAAGAGGGACAATGATATAATAAGTTTTTGTTTATTTATCATACTTCAGACTTACTCTCAAGTGAGATTTTCTTTAAAAGTTGCATTAATGAGCAAGAACCATATGGCTTGAGATGAAGATATTGCAAGAGTGGCATAAATCCAGCTGTCCATTTCCAGCACATAAGCATATTTTATTTGCTGTTTAATTGTTTCTAGTAAAAGAATTTGCTTATGTGGTAAGTATACACAAAATATTTCGTTTCCTTTTTATATGGTTAATAATGGATATTCCATCATCATTATTATTTCACATTTATACAGCACCTTTCATTTGCGTACTTCAGGTAATTTACAACCAAATCACAAGACCATTTATGTAAATATTTTGTATGCCTATTTAGCAACCTTGAAGTTTGCCATGTGTTCATATTTGTGGAGTCACAAGTAATTTATAGGAGGTCAGTTATAATGAAAGGGATTTTATTGATTTCATTTTCTGTGTATTCAAGCTGTGGAATTGGGAAGTGGAGGCAAAGGAGGCTAAGTAAAGAGGGAAAATGTAACATGCCAACCTCAGTTTTTTGCTAATTGTATGAAATACATCTGTTGGGGAGGGGAGGAAAAGGAAGAGAATTTAGGAAACATTTTAAATGTGCTCTGAATGAAAGCAGTGAATTAACACAACACCTTTATTACTTTTAAAGTCCCCAAATATTTCAAATGATTTTTTCAACTACTTTTAAACTGATATATTAATAACATTGTGTCCTATTCTATACATATGCAAAAATCCTTTATTGAGGCCCACTGTGTGTCAGATACTTTATTAGACATTAGAATTTGCTCTTATATTAGAACAAGTGTTAGTTCAGAACTCATAAGCTTTCAGTCCATAGTCTGATCCATAATATATGTATAGTTTGGTTTGCAGAGTATTTTATAATTTTTTAAGTTAGCAATGTTTAAAAATTGGAAAATTGCACACAATAATCTGGATTTGGGGCTTATTTCAGAAAATCAGAAAATTTGGCAATACTGGATTCAGATTTCTTCATGACGATGGTTTGCTGCAGCCTAGTAGCCTGGCTCCTTTTAGATGGGCATGCCTACTTTAGTTGTCAGTCTCTCTCACACTCCCTAACTGGAGGTAGTTACCAGAGCATTATGTCTGAGGTGATGGAAGAAGAAACAGCAGGAGATGAAAAGGGGAACTAAGCAGGGACCAAATCTTGATGAATCTTATAGAATATCTGAAGGAGTTTGGACTTTATTTTGTGGACACTAGGAAGCCTCTGATAAGACTATAAATAAGGAAATATTGTGATTTTATTTATGTTTTAGAAAAAAAAACACTGATAATAGCATGAAGGATGGATGAAGGGATTGAGAATAATGGAGAGAGACTGGTTAAAGAGCCTATGGTAACAATCTGTGGAGTAATGATTGAATAGAAAGCCAAATGAATAGGGTTTTGTGTTAAACTAGATATGACCAGTGAGAGACAGGTCATAGTCTAGAATGAATGCCATCATCTTTTTTTGTGTGAGACTAAGTGGCTGGTAGTGCCACCAACCAAGTTGGAGAAGAGGTGAAGAGAAGAGGAGGTAATTTAGTTTTGAATATATTGAAGTCAGGGTTTTTGTGGGACATGCAGTTTGGAAATACATTGTAGGCAGATGGAAATATGACTCTGAAGCTCATGGGAGCGGAGGGCATTGATACCTAAGTTGGAGTTAATACACTAGTGGAAGACAAAGGCAGGAGGAAAGCCAAGACAGAATCTTGTGGAACACCAAAGAGAGAGTAGTGAAGTATAATTAAAAAGACAGTTTTTAAAATGAGGAATTGTTTAAAAGCATTTAAAAGTCAAGCATAAACAACTGTTCATTAGATTTAGCAATTGGATAAAAACAGTATGTTACCATGTAAAGTAGGAAAAGTCTGATTGTATTGTGTATTACTAGATAAAAGGAAGTTGAGAAAATGTAGACTAGATGTCCACTTCCAGTAATATGGCAGGTTAGATAAATTGGAAACTCATGTTCTTAAACCATTTGGGAAGGTTAGATAAAAAATAGTAGTTATTATTTTAAATGTATAATTGGATTCTTAAAAATGTAAAGGTAATCCCCCCCCGGCCCCCAGGGCCAAAACCGAGAAGGTAACTGAAAGTTGGAGTGGTGAAATGGTACAGCAGGTTCTATGAGATTTGTTAATCTATTAACCACGGCGCTTGGCAATTAATGCTCCTATAGGGACAAGTGGTAAGGCTGTGGGCCCAACAAAGGTGGTATCTGAAAGTGAAAACACTCATAGAAAGCTGAACTCTTTAAGGACTAACACTCAGTAAAAGGGCCTACTTAAAAAAAAAAAGTCCACCCACTAGCACAGGGAGATGTTTCGCATTTATCTGGACATTTATGGAAAAACATTCTTCCATAAGACTTTATAACAACAGACTTGTCTTCATACCAGTTTGGAGTTCTAATTTGTACTACCCACATGACTGAAGAGCCCCACGCCTTGCTATTAATATAAAAAGGTAGTCACAGCCTGGTAAAACCTCTTGATATGGAACAAAATCAAACGTAAGATCCTTCTGAATGATATAAGTTCGACCCAAAAGTTGTAGAATACCAACAATGAAGTTTCATCTAACATATGCTCAAAATCCAAAATGACAAAATACATGTGGAAGCAATCCATCAGGAATGGAGTCAGAAGATATGACAAACAATAGGAGTAAACCATTAAAACTATTGAATTGAGACTATAAAATAAGTATGTTACTAATAACTAAAACATAAGGAAAAAAACATGATACTATCAAAAAGAGAAGTAAGAATAAACATAAATCTTCTAGAAATAGAAAATAAAATCATTAACTTAAAAACTATTCAGTAGATTAAACAGTTGATTAGATACAGTTAAAGAAGATGTAAGAGAACTAGAAGATGGATCTTAGGAAATTGCTCAAGATGCAGCAAATAGAGATAAAGAGAAGGCCCAATATATGTCTACTTGGAATTCTAAAAGATGAGACCAGAATGAAGTGAGTGTAACACCATTTGAAAGAATAATGGCTAAGAATTGGCCAGAATTGTTGAACACATGAATCCTCAAGTTCAAGAAACCCAATAAATCCCAAACATGATAAATAAAATCAAATTCTTACCTAAATAAATCATCATAAAAATGTAGAACAATGGAAAAGAAAATGTCTTATAAGTATTTGGAGACAAAAGTGATATTACCTAAATAGCTAGAAAATTAGGCTGATAGTATTCTTGTCTATAATAACAGAAATTAGAATGTAATAATAAATTCAAAGCATTGTGATAAATGCCAAGCTATAATTCTATACCAAACTGAACTACCATTCAAGAGGGAGGGTGAAATTACATTATAAAACAAAGAGAAACCAAACATTCAAAAAATTTGACATGAAGAAAAGGAGAGTCTGGATAAGAACAAGAGGGAATACAGGGTCTGAGAATAAATATTAAGATTGGAGAAACTTGATAAAGTTGATAGACTGAATGAAAGGAAGGAGATAGTCAAGTAGCCAATGATATGAAAGGCAAGAGAGAGTTAGAGAGAGAATCATTGTTAGAAGAATGTGGAAAGGTTATGAGGCAGGGTGGAATTAAGGTTGTGAGAGAGTTAGAATGGATGCATACATGAATATGTGAGAGAGGCAAAAGCAACTTTGAGAAACTGAGGGAAAAAAGAAAATAGAGCTAACCAAAAGCCAGTAAAATAACAGATAAAGAATGCTGAGAGCCCAGCTGAAGTCTTAAATAATGAATTGCTTATAGCGTGACTCTCACCATTTCTATTTTTGAAATAAAGAAGAATTATATATCTAAAACCGCAGCAATATCTTAATTAGAGTGAAAGCTAAAGGAAGAGTCTTTGTTGAGATTTTTAGTCATACAGTCTTCCTACTCATGGCTTTGGAAATCTAAAATCAGTGATTCCAAAAGAAGATACTTTAGTTTCGAGTGTTAAACAATTTATTCAGTTATCTAAAATACTACTTATTTTCATAGTTGGCAGATATTACAATATTAACTTATTTTTGCTTTCTTTGGTAAGGCTTAGAGACTGGCTGGGATGCTGGACCTTGAGAAAAAGCACATAAATAGGTACACTCAAGTTGGTCTATGGAAAATGCAGGCCCGAAGACTAGGATGGGAGTTTGGAATTCAGAAGAGTGATGGTTTTTATGGAATTTTCTGTGTAAGAGCATAGTAAGGAGACACCTGGGGCCATGAGTTTTGTGGCAATGAGATCTCATATTTAGTTTTAAAATTTCCTTTTCATCCCTATATCTTACTGTCAGTCTACATGTGCTTGGGAGACTAAAGCAAGTGATTGATGTGTAGGCATTGGGACCAAGGAGAACTAAAGAGAGGAGTAGCTTCATTGAGAAGAAATTATGGGATGGCCAGAGGTGATTGGGGCTGGGGGTTTCCCAGAGCATTGATCTGGAGCATGACATCTGATGAGGATGGCTTTGGGGAGAAAACAGTCTTCTTATTGAACAGGGTTCAATTTAAATTATAGCTGATTTGGATATTGGGGGAAAAGATTACCTTTAGAAAACTGGATACTTGAGATCAGAGATTTCAGAATTACCTTTCAAATTTTCCATTTTTATTAAAAATATATTTTTTCATATCCAGAAGACTTAGAATGCCTAGCATACTCTTTGTAGCACATTTTTATTGATAATAAACTCTCTTAGGTTTAATTGTATCTTCTCAGATGTATTCATTACTCCTAGGTTAAACTATTAAAGGAGAGAAATACATTTTATTTACCTTTTATCCCCCCTTTAATATCAATGCCAATACTACCAATACCAGAGTTCAAATCTTGAATCAAAGTCTGCTTTTCACATTATATGTTATTTCTTCTCAGTTGATTTGTTTTCCAAAACTCCCCAAATCTGCTTCCATTTTGCTTAGGCCATGTGATCTCTAGCCATCTCTAGGTATCTCAACCACAGAAATCCTCACTCCCTTGAGCACTGCCTCTCATTTTTCCTCTAATATCGTCTATTCATTTCCACCCTGTTACTCCACTCCCGCCTTTCCTGTTGTCTGGAATTCTCTCCCTGATTATTTGAGTCCTACATTCATTTACAACTCAATTTCCACGTCCTTCTCACCTACTGAATATTGTATACCTGCAATCTTGGACCTTAGAGAGGAGAAATATCTCAGTGCTTTCTTTGCATTTTTATTTTTATCATATTGGCACTACTAAGAACCCCAATGTACTTAATACACTCAATAACTATTTGTTGAATTGAATCCATATAATGTCCACCTAGGCAATTCCACATTCTTTAATAAAGAAAGGATAGCATAGGAAAATACCATATATCATGATTAAACTGATAGTATTCATATCTCTAATCTTTTTTTTTTTTTTACCATTTTTTTTAAAGTCTTTATTGAAGTTTTCACAATTTGCTTCTGTTTTATGTTTTGGTTTTTTGGCCGGGAGGCATGTGGGATCTTAGCTCCCCAACCAGGGATCAAACCCGCACCCCCTGCATTGGAAGGCTGGACCGCCAGGGAAGTCCCCCATATCTCTAATCTTAGCTATAGGCACTGAAACTAATAGATCAGTATTCTTTTTTATTCTAAACTCTCATGGGCTTGACTAAAGGAGTTTAAATTACACCAGTGGATCTCAATGGAATCACTATTTAGAATAAGAAGACTGAAACCATGAAATTAATTTTTGCCTTAATAGACTTTGTTCCACATTATCTTTCAACAGTAGTTTTAATTCACGGAGTTAAAATGGCCATTGAGTACAGTAACTGTGAATTTTATTAGGATTCCTGTGTATTTCTCTCTCTCTCTCTCTCTCTCTCTCTCTCTCTCTCTCTCTCTCTCTCTATATATATATATATATATATATATATATATATAATTTGTGTGTATATTTATCCAACACCCATCTACCTGGTGTATCATCTTTAGTAATAATTTAATATTTGACTGTTTTTTTCCTCATAAATCATGTTTATTTACAATCCCTCTGCCCAGTATCCTTCTTACCTGTTTCTGTCACTCTTGGGTTAGTCCCATTGCTTCAAAATCTTCCCATTTTCAAGTCTCAACTTAATTCTTTCCTTCTCCATCAAGCCATAGTGCTACCTCCCACTCCCCCATATTTCTCAATCACTGATCCAACATCGCTGTAGTCTGAATCACACAATTCAGTGCTAGCTGCAGTGTTTTACGTAGTTTTTTACTTGATGTATGAATATTTCTGTTTTATTTTTAGTATCTTGTACATTGTGAGTACTTCTAAAACTTAGTTTTTTATCCCTCACTTTTTCAATCTGAATGAAAACAATGTGTGTAATAAAATTCTTGTTGGCTGATTATTAATTAGTATATTCTTAGCTAATACAATAAAGTTTACCATTGATCAAAGTTGAAAATAAACAGGAATGTAGTGATGCTACTAGGAAACAAAAAAGTGTCATCATTCTATTATTATTACGGTACATTATATAAATTATAACATTTATTTTGAAAAACAGTTGATGATAATGATACTACCCCAAAAGAATTACCCATGTCTACTTCTGAAAATTTCTATTATTTATTGTGTATTTTTTGTTATATAGTCACTAGTATTTAATTTACCATTTATACATTAATGGTGAGTTTTTTAAAAAAACCCTCTATTGATGTGTTACAGTATTGATTTCTCCAAATAGCCTAATGGTCTATTTGAATTACCGGAAAACTCAACTGATCTTGTTCTGTTTACAAGCTTCTTTTTAATCAATCTTTCAGATACTCAGCAGTCAGATTATTACCAATCTCAGTTTAAAAGGATTTATGCTCTTCAATGCCAATTTACATTCAGGTGTAAAGTGTCAAAGAAAAATTTGAGTACAGAAGTTGGTGGAGACAATTCAATATTACTATGTTCAAAAAGAGATTACTGGTTATATTCATAGCCATTGTATTTCAACAGGATTCTGACTTGAAAATCAGGACATTAGTCAATTCTATAATGACACAGTAACTAGAGGACTATAGAGACAAGTTCATGGCAGATCAATAATATTACACAAACAATACATTTCAATAATAATATAAACATAATATTTGAGAAACAGTACCAAATCAGAGGTGTGCCATGTTTCCACTAGAGCACTAAAAGTATAGTTTCAAGGACTGAATAATTAAAAGTCTGATAAGAAATTAATATTATGAGGCATTGCATCCAACAGATCAGGAAAGAAGCAGATTTTTGGCCTTTATTAGACACATCTGAGATACAAATATAGACTCTTAAATAAGATAAAATTCGGGCTTCCCTGGTGGCGCAGTGGTTGAGAATCTGCCTGCCAATGCAGGGGACACGGGTTCGAGCCCTGGTCTGGGAAGATCCCACATGCCGCGGAGCAACTAGGCCCGTGAGCCACAATTACTGAGCCTGCGCATCTGGAGCCTGTGCTCTGCATCAAGAGAGGCCGCGATAGTGAGAGACCCGCGCACCGCGATGAAGAGTGGCCCCCGCTCGCCGCAACTAGAGAAAGCCCTCGCACAGAAACGAAGACCCAACACAGCCAAAAATAAATAAATAAATAAAATTAAAAAAAAAAAAAAAAAGATAAAATTTAACTTTAGTATATACCATCAAGTTCTATCTATGCCACTTAGAAAAAGACTAATGTGTAAACAAGGTCAATGGCTTTTGGAAAGGAATCATAACTAGTAAACTGAAAATTGTCAACACAAAGCAACATGCTAGTCAAATATTCTTGACCCCGATGGAAGATTTTCTGCCACTTGCTATTGATATTTGGACCATCTGTAAAGTAAGAATGTCCAAATTAGAGTTAAAACTGCCAAGATTTTTATAACAGAAAATGTCTGTGATAAGTTTCAGTAGCAGTCCTGCTTCATGATAGAAACTATGAGGGAAGCAAAGGGACCTCTCCGTGCAAGGTCTGTGTGTAACTCTCACTAGAGGGAAAAAAACATACCCTTGGCAGAGTGGTGGGCTATTAGGAGTCTCTCTGCAGTAACAGAAACTTGGATGAGGTGGTCTATTAAGGCCTTCTCTTCAAGTTTTAATGCTTTATGTGGTATCCTCTGAGTCAGCCCATGAGTCTAGTGCCTGGCATGGGTCTAATCTCTGAAGTCAATTTTCTAATAAAAATATGTAATTATTCTTTTTTTTTAATAACATAGTTGTGGAAATAGTATAGGGTTTATATTTACATGAAATATGGTAAAGGCTACATTATATTTCAAGTGCTCTACCATGTGTCTTAAGATATTATTTTACTTAGTACATAAGCTAACTGATCACTGGGAACTTAGTTTCCTCTGAGTAGTTGTTGCTTGGCAAAGAGACATGGTTGCAGGCATTTAAATTCTTCATTAAAAATGTTTACAGGACGGAAAAAGTAATTTACTCTAAAATGGCAAACAGTATAGACAGTTGCAGAATTCAGCTCCAAAGACTTTTATATCATTACTTTACTACTTAGAAATAAACATTATGCCTAAGCAAGTTGGTTATACAAATGACAAGTAACTCACTTCCCTGAGTAAATACTTAGGTTGAAAGTATTCCCCAAGCATTCCATCATTCTAATTTACATGGTGTACAGGGAAAGTGTGTATTTAATCATACAATAATATAGGATTTTAAAGAAGAAAGCATTTTTTTGGTGTTTTATTCTTTTAGTAGAAAAAATACAGATTATTTTATTTTGTTAGTTCTGTGGTTAAATATGACTGTATTGGTTGTCAGCAATTAAATAATTTGATTTTGATTTAGAATTTGATTTTGATTAATGTCCCGTCCACTTTAGCAGTCAGAGTTGGCAATACAGTGTTCCTTCTGAGGCGGGTATGGGTAATTGCAGTGTTCCTCCTACCGTCTTCTTCTGGTCCACGCCTGTTCATGCAAAAGTCAGAATACTAAGAAAGAATGACTAAGCTTGACCAATAAATAGGCCAATTCAACAGCTCTTGGGGATACTAAAACCCCATCTTGTTTTAAAAAAAGAATAGTTTAAAACAATCCAATTCATCTAGAGGAGGACAATAAAAAGCAGCGGTTGAAATACTTACTGGTGAAAGAGGGAGGTGGTATTACTCTTTTTTTTTTTTCCCAAAAAAAAAAAAAAAAAAAGAAAAAAACTTCAGATAAAGTTCCAGGCACTATGCTAGATAAGCATTTGGATGAAGCACAGAGGATGATAGAATACCAAAGGGAGCTCTAAGCTGGTTAAGGGTGTAACTGATATTCACATTAGCAGTGGGATTAATAGCAGTAAGTCTCTTTCCTCTTGGAATTTATGATCCAGTGACAATACCAAATAGAGAAACATTTCTTGATAGCCGGGGACAGAAATTTAATCAAGGGTATGCCATCAATTGAACTACAATTTTTCCACTTAGATTGCCATCCACATCCTTTAAAAATAATGGTAAGCCCATATGTTACTCTAGGCATGGTTCCTTTTAGACTTCTTAGGCTTAATAAATATCTGTGAAATTTATTTCAGTGCCCAGATCTAGCTCAGTAGTCATGCCAGCAGTTCTGATGTCATAGTTTTAGAATATAGGTCATTACCAACTTGGCTTCTGATTTCTAAATATCTGAATTCCTTAGCATGACATTCAAGGCCATTTATGATCTTTGGAAGAAAAAAAAAGAAACAGAATGTTTCTAATCTCAGCTCCAATTACTCTCATTAACCTTTTCTATAGTCCTGCCAAATAAGTTACTCAATTGTTTTTCATTCTGAAGTTTTATATGGAGGTTATACAAAGCAATATTTTAAATAGATAGGAAAATTGATCCAGGAATATAAACAGGAAATTAACAAGAGAACTCCCCACCCTCTGCTTCAACACGCAAACACACACACACACACACACACACACACACACCCTTCCTCTAAACAAAATAAGACAACACAGCACAATAAATTCCCATTCAACATCTGAAAAGACTTTAAAGTTAAAATTAAAGAGATACAAATCAAAACATTGATTTCATTTTCACTTCAGATTGGAAAATAATAAAAATTTTTCTATTTTCCAGTGTTAACCAGAACATTAACCAGACCATTAACCAGAACATGAAAAGGAGACATTCTCATATCATACACTGTTAATAGAAATGCAGTGGGGTTATTTATTTGGGCAACCACTCTGGGGGTATATTCTTAATTTTTAAAATTATCATACAACCAATTTGACTTTTGTGTGTGTAGAGTTCTATGGATCTTAACTTGTATATTGATTCATGAAAATACCATCATATTCAAGAAAAAAATCAGTTCAGTCATCCCCCCAAACTCCCTTTATCACTATCACTTTATAGTTACTCCTTCTCCCCCTCATAACTCTGGGCAACTGCTGATGTTTTCCATCACTATAGATTCTAGAATGTCATATAAATGGAATCATACAGTATGTAACCTTTGAGACAGGCTTCTTTCCCTGAGCATAATGTCTTTAAAATCCAACCAAGTGTGTATGACAGTGCTACTCAACAGTAGTCTCTTTTGAAGAATAAAATGTCTTAATTTTGATGAAGTCCAATTAATCAGTTGTTTTTTATGTTTCATACTTTCAGTATTCTAAGAAACCTTTGTGTGCTTCAAGGAAGCAATAATTTTCCCCATGTTATCTTTAAAAGTTTTACAGTTTTAGATTTTAGATTTTGGTCTTTAATCCATTTTGAGTTAAGTTTTGTGTGTTGTGTTCTTCCCCGCCCCCCCGCCATTGGAATATCCAGTTTATTCAGGATCATTTGTTTTCAAAAGACTTGCCTTTCTCCATTTAACTGCCTTGATTCTTTTGTCACGACTCGGTTGAGCATACATGTATTGGTCTGTTTCTTGACTCTCTATTCTGTTGCATTGATCTGTGGAACAGATTTTCAAAAATTCCAAACTGTCTTGATTATATGATAGCTTTATAATAAGTCTTGAAATAAGGTAGTCTAAATCCTTCAACTTTGTTGTATTCTAAAATTGCTTTGTTTACTCTAGAAGCTTTTAAAAACTTTCAGCAACTATTTTTCAGTTTTAAAATTTCTACTGTGTGTGTTTCTAATTTCAGTTTTACTGATGTATAATTGTACACTTATCTTACAGTTTTATGTGTCATACATCATGGTATTTTGATATACATATAGACTGTAAGAGGATTCTGTCCATTGAGTTCATTAATACATCCATCTCCTCCATATTTACCTTTTTTTTGGTGAAATTCTATACTCTTAGCAAATCTTAATTATATGGGACAGTGTTATCAAGTATAGTCACTGTGTTTTACATTAGATCCTCGGAACTTATTCATCTTACAGCTGAAAGTTTATATCCTTTTACTGCCCTCTCCCTCTCCAGCCCCTGACAACCACTTTTTCACTTTCTGTTTCTGGATTTGAGTTTCACTTTTTATTTTATTATTATTATTTTTTTAGATTTCACATGTAAGTGATACCATGTAATATTGTATTTCTTTGTTTGGTTTATTTCAGGTCCATGCATATTGTTGCTAATGGTAGAATTTCCTTCTTTCCTGTGGCTGAATAATATTCCATTTTATACATATATATACACACACACACCATATCTTCTTTATCCATTCATCCATTGATGGGTACTTAGATTGTTTCCGAATCTTGGCTATTTTGAATAATACTGCTATGAACATGGGAGTGCAAATACCTCTTTGAGATCTCGGTTGGCAGGTTTTTTTCTCTCAGTACTTTGAATATGTCATGCCACTCTCATCTGTCATTCAAAGTTTCTGCTGAAAAATCTGCTGATGGTCTTATGGGGGTTCACTTGTGTGTAACAAGTTGTTTTTATCCTGCTGCTCTTAAGAGTCTCTCCTTGTCTTTAACTTTTCATAATCTGTGTGTCTTGGTGTGGGTCTCTTTGGGTTCTTATTTGGAATCTTCTGGGCTTCCTGGATCTGGATGTCTGTTTTCTTCCCCAGGTTGGGGAAGTTTCCAGACATTATTTCTTTGAATAAACTTTCTGCCCATTTCCCTCTCTCTTCTTCTGGGATCCCTATAATGCAAATATTGATCTGTTGGCTGATATCCCATGATTCTCTTAAGCTATCTTCACCCTTTTTCACTGTTTTTTTCTTTTGCTCCTCTGATTGGATGAATTCAACTGCCCTTTCTTCGAGTTTGCTGATCATCTTAGTCTGCTGTTGAATCCCTCTCTTGAATTTTTCAGTTCAGTTATTGTATTCTTGAGCTGTGTGACTTCTGTTTGATACTTTCTTATATTTTCTACTTCTTTGTTGTAATTCTCAGTTTATTCATGTATTGTTCTCCTGACCTTGGTGAGCATATTTATGACCATTATTTTGAACTCTCCATTAGGTAAATCACTTATGTCCATTTCATTAAAGTCTGTTTCTGGAGTGTTATCTTGTTCTTTTGTTTGGAACATTTTCTCTGTTTCTTCATTTTCCTTGACTCTCTTGGTTGGTTTCTGGCCTTAGGTAAAACAACCACCTCTCCCAGTCTTGATAGAATCATCTTGTGTAGAATTGAACGCTATTATTTAGCCCAGTCTGAGCTCTAGGTTGTCTCTCGAATCTCTTGATTGTCTAAACTGCCTTTTTTGTTTCAGTGGCTCCCAGTAGTTGAAGGTGGGCCAACACCTGTCATTGTCTTAAAGGAGAGGATCTCAGTCAGCACTTAGATGCAGGCTGATTGCAAGCCAGACCCTCAGGCAGCAGTTTTTGAAGTATAAAAATATACCTGTTTCAGGGGAAGACTGGAAAATGGCCACATCTGTCTGTTCCCTCTGTGTTGAGCCCTGGGGGATAGCCAGTTAATAACCATTTGTTTGTTATAGTCCTGTGGGACTATATTGAACACAGGTTCTGCTTTGAGTGGGCCAGAGGGAGAATGTGGAGACGGCACCTGCTGGCCTCATGGAGAAGCTGAGAGTTGTGTGTGTCTCCTCCTGACTGTATATCACTGCACTGGGGGTGGGGTTTTTGGTAAGAGTGTGTCTCAGCCTTTCCCACCCATATCCATGTAGGTATGTTTTCATTTACACAGTGTGTAGGAGTCTCTTGGCTATTTTCTGGATTTCTTTCAGAGGAATTTGTTCCATGTGTAGCTGTTGATTTGCTGTGTCCACGGGACTAGGTCATTTCAGGAGCTTCCCATGTTACCATATTGGATCATAACTCCATGTATTCTCTTTGTAATGTCTGTTATTCTGCTGAGAATGCATCTTTTTTCATTCACTTTAAGTATTTTTCCTTTATCTCATGAAACTCAGTTATAATAGACTATTTTAAAAGACTTTGACTAATAGTTCTAATATCTGGGACAGCTCAGGGTTTTTATCTCTTGATTATCTTTTCCCTTGAGATTTCCCTTGACATTTTCTGCTTTTTATGTCAAGTGATTTTGGATTGTGTCTTGGACATTGTTCAGATTTCCCTTGACATTTTCTGCTTTTTATGTCAAGTGATTTTGGATTGTGTCTTGGACATTGTTCAGACTCTGAGTGCTAATATAGGTCTCTAGAAAATATTATTGTTTTCATGTTAACCAGGCCATCAACCTGGCTAGGGTTGTGTCATAACATCTGTTTGTGTCTTCTGTGGGAAGTCATTCAAATTTCAGTTAACTTCTCTAAGTCTTTTCTATGACGGTTTCGGTCTGTCTTATGAATGCATTACTGAGGGGTTAGGCTGAGCCTTGCATAGATTCATATACAGAATTAGGCAGTCTCCTTGTGGAGGTTTCTCTCCTTCAGACTTCCTAACCGCCCCCCTCCCCAAACTATCTGTCCATAAGGACTCTTTTCCTGATTATTCTGGACAAAAAAGATGAATTTTCTATCCAGTTTTTTAAAGCCCACAATGACATGTTGCTCTGCAATTGGGACCTTTCTCAAGGCAAAGTTGGGAGAGAAGAAAATAACATAACAGTCATTTCTCTAGGTTTTTCACTCCCCTGTACAATCTTCCTGTCTCTGTTTACTTGTAGAATTTTCAGCCAGGTAGTTAGTTGTTGGTTTTCTGTTTTGCACAGAATTTTTAGTTTCAGTCAGAGGGAGGGATGGGCATTAGTGTGCTATGCCATCCTACTAGAGCCAGCCTCCTTCCTCTTTTGATTATTATTTTTAAAAATAAATGATAGACACTATTTCTATAATTGGACCATTTTAATTAGGGCTACATCAGTTGAAATCTAGATGTGCAGGTTGTAAATCTATTTATCTTTCTAAAATGGCCTCTTTTTTTCTTTCTCTGTTTTAACCTGGATTTGAAATTGTTGGGCAAGTCAGAGCTATTTCAAGCCCCTAAATGCATATTTTTGTGCAATTTCCTAATCTTTTAATGTCATGTTTATCAAAAGAACTGCTCCATGATGATGATTTTGCTAATCTTTGTTAATTCAGACTTGCTCTCTGATGATTTAATGAATACTGAATAGAAAAGATTCTATTACTGTTTTGAACAAGGATTGCTTTTTTGCATTGTCTGCTATTTGCTCTGCCTTTCACTTTAGTAAGCAGCCAGTTCACTAGTAGGATCTGCCTCCTGTTCTTTCACACTTGATTGTGTTCATTGCCACTTACTGTGGGGCGCTCTCTTTAATTAAATCCTTGGTAATGGACTGACAGCTTACCTCACAACCAAAAGCTACCTTAAATGCTTCATCAGTTTGTCAGATATTTGTACTCTGCCTTACAGCTTCTCAGTCTACCTTTTTGCTATGGCTGTTACTGACTGCACACAATGTAGCCTGACAATCCCCATTTTCTCCCAAGCCCTCCAGGTTAGGAACAGCAACTTCCTCCCTTTGCCTAGAGACCTACAACGACCTTCGCAGTGAATGGCTGCCTCACAAATGATGCTTATTGTCAACATTGTCCCCTCCCCTCCCTCAACTGACTGAAGATCATTAATTAGGACCAGATAATAGCACAGCCCAGAAGGAAACAATATACTGACCCAAAGGACTGTAAGGTCTGGCTAATGCATACCAGCTGGAACTGGGGAAACACACGTGGGAGAGGGTGTTGAGGGAATTGGACCAGAGAGGGGAGATATAAGGCTGGGTAGGGAGGAATGTATTGGCAGCAGTCTCCTGTGACTCATGGTTTAATGTCCTGGCAAGGACACTTGGAGTTGGCCCTGATATGCTGCTGGGACTCCTTGAAGCATGGCCACAATTATGTGCAGTTAATTGGGTAGAGATTCTAGAACTGCCTTGGCAGAGTATTAAGAAAGGGATTTGAAGGCTTGAGGAGGGAAGCTTTTAGATTGGGTTGATTATGTGAGAACAGAGTACCCACTAGCTGACTAGATTCCTCGGCAAGGCCAGGAAGAAACTTCCTTCATTAAGCCATCAAGAAGTAAAGTCCTGGTGAGTACTTGCATTTTTGAAAAGCTCACTGGGGGTTGTCATCTTCTACTGCTAAGCCAGTATTGACAGTAGGGAATATTGCCATTTAACTAGACTCTTTAGTATTAGTTGGGTAGATAGGGTTCTAAAACAGAAAAGGATCAAATGGCAGAATTTACCTGATGGCAACAAGGTATAATATAGGCAGTAAAGCGAGAGTGGCAACCAGGAGCCTTGACTTGCTGGAAGCTGTGTCAGTGACTAATAGAGCATTATGTTTTTAGGAATGAAATAGGTAGCTGACTAGGGTTTTGCTGAACCTGTTTAGCCTAAAAATAATAATAATAAAAATCCAGGGCTGACAAACAGAAGGCTGATGTCAGCCATTGCAATGGAAAATTATCCCTCACCAGCTTCCAGACATAACCGAGTTCTCATATTCACAGCACATTAATTGAAGCAAAAGCAGGTCCCCTATGACTGGCAATTAAAGCGCAATAAAATGAGGTATGCCTGTATAACAAAGGTTAAGTTGTGGGGTCAGAATGAGTGAATACATGGCTTTTGACAAGATTTTATAGATAAATTAAGGAAATGATGTTGAGATGAGCTAAGTTCAGGTGTGAAAATGTGCTACTAATATTCGCCTCAGTAATTCATGTTAAACTTTTCTTGGAATTTCTTTTATAGGGTTACTCATACTGTTTATTAATAACACAAACATTACCTCTGCACTTAGAATACAATCACATTCTTTTTCATTTGGTATTTATTTTTTGTTTATTCCTGGAAAACACAACTCTCCAAGGTTGGGGGTTAGGTATATTATGATTTCTATTATTGGGGGGGTGGGAAAACAAACTGGCAGACGTCTCTGGATTTCTTTCTCCTCTTACTGAGCTTAATCTCTAACAATTTACTTGCAAAAATAATAACCAACTAAAAAATATAATGGCAAAAATTAATCATTTTTAGTAATGACATCAACAACAATTACGACAATATGTCAGAATAAACTTAACAAAAATGGCCAGGACCTATGTAAAAATGGTTGTAGAACTTTAGGAGGCACAAAAGAAAACATTCCTTGGTGGAAAAAACCTCAACATTTCAAACACTTAAATCATCCCCAAATTAATCTACGCATTTAAGTATTTACATCTCTTTCAAGACCCCCGGTTCTTTTTTTTTTTTTTTAAGGAAAATCTAATATGATTATAAATTTCACCTGAAAGAATAGTAATAGCCATTCCCCATTGGTCAAGGGCTCCCACTCATGATGCCGTGGTGGATGTTACTCAGGAAGACTTTCACAAGCTGCTGCTGGTCTCAGCTAGGGCCAGATGCTGCTAGGTAATACCTTCTATTTCTTTTCTTTCCAAGCCTCCTGCAGCTACATCTCTTAGGAGAATCCAAGCCAGACTCTATGGGGAAACTGTAATTTTAGACTTTTACTCTGTAATGCAGTAGAGAATACAGGTAGGATCAGGGATGATGTCAAGTTGAAAATAGATAATCTGGCATAGCATTCTACCTCTGAAAATTCTGTGTGAGTGTGGCAGGTGGTATTTTCTCAAAATGGCCACAATAATACCTTCTAACCCACATAGTCTTCTTACAGTGTGACTTAAATACTCCCCCTAGTAAGAAGTGGTGTCCCTATTTCCTCCTTGAACCTAAAAGAGCTTGTGACTACAGTGGAAGTTACTGTATAACTTTTGAAGCTGCATGATCCACAGTGATATAGCGTCCACCTGGCTCCCTAGAGACACTCACTCTTAGACTCCAACCACCATTTTGTGGGGAAGCTTAACCCTACCCACATGAGGCATGCTTCACTGGGGATTGTCAGCAATTGAGAATTACACATATGGTCAGGTGTTTGCCTTTCCCTTTGTTGTCAAATACATTGCTGCTATCTGGTTCCCTTCTGTCCTTAGCAAATATGGCTTCCTTGGGATCCTGGAATAGTATAGAAAAGATAAAGACTAATGTGATCTGCAAGGTCTTAGAAAATTATTAACCTCAGGATATCACTGCATCGTGGATGCAAGAAGCATGATATTTCAGCCCTCTCAAAGCAAAACATTTTTACAAGGTTTTGTAAGTCACACTGACTTCCTGCATAGTGAAGTCTTTCATAATCTCTTCTGGAATTGGCAGTTATCATCTTAAAAAGCTTCCTTTCCTTATGGGCATACGGGAAGAACTAACTGAAGAAATAAGCCTGAAAATGAGACCTTTTTGTACAGTTTCCTGGTTCAGATTTTTGTCCTAGGTCTCATATGTGTAAGCTCTGGGCATCTTAAAATATTCAACACTTGCTCATTAGCTTTGGAAAATTTCCTAGGTGAATCTGGGTAATTCCAACACTTTGCAGTCACAGGTACCCTGAAGACCAATATATCCTGAAAAAATTTTAGATGAGAGGAGTTCCTAGAATTTGTTATCAACAGATGGCTCTAGCTACAAGTCAGGAAATTAAGATGGTGGAGGCCTATATAAATAATGTCTAGGAAGAAGAAAAAGAAGAGGGGTAGAAGTGTGTGCACACATTGTGCTTGAAACTCAAACGTTTATTGAATTAAAGGATGAATGAGTAAAATGAAATACCCACTCCTTTCTCATCTGTACTCTAGGTATCCAATGTAGAGCATATCTGTCATTTTAATATCTACTCCTAGAGCATTTGTAGATTCCTTTTGCTCATGCTTTAAATTAGTGTTCCTAAATGTATGGTGAGGCTAAAGCTTAACATTTTGAGATATTGATTTTTACATGCATGTGCATTATTAATAAATGAGTGATATGTATATCATGGCTAAAAAACAAAACATTTCAAAGAGCTAGCGCTCTTCCCTCTGACGTGGCCCCTTCACACCTCAGCCTGTCTAGCAAGCCATATGTATTCCATTCTTCATTTAGAGTTTTCCTAAGAGTTCAGTGACTTTCCTTCAGTCCACAATGTAGCAGTCCTCTCCTGGGCCTCTGAGCCCTTCAGCACTTCTGTCCCTCTGTGCCATTTTAGATTGACTTTAATAGAACAAATTGGTTTTGCAATTCTGCTCCACAGAGTTGAGAGCTGTCCCCAGTCAGCTCTCACCAGGCATGCCACCAAAAGGCTAAAGTGGTGGCTTGAAAGGTGCATATTGGATTGAGAGCTGACGTGGTTGGTCGTTTGAAAGATATATGCCAGAAATCGTGCTTTATGCTGAGTTTGCCTCATATACTCATTAAAAAGAAATGATCAGGAGCTTAGTTATAACTAGAAATTGTATCACAAGAATTCAGGTCAACAAAGTCCGTTACATTTTTCTATTTATGCAATATTTATTTCTTGACATTTTTACTCTGAAAATAGTCACATCGTCAGAAAAGTTAGCATGTGGCTACATTTGCTTTATCCTTTTTTCCTTTCTTCCTGTTTTTTCCCTAGAACTTACCCCTGATTACTTCAGCATACATTTCCGAAGTGTAAGGACATTCTTGTACATAATTTCAGTATTTTATCACACCTAAGAAAATTAATGATACTTTCATAATGTCATTTAGTATTTAGTGCAACCCAAACTTTCCCAATTGCCCCCCAAATTTTTTTTCCTTTCTCAAACACTTTTCTTCAGAGAAATATCAGGAGGAAAGAAAAGAATATTTTCATCTTGGTGATACCTTCCGATGTTGTCTGGATCGGATTCCTCTCCTTCTCTCCCTTAGATTGTGTTTTCATCTCTTGTTTCGACACACAGTTAAGACTAGGTGACTAGAAGGCAGCCATGATGTGGGTTTGTCATCTCCTGTGCAGGAATATCTGTGTATGTTAACTATCTCTGTGTAGGGAGGCTTGAGAAAATGATGCCTGTCCTCTGACTGCAGAAGAGGGGAAAGGATCTGATTTTTATTCCTAGTGCTCTGGGCACATTTGAGCACTTATTTCAGATTTACCTTGATATAACAAATTGGTTGTGCAATTCCTCTCCACAGAGTTTGAATCTCATCAAACTGCTAACAATAAACATTTTATATCTGGAGGCACTTCGGATATTTGTGGCGTTTTTCTTTATATAAATTGAGAAGTATACAGCTTAACTCCTCATTGCTGACTACAGTGTTTTTAAAGTGTATGCTATTTTTTCTTTGAATCGTTTTTTTATTTCAGTTCTTACTTTTGAAAGTGTCAGTGTCCCCCATACCTTTCTTTCTAGATGCTTTTTAGAAATGGTGCATTTCCTCCTCGCTAGAATATTTTCCTAAAAACAAAAGCATGCTATTGGTGTCTACTTTTGTGATGTGCGAATTTTACTTTTCAAAGCCTTTTAACAGGTTTTTAACTTAAAAAACAAAGAAGGAGAGTAACTGCTAATTTTAGAATAGAATCTTTTGGAGAAATGTCAACAGGTTAATTTGCAGGGGAAATTAATGGTGAGGCTACTGGACTGTGAAAATAAAAGGAGAAAATTTGACTGGGTTAAATATTCAACTGTGACCTTGTAGAATAGCCCTTCAATTTGGCACTGAAAAGACAGACCAGTGACCCAAATTGGACTCTTTTTTAAAATTTTCTTTGGACTAATGGAGTTAAATTGTGATTTTTCTGAGAACCATCCTTTCCAACTTAAGGGCAAGAATGTGATTTCTAAGTAGGCCCAGCTTTGGCTTGTGTAGTAACAGAGCCTCAAATAGAACTTTCTACTTTGAGTATGGTAATAGGATTAAGTGGGAAGCTCTTAAGAGGAGCAAATAATGAGAGCAAATATGAGCTTGAAATATAATGATGCACATTACATTTTAATGTAATACTTTAATGAAACTAATGATATTTAAGCTTTGGCAAATGTATTATGGCATTTCAGCATCTGAATGGATTATTTATTCTCTAGTGCCGTGTTAGGTACACAAATAAAATCTCATCTTTGTAAACATTTATTAACTTTAACACTAAAACTGAGTTCTACTAGAAAAATGTACCTAATTTATATGGAAAAGCATGTGGAGAATGTGCTTCACATTTCACAAGATCATGGCAGGGCTGTAACTTGTCTTGTTATTCATGAGTTTGGGATTTTACAAGCCAAAGAATGGCATCCAACTTCACATGATGAGGATACTATTCTGCAGCCTTCTAGGGCTGATGTCATTCTTCTCCCATAGCATCAGCTCCTCAGAGACTACACGCCATTAATTGAAACCTTTGAAGTTTCATTGCAAAACATGAACTAAGGGCATTAGAACTCTTCTGTTTTACTCAATAAGCAGTGGTGGAACATCTCTCTTACTAGGTGAGGTGGTATGAAATAAAACCTCCATCATCTCCCTACCCTGACCTTGGCGTAATTGGGCATTAAAAGTATGTGTAATCTTAATGTGCAAGACACAGTTTAAAATGTTGGCTGCTGATAGGGGCTATAATGTAGACTGTTAGAAATGCCCTACTCTGACATCCAACCCCCAGCTGGCTGGTCCTTTGTGCAGCAGCTCGTTTCTGCAGCAAGTAGGTATTACCCTCTGTCTCCTTTCTCCTAGATCACTAAGCTCTCTACCCTGACCGATGCTTAGAACTTCTGCAGGCTCACTGAAGAGTTTAAAGGAGAAAAAGTTCCTCCTGGCCATGACAGGCTCTTCATGACACTAATCTTTCTCTAGTAGAGGCATGGAGGTGGAGCTTTTGCTGTGCCTGCTGCTTAGATAGAAAGCTTGACCTCCTTGAGCGGCTAGTGTTGCATCTGAGGCTATAAATCTGTTTAGCCTGGCATTTGCGTGTTGCCCCACTTCTTATTTCTTGACACTACGGGGCGATCTGAGGTCCCTATCTGGGAATGTTGCCGAGAGCCCATTAAATATGGCTTCTCAGGTTGTGCTCTTTTATTTACATTCCCAGACTAGTGTTCTCTCCATGCAGGCACCAATCTTCCTTTGTGTTAAAGATGGGAACCTTTGCTTTCTCTAATAATAGGTTTTAAATCAGGAGTAAGAGAACTTGAACTCAGTCGGCGTGGAGGGCAGAACATACGGTGCGGTGAATAAACAAAGACCTAGAAGGCTTTTGTCAGCCTAAAATACTCCCTGCGACTGTGTTTGATAAAATAATAATAATTACAGCGATGGCTGACGCTTGTTACTGAAAACCTGTAATTTCTAACAGCTGTGGCATGACCATGACAACACCAGCACATGTAAAATAAAATGTGTGTTTCTCTGAACTGAGATTGCCCATATATGTAAATATCCTACTTACTGTACCTGCTTTTTTAAATTAGTGATTTACCTGAAACACCATCAAGCTTTATACATTTTCAAAAGTTTTACCTTTTGAGCTTTTAAGAAATTTTGAAGCCAATGAATTCTTTTAAATAAATAAATTAATATGGCTTGTCATAATATATAGTTAGATGAGATTGGTCATGCCATGGCTCAAGTTATACAGATGCTGCAAATCTAATATTAACTAAACAGTTATTCAATAGGCAGAAATTTGCCCTTTTCCCCAGCATTAGTACCATCAAGGAATGATAGAAGGAGAGGGGTTACATAGGTGATTTTCATAATAACCAACTAGTATCTTACCAACTTTGCATTTCCACTGCCATTACAGTTTATTAAGAGGAAGAGTAGAGCCCCTGCAGTTCACTCTTTTACATTTTGACAGATTTTATATTATTTAACATTATTTGCTAAATAAATACCTACTAAGTGCAAGGAAGACACGGTGCTTGGTCTCAGGGAGAGTAAACGAATCAGGTACCTGCCACAAGAAACATCTAATTTATTACAAGTTAACTTGAAATAAGAACCTTAAGACTGGAATATAACTATGTAACTATAGGTATTCAAAGGTGACAGTTTGCAGTTTGAGACAGGAAAAGCTTCCAAAGGAAGAAGCCAGGATTATGTGGTTGCAAGTGATGACAGAAATCGACCCTGGTTAGTTTAAAGGAAATGTGATTTATTTTGCTGCAGTTGTGCAGATACTTAGGAGTCAGAGTGAGGAGGGGGACAGGGCTTGCATAGAAAGAGAGCAATATTTCTCAGAATTAAAAGGTGTTCAAGGCAGACAAACCCATGGGTGGGCATTACAGACCTGGTATTTAGCTGTCTTGTTGATTTCAAGAGGCAGAAATAAGGAGGGAGGGAGGGAGGGAATCTAAGCGAAGAAGGGGTAGGGGCAAGAGTGTGGACTTGGGAGGCTTCAGGTGAGAACACACATTGTTCACGTGGGTGAGGCAATCATGTGCATATTTTCTACACTTCCAACTCAGGGCAGAATCCGAATTTGGAGACAAAACTTTTCTCATAGGTAAATTTGTATCAGAGTGTGATTATATTCCTTTAATTCTTTTTTTTCTCCAGCAGTTTCTGATTTTATATATGTAAATGTAAAATTATGTGTCCATCAACAAAATGAATTAAATCCTTCCTAAGTTGGTGTGAAATCATAAATATGTTTGAAAACAATACTACATGCTGATTTTTTCATAAACAATTTGATATCCCTTCATAGCTTGGATGAAGCTGCTTGGCTCAATAGGGAGGAAGAGAAAAAAACACAATATTCTGGCCTCTGGTCCTGAAAAATAATAGTGGTTGATTAAATGCCAGTTGGTTGTAAATGATAACCCACATAAACAGTGGGAAGTCATTATGCTTAAGCAGTGAATTCTAATTTAATTTTATGGCTTTTGGAAATAAAATCCCTTCGGCCAGTCAGCAGAAGCTAAGGAACGGTGACTGAGGTGAGTGTTGGAAAGGCTGTAATTCTGGTAGGCCAGCTCTGAGGTGACCTACCCCTGCATTAAGTAACTGGCTACCTAGATTCTTTCCTCATTCTCCTAATGATGTAATTTTATTGTGTAATCACCAATGTATAGATCCTACATTCGTACAAAAGCCACTCCACCAAATTTGTGCTTGATGTCCATGTGTTTCAGTTGTCTATTGTATTGCTGTACAGAAAAATTATTCAGAACTTAGTACCCTTACATCTAAGACGTTTGTATGTCCGGACTCCATCAGGGGTTAGCTGGCTGATTCTTCTGCTTCATATGATATCATGTGGGGTCCCTTGGTGGTACCCAGTTGGTGTCTTGGCCAGTTTGAAGGAAGCAAGACCGCTTCACTCACAAGCTTGGTGTTTTGATGGTGGCAGTTGGAAGGCTGGGCTCGACTGGGCTCCTCTTTTTCTCCATGTAGTTGTAGGACCTCTTCATGTAGTCTCTCCAGTGGGATTATGAAACGTCTTACAAGGAGGGTCACGTCTCCAAGAGACCAGTGTGGAAGCTGCCAGTCATCCTACAGATTACGTCTGAGGCTGGAATAGCATCACTTCCACTGTGCACTGTTGGTAAAAATAGTCACAAGGCAGCCCAGATTGAAAAGGAGGGTAAATAGAATTTACCTCTTGATGAGAAGGATATCCAAGAATATGTGGTCCTCTTTAATCCACCCTTTCACGCACAAACAGAATATACTATAGAAATGAATCTTGCAAAAAACCAAAACTATGAATATGTATAGTTACATGACCTTTACAGGTCACTGGAAAATTTTTACTTACGGTCAAACTGTTCCTTCATCTCAGTGAACAAGTGCAGTCGTGCTGCACAAGTGCTATCTAGAGCAGATTACCACTGGGTCAAAGAACACTTTAAAAAGTAAGAGATCTTTACAGATTTCTCCCTACGAAAATTTGATGTACCGAACTGGTATTTCACTAGTGCCTTGGCCTCTATTTCCTTTTGTGACTACTTGGATTGTCCTCGTCATCTAAGGCAATTCCTCCTCAATTATTTGCTCGATATGCACATTCTTGGCTTTTCTCAAACACTAAACTGTATAGCTTATTTGTTGGATGTTGTAGATGTGCATCTCAGGCAACAGATGCAATACACCCTGTTGTCCTGGCAGCACACATACTTTAAGCACCACAGTGCTTCTCCAAACCCTGTTAAGATTGTCTGTTGTGGCACTGACTGACAATAAGTCAGTGCCTTTTGGCATTGATTTGGCTTTATAGTCAGAAGACAAAAAGGAATTACCTTTCAGCATCGTGTGTTGGGGTTGTTGATCTAATCTGATCTACACAGGGGCTCATATAATGATGCAAGTTGTATTAGGCAGGCATCTGGAACTGTCTGGCTGAAAGAAAGTTATTGAAAATCAGAACACGTCAGGCAGAATTAGCGTAGCAGTCAAATGGTGCCAATACAGGTGCAATATTGGCTGACTGCTAGAATATGTCACATAGCAACACAGTCACACTCAGTCAAGGAAGAAAAAGTTACATAGACATGGTGTGAGAACAGAAAACATCATAGACTATTGATTAGATAGCCTTGACAGAGTTGAATTTATTCAAGCACTTACAAAGCCTACTGAGATTCACTTCTCAGTATTTTAAAATGTTTTGTATCAGAAGAGGAAAGACAAAATGAGAAGTGAAAGGTAGTTTCTAAATTTTACTTTTGGATTTCCTTCTCTGCTTCTGTGCTTCAATTCAATAAGCATTCATTGGGAACCCTCCTACACTGTTGGTGGGAATGTAAATTGATACAGCCACTATGGAGAACAGTATGGAGGTTCCTTAAAAGAACTAAAAATACAACTGTCATATCCAGCAGTTCCACCCCTGGGTATATATCCGGAGAAAACCATAATTCAAAAAGATACATGTACCCCAATATTCATTGCAGCACTATTTACAACAGCCAAGACACAGAAGCAACCTAAATGTCTATCTACAGATGAATGGGTAAAGAAGATGTGGTACATATATACAGTGGGATATTACTCAGCCATAAAACGAATGAAATAATGCCATTTGCAGCAACATGGATGGACCTAGAGATTATCATACTAAGTGAAATAAGTGAGACAGACAAAGACAAATATCATATGATATCACTTATATGTGGAATCTAAAAAAGTGATACAAGTGAACTTATTTACAAAATAGAAACAGACACACAGACTTAGAAAACAAACTTATGCTTACCAAAGGGGAAAGGTGGGGGGAGGGATAAATTAGGAGGTTGGGATTAACATACACACACTACTATATATAAAATAGATAATCAACAAGGACCTACTGTATAACACAGGGAGCTCTACTCAGTACTCTGTAATAACCTATATGGGAAAATAATCTGAAAAAGAATAGGTATATGTATAACTGAATCACTTTGCTGTACACCTGAAACTAACACAACATTGTAAATCAACTATACTCCAATATAAAACAAACAAAAACAATACAGTAAGTACCCTACACACGAACCTTCAAGTTAAGTACCCTACACACAAACCTTCAAGTTGAGAACTTTCTTTTTTTTTATATATATATCCTTATTGGTGTATAATTGCTTTACAATGTTGTATTAGTTTCTTCTGTACAACAAACAAAGTGAATCAGCTATATGTATACATATATGTCCATATCCCTTCCCTCTGGAGTGTCCCTCCCACCCTCCCTATCCCAGCCCTCTAGGTGGTCACAAAGCATCGAGTTGATCTCCCTGTGCTATGCAGCAACTTCCCACTAGCTATCTATTTTACATTTGGTAGTGTATATATGTCAGTGCTGCTCCCTCACTTCGTCCCAGCTTACCCTTCCCCCCATGTGTCCTCAAGTCCGTTTTCTACATCTGCGTGTTTATTCCTGCCCTGCCACTAGGTTCATCAGTACCGTTTTTTTTAGATTCCATATATGTGCATTAGCATACAGTATTTGTTTTACTCTTTCTGACATACTTCACTCTGTATGACAGACTCTAGGTCCATCCACCTCATTACAAATAACTCAATTTCATTCCTTTTTATGGCTGAGTAATATTTCATTGTATATATATGTGCTACATCTTATCTATTCATCTGTCGATGGACATTTAGGTTGCTTCCATGTCCTGGCTATTGTAAATAGTGCTGCAATGAACATTGTGGTGCATGTATCTTTTTGAATAATGGTTTTCTCAGGGTATATGCCCAGTAATAGGATTGCTGGGTCATATGGTAATTCTATTTTTAGTTTTTTAAGGACCCTCCATACTGTTCTCCATAGTAGCTGTATCAATTTACATTCCCACCAGCAGTGCAAGAGGGTTCCCTTTTCTCCACACCCTCTCCAGCATTTATTGTTTGTAGATTTTTTGATGATGGCCATTCTGACTGGTGTGAGGTGATACCTCATTGTGGTTTTGATTTGCATTTCTCTAATGATTGGTGATGTTGAGCATCTTTTCATGTGTTTGCTGGCAATCTGTATGTCTTCTTTGGAGAAATGTCTATTTAGGTCTTCTGCCCATTTTTGGATTGGGTTGTTTGTTTCTTTGATATCGAGCTGCATGAGCTGCTTCTGTATTTTGGAGATTAATCCTTTGTCACTTGCTTCGTTTGCAAGTATTTTCTCCCATTCTGAGGGTTGTCTTTTCATCTTGTTTATGGTTTCCTTTGCTGTAGAAAAGCTTTTAAGTTTCATTAGGTCCCATTTGTTTATTTTTTATTTTATTTCCATTACTCTAGGAGGAGGGTCAAAAAGGATATTGCTGTGATTTATGTCAGAGAGTGTTCTGCCTATGTTTTCCCCTAAGAGTTTGATAGTGTCTGGCCTTACATTTAGGTCTTTAATCCATTTTGAGTTTATTTTTGTGTATGGTGTTAAGAAGTGTTCTAATTTCATTCTTTTACCTGTAGCTGTCCAGTTTTCCCAGCACCACTTATTGAAGAGGCTGTCTTTTCTCCATTGTATATTCTTGCCTCCTTTGTCAAAGATAAGGTGACCATATGTGTGTGGGTTTATCTCTGGGCTTTCTATCCTGTTCCATTGATCTATATTTCTGTTTTTGTGCCAGTAATTTGTAGTATAGTCTGAAGTCAGGGAGCCTGATTCCTCCAGCTCCATTTTTCTTTCTCAAGATTCCTTTGGCTATTCGGGGTCTTTTGTGTTTCCATACAAATTTTTTGTTCTAGTTCTGTGAAAAATGCCATTGGTAATGGGATAGGGATTGCATTGAATCTTTAGATTGCTTTGGTAATCTAAAGTCATTTTCACAAGGTTGATTCTTTCAATCCAAGAACATGGTATATCTTTCCATCTGTTTGTATCGTCTGATTTCTTTCATCAGTGTCTTATAGTTTTCTGCATATACGTCTTTTGCCTCCTTAGGTAGGTTTATTCCTAGGTATTTTATTCTTTTTGTTGCAGTAGTAAATGGGAGTGTTTCCTTAATTTCTCTTTCTGATTTTTCATTGTTGGTGTATAGGAATGCAAGAGTTTTCTGTGCATTAATTTTGTGTCCTGCTACTTTACCTAATTCATTGATTAGATTTAGCAGTTTGGTGGCATCTTTAGGATTTTCTATGTATAGTATCATGTCATCTGCAAACAGTGACAGTTTTACTTCTTCTTTTCCAATTTGGATTCCTTTTATTTCTTTTTCTTCTCTGATTGCCAAGGCTAAAAATTCCAAAACTATGTTGAATAACAGTGGTGAGAGTGGGCACCCTTGTCTTGTTCCTGATCTTAAAGGAAGTGCTTTCAGTTTTTCACCATTGAGAATGATGTGGGCTGTGTGTTTGTCATATATGGCTTTTATTTTTCTTAATTTTTAAAATTTTTTATTTTTTTATAAATTTATTTATTTAATTATTTTTGGCTGTGTTGGTTATTGTTGCTGCCTATGGGCTTTCTCCTGTTGCGGCGAGCAGGAGCCACTCCTCGCTGCGGTGCATGGGCCCCTCACCGCGGTGGCCTCTCCTGCTGCAAAGCATGGGCTCCAGGTACGCAGGCTTCAGTAGTTGTGGTGCATGGGCTTAGCTGTGGCATGTGGGATCCTCCTGAACCAGGGATTGAACCCGTGTCCCCTGCATTGGCAGGCAAATTCCCAACCACTGTGCCACCAAGGAAGTCCCGTGGCTTTTATTATGTTGAGGTAGGTTCCCTCTATGCCCCCTTTCTGGAGTGTTTATCATAAATGGGTGCTGAATTTTTTCAAAAGCTTTTTCTGCATCTATTGAGATAATCATATGGTTTTTATCCGTCAGTTTGCTAATATGGTGTATCACATTGATAGATTTGCATATGTTGAAGAATCCTTGCATTCCTGGGATAAACCCCACTTGATCATGATGTATGATCCTTTTAATGTGCTGTTGGATTCTGTCTGTTAGTATTTTGTTGAGGATTTTTGCGTCTATGTTCATCAGTGATATTGGCCTGTAATTTTCTTCTTTTGTGCCATCTGGGTATCAGGGTGATGGTGGCCTCGTAGAATAAGTTGGGGAGTGTTCCTCCCTCTGCTATATTTTGGAAGAGTTTGATAAGGATAGGTGTTAGCTCTTCTCTAAATGTTTGATAGAATTCACCTGTGAAGCCATCTGGCCCTGGGCTTTTGTTTGTTGGAAGATTTTTAATCACAGTTTCAATTTCAGTGCTCATGATTGGTCTGTTCATGTTTTCTATTTCTTCCTGGTTCAGTCTTGGGAAGTTGTACTTTTATAAGAATTTGTCCATTTCTTCCAGGTTGTCCATTTTACTGGCATATAGTTGCTTGTAGTAGTATCTCATGATCCTTTGTATTTCTGCAGTGTCAGTTGTTACTTCTCCTTTTTCATTTCTAATTCTGTTGATTTGTGCCTTCTCCCTTTTTTTCCTGATGAGTCTGGCTAATGGTTTATCAATTTTGTTTATCTTCTCAGATAACCAGCTTTTTAGTTTTATCGACTTTGCGATTGCTTCCTTCATTTCTTTATCATTTATTTCTGATCTGATCTTTATGATTTCTTTCCTTCTGCTAAATATGGGGTGTTTTTGTTCTTCTTCCTCTAATTTCTTTAGGTGTAAGGTTAGGTTGTTTATTTGAGATTTTTCTTGTTTCTTAAGGTAGGATTGTATTGCTATAAACTTCCCTCTTAGACCTGCTTTTGCTGCATCCCATAGGTTTTGGGTTGTCATGTTTTCATTGTCATTTGTTTCTAGGTGTCTTTTGATTTCCTCTTTGATTTCTTCAGTGATCTCTTGGTTATTTACTAGCGTATTGTTTAGCCTCCATGTGTTTGTATTTTTTACAGTTTTTTTCCTGTGATTGATATCTAGTATCATAGCGTTGTGGTCAGAAAAGATGCTTGATACGATTTCAATTTTCTTGAATTTACCGAGGCTTGATTTGTGACCCTCGAGAGATCTATCCTGGAGAATGTTCCGTGTGCACTTGAGAAGATTCTGTTGTTTTTGAATGGAATGTCCTATAAATATCAGTTAAGTCCATCTGGTCTAATGTGTCATTTAATGCCTGTTTTTCCTGTTTATTTTCATTTTGGAGGGTCTGTTCATTGGTGAAAGTGGGGTGTTAAAGTCCCCTACTATGATTGTGTTACTGTCGATTTCCCCTTTTATGGCTGTTAGCATTTGCCTTATGTATTGAGGTACTCCTATGTTGGATGCATAAATATTTACAACTGTTATATCTTCTTCTTGGATTGATCCCTTGATCATTATATAGTGTCCTTCTTTGTCTCTTGTAATAGTCTTTATTTTAAAGTGTAGTTTGTCTGATATGAGAATTGCTACTCCAGCTTTCTTTTGATTTCCATTTGCATGGAATATCTTTTTCCATCCCGTCACTTTCAGTCTGTATGTGTCCCTAGGTCTGAAATGGGTCTCTTGTAGACAGCATATATGTGGGTCTTGTTTTTGTATCCATTCAGCCAGTGTGTGTCTTTTGGTTGGGGCATTTAATCCATTTATATTTAAGATAATTATTGATATGTATGTTCCTATTGCCATTTTCTTAATTGTTTTGGGTTTGTTTTTGTAAGTCTTTTCCTTCTCTTGTGTTTCCTGCCTAGAGAAGTTCCTTTAGCATTTGTTGTAAATCTGGTTTGGTGGTGCTGAATTCTCTGAACTTTTGCTTGTCTGTAAAGCCTTTGATTTCTCCATCAATTCTGAATGAGATCCTTACTGGGTAGAGTAATGTTGGTTGTAGGTTTTTCCCTTTCATCACTTAAAACATATCTTGCTACTCCTTTCTGGCTTGCAGAGTTTCTGCTGAAAGATCAGCTGTTAACCTTATGGGCATTCCCTTGTATATTATTTGTTGCTTTTCCCTTGCTGCTTTTAATATTTTTTCTTTGTGTTTAATTTTTTTAGCTTGATTAATATGTTTCTCGGTGTGTTTCTCCTTGGGTTTATCCTGTATGGGACTCTGTGCTTCCTGGACTTGATTGACTCTTTCCTTTCCCATGTTAGGCAAGTTTTCAACTATAATCTCTTCAAATATTTTCTCATACCCTTTCTTTTTTTCTTCTTCTTCTGGGAAGACTGTAATTCAAATGTTGGTGTGCTTAATGTTGTCCCAGAGGTCTCTGAGACTGTCTTCCATTCTTTTCATTCTTTTTCCTTTATTCTGCTCTGTGGCAGTTATTTCCACCATTCTGTCTTCCAGCGCACTTATCTGTTCTTCTGCCTCAGTTATTCTGCTACTGATTCCTTCTAGAGTATTTTTAATTTCAGTTATATGGTGTTCATCATTGTTTGTTTGCTCTTTAGTTCTTCTAGATCCTTTTTAAACATTTCTTTTATTTTCTCTATTCTGTTTCCAAGATTTTGGATCATCTTTACTATCATTACTCTGAATTCTTTTCCAGGTAGTTTGCCTATTTCCTCTTCATTTATCTGGTCTTGTGGGTTTTTATTTTGCTCCTTGACTGTAAGATATTTCTCTGTCTTCTCATTTTGTGTAATTTACAGTGTTTGATGTCTCCTTTCTCTAGGCTACATGGTCGTAGTTCCTCTTGCTTCTGTTCTCTGCCCCCGGTGGTATGGTTGGTCCAGTGTCTTGTGTAGGCTTCCTGATCGGAGGTACTGTTGCCTGCATTCTGGTGGGTGTGGCTGAGTCTTTTCCCTTTGATGAGCAGGGCCGTGTCAGGTGGTGTGTTTTGGGGTGTCCGTGAGCTTAGTATGACTTTAGGTAGTCTGTGTGCTGATGGATGGGTTTGTGTTCCTGTCTTATTTGTTGTTTGGTGTGAGACGTCCAGCACTGGGAGCTGCTGGCAGTTCGGTGGAGCTGGGTCTTGGATTCAGATGGAGGCCTCCATGAGAGCTCTCAGTGATTCATCTTCCTTGGGACTGGGAATTCTCTAGTGGTCCAGCATCCTGGGCTCGGTGCTCCCATCTCAGATCCTCAGGCTCGACTTCTGGTTGAGGGACCAAGGCCCCACGTGTCACTCATCCCATCAATAAAGGGGATTAAAAAAAAAAAAAAGATTAACAAGACCCCAGACAAATGGTAAAAAGTAAAATCAAACAAAAAGAAACAAGGAAACACACACACAAAGAAATAAAAACAGAACCAAATAAATCAAAAAACAAGACAACAACCAAACAAAACACAAGAACGAAATCAAACAATTGAGAAGACAGCTGACAAACACACGAAACCAAAAACAAAATGAAAGCAGAGTGCTAACTGAATAATGAAGCAAAGAAACAAAAGAACCTGACAAAAATGATAAAAAAAGAAAAAGAAAAAAAATAGAAAAAGAGAAAGGGGAAAGAAGAACAACAGAAAGGCAACGTAGAAACAGAAATATAAAAAAATAAAGTAAAATAAAAAATATATTTAAAAAAAAAGACAAACAAAAACCCAGAGAAATGGTAAAAACAAAATCAAGCAAACAAAAACAGAGACAAGGGAACAAACACATGTAATAGAAACAGAAACAACCAAATAAAAAGCAAGAGAACAGACAAATAGAACTCAAAAATGAAATCAAACAATTAGGATTAAAACAACAGAAACACATAATCTAAAAAGAAAACCAAAGCAGCATTCCAACTGAAGAATAAAGCAAGGAAACAGAACAAACCGATAAAAATGATTTAAAAAAATAATAAAGTAAAATGGAAAAAAACACAGGACAACAGAAAAGCAAAGTACAAATGGAAATATTTTTTAAAAAGCAAAATATATTAAAGAAAAAGAAAAAAACAGTGGAAAAGAACACAGAACCACAGGAAAGCAAAGTAAAAATAGAAATGTATAAAAGAAAAAATAAAACATATGTTGTAAAACATGGAGATCCCAAAAGACTAAAAAAAACCAAACAAACTAAAACACCACCACCAAACAAAAAAAGAAAGAAAAAGAAACCAAAAAAAACCCCAAAAAGCTAGAACCAACAACAGAATGAATCAAAACATAATAAAATTAATAGTAATAATTATGCTTCCCTGGGGTCTCTGCTGTAAGTGTCCTTGCACATGCCATGAGCCACAGCCCACCTCCGCCTCCCTAAGAGGCCCTCCTCTGCCTCTGGGCTGGTCTCTGGACCTGCTGTGGGCCCTGTGGGGACCACTTAGACTCTGATCTGGCCCATTTCCTGCATGTGCTGCCCCCAAAGTCCACAGCTGCCACAGCTAGACCATTTTCATTTGTGGGAACCCTCATTGTCTACTCAGATATTTCATAGATGCAGGGTCTACCTAGCTGATTGCAGGGATTTAATCTGTGGCTTGTACAGCTGATGGAAAGATTTTTGATCTTCTTCCTTAGTCACCCTGTCCCTGGGGTTCAGCTTTGGTTTTATCCTCACCTCTGCCTGTGGTCCACCCACAGGAGTCTGGTCCTGAGGCTGCCTTGGAGCTCTTGAGTCTGCCCCTGTGAGGACCAGGCACAGAGGTGGTATGACTGTTTGGATCTCCAGTGGAGCCCTGGCGGTGCCAAATGTGCAGGGAAGCCAGCAGCCATGGGCACAAGAGATATGGCCCTAGTGAGGGCCTTTTCTGGTGCCTGGCATAAGGTGTGTGAAGGCCAGCCCTGGCCCAGCTTTTTCTGGCATGCAGCAGCAGGCCTGCAAGGGCCAGCCCTGAGGGTTTTTTTTTTTTAATTGCCCTGCAGCCAGCACGTGAGGGCCAGCTCTGAGGGGGCTTTTTTTATTGCTCAGCACCCGGCGTGCAAGAGCCAGCTCTGAGCGGGCTTCTTTTATTGTTGTTGGCAGGCACCGGCGTGTGGGGAGAGAGGCTACAATAGCAGCTCCTCCCCCTGCATATGACTCAGCAATAGCACCCTGCTTCCATGGCAGTCTGGTCTTCCTCCATAGGCATTCCCTGCTGCAGATTGCCTCCCTTCTATCCCCTCAGTTCGTCTCCCAACAGCCAACAGGAGTTCTCACTCTGGGCCTGTTTTCCAATCCCCATGCACCAGCTCCCAGCCCCCTTGCACACCTGTGAACCCACATCCCAGTCCGGGGCACATAGGGCCATGGTATGGACCGTCTGCCAGAGATCGGCCTCTACATCCTCTTCTGACAGCCTCTAATGCTTCCCTTCTGTCCCAATCAATTTCCCCACAAGAGAGAGGGTTTCCCAGAATTCGGGAATCTCTCCTCTGCTTCAGCTCCTCTGTCCTGGGGTGCAGGTCCCGTCCCGCTTCCTCTCCTCCTCCTTCTCCCTTCTTTTTTTCTGTCCTACCCAGCTATGCAGGGATCTTTATAGTCCTTTCTGATGTCTAAGATGTTCTGTTAATTTTCAGCCAGTGTTCTGTGAGAATTGTTGCATCTATAGATGTATTCCTGATGCATCTGTGAAGAGAGATGATCTGCACATCCACCTGCTCTTCCGCCATCTTGAATCTCCCACTGAGAACTTTCAAAGATGTGAATGTGCCATTTGCGTGTCCAATCACATAAATTAGTTCACGTGTCTGGTGTATTGTCACATGCATACAAGTGACAAGTGGTTGTGCTTTTGTGTACTGTACAGTACTGTATAGAGTACAGTAGTACATTATCTTTATTTCAGCCTAGGATGTCTGGAAGCAAGTGTAAAAGCACCAGTGATGTAGCTGGTACTGCTATGAAGCGCCAAGCGATAACAAGCAACTTAGTGACCCTCAGCAAGAAGCTGGAGCTAGATCTGCAAGAGGACGACTTCACTGAACTCCTTGCTGTGCAACGTGAGGAGCTTATTAATGAAGACCTGATGGAATTGTAGGCCCAGAGAAAGGATGAAAAGAGACAAGAGGAAGAAGTAACTGAAGAACTGATGAGATTCACGACACGGGAAATGGCAAGGGGATTTTCTTTATTTGAGGAGGCACTGTTAGTTTCTGAGGCACAGGATCTGAACATAGAACGGTACACAGAGGTTGCAGCAGCCGTTCAGAATGCAATCCAGTGCTACTGTATCATCTATGACTAGAAAAAAAGAGCTACTACCCAGACATCAGTGAATCATTTTTTCAAGGCGTAGACAGAATTGAATCCAGCAAGGAACCAGAACCTGTGCCATTAACATCAGGCATGGTAAAATTACAGCTTGCCCTCCATCTCCTATTGCTGATGATCCTTCAGCTCTACCATCTCCCACCTCCTCTCCCTCCTCCAGTCAGTAACTCTTCTTGCCTGTTCACTTGATGCCAGCCCCTGTATGCCAGCTGCTGTACTGTACTACTGTACTTTTCAAGGTATTGTACTGTAAGGTTAAAAATGTTTTCTTTATTTTTTGTGTTTGTTTTTTATATATTATTTGTGTGAAAAGTATTATAAACCTATTATAGTACAGTACTATATAGCTGATTGTGTTAGTTGGGTACCTAGGCCAACTTTGTTGGACTTATGAACAAATTGGACTTACGAACACGCTCTCAGAATGGAACTCGTTTGTATGTAGGAGACTTACTGTAAGCATTTATTAACTTATACCTGTTGAGCATGTTTTTCTTTATTCATACATTCAGCAGGATTTACTGAGAAACTGCTACATACCAGACACTGGACCAGGAGCTAGAGACTTGCTGGTGAGCAAAAACAGGCATAGTTCCAGGCTCTAAGGAGCTTTTAGACTATTTAGGGAGATAAATAAATAAATAAATAGTATATTATTACAATTGAGATAAGTGCTAGTATTAGGTGCCTAAATGCTCGTATTTTAAAAACTGCATTTCAGACGGTTTACAGATAGAGAGTTTATTTCTTACTCACTCCACAGCTCAGCATAGTTGTTCCTGTATTAGGTAGCAATCTAGGTATCTCTTCATGGGCAGCAACTTGGGGACAGAAGTTCCTTTCATCTTGCAGCTCAGTTCTTTTCTAGACCTTCAAGTTTTCTTTTTTTAGCTGGAGTGTGGGGGGAAAAGAGTGGAGGACTCTGTGTGGGAGGGTTTTATGGGCCTGGCTTAGAAATGGCATACCTCACTTCTGTTCACATTCTGTTGTTCACAATTCAGTCACATGATCAAGGGGAGGATAGAAAATAGAATCTAGTTGTGTCCCCCAGAGGAGGAGAGAAATTTTTAACTAATCTACTAAAACCTATGAATGAAAAGAACAGGGTGCTTTCAGATGTGATAAAGGAAATAAAAGTATAAGATATAATATCATGAAGCTTACAGTTTTGTTGTTGAAATACACTAATGAGATATTTAAATAATACTGAAAGGTAATCTGTATTTGAATGAAACAGAGCATCAGAGGAGGAATCTTTTGCCATCATTGATTCTAATTCCATTCTTTATATAGAAAATGGAAGTCCAAGTTCTTATGATCCATGAACATGGGATATCTTTCCATTTGTTTGTGTCATCAGTTTCTTTTATCGAAGTCTTGTAGTTTTTATTGTACAAATCTTTCACTTCCTTGGATAAATTTATTCCTAAGTGTTTTATTGTCTTTGTTGCTATCGTGAATGAGATTGTTTTATTTCTTTTTCAGATATTTCATTGTTAGTGTGTAGAAATATAATTGATTTCTGTATATTGATTTTATATTCTGCAACTCCACTGAGTTTGTTGATTATTAGTTCCAACAATTTTTTAGTTGAGTCTTTAGGATCTTCTATAGGTAAGATCATATCATTTGCAAACAAAGGCAATTTTACTCCTTCCTTTCTGATTTGATTGCTTTTATTTTCTTTATCTTGCTTGATTGCTCTAGCTAGGACTTCCAGTATTATGTTGAATAAGAGCAGTGATAGGGGACACCCTTGTTAAAGTATTTGCTAAGGTAAAATGGCTAGTTAGTATCATAACTGGGTCACATATTTTTCAGAGAAGTTTATGATGCTCAGTACACACACACACACACACACACACACACACACACACACACACGTCTTTACCTACATAATTGACTATTTTCTGTTTACCAGCAGATAAGCCAACATTTCCAGTTAAAGGTGCTTATTCCCAGTGCTGAACTTTCTTTGGAGGAATCCAATCAAAGGGACTTGGATCCACCGTCAAATCACTGCCCACAACTGGTCAATACTATTTGCCAGAGAAACTCATGCATGAAGTCCGACCTTGAGTAATTAGTCTGGTAGGTTAGGGCCAAAACTCTTACAAATACATTTTAGAGCTATCTTTCTTGGAGGCTTGGCAATGTGCCATCTGGCCATGGAGTCTGACTGAGAGTTGAGCTCTTTGTACCCTCAGGTATGATGGGAGCTGAAGCCTGGGCTAGCTTCAAGGCCACTCTTATATGGGAGAGAGTAGCAACTTTCGTTGCATATCTCTATATATTGGTTAAAAATAAAAAGCCCTTGTGCTGGAAAAAAATCAAAGTTTGGCCAGTTTTTTTGGAGTCAGTTTCTGAGGTGAGAACAGAAGGAATTGGAGGTTGGCTAATAGAGATTATCAGTCACTAAACAAATTGGTGCCTATGTCTTGTCCAGTCTTCCATATATTATGTTTTCTGAAAGTGATATGAATATTATGTAATGTGCAAATCAAGGGGTTAGAGAATTGAGGGTGGGTACAGTTTTGATGTGAGTAACACTTAGGGAAATGATAGGAATTAGGCAGCGTCTCTCAAAATACACTTTGCAGATGTCCCACTTCCTAATCCCCTAGGGAGCCTTATAAAATGCAGATTCCAGGGCCACTTGTAGATTGAAGAGTGAAACTCTTGGGCTTTTGACCTGTAAACCTGTATGTTAAACAGAGCTCCCTTTATCTTAAAGGATGACTGCTAGAGAGGGATGGAGGAAAACCTGAGCAGTGGTATTGGAATATAAAGCATCAAATCACTCTTGTGTATTTGCCTATGTCAGTTTACTAAGTAAAAGTTTAGTTAGTAATTACAGATTTGGGTCTGATGAAAGGCTATCTCTATACATGATCAGATCAAATATATAATTTATTCTTGCTTCTTTCAGACAACTAATCAAAAATAATTGTCTGCTGTGACTGCTGTTCTCTAGAATCAGCTGTCATGGATTATGTTTGGTATGTCAGAGGCCTTGTGAGAATCAGCTGTCAGGCATGGAATAGAATTGTACAGTTGCTATAGGTCAAAGGAGAGAGCGTTTTTGCTCATGGAATTTTGACTTTGTGTCAAGGGTTGTATAGCTAGTTATATTTAACAAAAGTGTGGTTCCCAGAAAGTCTCATGAAAAATCCTAAAGCACTGAAATGTCTCCTGATTATGACAGATTCATATTATGAGTCTAAAATTCCTTATGGTGATTATGAGATACTAAGTAAACATTTTTCATGCTAAATCCTGATCCTAAGATTTTTATTTTTATTTTATTTTATTTTTAGAGGGACTCATATTTGAAACTCTGAATTTGACTTTCTTGAAATTATTCTATATTTCCGGTAGATGCTAATAAGTTGATTATGTTGATTTTTTTTCATTGATAATATTAAAGAGTATAGAAGGAGTTCAATAAGTACTTTTACAATTAATGCTCAGTAAAGAATCCAGAGTTCTTCGTGAACTGTTAATAAATACAAAACTATGAAATTGCCAATCGTGGCATGCCATCAATCATGGGGAGTTGGATACTAAGACTCTTGCTTCCTTCTCATAGCTTTCACCCCCTCTAGGGTTATCCATCAGTCATACAGAATATATTTGGTTTGTGGGTATATTTAATTTGGAAGACAGAGCTCGTTAAACTTTTTAAAAATTAAATGAAGCAATTTGAAAATTGGATGATTCCCATAAAAACTCAGCTTTCTGGATTCTCATGAAAAGTCAGAACATGGGCCATGTTCCCCTATGGCAGAGGTCAGAAGTGGCCCCTCTCGATGCTCAAGTGCTCTCCAGCATATGATGCTTCACTCATTTATACTAGCTGCTTCTGAGTATGAGAACCCTCAAAGGCTTGAGGCTCTTTCTTGTTAAAATGATCTGTCCCCAGCCTTTTAAATTTCCAATACCCTTCACTTAGGATCCTCTCAAGATGACAACTTACTCTCTGAGAGAAAACAAACCACTTGATTACATTTTGTAAAGATGTATGTGTGTGAGAAATATACAAAGGTGCACAGTTAGAGGCACACAAAATTCATCTAGATTTGTTAAGCTTAAAAGATGTATTCCTGTTTTCTGTTGGGTTAAGAACCAGAGTTAATAAAATGAGATATAATAGGGGGATATGTGAACTCCTAGATTTACTCAAGTATGAATACACAAATTCAAATACCTACATACAAAGTCAATTAGGAAATGCAAGATGATAGAGCTATAATTTGGTAGTATTTTTATGAAGACGGTGTGAGTAAGTGAAGAGTTCAGTATGCATCAGTAGAGCGATATGACTACTTTTAAAAAGATGCAAAAAGAGGCATGTTAATAGAAATGTACCAGTGATGGAAACTGTGGTCTTTTGTACTCTGTGTTTGTCAAACTGGGTATGCAGGGATGTTTTCTCTGAAGTTTTAAAAAGATGTTGACCACAGAGCTCCAGGAAATGTGAGAACAGGTGACTGCGATGGAGAAGGGCCTAGGAGTTAAATCATATAAGGAATGATTGACGAAGCCATGTTTTAACCAGAGAAGATGGAAACGGGTTAAGGAAATAAGCAAGGCCTTTAAATATTTGAAGAACTCTTATACATCTGAGGGTGTACACTTGTACTCTATGACTCCAAGGAGCATAAAATGATAAAGACTCATGTAGTTTTTAAAATGTGGGAGAAAGCAAACTTCAGATTGTTCAGACAAGTAACACTGAAGACTGTGTATCGAGACCTAAGAGGTCTGTGTTAACAGATGGATTTAGACCACTTAGTAAAGAGATAGAGATGACAAGGGCCAAGATAGACAAAACAGAATCTTGAGAAGATAACTTACTTCCTTTTTTTCTTCTTTTAGAATTTTAAAAGTTTATAAAAGTCACAAAGACATCAGATACAAAAAAGTCTAAGTAAAACTACTTTGATTACTATCGTTTAGAGAAAATGACTATTAACAATTTTGGTTATTGGCTTTTAAATTCCTTACGAGAAATTATACATACAAATTTTTCTTTATCAAAATTGAGGTTCTACTATAGAAATTTTCCTGTAGTGTTTCTTCTTCCACTTCAAAATACATAAATGCCCTCTTCTTTCATATTTGTGTGTATTTAAATTATTAGTAGTACACTATATTATACTGTATTCCTATATCATAATTAAAAGTTAAAAATTCATTTGTCATTGGAAATCTGTGCTGTTTCCTATTGTGAAAAATGATGAAATATATTATGTAATTATTTCTGTAGGATATATTCCTCAAATGGGATCATAGTATCAAAGGGTATGCATTCTTTTTAGGGACTATGACATATATTACAAGTTTCCCTAGAAAAAAATGTTTTACAACTTACACTCCTGCCAGCTGGTAATGATGGAGACATTTTCTGAATACCTATATTAAATTCACTGTTGTCATTGAAGTTAGAAGTTTTTTCCAAGTTTAACTTTTTCTGTAATTAAGTACATATTTTTTTTGATTATTAAAAATTTATATATTTTTCACATCTTACATTTATATTTATTTTTTGGGTAATTATATGTTCATATGTTTGCCCATATTTTCAGATGTTCATCTTTTTCTTACTGGTTTTCAGAAGTTTTTTAAAAAGTTTATAAAAGCTGTTAGCCCATTGTCTTTTATATAGTTAAATGCATCTTCTTGTTTATCATTTATGTTTCAAACTTATTTATGATATATAAATAGATAGATAGATAGATAGATAGATAGATAGATAGATAGATAACTGATGGGTCTAAGATTTTATCCTACTTGGAAGCTAATGAGTTAGCTTGCTACAATTTCATAGATGCTGGCAAAAGGCACGAGACTTCTGGATATTTACAGCAATAGCAGTAGCCAGAATGTCAGCATTTTCTTTTCTTTTTTTTTTTCAACTTCAGGAAATTTAATATTGATACAATATTTTTATCCAAGCAAACAACCATATGCCAGTTTTTTAGGTGACTAATAATTTCCTGTGTAGCATTAATTCTTTTTTTTTGAATATTTGCATTTTATTTATTTTTTTACACAGCAGGTTCTTATTAGTTATCCACTTTATACACATCAGTGTATACATGTCAATCCCAATCTCCCAATTCATCACACCACCACCCCCACTCCCCCGCCACTTTCCCCCCTTGGTGTCCATACGGTTGTTCTCTACATCTGTGTCTCTATTTCTGCCTTGCAAACTGGTTCAACTGTACCATTTTTCTAGGTTCCACATATATGTGTTAATATACAATATTTGTTTTTCTCTTTCTGACTTACTTTACTCTGTATGACAGTCTCTAGATTCATCCACGTCTCTACAAATGACCCAATTTCGTTCCTTTTATGGCTGAGTAATATTCCATTGTATATATGTACCACATCTTCTTTATCCATTCGTCTGTCGATGGGCATTTAGGTTGCTTCCATGACCTGGCTATTGTACATAGTGCTGCAGTGAACATTGGGGTGCATGTGTCTTTTTGAATTATGGTTTTCTCCAGGTATATGCCCAGTAGTGGGACTGCTGGGTCATATGGTAGTTCTATTTTTAGTTTTTAAAGGAACCTCCATACTGTTCTCCATAGTGGATTTATCCGTTTACATTCCCACCAACAGTGCAAGAGGGTTCCCTTTTCTCCACACCCTCTATAGCATTTGTTGTTTGTAGATTTTCTGATGATGGCCATTCTAACTGGTGTGAAGTGATACCTCATTGTAGTTTTTTTTTTTTTAATAAATTTATTTATTTATATTTATTTTTGGCTGTGTTGGGTCTTCGTTGCTGCATGCAGGCTTTCTCTAGTTGCAGCGAGTGGGGGCTACTCTGCTTGCGGTGCGCGGGCTTCTCATTGCGGTGGCTTCTCTTGTGGAGCACGGGCTCTAGGCACGTGGGCTTCAGTAGTTGTGGCATGCGGGCTTCAGTAGTTGTGGCTCGCGGGCTCTGGAGTGCAGGCTCAGTAGTTGTGGCGCATGGGCTTAGTTGCTCTGTGGCATGTGGGATCCTCCCAGACCAGGGCTCAAACCCGTGTCCCCTGCATTGGCAGGCGGATTCTTAACCACTGTGCCACCAGGAAAGTCCCCCTCATTGTAGTTTTGATTTGCATTTCTCTAATAATTAGCAATGTTGAGCATCTTTTCATGTGTTTGTTGGCCATCTGTATGTCTTCTTTGGAGAAATGTCTATTTAGGTCTTATGCCCATTTTTGGATTGGGTTGTTTGTGTTTTTAATATTGAGCTGTATGAGCAGTTATATATTTTGGAGATTAATCCTTTGTCCATTGATTTGTTTGCAAATATTTTCTCCCATTCTGAGGGTGATCTTTTCGTCTTGTTTATGATTTCCTTTGCTGTGTGAAAGCTTTTAAGTTTCATTAGGTCCCATTTGTTTATTTTTATTTTTATTTACATTAGTCTAGGAGGTGAATCAAAAAAGATATTGCTGTGATTTATGTCAAAGAGTGTTCTCCCTGTATTTTCCCTAAGAGTTTTATAGTGTCTGGTCTTAACATTTAGGTCTCTAATCCATTTTGAGTATATTTTTGTGTATAGTGTTTGGGAGTGTTCTAATTTCATTCTTTTACATGTAGCTGTCCAGTTTTCCCAGCACCACTTATTGAAGAGACTGCCTATTCTCCATTGTATATTCTTGCCTCCTTTATCATAGATCAGTTGATGATAGGTGCATGGGTTTATCTCTGGGCTTTCTATCCTGTTCCATTGATCTATATTTCTGTTTTTGTGCTAGTACCATATTGTCTTGATTACTGTAGCTTTGTAGAATAGTCTGAAGTCCAGGAGCCTGATTCCTCCATCTCTGTTTTTTTCCCTCAAGACTGCTTTGGCTATTCGGGGTCTTTTGTGTCTCCATACAAATTTTAAGGTTTTTGTTCTAGTTCTGTAAAAAATGCCACTGGTAATTTGATAGGGATTGCATTGAATCTGTAGATTGCTTTGGGTAGTATAGTCATTTTCACAATATTGATTCTTCTAATCGAAGAACATGGTATATCTCTCCATCTGTTGGTATCTTAATTTCTTTCATCAGTGTCTTATAGTTTTCTGCATAAAGGTCTTTTGTCTCCCTAGGTAGGTTTATTCCTAGGTATTTTATTCTTTTTGTTGCAGTGGTAAATGGGAGTGTATCCTTAATTTCTCTCTCAGATTTTTCATCATTAGTGTATAGGAACGCAAGAGATTTCTGTGCATTAATTTTGTATCCTGCAACTTTACCAAATTCATTGATTAGCTCTAGTAGTTTTCTGGTGGCACCTTTGGGGCTCTCTTTGTATAGTATCATGTCATCTGCAAACAGTGACAGTATTACTTCTTCTTTTCCAATTTGTATTCCTTTTATTTCTTTTTCTTCTCTGATTGCTGTGGCTAGGACTTCCAAAACTATGTTGAATAATAGTGGTGAGAGTGGACATCCTTGTCTTGTTCCTGGTCTTAGAGGAAATGGTTTCAGTTTTTCATCTTTGAGAATGATGTTTGTTGTGGGTTTGTCGTATATGGCCTTTATTATGTTGAGGTAGGTTCCCTCTATGCCCACTTTCTGGAGAGTTTTTATCATAAATGGGTGTGAATTTTGTCAAAAACTTTATCTGCATCTATTGAGATGATCATATGGTTTTTCTTCTTCAGTTTGTTAATATGGTGTATCACATTGATTGATTTGTGTATATGGAAGAATTCTTGCATCCCTGGGATAAATCCCACTTGATCATGATGTAGGAACCTTTTAATGTGCTGTTGGATTCTGTTTGCTAGTAGTTTGTTGAGGATTTTTGCATCTATATTCATCAGTGATATTGGTCTGTAATTTTCTTTTTTTGCAGTATCTTTGTCTGGTTTTGGTATCAGGGTAATGGTGGCCTCGTAGAATGAGTTTGAGAGTATTCCTTCCTCTGAAACTTTTTGGAAGAGGTTGAGAAGGATGGGTGTTACCTCTTCTCTGAATGTTTGATAGAATTCACCTGTGAAGCCATCTGGTCCTGGACTTCTGTTTGTTGGAAGATTTTTAATCACAGTTTCAATTTCATTACTTGTGATTGGTCTGTTCATATTTTCTCTGTCTTCCTGGTTTAGTCTTGGAAGTTTATATCTTTGTATGAATTTGTCCATTTCTTCCAGGTTGTCCATTTTATTGGCATAGAGTTGCTTGTAGTAGTCTCTTAGGATGCTTTGTATTTCTGTGGTGTCTGTTGTAACTTCTCCTTTTTCATTTCTAATTTTATTGATTTGAGTCCTCTCCCTCTTTTTCTTGATGAGTCTGGCTAATGGTTTATCAATTTTGTTTAACTTCTCAAAGAACCAGCTTTTAGTTTTATTGATCTTTGCTATTGTTTTCTTTGTTCCTATTTCATTTATTTCTGCTCTGATCTTTATGATTTCTTTCCTTCTACTAACCTTGGGTTTTGTTTGTTCTTCTTTCTCTAGTTCCTTTAGGTGTAAGGTTAGATTGTTTATTTGAGATTTTGCTTGTTTCTTGAGGTAGGCTTGTATAGCTATAAACTTACCTCTTAGAACTCCTTTTGCTGCATCCTGTAGGTTTTGGATTGTCGTGTTTTCATTGTCATTTGTTTCTAGGTATTTTTTGATTTCCTCTCTGATTTCTTCAGTGGTCTCTTGGTTATTTAGTAATGTATTGTTTAGCCTCCATGTGTTTGTGTTTTTTACGTTTTTTTCCCCTGTAATTGATTTCTAATCTCATACCGTTGTGATCAGAAAAGGTGCTTGATATGATTTCAATTTTCTTAAATTTACTGAGGCTTGATTTGTGACCCAAGATGTGATCTATCCTGGAGAATGATCCATGCACACTTGAGAAGAAAGTGTAATCTGCTATTTTTGAATGGAATGTCCTATAAATATCAGTTAAATCTCTCTGGTCTATTGTGTCATTTAAAGCTTGTGTTTCCTTATTAATTTTCTGTTTGGATGATCTGTTCATTGGTGTAAGTGAGGTGTTAAAGTCCCCAACTATTATTGTGTTACTGTCGATTTCCTCTTTTATAGCTGTTAGCAGGTGCCTTATGTATTGAGCTGCACCTATTTTGGGTGCATATATATTTATAATTGTTACATCTTCTTCTTGGATTGATCCCTTGATCATTAGGTAGTGTCCTTCCTTGTCTCTTGTAACATTCTTTATTTTAAAGTCTATTTTATCTGATATGAGTATTGCTACTCCAGCTTTCTTTTGATTTCCATTTGCATGGAATATCTTTTTCCATCCCCTCACTTTCAGTCTGTATGTGTCCCTAGGTCTGAAGTGGGTCTCTTGTAGACAGCATATAGATGGGTCTTGTTTTTGTATGCATTCAGCGAACCTGTGTCTTTTGGTTGGAGCATTTAATCCATTCACGTTTAAGGTAATTATTGATATGTATGTTCCTATGACCATTTTCTTAATTGTTTTGAGTTTGTTTTTGTAGATCCTTTTCTTCTCTTGTGTTTCACACTTAGAGAAGTTCCTTTAGCATTTGTTGTAGAGCTGGTTTGGTGGTGCTGAATTCTCTTAGCTTTTGCTTGTCTGTAAAGCTCTTGATTTCTCCATCGAATCTGAATGAGATCCTTGCCAGGTAGAGTAATCTTGGTTGTAGATTCTTCCGTTTCATCACTTTAAATTTGTCATGCCACTCCCTTCTGGCTTGTAGAGTTTCTGATGAGAAATCAGCTCTTAACCTTATGGGAGTTCCCTTGTATGTTATTTGTCATTTTTCCCTTGCTGCTTTCAATAATTTTTCTTTGTCTTTAATTTTTGCCAATTTGATTACTATGTGTCTTGGTGTGTTTCTCCTTGGGTTTATCCTGTATGGGATTCGCTGCGCTTCCTGGACTTGGGTGGCTATTTCCTTTCCCATGTTAGGGAAGTTTTCGACTATAATCTCTTCAAATATTTTCTCTGGTCCTTTCTCTCTCTCTTCTCATTCTGGGACCCCTATAATGCGAATGTTGCTGCATTTAATGTTGTCCCAGGGGTCTCTTAGGCTGTCTTCATTTCTTTTCATTCTTTTTTCTTTATTCTGTTCTGCAGCAGTAAATTCCACCATTCTGTCTTCCAGGTCACTTGTCTGTTCTTCTGCCTCAGTTATTCTGCTATTCATTTCCTTCTAGTGTATTTTTGATTTTACTTATTGTATTGTTCATCTCTGTTTGTTCTTTAATTCTTCTAGGTCTTTGTTAATCATTTCTTGCATCTTCTCGATCTTTGCCTCCATTCTTTTTCCGAGGTCCTGGATCATCTTTGCTATCATTATTCTGAATTCTTTTTCTGGAAGGTTGCCTATCTCCACTTCATTTAGTTGTTTTTCTGGGGTTTTATCTTGTTCCTTGATCTGGTACATAGCCCTCTGCCTTTTCATCTTGTCTATCTTTCTGTGAACATAGTTTTTCTTCCACAGGCTGCGGGATTGTAGTTCTTCTTGCTTCTGCTGTCTGCCCTCTGGTGAATTAGCCTGTCTAAGAAGCTTGTCCAGAATGTCAGCATTTTCTTAAGCAGATTTTCCAACCTTCTGTTCCCACAGCGCAACATTACAAGGGCCAGGTGATGTTTGCACATCCAGTGGGTTGCATTATAGGATAGTAACCCCAAGCTTAGAAAACACCAGTATTTTATGATAGCCAGCAAGAAACTCTGACCAATATTTGCCCTAGAGCTAGATATTACCTTTGTTATGCTGGACAGCAGACAAACATACCCGATTTCTATTTTCTGAGGGTGTTGCTGAATAAACATCCTTGAAAAGCTAATTCAGAAAAGCTTGTCAGTACCTTGGTTCCCAAGATATGCAGGAATATGAGGGACCGATGGATAATTGTATTCTGACAGTAAGTGCCATAATTAGTTTTAAAATTATATAGTAAAATTTATCATTCTTAGATAGTTCCTTTTATTATTAGACTGAAGAGGTTTTTCCCTTTTTGGAGAGTGTTATTAAACTGCTGAAGTGGAGAATTCCCACACCAGTACTCATCAGAGGTTTCTACTCAGGTATTCCAATAAAAGAGGTCTGCTTCAGGAAGGAATTTCCAAGTCCCCCATTTTGTCTTGAATATTCAAGCAGATGATTTTTTTTTCCTAAATTATTTGTTTTACTATATAAATAACTTCCCCAATTCAAGTACAATTCATACAGGAAGATGTTTCTTGTTCATCCTTTAGCTTTGACAATTCTGGCACAAAACGTTCCTTATAAATTTATTAATTTATATTTAGTACCAGCTGCCTGCCAGAAATTGTTCCAAGTACTTTACATATATTATTTCATTTTGTTCTTGCAATAATCTAAGGTAGGTACTGTTTTCCCCCCTGTTTCACAAATGTGAAACTGAGACTCAGAGGCAACGTGAAATTTACTCAAGATCAAATTGTTGAGTTTGAGAATTACAATCACAATTCATCTGATTTCAACAAGGAATTTTTTCTATTGTTTCATGTCCTTGAAAAAAATGGACAAATTTAGTTGTACATCTGATCAGAGGTGATCCTATACAGTGCTGACTTTTGTATATCTGTAACCCATCTAAGAATCTAACAAAAGCTACACATCTCACAGGGGGAAGAAATGCTTTCTCTCACTTACATACACACACATACACATGTATACACACATACACACACACAGTATTTCATGTAATTTCAGCATTATTTTAAATAATATATTTGATATTTATAGTGGTATGGGAGGAGCTATACATCTTAAGTTCAGTTATTTACTGTATTTTCATTTATCCTTTAGTTCTTTTAAAACTTCTCGCAGCAGATATTTTTAAAGTGAATTTCACATCAAATACTTATAGAGAAAACACTCAGAGAGAAAACGCTCAATGAGATAAAAGTAGAGTATCTGTAGTTGAAGCACACACAGGAGACAGGATTATTTGGCTTTGCCTTCATCCATCATGGAGAGCCAGAATGGAATCTGCTTAAAAAGATGGACTCTGGAATCAGGCAGCTGGGGTCCAAATCATGGCTCTACACAAGAGTTATTCTAAAAATATTTAACAACTGGTAATGCAGGGCATTGCCCAGTCAGAATAGACAGAGCCTGTGAAGAGCCAGTGTAGCCACACTGGCTCATAACCAGCTCAGGCTCAATCACTCACTAGCCATGTTTTTATCTGTAAAATGAACAGTAGCAGTACTCATTATCTCATAATATTTTTATGAGTATTAGATGCGATAATGTAAATAAAGCACTAGGAACAATGTTTGGTAGAAAGAGGTACTCATTAGCTATCATTAGCCGTAGCAGCAGCGTTGTGACTAATAATTGAAGAGCTTCCACGGAACTCCAGAACTTTACAGTTAAAATGCTTAAAACTCTCTGCTTAAGGGAAGACAGGGAAGATCTTGTTAAATTTGTGAATGGTGCATGTCTCTAAAGGATACTATTTGGATTGAAGAATTAGGGTTCAGAGAGACGTTGAAAAGCTAGCAAGAAAGGTAGAAACTAATGCAATGACATTCAATAGGGATAAATACAAAGTTCTGCATTTTAGTTAAGATTAAAAAAAAAAAACTCCTGTTTATAGGAATGGGGTAAAAAACAAGAATTAAAAGGAATTCTAGTGAAAAATACTCCAGGATTTTAGCTAACCAATCAACAGGAAGTGTACTGTTGCCTCTTTGGTTAATATGGTTTTTGCCACAGTGGCCATATTAGTGCTGCCACTCTCCATGGCCATACTGTATCTGAAATATATTGAGTACCAGGCACTAGGCTATAGACAGACATATGGATGTATTGAGATTTATTCAGAAAAAATATGAAGGAGGTTGAATAATGAAGACTCTCAAAACCAGGAAGGGTAACCAGGAGTGTTTTACCTAGTTAGGTAGAGATCTAAGGGGAGAGCTGATGGTGGTTTTCTGATGCCTGGGTAACCTTCACGTGGATGAGTTCACTGTGCTGTGGCAGGAAGGAATAGAACCACTCAGTGAAATTCATAGAAAGGCAAAGTTCAACTCTACATGAAACATGCCTAAAGTAGATCTGCCTGCTCACAGATTAGGGAACTTGTTCTTTTTAAATTGATTGTGTTCAAAACCAGAGGAGATAGCAGTTGGGTAAAGAATGTTGTAAAGAGAATGTTGTCATTGGTGAGAAGTTAGTAATCTCTTGATTTCCTTTCTAAAGCTTTTAAAATTTATAACTTATGATACAAGTTGACTATGAAGGATGAATGGAAGAATGAAGAAAAAATATAGAAGGAGGATAAAAATAATTTAGTTGTCCCAGAAAGAAGATTTTATCTCAACATAAGAGTTTTCTAAGAACTAGAATTGTTGAAGAATGGAATAGGCTGCTTTCTGAAGAAGTGAGCTGCTGCCTTTGGAACTAGTCACTGGATGATGTAGTCATGCATCTTTGGCTAGTGATGGGTAGTTGGAAAATTTCATTCTGTTGAATGAATTATCACCTGTCAGGAATGTTGTTTGAAGGATTCTTGAATTATTGGAAGATGTACTAGATGAAGTCTAAATCTTCCAGTTCTAAGGTTTATTTGGATTGTGTCTGTCTTTTATCCAAGTATATTTTCTCATATTTGTTCCATATTGAATTCTCTCAATGCCCACCTGAGAAATAACTCTATTTACTGAAACCAAATCAATATTATATGAGCCAAACACGATTGCTGTTCCAGAAGTTCTTTATTGCTTTTACAGAGCTGCTTAGTTTACTTTGATTTTATTATTATAAATTTTAGTGATGTTTGGTCATGCTTAGAGAGATCTCCCTTGCTTATCCCCAAATCTCATAAATGTAGAAGATAAATAATAAAAGTATTGGGGCTTCAGATACTCATCAGTATTTTAGAGTGTGTTTGAACACAGATTTTTCTCTACAAAATACGTGGATTAGAACTTTTCCGTTCAAAAGAATATATAATTATCAGTTATTAGATATTTAATTATTAGGCCACAATATGTCTTTAATTACATTTTTCTCATTATGAAAGTAACATATTAATTTATAAAATAGGGCAAAAACCATACACATGAAGAGGAAAATAAAGATCAGTTACCGTTTTAGTTTCCTAGGGCTGCCTTAACAAATGACCTCAAACTTGGTGACTTAAAACAACAAAAATGTGTCCTCTCACAGTTCTAGAGATGAGAAGTCCAAAATTAAAGTGTCAGCAGGGCACTGGGGAAGGATCCTTCCTTGTTTCTTCCTAGCTTCTGGTAGATCCCAGCAGTCCTTGGCATTCCTTTGTTTGTAGCTGCATCACCCCAATCTCTGCCTCTGTCTTCACATGGCCTTCTTCTGCATGTCTTTGTGTGTCATTTCTTCTTTTAAGGACACTAGTCATTGGGTTTACAGCCCACCCTAATCCAGTCTGGCCTCATCTTAACTAATTACATATGCAAAGACCCTATTTCCAAATAAAGTCACAGTCTGTGGTTCCAGGTGGATATAACTTTTGAGGGGACGCTATTGAATCCACTATACCTAAAATCTAATTTCTGTTCATATTTTGATGCACATCTTTTCATTTTTAATTTGTTCATATCTATTATGAAATTGGGATCTTGGTACATATACCACTTTGGACCTGCTTACTTCATTTGATACTGTGAATTTGTATTGTGGCATTGACTAATTATCTACACCTTACATTTCCAGTGTACCAAGTTAATTCAACCAATACTCTCTTGGTGAATATGTTGCTATATTGCCCTCTCCTTTTTTTGCTATTACAAATGAGGTTATGAAGAACTTCCTTGTATATAAATATTTGGATGCATCAGTGATTGTTTCCATGATGTGAAGTCCTATGCTACATATGGAATTGCTTGGTCCAAGAGTGTATATTTTTTCCAAGATTTTTAGTAATATTCAGCTTACACCATTTGATATTCTGAATGGCGGATAAGTAGACTGGGTGTGTTTATGCCTTTTTGAAAAGAATCAACTTAGTTCTAGGGAAAATTTTATTAAACTTCCAGCATGTCATCTCGTCAATATTTATATCAATATTTAATATATTAACGTTATAGGTAGTTTATATCCCAGGTTAGATCTTGAAATAAGGCAGTTTTGACTTTGGGCAAATATTGTATACCACTGATTAGAAAGGACTGCTTCCCTTTCTGTCTTCTCTAACCCCACTCATTTTCATGTGTGTGTAGTCTTCATCAGCCATAATGGTGGATTCTAGAGATTGAGGGGAGCAGAATTTTTAGCAAGCAGAGAGCACAATGTACTTAAGTTTTTAAGGCTTCCTTTCCATAGTGCTTTGAAAGCTAGATATATGACAAGCTATGTGTACCAATACTTCTAAAAGGAGTGATCAAAGTCATTACTTATATCAAAATAAAAGTATTGAAGATATACTCTGGGACTTTAAACTTTTTGAAACTAAATTTTATTTGTTGTTTGTTCTTTTAATAGAAGCATTTAAATCTATTTTGGTGGGGGTCATAAATTTAGATGCTTAGAGGGGTAGGTAATATAAATCAGCAAAGCCAAGAAGTTACAAGTGCTGTAAATCCTAAAAACAGACTGAAAACAATGCTTCTGGCATGCCCCCATCTAAAAAAGCATGCTTTACCCATCTCTAATTTCTTGCTATGTGTAAAACATGGACCTAGGTTTATAAAGCAGAAACTAACATACCATTGTAAAGCAATTATACTCCAATAAAGATGTTAAAAAAAAAATGGACCTAGGGCTGCCAGATTGTGATTTATTAAAATAAAAGCCAGATATTCAAAATTTTTTGTGAAATATCACAATTTTTAATTATAGATAAATTAAAATTGTGAAAAAAATCTTTATAGGGCAAAAACACTTCTGTGGAGAATATTTGTCTTTATAGATTCAGCCTATGACTTTTGTTCTAAATTTTGACTTTTGTTTATTGGAATGTTCGCTTTTCTGTTAAGTTTATTGTTATATTTTTTGTAGCCACAGTTTTAGTTTGCCACCTCTTACCCTTAACTAACCAAAGGGCACTTAGCATAGGGAAAAAAAAAAGATATTCAGAATGTTGTGATATACTTTCCAAATATGTTAGTACACAGCTGGTCAACCTTAAAATTGTAATGTCAACTTAAATCCCTTTTTTGGCAGTCAGTCAATTCTTTTTGTCTTTCAAGCATCTCAAAAGGTCAAATGGAGAATTTTATTCTTTGTACACAAAAACCCTCAGTCTTACCTATTGGAATAAGATAGGAGTCTCAATAATTTAAGACATGGAGGAAATCAGGATATCCAACTAATAAGTCAGTTGATTCCATTTACAAAGAACAATTTGGATGGGATGTATTTAAAGCACTTGATTTAAAGTGTTAATTGTATGTTGAAAATAAAGTCATAGTTTTAGTATTTTAATTTCCTTTTATAAAAGTTTAGCTAATGCTACTGTCCTAAATGCATCCACTTTTATAATAATTCTCCTATGCATAAAAATTATACATATAAAAAATTTTCCAAAGTGATCTATATTATTATTATAAAGTCTATGGTTTTGCCACTCATATAACAATGAGGAGTCTTAATATTCATTATGGGGTATAATGAAAATATTAGAATAAAGTTGATAATAATTCTTTAGACAGTATTAAAATAGGTTTTAAATTATTCTGCTATACATTGTGGATTGTATGATATGGAGCACAAGATCCTAAATATTAATTAGTAGTGTACTATTTGCTCATGTGAAGTTGACAGTTTAATTGGTTGTTCTCAGTGTGTACTATGTCAATCACAGTATTTACAATCTGGTTGTCTTGCACTAGTTTAATTGTCACATGAAACAAACTGGTATATTTCTGACTAAAATGGATTCTTTTGTAATGGCTAATCACAACTTGATTTTCCTTAGAGAGTCTCCTTATTTTTTGGTTCAGTCAAAAGATACAAAGAGCTATTGACTAGAAAATGACTTGAGCTCCAAAGTGGTAATTGAACAAGGGAGAATTTAAAGGAAAATATGGACAGAAAGAGGTGTTAGAAAATTCGCACATCTGTTACTCTCTCATACCAGTGGTTTCTCACAGAGGGCCTGTGTGAAATAGATAAGAAATTTATAGAAGAGAAAAATAAGCATGACCTATATAAATTGATGAATCCACTGCTTGGCAGAAGTGATAATACTGTTGTCCAGATTGGGTTATTTTGGGGGAAAGAATTACAGTGCAAATATTTTAATTTGAACTTCTTTCAGTTCTCATAGCTATCTAACTAGTGGCACATTTTAAATGATATAAAGATATGCCTTTGGCTGACAAATTTTTTTAATATAATGGTATTGTCCTGATAAAAATATAAGTTATTAATGTCTTCCTAGTTAGGAAGGTATAGTGAACCTTTCCAGGAATAATCCATATGCATGATACTATGTTGGATAAATACTGGAAATAGTTAAATAAGTTTTATGACAGTCCAGGGATCTATACATGTACATAGAAGTGACTTGCTAATTTTTAACACCAGGATATTTTATTCATCAGTATGGAAAAATCAAATATATACATTTCCAAATACTCATAAACCATGGGCTTGGGTGTTCATGTGTGTGTGTGGTTATGAGAGAAAATGTCCATTTTTATAGGGTAGATTTGAAGCTAAAGATGACTCTTAGACTGTTTTCCATAATAACAGCTTTATTGAAATATAATTCACATACCATAAAATTCATGCTTTTGAAGCATGTAACTCAGAGATATTCACAGAGTTGTACACCGTTGCTACTAACTTTTTAAAACATTTCATCATCCTAAACAAGAACTCCTGTAACTATTAACAGTAACCCATTCTTCGTCACCCAGGCCCTGGCAAAAATTATTCTGTTTTCTATTTCTGTGTATTTGTCTATTCTGAAATTTCATATAAAAGGAATCATACAACATATGCCCATTTCTGTCTGGCTTTTTTCATTTAACAATGTTTTTAAAGTTTATCTGTGTTATAGTATGTATCAGTACAATTTATTTTTATGACTGAATGATATTGTATTTATGTATATACTATTTTGTTTATCCATTCACCAGTTGGTAGACATTTGGATTGTTTCCACATTTTGGCTATTGTGGATAAGGTTACCATGAACATTCATGTACAGATTTTTGTGTGGACATGTTTTCTGTTCTCTTGGATGTATATCTAGGAGTGGAATTGCTAGGTCATAAAGTAACTTTTTGTTCAACATTTTAACTGACCACCAAACTGAATTCTAAACTGGCTGCACCATTTTATGTTTATAATGGTGTATTGAGGATTCCAGTTTCTCCATATCCTTGCCAACACTGGATATTCTCTATCTTTTGTATGTTGGCCATCTTACTGAGTGTGAAGTTGTATCTCATTGTGTTTCTTTTTGCATTTCCTAAGTGATAATGATGTTGCACATTTTTTCATATGTTCATTGACCATTTATATATCTACTTTGGAGAAATGTCTATGCAAATCTTTTGCCTGTCTTTTAATTGGACTGTCTTTTTATTGTTTTAAGAGTTCTTTATATTTTAAAGAACCCCTTTTCAGGTTCCTTATCAGATATAGTTTTTTTTTTTCACTTACTTGAAGATGTTTTTTGAAGCACAAAACTTTTTGTTTTTTTTTTTTTAGGTGTGATGATTCATTATCTTTCACACTTTCTGAGAGGCAAGTGAAAAGCCATAATGGTTTTTTTAAATTAAAAAAAATTTTTATTGAGGTATAGTTGATGAACAATATTACGTAAGTTTCAGGTGTATAATATAGCAATTCACAACTTTAAATGTTATACTCCATTTATAGTTATTGTAAAATATTGGCTATATTTCCTGTGCTGTACCATAAATCCTTGTAGCTCATTTATTTTATACATAGTGGTTTGTACCTCTTAATTCCCTACTCCTATCTTGCCCCTACCCCCTTCCCTCTCCCCATGGGTAATCACTAGTTTGTTCTTTATATCTGTGAGTCTCTCTCTTTTTTGGGGGTTATATTCACTAGTTTATTTTATTTTTTATAATAGATTTGACATATAAGTGATATCATACAGTACTTGTCTTTCTCTGTCTAACTTACTTCCCTTAGCATAATACCCTCCAAGTCCATCCATGTTGTTGCAAATGACAAAATTTTATTCTTTTTTTATGGCTGAGTAGTATTCCATTGTATAAATATACCACATATTTTTTATCCATTCATCTGTTGATGGATACTTAGGATGCTTCCATAATTTGGCTATTGTAAATAATGCTGTTATGAACATTGGGGTGTGTGTATCTTTTCAAATTAGTGTTTTTGTGGTTTTTGAATATATACCTAGGAGTGAAATTGCTCGATTATATGGTAGTTCTACTTTTAGTTTTTTGAGAAACTTTCATACTGTTTTCCACAGTGGCTGTACCAATTTACATTCCCACTAACAGTGTACGAGGGTTCCCTTTTCTCAACATCCTTGTCAACATTTGTTATTTGTGTTCTTTTTGATGATCGCCATTCTGACAGGTGTGAATTGATACCTCATTGTGGTTTTAATTTGCATTTCTCTGATTAACGATGTTGAGCATCTTTTCATTTGCTTGTTGGCTGTCTGTATGTCTTTGAGAAAATGTCTGTTCAGGTCTTCTGCCCGTTTTTTAATCAGGTTGTTTGTTTTTCTGATATTGAATTGTATGAGCTGTCTATATATTTTAGATATTACCACCTTATAGATCATATCACTTGCAAATATTTTCTCCCATTCAGTAGGTTGTCTTTTTGTTTTGTCAATGATTTCCTTTGCTGTGCAAAAGCTTTTATGTTTAATTAGGTGCCATTTGTTTATTTTCTTTTGTTTCCTTTGGAAAACAATAATGGATTTTTAAATGGACCACATCTGACAATACTCAGAGTGGGGGAAGAGAGAAGTTAACCAGCTAACACCAGCACCTTGTACATAGTAAGCATTACAACATTTGTTAAACTGAAATGACTTGAAGTTGAGGATCATAATAGATCTCTAAGACTGGATGAAAATTAAACTAAACTTTGAGAACTTTTAACTGGCTTCTATTAATTGACCTTATTTCCTATGATTATCACCCCTATATTTTAAAAATCCTCTTCTCATTCATTCATGTAGCTTTTTTTGATATATTTGGTCATTTTGCTGCAATGTCAAATATAAATTATGGTAAATTAGATATTTTCTTTCTTCTTTTTAAAAAATTTAACAATAGTTTATTTACAGTATCATGTTATTTTTAGGTATACAGCTTCAGATTCTTTTCCATTATAGTTATGACAAGATATTGAATATAATTCCCTGTGCTATACACTAAATCCTTGTTGTTTATATATTTTATATATAGTGGTGTGTACCTGTTAATCCCAAGCTCCTAAATTATCTCTCCCCCTCCTCTTTCCCCTTTGGTAACCATAAGTTTATTTTCTATGTCTGTGAGTCTGTTTCTGATTTGTAAATAAGTTAATTTGTATATATATTTTTTAGATTCCACATACTTTGTCTTTCTCTGCCTGACTTACTTCACTTAATATGATAATCTCTGGTCCATCCATGTTGCTGCAAATGGCAATATTTCATTCTTTTTTATTAAAATTTTTATTTGAAATATCAATATATCTGGAAGATTGAAATAGACTTGTCAAATAATGAAACAAATCCTCAAGTGGACATAGGTCAGCTTCTAACTGATCTATTAATACTTAGAGCTTTGAACATATTTCAGAAAACACCTATTTAAGATAGGTAAATTCTCTATCTACCTCTTTTTTTAAAAATTTTATTTATTTTTTGGCTGCGTTGGGTCTTCGTTGCTGTGTGCAAGCTTTCTCTAGTTGCGGTGAGTGGGGGCGGGCTACTCTTCGTTTTGTGGTGCACGGGCTTCTCATTGCAGTGGCTTTTCTTGTTGTGGAGCACGGGCTCTAGGCGCATGGGCTTCAGTAGTTGCAGCACACGGGCTCAGTAGTTGTGGCACATGGGCTTTAAAGTGCGTGGGCTTCAGTAGTCGTGGTGCGCAGGCTCAGTAGTTGTGGCACACAGGCTTGGTTGTTCCACGGCACATGGGATCTTTCCAAACCAGGGATCGAACCTGAGTCCCCTGCATTGGCAGGCAGATTCTTAACCACTGCGCCACTAGGGAAGTCCCTATATACCTCTGTTTTGGTTGCTCCTTTTAAATGGGAATAGCATTATTGTGGAGAAACCTTAACTTAGTTCTGGAAGGTTGACATTTTGTCCTCGAGAAGGAGATTGTGCCCTACAAACCTGATATTCTCAAGAACCTCTTGTATGTGAAGGTACAGATATAAAACCCATCATTGTTCAGCAAGGACTGTGGAATGCTTTCACAGGTCACTGAGCTAGGCTCTCCCAATAGGTAAACTACTTTGGACATCTCTGCATTAAGCATGTACTTTTTCAAACCACTAGGGTTTAGTGCAAGAATTGGTATAAGAATTGGAATTTTTAAAATAAATTCTAGTATCTTGAAATAATACACCAAACCAGGCATCATTTATTTAATTTAATAAGATAAGTCTGTTCAACATACATTTATTTAACCCCTATTTGATGCCAGGTCCTTTTACATACTCAAAAAATCTCATTTAATCTTCATGTACTCCTCAATAATATATTATTAAATGCATTTTGCAGATGAAAAATCTGAGCCTCTGAGAGGTTAAGTGGCTTGCCCCAGGGCCAGTTTGTGAGGATTTGAACCTGAAGGGGGTGTGCTGGGGAGGGTGGGGGAGTGGGGGGCCTCCAAAGACTTACTTTTTCTTTCCAATCATGCTGTCTCCTGTTAAGAGAAGGAGTTAATGTGTTTGCAGAAGTACCTGAAATATCTCCAAGAAGTAAACATTGAAGATCTAATCCAGAGTGCTGCTTCTTCACTCCTGGAAACATTGGATCCACTCTTACTTAATGTTGCCCAGTCTAACAGTGTCTATGATGATTCTAGTAGTTTTAACTGCTTTACTTAGTAGACAGAGTTGATTACTTCCATTGTCTGTGTTGCCCTTTGTCAGTGGTTAATTACAACTATTTCTCATGTTTGGAGTTTCCATAAATTTCAGAAAAGAGCCAGAGTTAAATGGTGAGTAAATGTTCCCACTGTTTCACATTTTTTCACTCAATAGTATCTCACTATTTTTCTTTCTTTTTTTTACCAAATAGTTAAAATTATTTTTTCTCGTGATGAGAACTTTTAAGATTTACTCTCTTTGAAACTTTCAAATATATGGTAGAGTATTGTTAGCTCTAGCCACCATGATATATGTTGCATTCCCAGGACATATTTATCTTACAGCTGGAAGTTTGGACCTTTTGATCCCCTTCACTCATTTTGCCCACCCACTACCCCTTCCTCTGGCAGCTAACAATCTGTTGTCTCTATATATGAGTTTGATTTCTTTTTTTAGATTCCACATATAAATGAGATCATACAGTATTTGTTTTTCTCTGTTTGACTTTATTCACTTAGCACAGTGCCCTCAAGGTCCATCTATGTTGTCACAAATGGCAAGATTTCCTTTTTTTATGGCTGAATAAAACTCGTATTTATATATAAATGTGATATATGTGTGTGTATATGTATATATATATATCTCAATGTGATATATCACGTTTTCATTATCCATTTATCCATCAAAGGACACTTAGTTTGTTTTATATCCTGGCTGTTGTAAATAATGCTGCAGTGAACATGGGGATAATAATTATTTCCTTAAGATAAATACCCTAAAGTGGAATTGCGGGATTTATGGTGGTTGTATTTTTATGTTTTTGTGGAATCTCCCTGCTGTTTGCCATAGTGGCTGTACCAGTGTACATTCCCACCAACAGTGCCCAAGGGTTCCCTTTTCTTCACCTCCTTGCCAACGCATGTTAACTCTTGTCTTTTTGATAATAGCCATTCTAACAGATGTGAAGTGATAGCTCATTGTGGTTTTGATTTGCATTTCCCTAATAGTGATGTTGAACATCTTTTCATGTGCCTGTTGGACATCTGTATGTCTTCTTTGGAAAAATGTCTATTCAGATCCTCTGCCCATTTTTAAATCATGTTGTTTTTGTTGAGTGGTATGAGTATTTATTCTGAATATTAACCCCTTATCAGATATATGATTTGCAAATATTTTCTCCCATTCCATACATTTCCTTTTCTTTGTGTTGGTTTCTTTTGCTGTGCAGAAGCTTTTTAGTTTGATGTAGTCACACTTGATTACTTTTGCTGTTATTGCCTTTCCTTTTGGTGTCAAATCCAAAAACTTGTCACCAAGACCAATGTCAAAGAGCTTACTCCCTATGTTTTCTTCTATGAGTTTTGTGGCTTCAGGTCTTACCTTCAAGTTTTTAATCCATTTTGAGTTGATTTTTGTGTAAGATATAAGATAGCAATCCAGTTTCATTATTTTGTATGTGACTGTCTAGTTTTCCCAACACTATTTATTGAAGAGGCTTTCCTTTCCCCACTGAATACTCTTGGCTCCTTTCTCATAAATTAATTGATTACATATATGTGGGTTTATTTCTGGGATTTCTGTTCTGCATCCTTCATCTATGTGTCTGTTTTTATGCCAATACCAACTATTTTGATTACCGTAGTTTTGTAATATAGTTTGAAATTGGAAAGCGTGATGTCTCTATCTTTATTGTTCTTTCTTAAGATTGCTTTGGCTATTTGGGGTCTTTTGTGTTTTCATACAGATTTTAGGATTGTTTTGTCTATTTGTATGAAAATGCCATTGGAATTTTGATAGGGATTGCATTGACTCTGTAGACTGCTTTGGGTAGTATGAACATTTGAACAATATTAATTCTTTTAATCCATGGGCACAGAATGTCTTTCCATTTATTTGTGTCATCTTCAATTTCTTTCATAATGTAATGTAGTTTTCAGTGTAGAGATTTTTTTTTTTACCTCGGTTAAATTTATTTCTAGGAATTTATTTATTTTGATGCAGTTGTAAGTGGGATTATTTTCTTAATTTCTCTTTCTGATAGTTTGTTATTAGTGTATAGAAATGTAACTGATTTTTGTATATTGATTTTATAATCTGCAGCTTTATTGAATTTATTAATTCTGTTTGGAGTCTTCAGGCTTTTCTGTATATAATATCATGTCATCTGCAAATAGAAACAGTTTTACTTCCAATTTCAATGCCTTTTATGTTGTTTTCTTGCCTAATTGCTTTGCCTAGTACTTCTTGTAATATGTTGAATAAAAGTGGTGAAGAGTGAACAGCCTTGTTTTTTTCCTGATCTTAGGGGAAAAACTTTGTTTTTCACCATTGAGTATAATGTCAGCTGTCAGCTTGTCGTATATGGCCTTTATTATGTTGAGGTAAATTCCTTCTATACCTAGTTTGTTGAGTTTTTGAGAAGTTTTTTGTTTTTTGTTTACTTTTTGGCTGTGCCGTGCAGCATGCAGGATCTTAGTTCCTCAACAAGGGATTGAACCCATGCCCCCTCCACTGGAAGCACAGTCTCAACTGCTGGACTGCCAGGGAAGTCCTGAGAGGTTTTTTTTGTTTTCTTTATCATGAATGTATGTTAAATTTTGTCAAATGCGTTTTCTGCATCTATTGAGAAGATCATATGATTTTTATTCTTCATTTTGTTAATGTTGTGTACCTCATTGATTTGTGGATGTTGAACTGTTCTTGCATCCCTGGTAAAAGTTTTGCTTTTAATGAAGTTCATGCCATCTACAGTTCAACCTTGAAAAATGTAGGTGTTATTCTGTGCATAACTTATAGTTCATCCTCTGTATCTGTGGTCCTTCCATACTCTTGGATTCAACCAACTACGGACTGTGTGGTACTGTAGTATTTACTATTGAAAAATGTTTGAATATAAATGAACCCACACAGTTTAAACCAGCATTGTTCAAAGGTCAGCTGTAATTTTTCCCGTACTGCTTGTTGAACTTCTAGAATCATATCTAAGAATCATATTGCCACATGCAAGATAACAAAGATTTACTTTTATGTTTTTCTCTAATAGTGTTGTAATTTTAGCTCCTACATTTGGGTTGATTCATTTTGAGTTAACTTTGGTATGTGGTATGAGGTAGGGGTCCAAATGTATTAGTTTGCATCTGGATATCTAGCTGTCCCAGTAGCATTTCTTGAAAAGACACATTCATTACCCATTGAATTATCTTGGAACCTTTTTCAAAAATCAGTTGACCATAAATGTAAGGGTTTATTTCTGCACTCTTGATTCCATTCTATTGACCTATATGTCTGTCCTCAAGCTAGTACAACACAATCTTGATTACTGTAGTTTTATAATACCAGTAAGTTATATTTTAAGACTTTATTTTTTAAAGCAGTTTTAGGTCCATAACATAATTGAGAGGAACATATAGAGATTTTTCCTATAACCACTGCCCCCACACATGCATAGTCACCCCCATTATCAACATCAGTCATCAGATTGGTATATTTGTTATCAAGGATAAACCTATGTTAACACATTATAATCACTTAAAGTCCATAATTTATTTTAAAGTTAACTCTTGGTGTTATGCATAATACAGATTTTGACAAACATTTGTTGACATGTATCCGTCGTAACGACACAGGGTATTTTCACTGTCCTAAAAATCTCTGTGTTCTGCATATTTATCCCCTCCTCCCAGCCCCAGCAACCACTGATATTTTTATTTACTCCATAGTTTTGCCATTTCTAGAATGTCTTGTAGTTGGGATAATACAAGTATATAGCTTTTTCAGACTGACTTCTTTCACTTAGTAATATTCATTAAAGTTTCCTTCATGTCTTTTTATGAATTAATAGGCCATTTCATTTTCATGCTGAATAAATATTCCATCATCTTAGATGTACCACAATTTATTTAGCCATTCCCCTACTGAAGGACATCTTGGTTGCCCTCAAGTTTTGGCAATTAATAAAACTACTATAATCACTTGTGTGTAGGTTTTTTTGTGGACATAAGTTTTCACCTTCTTTGGGTAAATACCAAGGAACATAATTGTTGGGTTCCATGGTTAGAGTATGTTTAGTTTTTTAAGAAAGCACCAAAGTGTCTTCCAAAGTGGCTATACCATTTGGCATTCCTACCAGCAATGAATGAGACTTTCCATTGCTCTAAATCCTCACCAACATTTAGTATTGCCAGTGTTCTGGATTTTGGCCATTCATTGTTGTTTTAATTTGCATTTCCCTGATGACATATTATGTGGAACATGTTATCGTGCTCATTTTCCACCTGTATATCATCTTTGGTGAGTTGTTAATGTTGGCCATATTTTAATTGGGTGGTTTGTTTTCTTGTGGTTGAGTTTTAAGCGTCTTCTGTATATTTTGGATAACTGTCCTTTGTCAAGTGTATCTTTTTCAAATATTTTCTGTCAGTCTGTGACTTGTCTTCTCATTCTCTCAGTTTTTTACAGAGCAAAAGTTTTTAGTTTTAATGAAGGCCAGCTCATAAATTATTTTTTTCATGCATAGTGTCTTTGTTGTATATAAACAGGCATTGCCATATTCAAGCTCATCTAGATTTTCTCCTGTGTTATCTTCTGGGAGTTTCTTTAGCGTTTTACATTTAAGTCTATGATCCATTTTGAATTAAGTTTTGTGAAGGCTGTAATATCTGTCTCTATATTCATGTTTTGCATATGAGTATCTTGTTGTTTTAGCACAATTTGTTGAGGAGACTGTCTTTGCTCCATTGTATCATTTTTGCTCTTTTGTCAAATATCAGTAGATTATATTTCTGGGCTCTTTTTTGTTGTTGTTGTTGTTCCATTGATATATTTGTCTATTCTTTCACCAGTGTCAAACTGTCTTCATTACTGTAGCTTTATAATTGAAATTGGGTATTGTCAGTACTCTAACTTTGTTCTTTCCTTACTGTGTTATTTCTGAGTCTTCTTGCCTTTTCACTGAAACTTTAAATTCAATGTGTCATTATTTATAAAATTACTTGCTGGGATTTTTATTGGGATTGCACTGAATCTATAGATCAAGTTGGGTACAGCTAACATCCTGAAAATACTGATTTCTTCCTATCCATGAACATGGACTATCTCACCGTTTAGTTCTTTGATTTCATTCATCAGAGTTTTGTAATTTTCCTCATATAAATCATATATATATATACCTAAGTACTTCATTTTTGGGTGCTAATGTAAATGGTATTGTTTAAATTCAAATTCGACTTGTTCATTTTTGGTACATAGCAACTGACTTTTGTATATTAAGCTTGAATCCTGCAGTCTTGCTATAACTGCTTATTAGTTCCAGGAGTTTTTTGTCAATTATTGTATTTTCTACCCATGTCACCTGTGAACTAAGATAGTTTTGTGTTTTCTTTCCCCATCTGTATACCTTTTATTTCCTTTTCTTGCCTTGTTGCATTAGTAAAAACTTCCAGTACAATGTTAAAAGGAGCAGTGAAAGGAGACCTCCTTGTCCTATACCCTATCTTAATGGGAAGGTTTCTAGTCTCTCACCATTGAGTATGATGTTAGCTGTAGGTTTTTTGTAGATAGTCTTTATCAAGTTGAGAAAATTCTCCTCTATTCCTTTTAACTTGGAGTTTTTTTCATGAATGGGTGTTAGGTTTTGTTGATTGTTTTTCTCTGCATCTATTAATAGGATCATATGATTTTCAATTTTTAATGTGTTAATGTGATGGGTTACATTAATTGATTTTTTAATGTTGAACCAGCCTTCCATACCTGAGATTAATCCCACTTGGTTGTGGTATATAATTCTTCTTATACTGTTGTTGGATTTGATTTGCTAATTTGTTGAGGATTTTTGAAGCTATATTCATGAGAGGTGTTGGTCTGTAGTTTCTTTTCTTGTAATGTCTTTGTCTGGCTTTGGTATTAGGATAATGCTGGCCTTATAGATTGAATTTGAAAGTATTCCTTCTGCTCTATCCTGTGAAAGAGAATGTACAGAATTGGTATAATTTCTTCCTTAAATATTAGACAGAATTCACCAGTGACCCCATCTGTGCCTGGTGCTTTCTGTTTTGGAAGGTTATTAATTATTGATTCAATTTCTTTAATAGATACAGGCCTATTCAAACTTCCTGGATCTGTGGTTTGGTGTCTGACATTAATTTGGGGAAAGTCTTAGTCATTGTTTCAGATACTCTTTTTCTCTCTTTCTTCTCCTCTGATCTTCCCATTACACATTATGTTACACCTTTTGTAGCTGTTCCACAGTCCTTGGATAATCTGATGTGCTTTTTTCCTGCTTTTCTTCTGTTTGGTTTTTGAGGATTATATTGATATATCCTTTTTAGTTGAAAGAGTCTTTCCTGCCACATACAGAGTATAATAAGTCCATTAAAGGCATTCTTCTTTTCTGGTATGGTTTTTTTCCTTTTCAATCACTAGAATTATTTTTCTAGTTTGTTCTTAGTATTTTCATTCTCTCTGCTTAATAGCCCATATTTTCTTGCTTGCTGTATACCTTATCCATTAGAGCCATTAGCATATTAATCATAGTTGCTTAAAATTCCAGTCTGATAATTGCACTAGCCCTGCCATGTCTGGTTCCAGTGCTTGCTATTGTTACTGAGTCTAAGCTTGTACTGCAACTGCACGGTAGGCCAATAAATTGAGAGATGAGTTGTTGTGGCAAGGAATACTTTATTCAGAAAGCCAGCAGACTGAGAAGATGGTGAAGTACGGTCCCAAAGAACCATCTTACCCAAGTTAGAATTCAGCCTTTTTTTATACTAAAAGGGGAGGGGTACGGTTGGTTGCTGCAGACTTCTTGATGCCAGAATCCTTTGTTCTTGCAGCTGTCCATATAGGTCCAGTCACAGCGTTCCTATAAACCTCCAGCAAGACAAATGTTATTCTCTGTTCTGAAACTTTTTGTGTCTATTTGAATGGGAAAGTGTTACACCTTTGAAGGTCAGAGCCTTGAGAATGGGCTATCCTGTATATTTCAGGCTATAGGCAACATTCTTAACTTACAGCAAAAGCAATAAAATACAAAGGTTAAAGTAAAACATTTCTAGTATGGAGTCAGATTTGTTCTTCCTTATGACACTCATTTTTTTTTTGCCTTTTGGTGTGTCTTAAAATTTTGTCTTAATACATGGAAATTATGTACTGGGTAAAAGAAACTGCTGTAAGTAAGCCTTTTACTAATATGGTGGTGAGATATGGGGATAAGGGAAACATTCTGTAGTCTTTGATTAGGTCAGTCTTTTAATAAGCTTGTGCCTTTGAACTGTGAACTTAGCAAGTGTTTCTCAATTTCTTCTTCCCAGCTTAGATGGGACAGGATGGCAGTAGTGAGCTAGAGTTGGGTATTTTCCGACCCTAGCTCAGTTAGGCTCTGATAATACCCCAGCAGGTTAAGCTCTGGTTAAGTAGTTTCCCCTGAGGGCAGGTCTTGTTAAGAAGAGCAGAGTGCTCAGGCATATTTTAAAATGTTTCCTTTTCCCCCTCCCCCTGCCAGAAGCAGGAGAGATTTTTTTTCTCTGCTATTGTGGGAATCTGGTTGATCTCCTGGAGATAAATCTCACAATATTGTGGAGCCCCCAGCCCCGCATGATTGGGTCCTCCTGGAGTTTTTAGCTCTGAGACTTGTTCACTTGTTCAAGCAATTTATAAGTTATAGTTCAGCTTTTCCTACCCAAGCACTGATTCCCGTGGGAGTTTCTACTCATCAGACTCTGCTCTAATCAGCCATAATTGCTGTTTTTGCCTATTCATCTCGCCAATCTTGAGGGTAGTGGTTTTTCCTGTGTCTTGCCCTCTCTTACAGATTCTAGGAGAGTTACTGATCTTTTCATTCTGGTCAGCATTTTACTTGTTAGCATGGATTGGTGACTTCAAGCTCCTTACATGCAGAGCCAGAAACTGGAAGTCCTTCTATAGTAAGGTTTGAAATCAGGAAATGTGATTTCTCCAACTTTGTTCTATTTTTCAAGATTGTTTCGGCTACCTTTGACCCTTGAATTTCCATGTGAATTTTAGGATCAGGTTGTCAATGTTTACAAATAAGTCAGATGGAATTTTGATGGGAATTGTGTTGAATCTGTAGATAGGTTTGGCAAGTATTGCCTTCTTAGCAATATTAATTCTTCTGATCCATGAAAATGGGATATCTTTCCATTTATTTGAGACTGGAATACTTACCCATACTTTTTCTACTGATACTGAGATTATCATATACTTTTGCCCTTTAGTCTATTGGTATGGTGACTTACATTAATTGATTTTGGATGTTAGCCCAATGTTGCCGCCCTGGGATAAATCCCAGTGGGTCATCATGTATAATCCTTTTTCATGTTTCTGAATTCAGTTTGTTAGTATTTTGAGAACTGTTGCATCTGTAACAGGTATTGGTCTATAGTTTTCTTGTGATGTCTTTGTTTTTGTTATCACTGTAATACTAGCCTCATAAAAGTGAATTGGGAAATGTTCCCTTTTCTTCTACTTTTCAGGAGAATTTGTGAAGAATTGGTTTTAATTATTCTTTACATGTTTGGTAGAATTCATCACTAAAGCTATCTGGGCTCGGGCTTTCTTTGTGAGATTTTTTTTTTTTAAACTTATTTAATCTCTTTACTTGTTAATAGGTCTATTGGGATTTTCTCTTTCTTCTTGAATCTGTCCATAGCTAACCCTTAATGAGAACTTTTAAATTTATTTATGTTATGTAATGTGTTAACTGTTAATTTTGATTTTTCAAAGAAACAACTTTTGGTTTTGTTGATTTTTCTCTGTTGTTTTCCTATTCTCTATTCCGTTTATCTCTGCCCTAATTTTTATTACTTCATTCCTTCTGCTTGCTTTGGATTTTGTTTCCTCTGCCTTTTCTAGATTCTGAAGGTGCAAGTTTAGATTATTGATTTAAGATTTTGTTCTTATTCTTTTCTTTGATAAATGCAACTCAGTCATTTTTATTGCAACTAAAAGACAGTATATTACAGAAACTTCCTGGTATATCTGGGAGAAAGTATTATTTAACTAAAAAATGAAATAGTTCATCTTTAGTAATTATGTGTGAAAAACACGAAATGCAAATATGGATGCTTCTAAATCAACACTATCCAAGTGATAAAGGTGGCTGATTGCATCTGCCTCCACATTGCTTCTTTAGGTAACACAAACACAACTGAAACTTGCTGGTTTTCTCCTTTATAATTCTCCCTTATTATTCATGGTATTGTCACTTTAATACCAAAACTACAGAAAAGAATAGCTTTTGAAAAATTATTACTCTAATATATTAATTTGGCCATATAAATTGGTAGGCCAGCAAAGTTTAAATGACCCTAAACACTGATAGTAAAACTGTTGGTCTTGTTGCTTTAGCACAGTTTTTTTTCCTATAAAAAAATCAATTATTAGAGAATCAAAGTATAAAAAATTATACAAGTGTATGATTCCTGGAGTATTTTTTCCTCCACATTATCATCATGGCAGTATATGTAGTGAGTGTGAATTATACAGGAGTAGAACTGATTATTGCATCAGCTATGACCATAAGTGGCCTCAGTGTAAGTACTCAAATTTTTAACATTTAAATAACTGAAAGTATACTAATTTTAATCTGATAAAGGGGGTTTGGAAAACTTAAGTTATATTATTGAAACAATGAAGTACAACTTCTCAGGTATGGTTATTCACCATGTCAAAGTATTTGAGAAACAAATATGAAATATCAGTTAACTAGGTAGAGAAGACAAATCTCGATATTTACAATGAAATAGGATGGAAAAATACTGATATGTATATATAAATATATATATATATATTTTAAATAAACAGTCTTGATTTAAATTCTAACAGAACTAACAAGAAGGGTACTTATGAGTGTACAACAGTAAATAAAAAGTGATCTTTCTTATAGGAGTGATTGCAAATGTACAACAGCAAAATGCACCTCATAGGTGTGTCAATTTTGCCATTAAAAGTTCATTTTAAAAATTGTATATTTCTTCTCCAATTTTTGAGCAGTGAAGCTAGCACTTGCTTGCTAAATTGTTGAATTATAACAAGACATACACATTCATGGTAAAAAAAAATTGATCTGATGAGTCTGTGCTTAATTCAGTAGCTAGTACAAGAGTTAACAGTTAATCACGATTGCTGGTACTCTCTCAAATGAAGGGTTAATAAATGAAAATGAAGGCAGATTTATGGAGAACAATAAGTTTGATGTATAAATCCTCATGAAACTACAGAAATGGGAGCACCATATAATGTATATATTTTGGTTTACATCTTCCTTATTTTTAAATATGAGCATTACAACTATAAATTTCCTACTAAATACTACTTTCACAACATGCTCTAAGTTTAACATGTTGTGTTTTAATTTTCATTTATTCCTACATATTTTCTAATTTTGGTTTTCTCTTTGACCCATTGATTATTTAGGAGTGTTAATTTTCAAATATTCATGAATTCTCTAGGTTCTCTTTATATATTGATTTCTAGTTTTATTCAATTTTTGTAGTCAGATAACATATTTTGAATGATTTTAAACATTTTACATTTATTAAGGCTGTTTTGTGGCCTAATAAACATTCTCTCCTGGAGAATAGCCCATGTGTGCTTGAGAAGAATGTGTACTCTGTTGTTGGGTGGAGTATTACATAGATTATCTGTTAAGTTTAGTTGATTTGTAGTGTTGTTCAAGTTTTCTATTCCTTATTTTTTCTGTTATAATCATGTAGTATAAGACTTATTGAAAATGGAGTCTTAAAGTCTCTATTCCTGTTGAATTGTCTATTTCTCTCATTAAGTTCAAACATTTTTGTTACATATATCTTGAGGTTCTGTTGTTAGATGCATATTGGTTATAATTTTGCCTTCCTAATATATTGACCCTCTTATTATAAAATATTCTCCTTTTTCTGTAGTAGCAATTTGGTCTTTAAGTTTCTTTTGTTTGATGATAACATAGCCATGTTACCTCTTTTACTGTTTGCGTGGTATCTTTTTCCATCCTTTTAATTTCCATAATTTTCATTTGTGTCTTTTAAAGTGTGTTTCTTTTTTTTATAACTTTATTTTTTATTTATTTAGCATTGGCTGCATTGGGTCTTTGTTGCTGTGCACGGGCTTTCTCTAGTTGTGGCGAGCGGAGGCTACTATTCATTGTGGTGCATGGGTTTCTCATTGCGGTGGCTTCTATTGTTGCGGAGCACAGGCTCCAGGCGCACGGGCTTCAGTAGTTGTAGCACACAGACTCAGCAGTTGTGGCTCTTGGGCTCCAGAGCGCAGCCTCAGCAGTTTTGGCACACAGGCTTAGCTGCTCTGCGGCAGGTGGGATCCTTCCGGACCAGGGCTCGAACCTGTGTCCCCTGCATTGGCAGGTGGACTCTCAACCACTGCACCACCAGGGAAGCCCTAAAGTGTGTTTCTTTTAAACAACATATAGTTGGAAATTGTGTCTTATCTACTTTACTAATTTGCTCTTTGATTTTTTATATGCCATATGTCTTTTTTCTTCCTTTGCACCTCCATTTTTCTTTTGTGTTAAATAACTATTTTCTAATATATCATTTTCATTCCCTTGTTTGTTTTAATATATTTTTGGTTATTTTCTTAGTGGTTCCCCTGGGGATTACATCAACATGTTAACTCTAATGATCTAGTTCAACTTAAAAACTACTTAATTTCAATTGAATGCAGGAACTTTGCTCTAATATATCTACATTTCCTTCTTCCTCATTTGTACTATTATTCTAATCTTTATACATTACAAGTTTTTATACGTTACATATTTGTGCATTACAAGCATTAACACAGTTTTATAATTATTGCTTTATTCAACTGTTGTTAAATAAGGTAAGAGAATAAAAGAGTAAGAAACAAAAAATACACTTAGTGTCACTTTTATTTGAATCTCTATAGTTAACTTTTTCTCTTATTTCTTCGTGTGGATTCAAGTTTCTTGCTAGTGTCCTTTTATTTCAGTCTGAAAGACTCCTTGTGTTAATTTTTGTGGGACACATCTGCTAGCAATTCTCTGTTTTTGTTTATCTGTGAATATCTTAACTTCTTCATTCTTGAAGAATAGTTTTGCTGGATATGGAATTCTTGATGTCAGCACTTTGAAAATGTCATCCCACTGCCTTTTGGAATCCATAGTTGAAGATGAGAAATCATCTCTTAATTTTATTGAGGGTCCCTTATACATGATTGGTCATGTCTTTCTTGCTACACTCAAGATTTTCTCTTTGTCTTAGGCTTTCAGAATGTTTACTGTGATGTGTGTAGGTGTGGATCTCTTTGAGTTTATCCTACTTGGAATTTATTGAGCTTCTTGGATAGGTAGGTGAATATTTTTATCAAGTTTCAGGAGTTTTATGCCACTATTTCTTCAACTACTCTTTCTGCCCCTTTCTCTGTCTCTGCTCCTTCAGAACTCTCATTTTGTACATGTTATCCTGCAAGTCTGAGTCTCTGCTTATTTTTCTTCATTCTTTTTTATTTTCTATACCTCAGACTAGATATTCTTAATTGACCTATCTTCAGGTTTGCTGATTTTTCCTTTGGCTAGCTCATATCTGCTCTTGATACTCTCTAGTACATTTTTTCATTTAAGTCATTTGACTTTTCAACTCCAGTATTTCTATTTCATCCTGTTTTTTAAAAGAAAAAATTACATCTCTTTTTTGTTTTCTATTTGGTGAGACATCTTTCTCTCATTTCCATTCATTTTTTTAGACATAGTTCCCTTTTGTTCTTTCAACATATAATAAATGGCTTAATGTTTTTTTCTATTAAGTCTGACATCTGGGCTTCCTTAGGGACAGTTTCTATTAACTGCTCCTGCATATGGGACATACTTTACTGTTTCATTTCATATCTCATGATTTTTTTGTTGAAAACTGGACGTCTTTAATAATATGTGGTTACTCTGGAAATCACATCCCACCCACCCCTGCTGTCTTCACAGAGGTTTATTGTTTTTCTGTTTGTCCTGAACTAATTCGGTACTCTTTGTCATGTATAGCCCCTGATGTCTCTGTTTAGTTAGCTCAATGGTCAGCTGATGATTGGATAGAGATTTCCTTAAATATATTGAATCAATAATTCTCCTAGTCTTTTCTAAGGGGATTTGTGTGCATATTGGGACACACCGTCAATGCTCTGGCAATTTACACTATGTCTTAGCCTTCACTTCCCAATTATGCGGAGCTGTAGGTGAGAGCCTAGGACTTTTTTGAGGCTTTCTTCAGCACTTGCACAGCCCTGAGTACAGTCTTTCCTGAGTGCAGCCCTGCACATGTGGGTGGCCTTCTTTTCCAGGAATATATCAGAACCCCATATGGACATCTAATTTCTAGTGTTTCCTTTTATATTTTCTGGTGAGCCTCTTGTTTGCCCCAACTGTTATCACTGCCTTGCTGCAATCTTAAACAATTGCCCCTAATCATTTTAGACAAATACCCCCAAAGAAAGGGCTGTTCTCATTGAGCAAGTTCTGGATCAGGTCAAATAAATACAAGTCCTGTGAGTGGTGGTTTTCAGGGAGCTGTCAGACAGATTAACTAACAATAATTCTCCGACTTTTTGGGGAGCTCCAAATCCATTCTGCTCCACCAAGTGGCTGCTAAGCTGATGGTTTTCACAGTAGATTGCAAGGCTCTTGGTTTTCAAGGATATCACAAAGGTGGTAAGAGCAGATGGGAATAAGCCAAGTTAAAACACCACAGAGCTCACTGCTCTTTACCAAGATTCAGCCAATTTTATTGAGTAAATGCTCCTTGGATTATTGCAGACCATTGGTTAATTTTCATAGTTTTGAAGGAGTTGATTTTGAGGGTTTTTTCATACCCTTGGATTATTGCATACCATTGGTTAATTTTCAGAGTTTTGAATGAGTTTGTTTTGAGGGGTTTTTCCTATTGTTCTCATTGATTTTATGAAACAGTTTTATGTCACGAATATATTTTATATCATGTGTCTAAGTAGAAGGCACAAAAATGATTTTACATTCGGTATAATCTGTTTGTTTATATCTATTTTCCTCTATTTTCCCCATTAAACTTTCTAGAGAAACAGGCACTGCTGATCTTATGTATACCAGGGACTACTAACAAGCTTGCCTCTAACATACGAATAAACAATATGTTCTCTTAACCCAGACTGGTTTCTTTGGTAGTTATTAGAGCTACCCCAAAGTATTCTGATTTTCCTTCCCCACTCCATTTGAAGCCAAGTGCATCTACGTGACTTTGACCAATGAAACGTCAGGAGAAGTGATGTGTGCTACTCCTGATCAGAAGCTTTAAGCATCATGTTCTCTTCTCCCTGCCTCAGTGATTGTGGAAACTGTCAAGATGGCGACTCCTTTCACTGGGTCTCTGAGTGATCATCAGGAGCACACCATGCCTGTTGACATGTAATATGAGTCAGAAATAGACTTTTATTGTCTTAACCCACTTGTGACTTGGAGGTTGTTTGTTATCTCAGCATAAGCTTGCCTATCCTGACAGATACAAGTTCAAATCTCAGCTCTTCAACGGCCAATAAATAGCTTTGTGGTTTATATTACATATTGGCCCTGGGTAGATGCAAAGTAGAGTTATTTTGTCTCACTCCCCCCCCCCGTTATTAATTAATGATAAAAATGAGGAAATTGAGGCCTTGAGCCTCAATACAACTACTCAGTGGGTGAGCAAAAACTAGAAGCCAGTTCCTCTTCCTCCCAATCCAGTGCTTTAATACTGCATTAAATATGTTTATTTACCTTTCTAATGCCAAATAAGAAGTGTCAGAATCTTTATTTTCAGCAAGATTGAGGCAAGCAGCTCTTCACTCCCCAGTTTTAGTGTTTCTGGAAGTTTGACAATTAATCTAAGTCTACTCAGGAACAGTGGGAACATCAGTCTGTTTATCTCTGCCTGTTATGATTTGCTACCATTATTCAGACTTTTTTTTATGTTGCACAGTTATTAGTATGATTTTCAAATATATATTTCCATTTGCTATTGAGAAAGTAAAGTTCCAGTGTTGTCAGCTTGTTGAACTTCAAATCCTAGATGTCAGGGAACACATCAAAACCTAATTCAGAAGAGACAGAGATATTGCTTCTTGTATCAAATGTTGTTTAAGGCCATTAGATATACTGCAATTCTCTTTGAAGAGCTCAAATTGTTCCAATCTCTAAGATGGCATATTGGTGTCATCCTGTTTCAGCCCTAAAATATACAAACTCTTGTAAACATGTTTTTGCTAATTACTGAAAATATTAAAAGTGAGATTATTTAAAATCATGTGATATATTGGTATTTATTTTAATTATTTATTTGTACTTAACTGATGTGCTGTGGTTACTGTATTCACTCTGTCGTATGTTGTTTGATCCCACCTCAGGGTAAGATGTGACCAAATACAGGAGGTATTACAAATAAACGCTTATTTTCAGTTAACTGTAAACAACATAGGGATAGTATACTGCTTCCAAAAGTATAAGGTCAGTAAATAAGTGAAACGAGTAATTACAAAAGTTAAGATTGCATGTTCTAGGTGGTATCCGGCTTAATATGGAGACTAGTTCATTCAGTAGTCAAGTAAATATTTGAGTGCCCATGATACTCCAAGCACAGTTCTTGACACTGGGGATAGAGCTGACGGCAAAACAAAAATCCTGTGGTTATGACATTTATATAATAGTGGAATAAACAGGAAATATACAAACAAGTAAATTAGAATATAAAATCAAGTAGTAATAAATGCTAGAAAGAAAATTATAGCAAGGTACGTGGCTAGAGAAGAGTTGTTATTGAGAGGCTTGTCTCTTAGGAAATATTTGGGTAGAACATGAATGTAGTAAGGGGATGAGCCTTGTGATTTCCTGGGGGAAGATTGTTTCAGGAAGTAGTTACAGTGATTATAAAGATTCTGAGGTAGAAGAGTGTTTGAGACTTGCAAAAAGGCCAACAAAGTGTCATGAGCAAGGAGAAAAATGACAGGAAATGGGAGTGAGAATTTATCTTGAGCCCGATAAGGTAGGATCTAATAGGCTGCAATAAAGATTTAGGATTTTATTCTGAGTGTTGGAAGACTACCACATGGTGTCCAGGAGCTGGGTGATGTGACATAATTTCCATTTAAAAATATTTACTCTGGCTACTGTGGGGAGAACTGGCTGTCGATTTACCAGAGCAGAAGCCGAAGACTTCTTGGGGCACCAGGTGATGAATCCAGGAGAGAGACAGAGATGGCTTGGATTAGGTTGGGGCAGGATATTATTCTAATGTAGTTCTATCAGGATTCATTTGATGGATTGGAAGAAAAGTTATGAGAAATAAGGAAGAATCAAGTGTGACACCAGATTTTTGACCTGAGATGCTTTATGGCAGTAACTGCTGTGATAAGAACCTCTAGAGAAAAACATGTTTGGCAAGGGGTAGGGGTGAGAATCAAGGGCTCAGTTTTGGATTTGCAAGGATTGAAGTGCCCATTAGACATCCTAGAACAAAGTATGACAATTCAGAGGAAAGGTTCATTCTGGAAATAGAAGTCTGGGCGTCGTCAGCATATAGAATGTGTTGACGGGCTGTTGGGGTGGATAGGGTCATCTAAGAGTAAGGGGTGCTATAGCATTTCAAGGTTGGGGAGATGCAGCTCCAGCAGAGAAGACTGAGAAGTAGCAACCACATGGGTAAGAAAAAAATCAGGAGAATATGGTGTACTAAATTCCAAGTTAAAAAAAAAGGATTTAAAAGATGAGGGCGTTATGAGCTGTATCGAATGATGCTGCAAGTTTGAGCTAAGAGGGTGATGGGAGAGCAGAAAGGAGTGAGGGTAGAGAGATGAAACTAGGGCTAACTGATCAATAGTATAGCATGCTTTTATGATGATGTCAGTGATACAGAAATGAGGAGGAAATGATGATGTGATGAAGGAGAAGAGAAAGGAGATGATTGCCTGAGAAAAGTCTTAGACTAGGCAGAGATGGGGGCCCAGTGTGTGAGAGAAGTTGGTCCATGTAGAACATGGACAGTGAATCCATTGAGTCAGTGTTGAGGCAAAGCATACAGGGTTACAGGTGCTGGTGGGTTGGAAGATTCGGTGGCCGAGGATGACGAAGGGCTCTTCTGATTCTTTCATTTTGTTAATGGAACAAGAAGGTCATCAGCTCTGAGAAAACACTTTATATTTGTGTCTCCCTCCAGCACACTTTTTGTCAAAGTTAGGCATCATATTCGCTGTCTTTATATCATTAGCATCTGACCCAGTACCCGGCACACGTTAAATACCTCATGAATGATTGTAAACTGCAAATGCATTAATGTTTAAAAATTACTTTTGGCTTCCTCTTTACGTAATAGGTAATTTAAACATATTAATGTTTATTTTATTGGAGTAGAGTTAAAGATAGTGTTTATAGAAGGCTGATTTTGAATATCTTAAAGCCAGACTCTCATGTGCTGACATTTGTTTTGTTTCAGAAGTTGAGGGTGAATGATTGAGACCAGTTAGAGACTATGTATAGGCAAAACATTCAATGAAATATGTCCAAATAGCCAGAATTTTCCACTTTTCCACTAAGATCAATGTCTAAGTGGCTGATAACTTTGGCAATGATAGTCCTAAGTTGTAAAAGTATATTTTAACTCTTTTCCAGGTGAAAGGTGACACGGAATGTGAAAAGTTCGCCTGTTTTGAAAGGAATCTCAAGAAAGAGTGAGTAACAAGTAAAACATTGTACACGTTTTTCTACGTTGACTTTGAGATTCTCTAACAAATGTTTCTTAACCTCAACGCTTGACATTTTAGTCTGGATAATTTTTTGGCATAGGGATGGAAGGGGAAGGTGAGGAGCTATTCTGGGCATTGTAGGATATTTATATGTTTGGCATCTGTCCACAACTGGCAGTGGCACCCCTCTCTCAAGTGTGACTACTGTCAATGTCTCTAGACGTTGCCAAATGTTCCCTGCAATCAGGGTGGGGGTGAGGGAGAAAATTGCCCTGGTTTGAGAACCACTACTGAAACAACGCAAACAAAAAGGTCTCCCAAGGCTTTTGGATGATTTATTCTAGAAACAGCTTATTCTTCTGAGGACAGTTTTGTTGGAGTTTTTATCTAATGAGGGCATGGCTGTGAAGGTATAATCACAGGGATGGCAACTGAGACGATTAATTCCCATTTCACATGCACAGAATACCTTCATCCTGGATACATTAGAAAACTTTCAAAGCTAAATACTCATCAGTGAGAATGTAGCCAAAGCTGTCATGTGGAAGAGGAACTCAGTTGCCAGGAGTATATTTCCAGAAGGCAGACCTATGACCAATGGTGCTAATTATAGCGAGACATAGTTTGATTTGTGATAAGGATCATGGTTCTGATGATTAGCAGTGTCTAAAAATGGAACAAGTGACCCCAGAGTTCCCTTTCAATTGTCAGTCAAGCCAAAATCACATGGTAGCATTTTAGGAATATCACAGAGGGAGAGAATATCACAAAGCATTGGTTGGATTTGAGATTCCATTCAATCCTGTGAGTCCAGAAAGAACAGGAGGGTCATGGGAACACTCAAAATGAAGTTGCATCAGGCAAAAGAAGCAGAGAATAAAAGGCAAGGGAGCAGTAATAGGAAACAGCAAAGTTAAATTGGCGTTCTAATGAGTAAAGCATTCATCTTCAGTAAGGGTAACTCAGGGAGGAGGGAAGAGAGGATTCAAATGTGTGAGTGTCCTTAGTTTGAAGTTCTCTGTGACTCTGGCCTTGTGACTTGAGGCAATTCCTTGAACTGTTTTGATGGTGGCTAAGGACCCTTCCTTCAGTCCATCCCTACTTCTTAATGGCAGCCTTTACCACTTTTCAGGAGCTAGTGCCATGGTTGTAAGAACTCGCTGGGATGCTTGTCAGCCACACGTATTTGTGAGAGCCACACGCAGAGTTTCCATTTCCTTAAGTCTCTTCGTGAGCTGGTGATTCTACATTTTAAACAAGCACCCTTAGGAGTTCCACTACAGGTGGACCTAGGATCACCCTTTGGGCAACCTGGTTTTGGAAGGTGTAGTTCAGTTTGCTGTCTGGCTCCTACCTGAATCCTGTGAATCTTTGTAGTTTTTCCAGGAAAGATATTTCAAGGAGAATAGCAGTTAAGACTACCCATGCTAAGCGTTGAGCCTCTAATCTAAACTTCACTACTGGTATCCCCTTCCCAGATTTGATGTTAAACTCAAGGAGTATGGTGATGTTTTTCTGGAAATGTGAGGTGCTTTTTCGGGGGAGGGGTGTTCAGGGGAGATTGTTTATTTTTTGGTAATAAAAAAATTCTCTCTGATAGTTTCTCCCTCCCAAGTGACTGTAAATTCCTAAGCTCAAAAAAACCTGATAGTCCTAAAAGAAAATGTTTACAAATTCTTAACATAAGTCAGTGCCATTACTAACAGTCCCATTCAAGCACTAATGACACAGCGTCTCCTCAGCTGGGTTGCTCATTCACAGAGTAACTCATTTGAAAGAAACTCCTCATAAAGCCACTGGAGTGTCAACCAAACCAGAGTGATTAGAGATGTATGTCACTGTTTAACCACTTAGAGTAACACCAGCATGCCTTCCCTTTCATATTCGTGGAGTGGACAGGTTCTTACATTGAATGTCTTTGGCTGTGTCCAGGTGTTATCAGAAAACCAGTGTTCAGTGGAGAAGGCATCTCTGGGTATAACTGCTTCTGTGGTTTCACTTACTGATCCTGAACTCTGATCCTTGCCATCTTATTCCCACCTCTTTCATCTCATACTCCCTGCAGCTCCATTAAATTTCAACTCTGTCATCCTGTCTTCCTGGTTAAACTTCCTTTTTTGTGTGTGTCTGTTTGACCTCACATCCTAATCCTTGTTCAAGCTCGAAGAAGTATAATTTGACTATCACTAATCTACACTTGACATTATTCTCCTGCGATACACATAGAAAAGGCGGATGAAGTCAATATTTGTTCCTTGGTTTCAAACATCATTGATTCAGAGACAGACTTACTATGAGGCTAATTGAGCTTAAGCTTCAGACTCCTCATTTGCTTGGGCCGCTTCCAAGGACCAGCGATGACCTTAGCAGTGTGTTCGTATGGCATATGGTTCTAAAATATTTGCAGAGAAAGGCATTTTGACTACTCCCCATGAAGAATGCTCTCCTTCCACTAGGATCCTAATTCTTTCCCCTCCTGTATGACAGTGTTTGTGTGGCTACAGGAATTTTGGGGATATAGGTAAGGAAAGTAAAGTCAGGGATACATTTAGTTTGGGTAAACATATTTCTGTTGTTTGTAGTTTATGAGATATATTTAAGAGATATGCTGTCACATCTGTGGATCAAAGTAGAACTTGCTTCTGTAAGTTGCTGGCGGTGCCAACTCACCTGGTGTCATGTCAGAAGTGAGTAGGGCTGGAGGTCATATCTCAGTGTGAACAGGTCCCACAGAACCCATCAAGGGATATATGTGGGCAGACAAGGGAAACAAGGGTGGAAGTGTACAGAGCCAGAAGTTATCTGTGGTAAATCCTTCCAAAAAGCTGATGTGTGGAATTGTAAGCAGAGGACACAGTTCTTACTGACATCAGGTCTAAACAGCAATTCTCTCCTGTCAGAAATGTTCTCAGTAATGAATACCCATAATTATAAATGTACTATGCATATAATATTTTAAACAGACCATGAAATTTATTAGAATTCCTAGTATGAAAGCACAAACCTGAAGTAGCAAAAGGAGTACATCTAAGCGTGAAGAACCATGTTTTATACATTTCAATTATCAATAGTAAAAAATAATTTTCAATCAACTATATTAGAGAAAAGCCTAAATTGTCATTATGCTTTCTCTATGGAAAATGGTATCACAAAATTATGGTTACATGAAAAGGTAATAAAAGTATGAGCCACAAATTTTACAAAAAAGTTGAGATTGTGCATCAGGCATTTATTAAATTTTTATTATTTTCCTGGAATTTGTATGTTTGAGCAATTCAGCAGCCTTTTAAAATTTGTGATTTCTTATGGTTTCTCTCCTCATTCTAAGTGCATGTTCATTTTTTACCAAAGTATATACTCGTGATTTATATTTTTTTCGAAAAAAGGTCTCTAAACTATAAGCTTTAGGTCAGATAAAACCTGGGTATGTCCTTTGGATATACTTTCTAACAGTTTTCTGACTTAGTTTCTTGTGAAGGAAAACTGCCTGCTGGCCCCTGAATAGTCATGCGCTGCTGGTAAACAGCGGCCAGGTCCTAGAGAAGATCTGGATGCCTCAGGCATTTTCTAAAAACAGCCACTCCTGACAGCCTTCTCCAGAGTTCCACCAAACTGGGATTTGAGTGCTATAGGAAATGATGGAATCTTTAGTAATAATAGTATAAGAGCTTTCATTTATATACGCCTTTACAGTTTATGGAAATTTTCATTTACTTTGCTTCACTAGATACTCGAAACAGCTCTGCAGAATATCACAAACTCAGTAATGTAGGGAGCCCTCCTAGAATCCTAGTTCCTAGCCTAAAGTGATTATTCCCACCACATAAGGGCACAGTGAAATTTTGAACAAATCTGCCAGTTTCAGTGGCAAAATGTTAAGTCGTTTCCAAATGATTCCAGACATACTTCTCAGTGTGTACTTTTATGGCACACAAATAAATTATTGTGAACCCTTGACTCATATACTGTCTCTAATTATAATTGAATCTGTTGATAGTTTTTAGGCAAAATCAAGATTGCATGATTCTGCCTTACAGAACTGAGAGGTACGAAAATGCACGGAAAGATGTACTTCAAAGGGATATGATGTTGTATAATATTGTATAACATTAGATTATCTTTCCTGTAGAATCTGTCACTTCCATGTGAGAATGACTATGATGATGAAAGCAAGATGGAGGTGAAAATAGGGGACCAAGAAATTCGTAGTTGATGTGAAACTCCTTAGTCAACCATGCCCCCTACCAATGCCTCCGTCTTTAATATCCTGCTACCTTCCCAAACCTCATAGTAATTCTGCAGCCCTTTGACTCTTTTTGGTCATGAAGGTTTTGCACAGCGTCACCACCTGCCATCAGCCACCTCATCATTCTCCACATTTGTGTTTTTCCCCTCCTCCCCGGGGAGCTATCCCATGGTGCTCTTTTTTTGTACACGTGGAGGTAGTTGGTGGTATTTATGTTTGCATGTTTTTGTCACTTTTACTTCCTTAGCATGAAATCTCAAGGAAGTCATGTACCCCTTAAGAATAATTGACTTTCTTTTTCTTTGGTGAAATTGTACAGTGTCTGTGTTGTTAAGGGGCTTTAATCCACCTTGCCACTAACAAAGCTAATTAAGATGGCAGATGCACCTGATAGGTGAAGTCACAGAAGAAGGAGGGAGAAAGAGAGCATTAGGGCAGTGGTATATATAACGTGGTAAAGACAAGAGAGAGAAAATGCGTAAGTCAACATGGTAACATCGTACAAATAAAATAAGTTGCCCTTTAGGATCTCAGAGCTGCAAGATTCCCGGAAAATTGTCCTCCTCTTTCTCCCTGCACCTCCCTTTCCTGCCATGGCATTAAATCTCTGTAAGGAGATCTACAAATGGCCTTTTCACCTCCATACCCAATACAATGCCTTGTGTACTCTGTTGAGGTCTCAACCTGGCCTCAAAGTACTTTCCCATCTCTTTCCCCTATTCTACATACTTCTTTCAGTTTAACTTTCCAAAATTACTTCTGTGTTCAGTCTGTTCCCCTGCAGAAAATGGCTCCCCATTGACTATACCGCCTCAGTGTTTTTACACTTGGCAGGAGTGCAAAGATCTTAGTGATGCAGTGCCACCACTTTTCTTGCTCAATCTCTTTAATTTTACTATATCTTCCAACTGAAGCTGGACTATTTCCTGTTCCTTGCAATTTTCTGCTCCCCAGGGCTTTGCCCGTTCATCTGCCTGGAACACTTTCTCTGTGTCTACATGGTAGGCAACCTCATCGTTCAGGTATCATCTTAAATGCTACTCCCTCTAAGAAAAATTTCTCCTTTAAACTCAAATAACTGTCTGTTGCTCTCTCATGCCACTAGGCATAGTCTACCCAGCACTGGACATATCTGTGTACTGGCTTTATTTCTGTAAGAAGACTGTAAACTCTGTAAGAGTTGGGAGTGTTGTAATAGTTTTTACGTGTCTATTGTTTATAGACTGTCATGTGCATATTAGGCACTCAATAAATATTATTTATTTTTTAAAGCTAATTGTGAAACATGAACCAAGTGACTAGGGCAACTCAAAGAAAAAGAGGCAGCTCTGCCAGTTGTCGTTATATTAAAAATATATGAGACATATATAAACAATCAGAAAGATAAAACAGGAAGAACTAAAGCTATCTGAAAATACTTTATCCCAATTCATTTCATGCACATTTCTAAATGTCACTCCTTATATTGTGGTACTTCTGCAACTCTTTGCTTGCCTTCTCTGCCTTCCAAATCCATTTAGCACAGACTTCACCTTACAAACCTTTGAGAGGTCACAGGAGGGCACCTGATAGGATGAATTGCTGTAGGATCCATCCCTCCCCCCGACCACAGCCCCAAGTACTGAGGTAATCCTGCTGGATCTGATGTGATAATTTTTGCACTCAGTGGATATACTCCACAAAACGTCATTCATCTTGAACTGCAGTTCAGCATAATCTAAGGTCAGAAAGGACAGAGGCTGTGGAATGTTTTCCATGAGGGACCAAAGCTGCATATTGAGCTGAACTATGAAGCAGCACTATGGCCTAGAAAAGCAAAAACTTCATATTGTGATTGGCTTCAACCTTCTTTTTTACATCCTCTACCAGATAGAGCAGACTTACCATGAATCTGAACAAGCTTGGCTGACATTTCAGGACGTTATGTTTGTACTGCCCATATAAATGTGTACAGGCCAGAGCGATGTTGTGTTTGAAGTATGAAAATACAAAATTACAAACACTACCCCCCGCAAAGTTATAGAAGCTTCAAGTGCCACAAAACATCGATCTGCTCCGGCATCTATATCTTCTTCTATGCAGCATCTATATCTTCTTCTGATATTGCTAATCCTTTGAATTTTCAGCAATTCAGTTGATAGAAAATAGTTAGGAACCTTAAGTCTTTATTTTTATTGGGCAAAAGTCCCCATGGGCTTCCCTTTCTATGCCTTTTATTCCTCACTTATCAGGGCAAAAACAGAACAGAAATAATGGACATATAAAATGGCAGTTTTCATAAAGTGGCAAATAGACAATATCTGTTTTCATTTTGATCAGGAACAAAGCAGTAATTTGTATCCAAAATTAGAGAAATCATTTCAATGTTATTCTACTAAATCTAACATGAGAATAGTATACATAGCAGATCAAGGACCATAGGAAGGAGGACAGACAAGGACAAAATAGAAATGCTGTTATAAGTAGTGATTAAGAGAAAACATATGCGATATATTTGATCAAAGGCTGATTTCCCTAATAGCTAGGAGCCAATTCTCCGTGGGTCTTTTGCATTTCTGTACATCTTATGTATGAGACATTAACTGCCCTTTGTTCAGGACTAATCTTTTCAAAGGTGTATGTCTAGCAGATAGCCTAAGAAGATAGTGTCTCCCTCCAGAGCAAAGGGCAGACATGCTTATGGCCTGGGTCTCTTTCTTGTAGCACAACCCACTGACTGTGCAGGCATCATCTGGGCACCCCTGAGGGACTTGGAGGCAGGAGAACTGACACAAATATGGTGACACTCACGAGGCCTCCTGTGATCTTAGAAATAGTGCCCTTTGTCTCTGGCCAAGGCATCTTGTGTCTTCTGCCAGCATCCACAAAACTACAGCAGATTAATCTTTCCCTTGCAAGTAGGGTAAAACCTCAGATCTTCAGAGCCCTTAGCAGTATTACACCACGAGTTTATACAACTTAATAAAAACACAGCCAGATAGAAAAATGGACAACTAATATAATGATATTTAGTAGAAAATAGTAAAATGTAACTATAGTATCTTTACATCTTGATTAATCAGGAAATATAAAATAAAAATAATATTGAAATCATTTTTTTACCATCAGATTGTCAAAAACCAAAAATAGTAATAAGTTGGATATAGAGAAGAAATGCAGAAATATACTCACATGCATTGCTGGTGGATGTAACATGTAATTAAACAGTTTAGAAAAAGTTGTGCTTGTTTATACCTATTTGGCCAGCCATTCTACTTTTGGAATCTATCAATGGGAATAAAGTCTCCAATGTATCTGTGTGTGTGTGTGTGTGTGTGTGTGTGTGTGTGTGTGTGTGTGTATGCATACAAACACATATATATAGTCACACATATGTACATGTGTGTCTGTTACTGTATATATATCTCATGTACACATTATAGAGACTCTTTATCGTAGCATTTTTTGTCAGAGCAAAACCTGGAAACAATCTGGATGCCCTCTAACAGAGGAATGTTCAGATGCAGTTGGTTTATTCTACTATGAAGTGGGATGAAGTTATGAGAGATAATATGTTGATCGGTATGTGCTAACTTGAAAGGACGTGCGTGATATAGTAAGTAAAAAAAAGAATTACAGATGTAATATAAAAAGTGACCCCATTCTTATTTAAAAAAAGAACCATAATATATATATAATTACCTTACTGTGAGCTGCCACAATAAGCAAGTAAGGTTTGAATATATTATTTAACCCCAAAGTGACTGCAAATTGACTTTCCATCCTATCTACGAAACTAACAACTTAATTAGCATCTCAATGTCAGTAGCAGCTTGGTCCACATTAGAGTTTAGCTTTGGAATCAGACAGACCAGAGTTCCCATCTTGTTTGGATAGCTGACTAGCTGAGTGAACTTGAACAAGTCATTTGGTCTTTCTTAGACTGTTTCCTTATCTGTAAAAATGGAACCAACAATAGTACTTATCTCACATATTTGTAAAAAGTAATTTTCATAAAGTATCAATATATAATGTACTAGAACAGTTTTGTCAGAGTCAATAATGGTGTTGACGATGAAACCGAACACCTGCTGAGCATGTACTATGTGATCGGGCTCAGTACATGATAGCCTTTTTTTTTCTCTTTTTTAAATAGTATTTTGCTCACCTAGCTGTCTGTAAAGGTATCTTAGATTTTTATATTATTTCCCTACACAAGCCCAGTCAGATAGCAATGGAATCAGGACGTTGGGGTGCCCATAAAGCAGTATTTACATAGTTAGTGTTGCCTACCTTCAGTGAAGGATATTAGAACTGCAGCCAGTAGATGACTTAACGTGTGAGGAAAACCTCTAGCAATGCAGCTAGGGGACGATTAGCATGTTTACGATTCACCAACTATCACAGTGGTTATATTTTACAAATGAAGAAAAATCATCCCACACCTTCCTTAGGTAAAAACTACAGTTTCATGTTAAATTGAATTCAACAAAGCCCTAAAAAATTTTTTAAAAGGCAGTCAGCCAAGTCTTTATTGCAAGAACATCAGAGAAATGAACCAGCTGAGCTACTTACCGTCTGCTTAAATTTCTCAACTATTGATCCTTGCAGCAGAGGGACTATTTATAGGTCCTATATCTCCTTTAAATCCTTACCTCGTAGGGATCTAGCTAGATTGGGAAAAGCCCCATTTTGTTCAGGATTGCATAGTCTGCCCGCAGAACACAGTTTTGAATTAATCAGGAATCTGATTATACTCCCTGCAACTATTCAAGTATTAATGGTTTCCCTGTCAGCATTTAATGAGCATTTCCTTTGGATTGATAGTCTCCACTGCTTTGTTCATTTACTTACAGTTTTTGATCACCAGTTAGGGTAAGATGTAGGTATTTGTTTCCGAGGCCATTGGGATGACAGCTAGAGAGGACAATGGAACAATTAATGTGACTTAAAATTCGAGCTTGGGAAGATGGCAGGCTAAAATATGAACGTAAAGCTGCCCTGGAAGCCATGTGTCTCAGCGAGCTGAAATTGCCTTAGAAACCAATTGAAATCCTGGAGAGCAGGGACAATGCCATAGGCACTTTTTCTGTACTTTTGGTACCCAGAGCAGTGCTGGGCTCCTAGCCCCAGGGGAGTAAAAGGAAAGAGGAAAATGCTCGACCAAAATGTAGCAGAGTAAGACATTAATTGAAACATCCCTTTAATGCTGGAAACAAGCTGTAGATTCATTTAAGTGCCAGAGCTTCCATTAAACCTTTTCTAAAATCTACACATATTTGATGCATTATTTCATCTGAGATAGAATGTCACTATCTGGAGATGGAATTAGTGCAAGTGTCCTTTCTGCTTTATTCACAAGCCTTCTCAATCCCTCATCAAGTGACAACTTCAATAGCTATTGAAAGAAAAGGTGCGTGTGCACAGAACTAGACCGTTTCTTACAAGGAGCTACGAAGGTCAGCAGGGATTTCAAGGTTAGATGTGCCTTCTCCCATTTTCTTAAGACTCTGAGGTAAAAGATAGTTTATAAAATATATCACTTCTCAAAAAAGTGCTTGGCTTTGGGAATATACCACCTAAGCATTCTAGGGGAAAATACTATAATTATTAAGCCCAGCTTTTAGTCACTTTTTTAGGTTTTCAAATACAATAAAATAAAATTTCAAAGCTTTTAATTTCAAGATAAGTGGTTTAATTAGTTTATTTTTCAGTACATGAGGCTATATAAGATGCCTGGGGAACCTAGAAATTTTGAGTGCCCTGGTCCAGATGGAAATACAGGCAGAGGAAGAACCAGTGGGCAGAGAAATCGGGAAATGAAACACCATCACGTGGCAGTTCAGACCCCAGACTCAAGAGCGAGGTGATGCTTACTATATATCTGCTCTTAGGCAAATTCCCTAGCCTCTCTGTGCCTCGATTTGCTCATTTATAAAATGTGGATAATAGTAGTATATTTCTCTTAGGGTTGTTTTGAGAATTAATTTATTTAATTAACCAATGTAAAGCTCTTAAAAGTGTACCTCATACATATTAAACACATCTTAGCAATTATTGAAAGACAGAAAAATGTTGGAAATAAAGACAGATATCAAAATGGCCATTTCTTGTTAAATGTGATGAATTTGTGTTGCCTCTAAACTCACAGATACAGGAGACAGGACTCTTGTAGCTCTTCCATTCAGTAAGTCAGGAAGGCCCTAGATGGGTAACTGCTAGTGCAGATTTAGGGACTTCAGGGGAAGGTACAGGATGCAGAAATCACAGTCATCTCCAGGGCATGGATGTGCCAGTTCAGCAGGCAGTCGTGGGAAATGCTTGGCCACTCCCAAGAGTCACTGGGCCAGCAGCAGCTGTGGGCTCACTTGGGGAAGGAATGGAGCAGTAGTCCTCAACCATTGTTTTATGGCAGTCGCTTACCATCTCCCCTTTACAGTTGTGTTTCCAGTATTACAAAGCATAACACTATGTCTTTTCCTTCAATAGATAATGAGTTTGGTCAATGTCTGCCAGAGTGAATGTTGAACCGAGCGTACCCTATGAGTTGGCAGAGAGTAAGCTGATGTTTCCGCTTCAGAGGCACAGGTAGCAGCCCCAAAGGGAAGTCAAGTATTTGCTTGCACTTGATCTTGTGAGGAAAGCTCAGAGGGGACAGTTTCAAACAGTGACAGAGCTAAAGGACAGCATGGTGCTTTGATAAAGCACGTGAGATACAGCTCTCTGGTAGTTGTGATGGTTGTCATGGCTGACTTCCTTTACTTTGGAGACTTTTAATCCCCCCCAAACATTTCTCCCTCAACCACACCCTCAATTGTAGTTCCTGAGAGGGTCAGGAACAAAGTTGGAAATCACTAAACTCAGTGCCAAGGTTGCAGGTGAGGTTTCTAGGTCACAGGGAATCTTTAGTATGTGAATGCAGTCCTTGTGCATATAGCTTGGAATATTTGTTATGTTTTAGTATCAAAACAAATGTGAGGCCTTTCGCAATATCAGTTCTCTCTTCTAAATCATTTGCAAAAGGGGTTGAGAAAAGCAAAATAATTATAAATTATTTTATTACCATAAAAGGGCAGAAACTTGGAGATACAGAAGGGGTGGGAAGGTAAGCATTTTCCTAAAATTTTCACATGAAACTTGCTCTAAGTAATTATTCGTTAGTGATTAATGTTTTAAAAATGTGCCTGTGCTCAACTGCTGAATTGCTATTAATTCTGGTAGAATAGACTATCCCATCAATGCAAACTAATATTTCCACTTAGGAGTTATTTTCTTAAATAGTATTTATGGGAGACATCCATTAAACAAACCAGAGGCCTTGCATTTGCCATAATTTTGCAAAAAAAAAAAGTTGTGCTATACATAATTATTTTTTCTTCAGCGGAAAGTTTAGTATTAAAATTTTGTGCATGTTCCAGAATCTGTTTATGTCTAAGCAGTTCTATGAAGTGATTCATCTGTTTGATTAATATAAAACTGTGACTCTATTGGTAACTTGAAATATCTACACAGTGTATATATCTATGTCAGAAGTACTTAAAAAATGGGAAAAAATGTTTTATAGCAAATAGAAAGACAGTAAGAATATATTTGTTGTTGATATTGTTTTCAGAGCAGAAAATGAGGTAGTGGAGGGTAGGGCTTGAGGCAATGGAAGCTTCAACCAGATGTTGGAAGAACCAGGTTCTTATTCCCAACTTAGAAACTTAACTGAAAATTAACCATGTCTCTGAGCCTCATTAAGTTTCAGATTTTACCTATGTAAATGAGAATGCTACCATCTTATTCAATTATCCCACCAAGTGTCTGTGAGGACGTAGCAATACAATATATATGAAAGCACTCTATAAACATATGGCACTGTTGATCTAAGTATGGTCTTTTGGGGCCCTATTCTCTTCTTGATATCAATATTTAGATTTCTCTTTTAAAATTTACTTTTTTATTACACAAGGAATATATGAATGTATTATCATAGAAATCCAAGCATTACCATAATATACAGAGAAGGAAATGGAAGATTCTTGACTCAGCTGTCTCCAAATCTTCCTTTCTCTTTAGTGGTGTCACTATAAACAGTTTGAATTCCCTTTCAGAAATTTTCTCAACACACATACACACACACACACACACACACACACACACACACACACACACACATATATACACATATATATATACACACATGTATATGACATACAATTTTATTTCACATAATTTGGATCAAAAGTTTATTTCTAACTCACAAATTTAGCTTATTAAAATAAAAGTTTTTTCCCCTCATTTTTCCCCAACATAAAATGTGACTTAATTAGCACCGCAGTCCTTTCATGTAGAAGATTGATTGTGATAGGTTAAAGGAGTACAGGAAAGGTGGAATGGGTTTGTAACTGCAACAAGGACAAGACCCATATACAAATGAATGTACTTCAGTTGTCATTGTCATGAAACCCCATTGTGTTAACAAATGGGAAATAACATTTCATGGCAGCCAATCTAAAATAATCTCTATGTGATGAGTACCACTGGCAGGGCTTCCAAAACTCACGGATTATCAGTGTGATCACATAGATTTCATTGGTCACAAACAGAGAAAAGCACATGATGGCGCTGAAAACGATGACGACGCTGCCAGCCCAGAAATCACAGCTTAGGTTCCGCAATAGCAGACTCTCACACCTGCCACTTGACAGGTGTGCACTGAAATTTATGAAAAGCTTTTCTAGCCAAGCCATCGGGCTGCTGAAAAGAATGGTGGATGCCTTGAGCCTTGATGTTTATTACAGCTTTGCCAGCATATCTGTCTTGTAGAGTGTGATTTGAAAAACGATATGTCCAAGCATGATCTTAATCAGCTCATTTGTTCCGGGATCTCATTGTACTTGTGCTTGCTGATAGAAGGGGAGAGGGCCAACAATATAAATAAGGGAGGCTTCCTCGGGAAATGGCTCTACTTATTTCAGTATGGAGACAGTCTGACGTTGAACATTGCCAGTTGCCTGTACCTAAGAGAGGAATTACAGTGCTGCTTTGAGATGTTTCAATCTGAGGCTGCAGTTCTTTAATAACCTTAATTTCACTCAATTTGGTCACTGAAATTAAAGCATGTGATAAGTATTCTGGTAAAGATGCAAATGTATTAACATTAGCCAGGAAAGATATGTCTTTAAATATATTTTAAAAGAAAATTTTGCATTTTTCTAATTAACCACCCATTTATAAAGATTCAAAATACTCTGTGTGTTTCCTTACTCATCGTCAAAATACCCTTGGAAGCTAAAGATGGAGCCAGTATCATCCCCTACTGGTATAGGATGAGCAAGAAGAAGTTAAAATACTTAAAAACGGTTCTCGCAGCCTGATAGCATTACCAGCCCACACATGTCTTGATTTTAAGTGTGCTTTTCTCTGGATAAATATAAGCCTTAGTCCACACCACCTATATCTGAAGACATTTATTTTGATAAATGTGCTTGCCTATTAAGATACAATACTCATTTAAGTGGGGATAATAGTACTTTAAAAAGCATTATTATGTTATCAATACAAACAATATTTATTCTCCATGGAAGACCCAATCTTGTTTTTCTTTCTCTTACTACTAAAGAAGTATTTCATTTAATAAAAATATTATCTTCCTTTTTTTCTACCTCTAATGTCTTTATTCCAGCCAATTAGCATATCCTTTCCTGCCCACCTTTGTGCCTCCCAATCTCAGTCATCTTGAGGACCAGCCTTCTTGGTGAAAATAAATAAATCAAGAACTTTTAAAAAGACTCAGTTAACAAAATTAGAGAAAGAACAATGTTACAACGACAGAAGTCTATTAAAAGACTGTAAGGGGGAAGAAAACTGTATAAAGTTCTATGAAAATGAATTCTAAAATCTCAATAAAATGAAATGGACAACTTTCTAGGGAATATTGATTACTACAATTAACTTAGGAAAAAGTAACAAACATAAACAGAGCTATCGGTGTGTCCATAGCCATGGAGGAAACTGAAAATTCCATCAGTTTTCAGTTGCCTTAAGAAAAATGGATCCAAAGCAGGAAAGGTTTACCAGGATCCTTTCTTATTTTCCAAGGGACTATGATTTCCCGTGATAAATTCTTCCAGTATATGGAAAATGATGGGATGCTACATGATTTATGTTAACCTGATAATAAAACTTGATAAACATAGCACATTGAAAGAAAACCACCCATCAGTCTCCTGGAATATACATGAATAAGTATGCGCAAAAGTTCAAAATAAAATACAAGTAAATTGAATCCAACATAATATTTTTTAAAATGTATTTTTCCTTACAGGAATATACAGATGACTTACTACTAAGAAATTAAGTAAGTTATATAAATTTAATCAAAAGAGGAAAAACAATTTAATCTCACTTAAATACTAAAAAGCATGTGATAAATTTCAAAGTTCTTTTTTAAGCCTAGTTCAAACGCTGCCTCTTTCAAAAAGTCATCCTTGATTCCTTTGGCTGAAAGTAATCGCTGCTTTGAACTCTCATATCTCTGCATTTATTTCTTGCACTTTTCACACTATATCTTATATTATAGAAATTGTGTATATATTCCATGTGCTTTGCTTCATTCTAATCGCCTACTGGTAGAGATTCTGTTTGTTCTTATTTCTCATGTCTCATAGAACCCAAGTGAGAGTAGCTTCCTAATAAATGCTTGATGAATAAATAAATGCTTGAAATTGGGTACATCCTAATTAAAGTTATAAATGCCAGGATGTATATAGATAAGAATAACAATAACTTGTATAAGCATTTTCCACTGGCATCATTTAATAATTGGGGACATCAGTATACACCAGAGGTCAGAATATAGCCTTTCTAACTACTTTGTCCTTATGACAATTCTTCTCTGACAATACAAAAGGGTGGTATATGTTATTACATGATGGGGGTTATAGTAATATTTACCCTGGGAAGATTATTATTGCTTTTTTCTTCTTTTTCATGTTTGGGGAACAGTTGTAAATTGTCTAGGCAATATGATAATGCAACAAAGGAAATTAATTTCTGTAAATATTTGAAAATCATGGGGTCACAGCAATTATATTAGGAAATTCTACAATAAATGGAAGTTCTTATTAAAATAATAAGTACATTTCCTCTAAATAATTCAAAATGCTTTTCTCGAAGTTATATGATTTTAGTTACACGTGCACTCATTTTATTATGGGTCTTTAGTAGGGAATTACACCTTAAGGATAAAATCCAAAGTGACCCCATATTACATGGAATTTTCTCCATAATGCTCATGAGAAATGTGGTCCCATAATGCTCTGATCTCCAAATTGTAAATTGTCAATAGCTCTTCTACAGATTTAGTTTGTTTCTATGAAGCTATTTCATAGAGAGGCTGCATGATCGTAGTAGAAAAAGCACAGGGTTTGGAACCAGATAAAGGTGGTGTCTTATTACTGCTCTGACATTTATGTGGCTGAGTGAACTTGGGCAAGTTACTGATTCTAAGCCTCAATTTGTTCATTCCCCACATAGGGACAAATACTTCATATTTACGCTAAAGATTAAATTATGTAATGATCATAAAAGCACCTAGCACATAACAGGTGCTTAGACAATGCTCTCTTCCCTTACATGAAAGATCATGGATCGTAGGGATTTCTGTGCCTTTCTTCTGAGCATCTAGAAGAAAAAAACATAGATTTCAGGAGAGCAGGAGGAGATCTGTTGTGTCTTAGTGAGTTAGCCAGTGTTTGGTACATAGAGATGTTCAATCACTTGAAAAAAAGAATGCATGAAAATGTTTCTGAGGGTTTTTTTTCACTTTATGACCACCAAAAGCTGATTTCTAAGAATCATGACATAAAATTGTTCATTGGCAATTGTAAATTATTAAAATTCTTCAGCATCTCTTTTGACATCCTTGCCCACACCCCTATAATTCCAAATAAAACCAAAATTTATCTATATTCTTTTCTCTTTGGACTTATTTATAAAGTTATATTATTTCATATTTGTTTTCTTCTACATTTATTCCTATTAATAGGCTAAATCCAGTGGGATATAAGCATAACAATGCTTGTTTAATCTTTTACTCCAGTTGCTGTCCCAACTGGACCATGCAGACTTTCCCTTTATCATCCCCTAAAGCTATCTCAGACAGATCCCATAACTCTTTGATCATTATTTAAAAGATATTTTTAGTTGAACCCAGTTTAAAAGCATCTACCTTATATTCAATTTCATTATCATCTCTTCCCCTCTTCCCAGGAATACCTCAACTTCATCTTGAAGTGGAAAGGAGGCACAGTCTACTCCTCCACTCATTTCCCCCCTCTCACTTCTGGATCAATATCTCTTTTGGGGTTGGAGTCTGGGAGGAGGGAATAAGAAAGGTGGAAAGGGACAGGTGTCTCTTTCATAGTTAGTGTTGTGGTCTTCTCTCTGATATTGCTGTTCTTTTGGAGAATCCTGACTGGCCATTGATGTTCTCTTGCCAGCAGACACACAAATGCTATCGTTTTCATTGAAGGCATGGTTGAGTTCTTCAGGTGCCCTATGGGGACATCCTCATTACTGCCAAGATTTTTCCACTTCTGCTTTTTCATGTATACCCCAGCAGGGTACCCATAGCTGCTCGTTACTAGGGTTATTTTTCCAGCAGGTGGTCATCTTGGATAGGGGTCAGGCTAACTTTCATTGTATCTAATTGAGCCACAAACTTGCCATGCCACATGATGGAAGTGCAGGTTGCTACTCTGTTGAACTCTTCTCTGCCCTGCTGTCTCTCTCCACTTCTTTTCTCACAAGTTGAGATAAATGCAGGAGAAGATCAGAAAATTTGCTGCTGCAGAAGTATTCTAATGGGGAATGAAATGCCAGTCTTCCTTACTCACTGGCATCCTTAACCTCTATGAGTGATTCTTTGGGATCTCCTTTCCCTCAACTCTGTGGACTCTTCCTCTGAATACAGCCAATGTCTCAGGACTCCTGTGACTCCCTTCCTCTCACATCTCTCTCCTATTTAGTTTTCAATGTATATAGACTGGGGTTAGGAAGCTCTGGGATAACAGTAGAAGGTAATAGAGAGAGTTTGTCTGTCTTCTAATGAATTCTGAAGTGGCTTTTTTTTCCTCTTTAATTTTGTTCTCTTGAGAATATCAGAAACTTGGCAAATTTTTGTCCTCAACTCTGGATCCTAGTAACCAGTTCTGATGAAATAGGAAAAAAAACCTATCACCATTCTGTTAATTTCTAAAAAATAGTGCTGTGTTTTCTCTCCAAAATTTCAAATCAAAATGATGAATTTATAATTTATTGTACGGATAGTATTCTGTCTTTACCTTAAGCAAAAAAAAAAAAAAAAAAAAAAAAATCGAGATAAAGGGAACTCTAAGAGGAGCAAATTTCTAAAAATTTCCTCCAGTAAAAGAGTACAACTGTCAAAGGGTGGTGGGATCAGGGTAAACAAAATTAATCGAAGCCAATTGCTGAAGCAAGCAAAAAATATTGATAATGTGTCGTAAACTTTTAGTAAATATGGCTACATGGATACAGGTGGAACCAGCTTAACTCCAGTTTTTCTTCCAGGTAAAACCATGTGCTGTTGTGAGAAGTAAGAAATGGAAATCTAAGCAAACTCTGTGTGCGGAAAGGCACATATAGTCCATAGGAGGGATAAGAGCCCTCTAGTGTAGACCCTCGTCCTGTCAAAAATCCATACCAGCACTCACTCAGCTGTTTCAGCAGGAAAAGATCAAGTACATGGCTAAGCCAAACAGAAAGCCTGTCGGTGGTGGGCTTTTCTCTAACTTTTTTTTTTCTGATGGGTTCCCCTGAATATGGGAAAACGCTTTTCTGAATCTGAAGTCTTATCTCTTCAGAGAGTTGGTGCCCTCTCTACCTTAGACATAAAAGTGCCAACAAAGAGGCCAGATTCAGTCAAACACAAAGACTGAAAGTACTTACATATGTCGTTTAGAAAGTAGAGTCAGGTCAAGATATTTAAAAATCTCTATTTTAGGATTTTAGAGATGACGAAACCTTTCATTTATTCTTAGAGATATTTGTATCCAAGTAAGAGACTTATAAGGAGTTTGTAGCATATAACAAGTCCAGAAATTATTTCTATCCTTTAGATATCAAGAATTTCAACATATATTTTCAAACATGAAATTAAGATTAAAACAAGTTTCTATCATACCTTCAAAAAAGAAAATTCTGAAAAACTTCTTTTTTTGAACAACAATCTTAGTTACCTACTGGAAGAGTTCAGTCCCATCAAAAAGTGGGATTGAACCAAAAAGAGGAACCTGGTATCAGGAATCAGAGAATACTATACAGGAGAGAGACAAGGAGAATCCTCTTAGTGATAGTGAAGGGAAATACAAGGATGAGAGATGTGTACTAGTGATACATCACTACAGATTGGAGCCGAGGGATATAGAGTGGTCTAAGAAGATGAAATTGAGAGAATGGCTGACAGTAGATAATATAGGGAAGAATTAGAAAACTAAACAAAACAATTAATTGGGAGAGGTTATAAAAGAAAAAATGAAATCAGTTTATCCTACATGGCTCAGCTTTTAACATTTACCTAATCATAATTGCATTAAAAATGAATGCTAATCTAACCAATTATAATTAACTGGATCCTAGATGGATGGGAAATATGTGGGTGAGGGAGAGTGGTGGTGAAAAAGCTAACTCCTTATCATCCATAGTAAACAGAAACATTTTTTAAATGGCAGCATAAACCTAATGTTTTGTAAAATGATTTTTGGAATGTAATATTCAAAGATTTGATAGTGGTTGCCTCTATGGAGGATATAGAGAGAATCCTTGGGATAGTAATAAAACTTAGAAAATTATTGCTGGTACATTCTTCTATAACAAATATAAAAAATATAATCTCTAGATCCATCCATGTTGCTGCAAATGGCATTATTTCATTCTTGCTTATGGCTGAGTAATATTCTATTATGTATATACGCCACATCTTCTTTATCCATTCATCTATTGATGGACCCTTAGGTTGCTTCTGTGTCTTGGCTATTGTAAATAGTGCTGCTATGGACATAGGGGTACATGTATCTTTTCAAATTATAGTTTCCTTCAGCTATATGCCCAGGAATGCTATTGCTGGATCATATGGTGACTCTATTTTTAGTTTTTTAAGGAACCTCCATACTGTTCTGCATAGTGGCTGCACCAGTTTACATTCCCACCAACAGTGTAGGAGGGTTCCTTTTTCTACACACCCTCTCCAGCATTTATTATTTGTAGAATTTCTGATGATGGCCATTCTGACTGGTGTGAGGTGGTACCTCATTGTAGTATTGATTTGCATTTCTCTAATAATTTAGCAATGTTGAGCATCTTTTCATGTGCCTGTGGCCATCTGTATATCTTCTTTGGGGAAATGTCTGTTTAGATCTTCTGCCCACTTTTTGATTGGGTTGTTTGTTTTTTTTGATGTTGAGCTATATGAGGTGTTTGTATATTCTGGAAATTAAGCCCTTGTCAGTTGCATCCTTTGTAAATATTTTCTCCCATTCCGTAGGTTGTCTTTTTGTTTTGTTTATAGATTCCTTTGCTGTGCAAAAGCTTTAGAGATTATCATACAAAGTGAAGTAAGTCAGACAGAGAAAGATAAATGTCATATGATATTGCTTATGTGTGGAATCTAAAAAAATGATGCAAATGAACTTATTTACGAAACAGAAGTAGACTCACCAACATAGAAAACAAACTTATGATTACCAAGGGGGAAGGGGGGAGGGATAAATTAGGAGTTTGGGATTAAAATATACACACTTCTATATATAAGATAGGTAACCAACAAGGACCTACTGTATAGCACAGGGAACTATACTCAATATCTTGTAATAATCTCTAATGGAAAAGAATCTAAGTGAATATATATATATAATGAATATATATATTTATATATATGTAAAACTGAGTCATTTTACTGTACACCTGAATATAACACAACATTGTAAATCAACTATATTTCAATAAAAATTTATTAAAAAACAAATATAAAAAAGAAAAATTTTGATACCAATGAAAGGAAAAAGTAAATATTATAAAAGAATTGGAGAAGAGATACTGGGTACATTACTGTAGGGACTGCTAGCTGCTCCCATATGTCTCCTCTCCTCTTCCTCCACGATGATGGAATTTTTAGCTAATCTCATAGTATCCCAGAAAAAAATCCATATTTATCAGCTTCCTGTGCTAGTAGGTATAGCTATGTGACATCTCTGGCCAATGAGATGTAAGCAGCAGTGTCCTATACCAACTTCTCAAAGCCTTCCTTAAGAAATAGCATATATGTGCTCTTTGCTTTCTTCTTCATCCCTTCCTCAGTCTTCATTCCTCTCCCTATTCTGCAGCTGGGAACATGGTTGCTACTATCCAGGACCCTAAACTTCAGGCTACTCACAACTTAGTAATAAAGACAGGAGGAACCGGCTCCCTGACAGGGGAGCGCCCCATCTGTCCTAGACCACTAACCTTCTAAAAGACTTCACACTTATTTGGGGTTTCTCATGCTTACAGTTGAAGTTAATCCTAACTGGTAAGTACATTTTGCAATATTAATATTAAACTTGTAATTCAAGATAAATGAAAATAAGAATCAGACATTAGATTAAGAAAGAGAATATTATGTCTCTCTCTCTCTTTTTTTTTTTTTTTAAATCAAAACAACAGAATTCTGGAGCCACTATAATCAGAAAGCTTCTTAGAATGAAATAAACAGAATAGAAATGTTCAAGTATACATAGAAATGTGATTAATAATGCAGTTCAGATTAGTGGGTTAAAGTATGACCAATGGGTTGTTATAAAATATATACATATAATATATAAATATGTATATTAAATATATAATAAATATATTGAAAGAGTAGAAACTTTTCTGGGACTGAAAGAGTGAAAATCAGCTTATACAAAAAAAAAAGGAAAAAGTAGTCCTACCATTCATCAGGCTTTGGGTACAGACCCAGAAAAAGCCTGCTCCAAAGTTGACAGGAACCACTGTTTCTTCTGAGCTGATACAACACCTGAAAAATGCCAAAACAATACTCTTTGTGTAACTACCATTTTTGTACTAATGATGCCCCCAGACCACTTTGCTGCACCTGTCTGCTACTTGGGATACACAATTGCTAAGCCATCCTTGTCTGGTGACAGCACCCAATCCGAATTAATCCAGCTTCTCCAATCCCACCTCAGAAATAGTTACCAATTCAGGTATCCAATTCCCAGAGCCCCTTATCTCCTCTTCAGAATACTTGTGTAGGAACTCAAAGCTTACAAAAGAATTTTCTCTCCTTCTCTCTCTCTCTGGTGAAGGGCAGCATTCCATGGTTCCTCTGGAGTGCCTTGTCACACTGAGTCAATAAATCTGATTTTGTTTGACTACAAGCTTGTTCCTGTACTAGTCTTTGGCTGATTAGACTTTAACAGTATAATTATATATCTCATAGTTTCTATGTACAAAGTTGGAACTTTATATATATAAATATATTTCCTTAAGATAAATTTCAGATAAATTAAAAATATTTAATGAAATGAAATTGGAAATGTACTTAGAATAAAATTACATGATTATCAATGTAATATTTTATTCAGATGGATTTTTATCACTCATATCAGAGCTCACAAAGGGAAGTGTTGCTAGATTTAAGAAAGCATTTTGAACTTTTATGTAGTAAAGGAAAAAAATAGTAAGGGAAATTAAAAGGCAAATGGGAAAACATTTGCAACATGTAAACTATAAAATAACTAACATGTCTAATTTATGAAAAGACTTTGCCAGTAAATTTTTTAAAATACATATCTCTACTAGAACAATAGACAAAGGATCAAGCATGAAAATGTTTCAAATAAAATATGAAATGTCTTAACTTTACTAGTAATCAGAGGAATATAGATTAGAACAATGTAATGAGTTGAATTGTGTTTCCCAGAAAGATGTGTTGAAGTACAAGCTCCTAGTCCTGTGAATGTGACCTTATTTGGAAATAGGGTTTTTGCAAATATAATCAAGTAAGATGAAGTCATTAGGGTTGGTCCTAATCCACTGCGACTGATGTTCCTAGAAAAGGGAAATTTGGACACAGACAGAGACATACAGGGAGAATACCATGTGACCACAGAGGAGGAGATTGGAGTGAGGTGGGTGCAAAAGCCAAGGAACAGCTAAAGATTGCCAACCACCAGTAAAAACCAGAAAGGGGCAAGAAAGGTTTCTCTCTTGTAAATATCAGAGAAACTTAACCGTGCTGGCACATAGACTTCTAGCTTCCAGAACTGTGAGAAAATAAATTTCTGTTGTTTTTAAGTCACCCAGTTTGTGGTATTTTGTTATGGCCGCCCTATGAACCTTGTAGAAACAGTAATAAGGTACTATTTTCCAGTTCTCAGGTAGATATCAAGATTACCTTCATAATTGCTGAGGATGAAGTGGGAATTAGTATAACAGTTATCTGGAACAATATTTATTGGCATAAATAAAATTCATATATATTGAACCTCCAGTTCTATTGCTAGGAATTAATCCTAAAAATGAGGGAAAAGTGGGGGAAATATATAAGGAGTATAAAGGGGGATGTTTATAATAATGTAAAATTATAAAGAATATCTAATATTAGCAAGTGGTTAACTAAAATGGGCTATATTACCACCCTTAAATTTAAAAAGCTATGTTTGTTGACATGGAATTTTGATACGTTTTTAGTAGAAAAAATATTCACAGAGGATCCCATCTATGAAACACTTGAAAAGATATAATCCAAAGTTTTAATAGTGGTTATTAGCTGCAAGATAAAATACAATTATTTTTCTTTTGTTTTTGCTTCTGTGCATTTCCTCAGTTTGTAAAATAACGAATGTGCACTTTTTGATTACATGCCAATTATTCATTATTTTAATAAATAGAAACAATAGTTTAAAACATATTCTCTTCCTTTAGAGTCAGTTTGATATCTTCCATTTTTTTCCCAATTAAGGTACTTTTAACTCTACTAATTATGTTTCTGCAGGGATATTAAGATTAAAGTTAGTAAATAAATGTGACCAATACACTGAACAAGCAGTTTTCACAAGGTATAATTGCAAAGCAATTTCATTTTGTCTCTTACAGTCTCTTTAAATCTAATCAGTGGGTATTATCCCCACCTTGACAACTGGATAAAATTTTCTTCTGGTTACTCTTAGGTAATACAAATCACACACACACACACACACACACACACACACACACACACACACACACACACACACACACACACACACACACACACACACACACACACCCCAAATCTCAACTCCATAATTAAGAAGGTCCTGTCCCAGATAATAAACTTTTGAGACTGACAGCAGGCAGAATCTAAATACAAAAAAATTGATCTTTCCTCTCTGTTTCCTCATTGTTATAGTGTTTCTACTTTTCTCTCAGGCTGCTAATGGGAAAAATTTGGAGGTAGAAGGAGAGAAGGAAAGGGACAGGAGGACAGGAAAGTTATTACCTGATTAGTTTTTTCCTAAGACGCTTGATGCTCTGTGAGCCTGCAGATTTTGAAGTTGCCCCTTTCTGGGGAACACATTCAGGATTTCCTCAGACACTCTCACTAAGAACATCCCCCTGCAACTTCCTGGGATGCAGGTGCTGCATTTCCCTTAGGCTGCAGCTTTGCTACAGCTTCTGCAGTGGCCCTTGATTTTTTGGCAGGACACTCCTCAAAGTCTTTGCTGTTGGGGTCCTGTTATCTCACATCCTCTAACGGGTTCTAGGTCATGATGGGTAATACTCACCTAGGGATAGAGCATCTGTTATCTTCTTGTTCAGCTGCAGGAAGCAGGAAGAATCTCATTTTAATATTCTGTCACATGTGGTTTTTATTTTTTCAACATATGTAAGTTGTTTGTGAAGGGAGGTGATCTAGTTCATGGCTAAAGCCAGCTTGGGAATCATTGTTGCTACCAATAATGTGAGAACATTCCACATTCTTTGTAGTTTTAAACACATTACCCTGTGTTTCCCCAGATGCTATGAAAAGTATCCTCAGTAGAATTATCATTTATTTTTACCCTTCCTCCAAATACCGTTCTCACTTCCTTGTCTTTAAATTGGAGACTCAGGGATTTTATAAACACTTATTTACCTTAAATCTTTCAAGATACATTCCACCCCACCCCCTTCCAAAACTAACTTTGCATTTTCTTACAAAAAGCACTACATTGTCATAAGAAACAATGTCTTAAACGTCCTGGGAGGAAGATGTTAAAGCAGCTGGCCAGGATCCATGGGATTCATTCTCTTCCTTCACCAGAGGAAAGTCCCCTAGGGAAGGAAAAGAAGGCAGATGCCGCAGTCTAATCTCCTTAACAAATGGACTTCTGGGTAAATAGACTAGCTATTTGCTAGGAGGAACAGACCTTATCTCTAAAATGCCCATAGTAGGATATCCCTAACTAAGGATTACATACAATAAATGGAACCCAGGATAAATGACATGGCTCCTTGGAGAATGTTGCATAGGCTACAGAACACTACTGAGTATGAAGCTGAGACATTTCATAATTTAAACATGGCTTGCTGCATTAGGAACCCAAGAGCCTCCCTTTAAGAACTTATCTATTATCCTGGGCTAGAGGTGCATGTCCCATGTGGGAAGAAAGGACCTGGGGAGCCACTGTTGATGTCCTAGAACTCACTCTGCTTCATCTGAGCCTCTTGAATGCCTAATATTCTTATAATTATTTAGTAAGCTTTGATATTGAATAAAATCTGTGTCATATGAATCTGGTTTGACAATCTGATCCTTTGTGCTGGCTCATTTCTTCAATTTCTCTTTTAAGAGGTTCATTCTAGATTGCCCTACATTGATAACAATGAACTTTTTCCAGGAATTTTGTGACTACTTCCAAAATGTGTCATACTGACATATTCTTGACCTTGACTTCAACTTATTCATGACTGGCATTATATTTCTATTTTGGGAAAGGCATCTATAGGTTCCATTTTTGCAATTAAGTGATTATAAATGTTTCCAACATACATTTGGTTTGTTATTCCCGTAGTTGTTATTTGAACAATAAATGAGCTGCTCCTAATGGACTCTGTATCCATTATTTTTTTGGTAGGTTTGTGTCAGCTTCTTAAATCTTTAGAATCATTTTAATTTCAATTGTTTTCATTTTCCCTCCCTGATTTTTGAATTTTATTTGATTTTTCTGGTATTAAGTCCTATAGACAGGGTCCTTTCCCATTTTTGCTTCCATGTGTCTAAATCTAGTCCAGATCTTATATTCTGCTCTTGTCTGGAGACCCTACTCTTTTTCCTGGTTGGTATCCAATGACTACATCACTTTATTCTTCTCTCTTTAGTTTTCTCTTTTCCTGCCATTTTATGGTGCTAATAATTTGGCTCTTTTTACCTAGGAAAAAAAATCACTGAGCTAACTTAGTACAATTGATACCAGTATCCCTAACAACCATCATAATGTCAAGTGTGTAAAGAATTGTGGCATTCATTTTTAGTTAGGTCTAATTATAAACAAAGGCTCTTTGGGTATTAAGTAAGTTCAAGAAATGTTTACAGCAGTGTTCCGGAAACCAGAAGGGACAAAGATTGTATTCTAATGGCTGTGGTAAGGATTGTACCATGGTACAAGTCCAAAGGCAGAAATGAGAGAAATAGAAGACACTGTGGTTGGAGCAAAGACGAATTGATTCCTTTTTAGTTGGAAAAAATAAGAAAGCTATAATATAAGAAGTATCACTTCAACAATGAGTCTTGATGCATGGGGTTGAATGGTGTATTAATATTCAGGGTTCTACAGAGAAAGAACCAATAAGGGGGAGAGAGAGAGAGAGAGAGAGAGAGAGAGAGAGAGAGAAGAATATTAAATGGGATTTATCGTAAGGAATTGACTCATAAAATTATTGAGACTGAGAAATCCCACATTGCAAGCTGAAGACCCAAAAAAGCCGGTGATGTAAATTCTAGTTTGAGTCTGTAGGTCTGAGAACCAAGAGTGTAGTACCAGTCCAAGAGCAGAAGACCATTGTCTCAGCTCAACAGTCAGGCAGAGAGAGAATTCAATTGCATTCATTTTTTAAATTACATTTGAGCACTCAATGGGTTGGATGATTCCCACCTACATTGGGGAGGACAATCTACTTTCCTCAGTCCACCAATCCAAGTGCTAATCTCTTCCAGAAACACCCTACAGACACACCAAAAATAACGCTTGACCAAATATCTGGGCATCTTCTGGCCCAGTCAAGTTAACACATAAATTTAACCATTGTAAATAGAGTTCAAGGGTAGGATAGAGTAAGAGGAAGGGGACAGAAAAGGCATGACAGACTAAGAGATTAGCAGAAGCAGCATGGAGAAAATGACTGGGTATTTAAGGGTTCTTGGGTTAATTTGCAAAGGGTTGTCCTAGGTTGTCCCATGTATTGTCTGTTTTGAAACAGAAAACAATTTGGTGGCTCTCTGTACATGACAAGGATTACAGAGTAAAGTAAAATGCCCTGAGTATTTGAAGTCCTTGAATGAAGAGGTCTACCTGAGAAAGTGACCATTTCTTACTAGCTCTGCTGCCATCATCCTGGACAAGTCCCCATCACCTCTCTCCTTGATATAGCTCTGAACTTGGGTCCCCATTTCTAACTTTGCTCCATTTACCACTCCCCAGGACAGCTGGAGTGATTCTGTTAAAACTTAGTGAGATCCTGCCATGTTGTTTGTACTCAAAACCCTCCAAAGACCTCGTCTCCCCCAGAGTAAAGCTCTAGTACTCCTTGTGACCCTCAAAGTGTCCTTCCCGCCTCCCCATCTCAGACTTCCTCTCTGGTATCTTGCCCTTCTTCACTCCTCAATGGCAACGCTGGCCACCTTGCTGTTTCTTACTCATGCAAGATTGACTCCTGCCTCAGGGACTTGGCAATTGCTGTCTCTGCTTGAGAGTGTTCTTCCCCCAAGATGCGTGTGAGGCTCATCTCCTCATTTCCTTTAGGTCTTCACTCAAGTCACTTTCTCAGTGAGGTCTTTCCTCAACACAGAATCTAAACTTTCAACTCTCACTCCCCACCCTTCACCCACATTTCATGTCACTCTTCTCTGCTTTTATTTTTAGAACTTTTAACTTATTTAATGTACTACATATTTTATTTATTTATTTATTTTTACTTTATGTCTCCCAGGGTAGAATGCAGACACCACGAAGGCAGGGAAGCTTGTCTGATTTGGTTACTGCTGTATCTCTCCAAGACCTAGAACAGTTCCTGAAACATTATGGATGCTAATAAATATGTCTTGGATGAATGAATAAATTAATGAATCCCCACTGGTATATATTTTGTATGCTAAATTACAAATGTAGTATTTTGATTTCATTATACAACATGGGAAATAATTATTCAAAAAATTTTAACATTTTGTAGTTACAAAGTTTGTAGTGCTCCATTGTGTAAAAAAAATATTTCTAAGATGGAAACTATTTCTTAAAATTTAATAAAAATTTTAAAATATTATAAGGAAATCAAAAGACAGCAGATATTTTCCATCTTGTCTTCTGACTGGGGTGCTGACTCTGTAACAATTAGCAACTTCATTAGTGACCATATGGCCGAATGATCTCACTATGGACCTTTGAATTAATTTGCATTTTCATTATAACTCTGCTTCTAAATTATATGTGTTATGTTTGGTCATTTATGTACTCTCAAAAGAATTGGAGAATTCTTATTTCATTGAAGAACATATATCTTGAGATGGAACCTAAGTAGTATGTACATTCCAAATTTTAAAACATTTAGATCACTAGATTATTAACAAAAATAAAAACAAAACTGAGTTGTTTGCTTTGTTTGATGTGCCTCTTGCCACTCTCCATGTATCTCTACAGGAGAACCTCTCATATGGTAATACCATTATTTGTTTACTAAGTAGATTTTGTGAAATTTAAAGAAAATCACCATTTGAAAGTTAATTATGTCTATTTAGGTTAAATTTCTCAGTGTAGGATAGACCTCTTAATTCAAAAAAATTGTCTGAGAACTTCTCTCCATCTCATCTACCATCCTTACAACCAAAACCGTATTAAATACAAGACCAGGCAGTAGCTGCTACCTTGGGAAAAGTATTACCAGACCATTATGGCTTAGGGGTGACTGACCTTCCCTGTCCACTGTCCTATAGATCTTGTCAGTGGGGAGGAAGCAGTGAATTAGAAAAGGGACTTGGAGTCTCCTGGGAGGAAAACACTCAACAAGAACAGGAAAGGAAATAATGCCACCTCCTGCGTGCACACGCATACACACACACACACCCACACACACACACACACACACACAGAAGATGGAGTTTGGGGTACAGGATGTTTATTAGGGGTCAACTCTTATGAGAGGAAGGAGAGGTAAGTAGGACTGGGCAGAGGAAAAATTTGAACTGTGATTCAGGTCTGACAATGCCCAGGCCAACCTGGCAGGGAGCCTGGCACGGAGCCTGGAGGTGAGTGTTACCTGTCAATGACCCATGTTGAAGTGAATTTGTTGGGCATTTTTATCTGTGCCTCATTCAGTCACTGGCTGTGGCTGCCCTGGGGTGAGGCTCCTTATCACACTTTCTCTTGGATCACTCACCCTGGGGAAGCCAGCTGTCCTGTTGTGAGACAGCCCTTCAGAGAGGCTCACTTGGTAAGGGGCTGCGGGACCACATCAGTAAGCTTGGAAGTGATGCTCCAAATCCCCCACATAGTAGAATCTTCAGATGAGACTGCAGCCCCAGTCAACAGCTTGATACAACCTCATGAGTGACCTTGAGCAAGAGGCACCCAGCTAAGCCATATGCTGATTCATGACCTATAAAAATTTGAGATAAAATTCTTGTTTTAAGCTGCTAAGTTTGGCGGATAGCTTGATAGCAGCAATTGATAGCTCATACAGCTGTGACAAACCCTGAAGGCAGCTAGTCCTTCCCTGGAGGAGAATCTGAGTGGCACATCTTAATATTCAGTATAGCCTCCCCCCGACCCCCGCATTTGTCCCTTGTATCCACTTTTTTGTATATGTTTGAGGAGCAGCTCCTCCAGGATTCTTGTGGGCCTGAAATTTAAAAGAGGGAGGTTAGCAGAATCAACTCCAGCCCCACTGCTGCAGTTGACCTCAGGGCCACAATTGCTGCTTTCTTTCCCCTGTACTCTTATTTTTAGATTTCTTGCACCCTTAGCCGTCACCTCTGCTGGTCTTGGTGGCTCATCTGGTAGCATTACCCAGACTGTCCTTCTTGAGTGTTCCAATCTCTTGGTCACCATGTTCTCATACCTGCATTGCTGTATCTGTCTATTTACACTTAGTTTGGCAAGAGAGTACCACAAGGCCCCCAGGTGGGTTAGCTGGGTCCTATAGGTATCTCTTCCGGCCCCCATTGTGTAACAGCAGTTCTGCCTCTTCCTGATGATCTAATTCAGTTATTCCTGACAAGATGATGACTCCTCTGCCTGCCCCAGATCCCTAGACAGCAGTCATAGCTTACAGGCTTGCATGTTTTCCTCTGGTAAAATTGTCACCCTTTTGTAGATCAGCACTTTTAACCCTGCAGAGTGCAGAGTTGAAGGGACAGGGAGCACAAAGTTCCCCATGGATCTTTGGTTATGATTGTAAATGGGGCAGTGAAGACTCAGTTGTCAATTGATTGTTAATGATGGTGGTCCCCATGTTTGGGAGTGAGTCCCCTAGGGCATTCCTTTCCTTTTCATATACAAAAAGGGACATCCCTTGGGATGCCTAAGGGAAGGTGATTTCATCACACTCTCCTTTAAGGCCTGGCCTCGTTGGCTATGTCATTCAGTTCTTCCCGTAAAATTAGGCTGGGGTTGTTGTTGAGCAAAAGATACAGAGGTTTGGCTGTAAGAGAGAAATTTGGAATCCAAGTTCAGCAATTACCAACTGGTCTGAGAAAACCTGGCAGTTGGTGCTAAGTTTTGGGTTTGGGGACACTTAGGACACCATGAAATCTATCTGGATCTAGGTGTAGATCTCGTTCTGATATCAGATGCCCTAAATATCAAACCTGAGTTTGGGAAAATAGTAATTTTTTTGGCAATCTTATGTCCCTTTAAGGCTAAAAGCTTTAGCAAGTAGATGGTGTCTTCCTGTGAGGAGGCTTGAGAAGAAGAGCAAAAAGGCAAATCATCCACATATTATACCAAAGTAAAACTCTAGGGAACTTTACGTCATCCAGTTCAGCCTTTAGAATTTGCAAAAAATAAGGACTCTTAGTATAACCTTGAGGCATTACTGTCCAGGTGAATTGTTTTTCCTCCCAAGTGAAGGCAAAAAGGTATTGGCTAGCTTCATCAGCTGGAATAGTAAAGAATACACTGTGTAAATCAGTTACAGTAAAGAATTTACTTCCGGTGGGAATGGATGTTAGTAATGTGTGAGGGTTAGGAACAGCAGGGTGTTGAGGGATAATAATGCTGTTTATCGTTCGCGGTCCTGGATAAACCTCCACCCTTGGCCTTTAGGTTTTCTCACTGGTAAAATGAGAGTGTTCCAAGGGCTAGTAAAAGGGATCATGAAGACTTGAGCCTTGTAATCTTTTATTATGAGTTTTATGCCTTGAAGGGCTTCTTCACTTGTAGGATATTGATTAATTCTGGGGAGAGGTTTGTGAGGTCTATTTGAATTTTGATGGGAGATACACTGTGAATTTTGCCAACATCAGTTGGAGATTTTGCCCATAAGGAAAGTGGTAGCTGATTTAATAGGGTCAAATGATCAGTGTTTCCAGAATCTGCTCTCGTACCAGCAGAGATGGAACAAATAAAAGATGTCAAAGTGTCATTTAATTCACCTGGTTGGTTACTTTGATGACAACTGTCAAATTCTAGAATTATTGAATACTTCCCCCTTTTGGGAGAAAGAAATTCTAGCATTATACTTCTCTAAGAAGTCTTGATGTAATAAATGGATAAGGGCAGAGGAACTAAGGAGAAAAGGGTGTATATCTCTCAAAGGGCCTAAAAAAAAGGAAATACATTCAGAGACAGGAACCTCTTGAGTTTCATGAGAAATCCCAACTATTTGAACTGAGTTAGTACTCCGAGGCAGGGGCTATTTTATAGTAGTGGGGTTGAGCACCAAGAGTGTAGCTCTAGTCAATTATAAGTGGAAGAGATTCATCCCCAATCTGGAGAAATGTTTCTCTAAACTGATTAAGAAGAAGGATTGGGAAGAGCCCCTGTAGTTCCTCAGAGCCCTGTCATTGAGAATTAGGAAGACAAAGAAAAGGCTGGTTAGAGGGCTGAAGGTACCTAAAGCTCTTAAATTTGTAACAATCTCTTTTCTAACATTCTGGCTCTTTGCAATAATAGCAGAAACTTGGAGGGTTTTGGTTTTGTTTAGAAGCCTTCCTTTGTTGGAGTTGAAGATTAAGAGTTTTATCGTTCTTCCTTGGAGGTAACTCATTTAGAGTATGAGAGAACTGGTATGCCAGATTAACTAAATCTGAAGTGGACATAGTTTCCCATTCCATCGTGGTCTTTTGTATTAAAAGGGAAAGGTCCTGGTTGTGCCTATGAATAAAGAGTTAGAAGCTACCCAGGTGGAATCAACATCTTAAGGAAGATCAGAATTTTCTTTAAAAACATTCTGAAGTCGATTGTGATAATAATGAACAGATCAGTCAGATTTTTGTGTACAAGCATGAAGTTTGTTCCAATCAACAGGCTTTGGAAAGCCCCTCGGAATTGCTCGATGAAGTCGCCTAGAGACTGTCTAAGCCTAATCATATAATAAGTTAGCTGGCTGGTTTCCCAGTTGTAATTCTAGATACCTTTCAGGATTTTCCCAGTTAGCATTTTCATCCAATGCTGGGCCTGGCCGTCACTGACAAGCATATGAACTAGCTGATATAAATCAGAGAAACCAGGTTGATAAATGTGAATGACTATATTGAACTCCTCAGAAAATATGTGAGGATCTTAGGTTACCTTGGGAGAATCTTTGTTGGTGGCTTACAGTTCAACTTTAGTCCAGGGAATATAAGAAATTAAGAGTTTAGCTTCTGGATCCTCAGAAGGCTTAATTTTAGAGGAAGAGATTCTGACAATTTCAGAGGAAAAGGGAGTAGGGAGAGTTTCGGAGAAAAGGGGAAATTTGGTGAAATAATTAGTATGGGGACTTGAGGTTATAGTGGAGACACGGGAGTAGAAGGAATGGAAGAAGGTGGCAATGGAGGCAGAGTCTTGCCACGAGGAGCTAAGGGAGAGAGACAAGATGGCACCAGAGGTGCAACCCGAGACAAAAAAGCCAAGGAAGAAGAGCCTCGGGCTTCAGGAGTCATTTTATCTTTTTTCAATCGTTTGTTTGCCTCGGTTAATCTTAAAATAGTATTTTGCAGAGGGGGAAATTTAGATTCCTGATAAGGTTGAGAAACCTCAAATTACCATTTGAAATAAACATTCCACTCAGTTCTGGAAATTTTTGAGCTATTATAGTCCAATTCAGTTTCAAGGAAATTAAGTTTGGAAATTTCAGAAGTTCCCCATAATGGCCATTGGTATTCTAAACTGCCTTTGGTCAGGTCAGTCCATTTGGTTAGAAATGCACATAAAGAAGAACTGCCGTTTTTGAACATGAAATAGGCTGGAATCCCTGTAGGTGGCTCAAAATACTTAGGTAACTGGGATCCCATTTTCTAGAGGTTTTTCCTCTAGAATAAAGAACAATTTTCAAATGGCTTGAACAGCTTAAAGCACGAGCAGCTCAGTTCAAACAGCTTGCAAGCCTGACTACCAGCCAGTTCAAAGGAAATAGCTTTTTTTCTGGAGGAGCCATATCAAAGGCTTTATCAGCCAGCTTCCAGAGAATAGCCCTCCCTAAGGAGAGGCCAGCAGCTGAGCTGGCACAGTTTCATTTGAAGCAGCCCTTTCCTGAGGGAGTTGGGCTGAAGGCATTTTCAGCCAGCTTTAGTTGAAACAGTCTGATCTCAAAATCAGACTGAAGTGCCAAACTAGTCCTCACATACAGAACAAGGCCTTAACCAGAAAGACGAATCCTTTAAATAAATCTTGAATAAAGCCTGGAGAGCTTCAAATGCAAGGAGAGCGTGGCCTCAATTCCAGGAGAAAGCCCTATCTTCAAATTCCAGGGTCAGAGAGAAAAACAGTGAGTGACAACGGGCTCAGTTGTGGATACCACACCTGTTTGCTCACCAGCCCCAGAGCCATCGGGAATTTTCTCTGGTCCCACCAAAATGTTGACCTAAAATAAATAGGCTGCCAGATATTTCTCCAGCAAAGATGGAGTTATACAGGATCAGCAGAGAATTGCAGTTTGGGGTCTGCACCCATGTTGAGCCACATGCAAGAACCCCCACGGCAAGGGAAGGAGAATGCTTTTAGAGAGAGGAGAAAGAAGTTGGGAGGGCTGTAGTAAACAGTCTGTGGCTTTTCACTGGCTGAGTCTTTGCCAGGAAAGAAGAGGAGTCTTTCTTCTTCCTGTTGGGCTCTGCTGTCACCATGGGGCATGAGAACTTCCACTTCTGGTCTCCTAACTCTGTTTAGTTGAGGTCTTTATTTATTAGTTTTTTTTTTATAGATTCCATACTTTGGATCAGGCCTTTCATAATCCCTCATATAGAGTGCTGCCTGAGGCCCTGGGCAAAAACAGCAAACCCGTACCGGAATACATGTTGTATCTTGTCCTATGAACATAAACTAATGGTCCCTTCTGGATGGAGATGGCTCATGTAGCTAGATGGGCGCCTTGAACAATGCCATATCAGGGGTTCCACATTGATGTCTATTGTTGGCAGGTTGGAAATCAGTAGCTAAACAGGCCTTGATAAGTGGGAGTCCATGATGTTAGCACGTTCATGTTCTTTTCTGCCACTGTGACCACTTTATTCATCTGTTCCTCAAGCCAGCGCTGAAGTGGCTGATGACAGAGCCTGGCTGACATTAATTGGCTAAGTTATCTTGCCTACTTGGTTGATTACTTCATCTTCTGTGGTAGATGTTCTTTAGTGGGCATCTTCACACTTTATACCCATTCACATATGTCCATCTCATACATAATCCACATGTTTAATCCAGCCTCCTTATCCCCAAACTTCTCATCTTTTTCTTTCCATATCCCTGAAGAGTTGGTTGGGCCTTTCACCATTGCCTATAAGTCTGAATGTATTATAACCTCACTCATTTTATCCAAAATGAAGACAAGGTACACTGCACCTTATCTGTTCATTTGGAGGATTTTCCTCCTCCTCTAGGTCATCATTCAAGACTCCCCATACAGCTGTAAGAATGAGCCAAAGGAGAGGGGCATGGTGTAACAGTGGTTGATTCCAGTTCTGTTTGTGCTCAGTTGCAGATGTACCATTTCACTTTATTATGGATTGCTTCTGGGTCCACAGTACCTTGTCATTTGGTGGATCTTATAGGTCTCAACTCATTATGGACAGTTCCAGACATATGTTCACTTTGTGAGTCATAGTCAGACATTCCATCTTTACCGAAGCCCAGTAACATGCCAGGAATTATTTTTCAGAAGATGTATAACTTCATACTGCAAGTGGCAATACCTTGCCCCAAAACTCGGAGGACCCACTTTATGATTCTCCCATCGGGACTTGGCATATGGCGTCTTTTCCCACCACTGATACCTCCCACACCACAAGGTGGACCAGATAATATGGTCCAAGTGTGAGGGCTGCTTGTACTGTAGCCAAGACCTGCAGCAGAGCTTTTTCCTGCTTTGCAACTCACTTAAAGCTGATAGTCTTATCATCCTGGATATTGATGTGGAATGCACTGATTCCAGAGATGGAAGAGGCCCACCAGCATGGTGATTCTTTATCTAAATGATCACATCTTGAGCATCGTGGTAAGATGCACAAGATATGCAAATTTGTTGTTTACTTTGAAGAGGATGTCTTGACATACCTTGACCATTGGGCTCCTAAAAATTTATGGTTGTAGTGGGTCCCTGTATCTTAATAAAGTTTATTTCCTTCCGTCTGGAGTGCATGTGACTTACTGAAACCTTCAATATGCTAGTTGTCTCTTCCTCATCTGGCCCAACCAACAAAAAGTCACCAGTATAATGGATCAAGTGGTGTTTTGCATGATGTCCAGATCATCCTACATGCATGAAAGAAGGCTAGAGAAATGACATAGTTCTAGGGCAAAACTGAAGACTCTCCTTGCTTACTCCCATTTCTTCCTTTGTCTGTCACAGGAGTTTCTCCCAATAAATCTCTCCCATTTCTAATCATAATTTAGCATCTGTTTCTCAGAGCACCTGATCTGGCACATGCCCCACTCTTCCAGGGGTACCTTGACATTTCAGTTCTCCAGATATCAGTGTCAACTCTGACCTTGTGTGTGACTGTCCTTAAAATGTCTGGACTTATCTTATTTTCTACAAGGTACAGTTGTCTGAGTAAATGACCATAGATCCCTTTGGGGAAGGAATGGGGGAATCATTATTGTGTAAACTTGATGTAGTGTGCAGGGTCCTCCCTTCTAAGAATCCAGCCACCCCTTCAGTCATTGTGTTACGGGTCTGTGAAATAGCTCAGGTTTGAAAACTGAATAAAGGATTGTAACTTTTTATTGGGACAACAGTTTTCGGGCTTCTGGTTATTCATGCTTGAGTTCTTCTGCTATTATAAATTGAGAAGTACCCTTGTTGGCTACACATTTTTGTGACCCTTAGGGTGTTGTGTTCTGTTACTATCTCTATAACTCTTTGCAGCTCAGGTCTTCTTGGCTGCAACTCTGACCTGCTTGGTCATTACAATGATTGCAACTCCTTGACTTCTGGAGGTTAAGCACTGCTATCTAGCTCTATGGTTGTAGGGTCCTATTACCTCTTTTGCTATCAACAAACCAATTTATATAACAACTTTCCTATTGTCGATCTTGAATTTAAGACGAGAGCCACCACCAAACTTTTTGGTGGTGCTGTTGTCCCTGTCGCCATCGCATTCCTATAACCATGGTATATATATAGTGTGTCTTCTGGGCATTGCCATGGAACATGATCATTTGGTGTGTCTTCCAACCTCACATGATATATTCATTCCCAAATGCCCACTTCCCTGAGCACTTTATTCCCTTCCTCCACTGTCTGCCATGACAATTATGACATATTGACTTCCCTCAGAATGAGCCATCACTTTTTCCATGCTTCTAGGATCCATCCTAGTAGCGACTTCACTCTTTTCCTTGGGGGTTTTGTTAGTGTGTATCTGAATAGAGAGCTCCAAAGTCAGTAGACTCTTCCCTATCCAACTTAATGTTCTGGTCCCCCGATCAAATACCTCGGATCCACTTCCATGCTTATTCTCCTTGTTCCTATCAGTTCACATGGACTAGGTCTTCTAGCAACTTTGGGGTTTTTCCAACAAACCCACACATTTCTCCGAACTGCACATAATAGACCTGCCTTGGTTTTGTGTTTAGCCTTCTTTGAAATAAAGTCATTCATACTATTGAGTACTAGGCTTGATCCTCATTTTTTTCTGCCCTTCCCTGTGAATAATGAGAACTTCTTTGTATGTATGTAACCAAAGAGGTTCACTCCTTTCATACCTGGATTTCAATTGGCTGTCACTCACCCTTCACTTTATAATATCTTTCTTTAGAGTATCAATGGCACTTAGAAATAGTCATCTAATTGTGTTATAGCTACTATTTCTTCTATATGTCTCAAATACCTGATAGGCTGTACCCAGTGCACTTGTACACCCACCTAATTTACCACCAGTGAAAGTTTTAATGACTGGGCTACCACTTTGTGCCAGGGGCTGTTGGTGCTTCACCTCCACCAATGATGAGACATTCATTGCCAGCTGTGCATAAGTGATCCAGCTTTGAAACCATCTTATTGCCTGCTTTCTCACACCACTCCTGAAAACAACCGTCACTTCTGAGACACTAAGATGGAGTCTGAGATGCAAGATGTTTATTAGGGATCAACACTTGTAAAAGGAAGGGAGAAGAAGCAGTATTGGAAAGAGAAAAAACAAACAAACCAACAGTGAATGAGCCCAGCCAAGTCTCAGCCCACCTTGCAGAAAGTTCTGGAATGAGTATTGCCCATCAGAGCAGATGGCTGGGCTTTTATATCCCTGGCTCACTCAGTGACTGGATGTGGGTTGCCCCAAGAAGGGCGGGATGTGGGGCCAAGCAACTCTTCGCAGCCGAGGCAGACAACCAGAAGCACTGAGAGCTGGCAGCCATCTGCTGACCATCTTGCCTGCAGCTGGGTAGCCTGTCTTTCTTTGAAAGGAGCTCTGTATTGCGCATCTCAGTGTATACCACAGAGAATCTGCACTGTTAACCAGAGTTCAATAGCCAGGTCTTGGTGAATGGTTGTTTCAAGACCTGAATTTACTTCTCACTCAGGCAAACTGGCATTGGGGTAAGGGTTGTATTCTGGAAACAATGGGCTTATGAGTTTAGAGCATGGAGTCACAATCTATGTTGCCTAAGCATTGGGTACCTTTGACCTTGGGTACCACTAGAAGTTGCATTCTCCTTCCTGAAGAAATCACTGTGATCTGTGCAGATATATGGGCCAGCAAGGTTACTTCTGAAGCCAGTGGATAGGAAAGCATTAAAATTTACAGAACAACAACTCTGTGAATATACTGAAACCCACTGAATTGCACTTTTTAAATGGGTGAATTATAGTATATCTGAATTATATCTCAGTAAAGTTGTTAAAAATTTTTTTGTAGAACAAGTTTTCAACTCATCTAGTTCTAGCCAAAAAGTCAAATCATTCCCAGTCTGGCTTTCTGGGGAACTTCTTACAGCCTCAGGTAATCACCTCATTTTGTTTCAAAGGAAAACTGAGGAAGCCTTCCAGATATGCTGTGCAAGGAAGGGTGAAGAGGGGAGAGATACTAGAGGGCCAGCTATTTTTGACAAAGAAGGTTTTCCAGCAATTATTTTTAAGTATTAAAACAGATATGACAATTTATATCCCGGGCTGGTAAAGAGGGTCAACCAAATACACATGCTTGTATGTTAGTCTTTTTTAAGGAACTTCCTTGGTAAGATGTTTCTTTTCCAGAACGGTTTCCAAAGACTTACTCTAAGCTTCTTGAGGATAGTGAGAACATTGACTGGTGCTTTAAGACTGTTGATTCATTCTTTCAGTTGGCATTTATTCAAAAAGTAATTTTGTGTATCTACTAAACAGTGGACATTAAGCTGGCCACTATAAATACAGAATTGATTGGGATGGTCCCTGTCTTCATAGAGGGGAAGATAATGAAAATTTAGAATTATAGTATATTTTGCTGTACCCTGTAATAGATGCATGGAGAGAGTGCATGGGGACGAAAAATAGAGTAAGATCTTTTTGATGTTTTGTTTAAATCGCTTGTAATAAGATTTGTGCTTGCAAAAACTGTGTTTGGCTTACAAAACTTAAATGGTTTCTTAACAGTATTTACTCTTTTCCTTTTTCTTCCTTTTGCCTTCCAGTTTCCTTCTGGGTTCTTTTAGCTTTCCTTAAGAAACACAAAATCTGGTTAGAGAAAAATATGCCTGCCTAGGTACACACTATCACGAAAACACCAAACTAAGTAACCAAAACAGGAGGCAGGGGTATTATGCTAGTAACTGCTTCTGATTAACTCTTCACTGAACTATTGTGATCTTTAGGAGAATATGCATGCAAAACACTTCAAGAGCCTGGTACCTCTAATAGGGAAGAGTTGTAAAGGTTGGAGGTGGGGCAGAATCTGATTTTGTTTTCTGAGCAGATGTGCCTAGAGGTATTGAGGATTAAAAAGTGTTAGAATGAGAAGAAATTGTATAGATCCACCATCATTTGTATCCTGAGAAACACCCTATTCCTAACGGAGGTCCTGAGGGGTTTTAGGATTTGTTTCATGGGGCACAGTATTTGAACTGTGGAGGGGCGCTGGCTCTACCACAGGCACACCCCGCTGACCCGTCACACCCATGTACAGAGCTGCTCTGATCCAGGTTGGCATCGCAGCAGATGGCCAGGGCCAGCAGTGGGAGCAGTTCTTACTAGGGATTTTACAAAATGACTCAGACCTGGCCAGAACCAGAAATATCTAAATCCCATTCCAGTGTGATTTGTGATCTAAAACGTTGCATAAAAATAGCATCAACTGCTTCAACACTAAAGGAATAATTACTAATAGCTTTTTAGATAGATGTTAAAGTACTCTTCTTGTGGAGTGCACATAGGATTTCTTTCTTTTTTCCTTATCGAATATGACCTCTATTTAATAAAATCTATTTCTCCTCCAGTCCTGGACCACAGATGCAATACTTGCGTAATGCAGTGTAGTGTGGCTGGCAGTTGCCAAGGGCCCTAAATAATGCACCTCAGTAAAGCACTGTGATCCCATTGCCTGTTGCATATGGGCTGCTGTGAACCAATCTGACACCAGCTGCAGGCTATTTCTACTCAGTGGTTCAGCATACTGGGAATGAGATACCAAGGTTTCCTCGGGCAAACCAACAGGTCAAAGCTAGGATGTGTGGCCAAAAGTCATTATTTATTATGAAAGTTTAATGGACATAGAAATAAATGAGAAGAAAAAATTAGTTAACAAGCATGTACATCATTTCAGATATTAATATTAATTATCATAGTTATCAAAGTTTTATAAAAGGATTTTATGTTCTGCTTCAATATTATGAAAATAGTTAGCTTGTGTCTGTTACCTAAGGTTGTGAGGGCAGAATTGGGTCCATATTTGGCCCTTATCTGAATTCACAAAAATCCTAAGACAACTCGTATAAGGGCATATACAAATGTTTTTTCTTTTTGTTATCAGACAAGAGCTAATCATAGGTGTTGGAAAATATACAATTTAAAATATCGCAACATGTCGAGGACAGACTTTATGAAACCAATTCTTCTGATATTTTGAGATTTACTTTGGAGTCAACATAGTCATCAATTACAAGATTCAGAGTTGCTGAGTATGATTTTCTCTCCATTGTTGGATTAGTTGGTTAACCTGATTGGGAACGAAATTGTTTACTGAATGTGATGGTGAAGTGACATTTTTGCAGACACTCGCCCTTTGGGAAAGATGGCTATACTTTTGGATGTGGTAAGTGACTTGCTTTAAAATGATAGTATCACAAATATTTTGAGGATAATAACTACTGAGAAGTTGAAGGAAGAAAATTCACACTTGCTTTCATAACTTTTAAATCACCACTTTTCCTAAGCATTTAAGAAGTAGATATTCAAAAGGTTGTTAGATAAATATGCTTTATATACCTTTCTAGTTTACTGGAAGTATTAGTATTATGTGTTCCAGTATTTTCAGTTCCAGTTAATCATTAGAAGATGTAATGAACTTTTTTTGTCATGTGTTTTTATCTGGCTGGAACTTTAAAATATGAGCTTTATAAATGATGTGTTGGCACCTCTGCTACCTGGATTATTCTGGAGAGAGAGTAATCAAGGTATTAGATGCTCTGGAATCCTTAAGGCAGTTTGTCATGATCTCACTTTTCTGTTTCCACTTTTAATTCATCTTCAACCTATTACATTAGACAGTCTTCTGTCTTGCTCTGGCTTCAGCCCCAACTTGTTTTGACTTTTCTCTGTCTCCTGCTGCCCTGTATTCCTTTTCCTTTGACCTCAGCCCTAATACCAACTCTATTCCTAACCCTCAATCGTCTATCTCCCTTTCTGGCCTCAGTCACAATCCAAAATTTTTCAGGATTAAGCAAACATCAAAAATACTGGCAAACTAAGACTGAGAGTATTTGCCACATCCTTGCTTTAAAATTAAACCAGTAGAACTTGGGCAAAGCAAAAAGAACATTTGATTTTTGTCTAATGTGTATGCCATTTTTTGCCATTTTTATTTCACCTTGCTCAAATATAGTGAAAAATTAATCCTGCTCTTAGAAAAACAGCTGGGAAATACTGTTTCAATTTTTCTACTTGTTAAATTTGTAAATCCAAGTTAGTTGAATTTCTACTGAAATGATAAAATAATCTCAATGCTATCTTTTTCTTTTTAGAAGTATTTTGTGATTGTCATGCTGTGTGGAGGCTATTAACTGCAAATCATTCTTTGACTTTCTTGCAATGTTTTAGTGTACTGCTCCAGTATGAACTAATTAAGAAAATTTTGTTTTAAACTGTAGCTTAGGTAAAAACTTCATTCTCACAAGGGAAACACAGTGGCAAATCAAATTCTTTTCAGTATTAAATAAAGGTGAATTCCTCAAAAATGATAATAGGAAAACACTTTTCAAAAGATTATGTGACCCAGTTGTTTAGAAACCTAAATATTTAGAGATAACTGTGCTACTAAGGAGTTAAAGAAGGTATGGTTAATTAAAAAACAAAACATCAGTGTTGCCATAAAAATCTCAAGTCACACTATAGATGTTTTTTTAATAAAAAGGTGAGGGCTTCATTTGAAAAATATTTTACCGTGTAAGGATTAGTAGTTTTTATTTATCATTGTGTTTGTAGGCTGTGTTTATAGATGACATACTTATAGGCTCTGATGTGAATGAGGTAAAATGACACCCCAATTGTGGGCTAACCTTTTAGAATATGTATTACTTAATTCTTATTCTTAATGTCACAACAGTTGATCACTTACCCTACTGACATTTTATTAACATTTGCAGTCATTTATTAAAAGAAGTTTTATTTTGTTGTTGTTTTTTCAACTGTGAAGCAAAGATTTATTCTGACTACTCTTTTTCTTTATTTAGAGTCCCTCACTTCAGGTCATGATGTGGCTGAGGGGACTAGATAAAGACAGGTTTTCACTGTAATTTTCAGGTTCAGACACCTCCCACATCAGCTTTCTGTTACTAAAGTATTCAAACCATGCTTTGCGTGATGGTCACTCGGAGTCCTGATTTAAGTTGAAGCCAAGCTTGTGTAATAATGGCAAGAATTAATATAAAGTATGCTAACATTGTTCGGAATTTATCACAGTTCATAGAAATGGGACGTACTAACGAACCACTAACATATTTTTTCCTGAAGCATGATGCCTAAAAGGTCAAATTTGCATATGATAAAAGAGCAGGAGGCTAATTAAAGAATCCATAATCTTTTTTTTTTAACATCTTTACTGGAGTATAATTGCTTTACAATGGTGTGTTAGTTTCTGCTGTATAACAAAGTGAATCAGCTATACATATACATATATCCCCATATATCCTCCCTCTTGCATCTCCCTCCCACCCTCCCTATCCCACCCCTCTAGGTGGTCACAAAGCACCGAGCTGATCTCCCTGTGCTATGTGGCTGCTTCTCACTAGCTATCTATTTTACATTTGGTAGGGTGTATATGTCCATGCCACTCTCTCACTTCATCCCAGCTTACACTTCCCCTTCCCCATGTCCTCAAGTCCATTCTCTACATCTGTGTCTTTATTCCTGTCCTGCCTTTAGGTTCATCAGAACCTTTTTTTTTTTTTTAGATTTCATATATATGTGTAAACATATGGTATTTGTTTTTCTCTTTCTGACTTACTTCACTCTGTATGACAGACTCTATGTCCATCCACCTAACTACAAATAACTCAATTTCATTTCTTTTTATGGCTGAGTAATATTCCATTGTATATATGTGCCACATCTTCTTTATCCATTCATCTGTCGATGGACACCTAGGTTGCTTCCATGCCCTGGCTTTTGTACATAGAGCTGCAATGAACATTGTGGTACATGACTCTTTTTGAATTATGGTTTTCTCAGGGTATATGCCCAGTAGTGGGATTGCTGAGTCATATGGTAGTTCTATTTTTAGTTTTTTAAGGAACCTCCATATTGTTCTCCATAGTGGCTGTATCAATTTACATTCCCACCAGCAGTGCAAGAGGGTTCCCTTTTCTCCACACCCTCTCCAGCATTTATTGTTTGTAGATTTTTTGATGATGATCATTCTGACTGCTGTGAGGTGATACCTCATTGTGGTTTTGATTCGCATTTCTCTAATGATTAGTGATGTTGAGCATCTTTTCATATGTTTGTTGGTAATCTGTATATCTTCTTTGGAGAAATGTCTATTTAGGTCTTCTGCCCATTTTTGGATTGGGTTGTTTGTTTTTTTTGATACTGAGTTGCATGAGCTGCTTGTATATTTTGGAAATTAATCCTTTGTCAGTTGCTTCTTTTGCAAATATTTTCTCCCATTCTGAGCATTGTCTTTTTGTCTTTTTTATGGTTTCCTTTGCTGTGCAAAAGGTTTTAAGCTTCATTAGGTCCCATTTGTTTATTTTTGTTTTTATTTCCATTTCTCTAGGAGGTGGGTCAAAAAGGATCTTGGTGTGATTTATGGCATAGAGTGTTCTGCCTGTGTTTTCCTCTTAAGAGTTTTATAGTGCCTGGCCTTACATTTAGGTCTTTAATCCATTTTGAGTTTATTTTTGTGTATGGTGTTAGGAAGTGTTCTAATTTCATTCTTTTACGTGTAGCTGTCCAGTTCTCCCAGCACCACTTATTGAAGAGGCTGTCTTTTCTCCATTGTATATTCTTGCCCTCCTTTATCAAAGATAAGGTGACCATATGTGCGTGGGTTTATCTCTGGGCTTTCTATCCTGTTCCACTGATCTATATTTCTGTTTTTGTGCCAGTACCATACTGTCTTGATTACTGTAGCTTTGTAGACTTTCTGAAGTCCAGGAGCCTGATTCCTCCGGCTCCGTTTTTCTTTCTCAAGATTGCTTTGGCTATTTGGGGTCTTTTGTGTTTCCATACAAATTGTGCAGTTTTTTGTCCTAGTTCTGTGAAAAATGCCATTGGTAGTTTGATAGGGATTGCATTGAATCTTTAGATTGCTTTGGGTAGTATAGTCATTTTCACAGTGTTGATTCTTCCAATCCAAGAACATAGTATATGTCTCCATCTGTTTATATCATCTTTAATTTCTTTCATCAGTGTTTTATAGTTTTCTGCATACAGGTCTTTTGTCTTCTTAGGTAGGTTTATTCCTAGGTATTTTATTCTTTTTGTTGCAGTGGTAGATGGAAATGTTTCCTTAATTTCTCTTTCACATTTTTCATCATCAGTGTATAGGAATGCAAAAGATTTCTGTGCATTAATTTTGTATCCTGCTACTCTACCAAATTCATTGATTAGCTCTAGTAGTTTCCTGGTAGCATCTTTAGGATTCTTTATGTATAGTATCATGTCATCTGCAAACAGTGACAGTTTTACTTCTTCTTTTCCGATTTGGAAGAATCCATAATCTTTTGATCTTCTGGATCCTAAAATCACACCAGTCTGGCAACTAACCATTTGGTAATGGGACCTATGGGGCACTAGAAAGTTTTCCGTATGTGGTATTATTTGTCATGTTCATGAGCACTTGTATCTCATGGCTCAAGTGTTCTAGTCAATGTCAACATCTAATGCATGGAGGAAGAATAGGAGGAACTGCTGAGTAGAGTGGGTAGACACTCATGTTTTGGAGCCAGACAGAGCAAGTTCTCTGCCTCTGATACCTTGCGTATGACCTTTCTATGTCTTGATTTGCTCAACTGTAAAATAGGAATGTAATAATAACTGCATCTTACGAGGCTAATACTAAATGAGATAATTCAGGGAAAGTGCATAGTACAGTACCTTGCCTGTAGTAAATATTAAATAAATATGAGTGTTATTACTAGCAATATTGTATTGTTATAATTTTAGATGTTGCTACCTTAACTATAGCATGAGTTTCCCTGTGTAATAAGGCTCCTAGTTAAATTGTCTAGACTCCAGATATGGAAATTTCGTTTAGATAGTCACACCTCCCTATCACCTCACAACAGGAGTTCAGGGATTTTTTTAAAAAGTAACTTTGATGAAGGTTTCAGCACCAATTTGTTCAGTATTTAGTTGGAACATACACAAGAATATCTATGTAGTTTCTTAGTCATTATGTAAACTCTATGTAGTATTTCCTTTGTCAGGTAGGAGTGGAGGGAAGTTTCTTCAGTGGTTTTCAAAGTGTGGTTCCCAGATCAGCAGCATCACAGGTGCCTGGGAACTTGTTAGAACTTGGTCCCCACCACCCTCGACCTCCTGAATCAGAAATTCTAGAGTGGAGCCCAGCAAGCTGTGTTTGAACAAGCTTTCCTGATGATTCCAGATCCACAGTGAAGTTTGGGATCCACTGCTTTAGTGTTTCTAGCAACAGGGGGCTGGAGATACTAATGGTTGTTATGTAGAAATTATATGAGGAAAATCCTTTAAATTGATGAGATAATCCCTGGTTTATAGTCTTTTACTGAGAGAACAAATTTCACCAGTGAATATTCATCTGTGGGGTGGGCCAAAGAGAAGAACCTGAGGGTGGGTAGATTCAGGAGAAAGAAAGGTAAACGGTTACATCTCAAAGGGCTCAGTGTTTGTTTGAAGAATCCTTGCTGTTGAAGGCTGCCCCTGGAATTATGTTAGAGTAGCAAAAGCAACACTTATGGTACATAAAATAGAATTAAAATAGTTGGTTTCCTAGCTTGTATTCTTCATTTTCTTCGATTTAACTTTTAAGGGATTATGGTCAGTTTAAAGTGTTTTAAAATCAAAATAGAAAAAAAAAGAATCAAGATAGAAATTTAAAAACTGGGTGAGAAAATGAACAGATAGTGGAAGTGCTAAAGAAGCTAAAGAATTTTCCTACTCAAGGTTAAACGTGGAAGGAAATTTCTAGAATATGAATCTGGAGTCTAGGCACTGTTTAGTCCTCATTTCAGCCCTACCTAATTCAGTTACCTGCGCATTTTCTAAATGGAGGAATAATTGGCCTAAGAAGTCAGTGTAGTGTAATGAGAAAAGCCCGTTCTTTAGAAATAAAATAGACATGGGTCTGAATCTCACTTACTAGCTATTGACTTTAGGCAAATTATTCAAAGTTCCAAGAGTCAGGTTTTTAATTTATAAAATAGGGCTAATGTTGCCTACTCTTTAGGATGGTGGTTCCCCAAATGAGGAGGGGGCAGCACTTTCCCTTGGAGGGAGTTTTTGGTGGTCACAGGATTGCCGTTCAGTAGGCAGGGGCCAGGGGTGCTGGGCCCCTTGCAGTGTGTGAGACAGTCCCAGCATGGAGGACTGTACCATGTCCTGCACTAATTTTCAGTGCCCCCGAGACATTTATGTAAGTGAAAATCTTCATAATTATCTAAGCCTAGAACCTAACTGTGTTTTGCATATGAACATATTTTTGCACAATTTAAAAATACACTGACTTTTCCAGTAATGTAAATTACTATGATGTAAATTGAGGGAAGATAATATTTTGTTTTGTTTGTGCTTTCTTATCAAAAGTTGTTCACCTTTTGGAAAAAAAATCACATAGCCAGCAGCAACTCTCTGCATAATATTTGATCTTCAGTTAAACAGCCTTATCAGACTGTTTTTGAGGGGGCTTCATTCACAGTGCTATTACCTATGGGTGTAAACCACTGACTATCTCATTGTGTCTTCTAATAATTATGCCTGGCATTTCCTCATTCAAGTAAAGTAACTGAAGTGTATTAATGTAAAATATTATTTTAATATAAATTACTTTCTTTTTATTTCTCCTTTATATTCTAGCTAGAACATTATACTAATTTTTAAAAAGTATGTGTGCAGGTAAGTTATATCAGCTATGAATTTCATTTCAAGATAGTAAATGTGGAATGACACAATATTGTTCTGAAAAGGAGATGTTACATCTGAAGGCTGGGTGTGCTTTCAACTTGAGAGGATTAGATGAGGCAATGTTAGTAAGTGGTTAACATAATATCTAGTACATAGTATGTGCTCATACGTAGTAGCGTAGTAGGTATTATTACCATAATTAGGAGGCAGTGGCGCTGGTGGGATTGGATACCAGTGTAAGTCAGGGCAAGATGCCCGTTCACAGGCCAGGAAGTCTGTTTCTTGCCTGGGAATGCAGATCTGGGCCAGCCCCATGCTGGGCATGTACCCATTGGGACCTCTATTTCAGGATGATGGTGAGAGCAGCCTGGGAGTTCTGAACTTAATCTTGAGACCCTAAGAGAAGAAGGAGACAGGGAATGATTGCAAGATTAGGAATTAGATTCAACACATTGCTTCTCAGTCCACATTGGACAGACAGTAGTGTGGTGGGTGTATTTGTTGCTACTATTACTCTTATTCTCTGCGGACTGGTTCTGCCATCTGGTTGCCTGTGCCCCTCCCTCTAGTGTTGCAGTTTCTGTGTTACCAGAGGTAATTATTAAAGGAGAGGAAGCTTTAAGCAGCATTTTAGAAAACAAGCAGACCTATCGGTTTTGGGAATGACTGCAGTGGACTGAAGCCTGTGCCGCTGTAACTGGTACACGACCGTAATGCACCAGAGTGGTTCAGCAGGAGCCCTGCCACTATACTTAATTCCCATTTGGCTCTTGAGTTGTGACTGCTTCTCAGGACGAGGATATCTGCAGCAATTTTGGTAAATAAAATAAATAGTTGAATTCTTCAGCACGAATTCAGAGACATTTCATGGGGTAGATGGTATCCCAAGATATGCTAACCTTCTTCCCATATGCTAACCCCAGGTGTTATAAAACAATTTCATAAGAACTGATGATGTACCAAGTGCAATAATAGATACAGTTTTGGTCAATGTAAGAAAAATCTCTCTTTCTTGTTAGAAAAAACAGATTAAAATCCTTATTTAAGAAGTCTTCCATGGATTTTTATACCAAGGCAAGGCAACAATCTAGAAGATGTTTCTTTAGATAATTCACCCAGGTGTGGCCACTTGCTTTGTAATGCTCACTAGCCAGAATAATATATTAAATTATTAGTTAGCATTTATGTAATTCTTGATGATAATGATAATTAAGTAAGTAGTTAAATGGAAGTGAGACAGTATTCTAGGTTATCATATTAACAGTAATAGAAATAATAATTGACTAGTGAATAGCATTAATCAGGATAAGAACGTAACTATTTCTACTTGAAACCCTTTAAAAATGTAACAGTGTAGAAATCCGTATGGCTTAGAAGGATAGACTTAGACATCTGTGTCTTAGAATATGCAGACCGGAAATGAAAGATGATCCTGTCCCAGAAGCCACTTTACCTCTGAGGTTTGTTTAACTAGAACACTTCAAAAAACTGAAATACACACTGTCATTTAATACATAGGCTTTCAAAATTCTTTCAATTCTGCCACAGTATATTTATATGGTGAAAATGTTCCCTCCCCTCTGCCTTTTCAGTGCTGTTTTGGTAAAAGTAAAAAGCCTAGGAAATTTCTTTAAGGGTTACTCCGCTTATTTCCTTTGATTCTCGACTTGTCATACAAAATATGTTCTTCCCTTTGAAAATGTGTATTTTTTCTGAAAGCTAATCCTGTGTAAAGCACATTCTGGATGGTACAATCTCTAGTTTGTTACCGGCTAAGAAAGGAACAGACATGATTCCAACTGGGACTCCAAGTCTCCACACTCATAATTGAAATATATACTGTACATGGTTCCTTTGCCTTCAACATTAATACCCATCTGCTGAAATGGCAAGGTGCCTGCTCTCTAGTTGATTGGATGGATGCCCTGGAGCACAGGTGCCTGGCAGTGATGGGTTTAGAGAAGTCCCCGGCATAGCATTGTTCGTGACATTTCCTCTGCAGGACATCTCTCCCGGGTGTGTGTTATATGGAGGGCTCTTTCTTCCTGTCTGATGTCATGACTGCTACTGGACATCTTCAGAAATGTCTGTTCATCATTAAAAGCAAAAGACTTAGAACAAGATGACATTTAAAAAGTAGCAATCATAATATTTTGATTCTTGAAGTCTAGCTTAAAAGTTTTAAAAATATGTTCTTTCTTGGAACATCTTAAATACCAAGTTTTTAAACTCAGAGTATTGTTCCAGGTATCATTTATTCATTACTTACATATTATGGCCTGTGACAGTTGGTGATATAAAGCCAAAATCATGCTGTAGTAGTATACAAGTGGCAGTATTTTATGAGACGTATGTTTGAGGATTTCAAAGTAAAGGTCGTCTTTTGGTTATCTCATTATAAAAGCTATTGTGGGGGGGGGGAAGACCCCACAAAACCTTTTTTTTTTAAGCTATTAATCAGTATTATTTTTCTCCCCTCTGGTTTTTTTCTCTTGGAAGGAAATATCCCACTGAAGTAGCTAGTGGACTCTGTGTTTAATCCCTCAGGGATCAGGTGTGACAGTACAGAGAGAAGAGAAACCCCATGCATTATCCTAACTGTGGTTTCTAAAATTCTAAGCCTTTAGTAGAAGCAAGAGTTTTTATAGATTAGACATTTGGGAAAAACAAGGGGAAGAGTATAGGGTCTCCTAAGCCAAATTTGCAGTCTAGAAAACAATTGGGAGAGTTAGCGAAGAAGAATTGAGATACAGATGTGTTAACAGGCCTTAGAGAGAGCATCATCTGTGTCCGTCTCTTGGGCAGAGCTCAGAGGTATCACAATTATAATTATTATAAGATATTATAGGTATCTTATTTCAGAGAAGAAATAACTGTGAGCTTCTTACAGGTAACTGTGAGCCATAGAAAGCTTTTCAGAGACACCCACACCTCAGATTGACTGAGTTAAGGATTATTGCAAGGTTAGACCTTACCTTATGCCCAAATGGTTCATGGATCCATGCGTTCATGCTCCTTTCTCTCATCTCTTATGAACTAGAGACATGTAAACCCTCTGACACTTGGATATAATCTCAAGAAGGAAGAATGAAACCCAAAACTCACTGACTATATTTCTTTTCTCTTGGGAGGCTTGCGATTGATTGAAGTTGTTTATAAAATATAAAGTTATGCTTCTGGTTCATCTAAGCATGTATACTGAGGTTCATATTAACTAAAGTATTTATATATTGTGAATTGTTCTAGAAAAGACTTAAAGACTGTTGCAAAACTTTTTAGAATTTTCTTTTCTACTTTGATCCGTTTCTTTCCTACTTTTGAACCTTTTATTAAAGACAGTGTTTATGAGATGTTCTCTTTTCAGATGGAGTACAGATTACCTGGGTTGCCCACTCTGTTCACTAGAAGCCTAATTCCACAGCCTGATATATTTTAGTTTGGCAATCTAACTATAGCCATACGTAGAGGAGATTTTAGCTTAGTGTTTTGCAAAAACAACAGAAGGATTCTTTTTATAGTGACCAAATAAATACACTGTAATAAGAACTCTATTCAGTCTAGTGCACATATTATATAGAGTTATTTGCAAAAGCTGTGTATTGGATTGGCTATCAACATCTATTTTTCACTTCCTCTTTGCTTAGGAATATATGATAACCTCAAAAGTATTCATGAAAATTCTGATCAGGAGAGAATCCCCTTTAGTGGGTGTCCTGCTTCTGTTGTGCCATGATGTCTGTACTTTAGTTTCAAGTCTCTTATGACTGGGACCTTTTTTCCCCCCCTCTATCTTTGCTCACAGAATCATACAAAGGAAAACTTTAAGCACTAAATCATTCTTGGTAGATTCCCGTGGAAGATGATGCTTGTCCCCAGAACGCTTTGTGTGCATTCTTAGTGTGAATGGCTGCCTGGTGTTGCTGCTCTGCCCCTTTCAGTGGAGAGTCTTTGTGTTTCCAGTGATGAGTCTTCCTGCTACCTGATCAGCATCCCGGATGCACCATTGGGGATCTGCAGTCAGGAGAGTGGTGAGGGAACTTTAAATGTCTTTTGTGGGCAAAAATCACTTTATGTATGGTCCAAAATAAAAACAGATTTCCCCTATTATTCAGCATCAAGAAAATAGTGGGTTAACACAATTTAGGATTCTATTGCCATCTTCCTGTTTATTTACTTTGTCTTTTACTTCTTATCCAAAAGAGGGAGGGCATGTTTGTATTCATGAACCTGGGGAGACATCAGTAAAACCTGACCCTTGGCTATGGACCTTTGCTCCCTTTGCTTGTAACTGTGTTATTATATGAGTCAGCCTCTGCCTACTGCCTTACTATCAATATTTTTCAAAAGCTGGGTTTATCCCAAGAAAGAAAAGCAATTTCTAACGTGATCAAAATTGTTGAAATCTTTCTGATTTTCAAACAACCCATAAGCGTTCTAAATGGTACTTTGGGGCCTCTTGTTATACTCTACATCAAACATGGGAAAAATAGAAAGAAACTTGTAAGAATAATCCATAAGGCATTTATATACCACATAATCTAGTTGTATAAATCCATGTAACAGGAGAATCCCTGGGAATAAATTTCATTGATTAGCTTTTATGTCAATTTGTTATTTTTAAATAACAAAAATCTTTAGCCTCTGATTCTTCCAGTTTAGTAATTATCAAAATAATTATTTGGTAAGTACCAGATAATTTCGTCTAGTTGTCTTATTCTCTAAAGATTTCTTAAACAATAGAACAGCAGTTTGATATACAGTTTCTCTAGATGATCTATTTCCCTCTTTGAATCTTTAAGTAAAGAAAGGAAATAGGATAATAGAACATTAATATTGTCTTTTTTAGTATGACAAATGAGGTATTTCCCAAATCTGTACAGTTTATAACAATACATTGAATATAGTATGTAGTGAATTAATTATATTGATATAGGGTAAAATATAAATCATATGAAAGTATTTTTCATGAAAAGCTGCAGGTTTCAGGTTTAGAGGTACAATATAAGAGACAGTGCTTTTTATCTGATATTACTGCAAAATTTTAAAAAGAGAAAGACTAGGAAAAATCTCTATATTTAGACAGATTTACTCAATTAAAATGAAGAAGAAAATTAATCTGGTTATGTGGATAATTAAGGCTAAATCATCTTCTTGAAATATATTGTTGCAGCAAATAATGTTGCAGGGTTTTTTTCTTTTTCATTTTATTCCGCTAAGGTAGATGTAACCTTTAAATGAATCTCAGGACAACAACAACAGCAGCAAATAGAATCCAAATATAACAAGTTAGATCAGGAACTCACACACCAGTGTAAAGCAATTATACTCCAATAAAGATGTTAAAAAAACCCACAAATATAACAAATCAGAGTTAGATTCATAACATAAATTCAGCATTGTCTATGTAGGCAAGACTGACATTGCACTAAAAGCCTGATAGAGATTCCATATTTATTTACTTCAGAGTGCTGAATCGAGCTCAATGAAAAGTGATTTGTAAATTGCTTATTCAGTGAACTCGAATAAATAACTCACAAATCAATGTCTTACAAGAATTTGGTAACCAGCCTATTTCATTTGAAACTGTACTACAGCCTTATCAATTTCCTCCTCTGGATAATGTTGAACAGGAAAGACTCAAAGAGAAGCAGGCCATTCTACTTACCTGTTCAATTCCAAAAGAGGAACAAATGTGACTGGAGTTTTCAAAATAACCCTCTTTCCAGCTACCACTACCACCCTCAGAACTAAGGAAGAGGGACCTCTCAAATGGACCCTGCACTTTGGAAGACCTGGATCTGACTTTACCGCATTGCACTTCATAGGGCCAGGAGTCCACAGGGCAACCAGATGTATCTACACAGAGCTCATGTTCCCTCCCTCTAGACCGTGTTTCAAGTACCTGAGACCCCGAGCCCACCTTCAGGACTTCAGGTCCCTCCTCCCAGGCATGCGCCACATTGCACGTTGGGTCAAAGATATCGACAAGTGAGGGCAATTTGCAGAAGGTTTGGGTAGACCTTGAACAGCCAGGCTGCGGTGTCCTCACACAGAAGTGTGACGTCCCTCATGAGACCAAAAGAGAAGGAAGAACAAACTACAGGGATACAGACCTGGAACAGGTACTCTCTATGCTGTCACATTCTAGTGCAAAATTCTGAGAAGTCCAAAAATTTCAAATTTGAACTTGGTTTTCTTGATGGCTATAAATATACATTTTTTAAGGTAGGAAGATAGATCTTTTATTTAACATTGTGTCAGCTTAACTTATAACATTAAATATTTGGACATATGGCCTATGGGCCATCATTGGTACTCTTGCCCCGGGCTCTTAAGTGTTAAGGACAGGCTTACCAGCTATTACCCTAATCCTCTACCATTTTTCACAAACAGACTTCTCAAGGTTTTCTTAACTTGATACATCCCATTTGCTCATCCCGTATTTACTTTTCTCCTCACCTGATTTTGCTTTGGCACTTAAAACTTCAACAAATCTCCTCTTGCTTATCCCATTGCTTACTTCTTATTTAAAAAAACCCAATGGATATGATCTTCAGACCTAATCTTGTACTCTTAGCAATATTCAATATTATTGGAGCCTGGGAAGTCCAAGGTTGAGGCACCTGCAAATTCAGGGTTAGGTGAGGTCCTGCTTCCTAGATGTGTCCTCACATGGTGAAAGAGGCAAGGGAGCTCTCTAGGGTCTCTTTTGTAAGGGCACTAATCCCTTCCAAAGGCCCCCATCTCCAGATATCATCACATTGGGATTAGGTTTCAACACGAATTTTGAGGGGACACAGTCTATGGAAGCTCCACTCCAGATCTGGTTCTAACCTACATCCCCAGCCTCATCCAGTGTATGTCAGTCTTTTACTTCCTCTTCTCTAGACCAGAATTTCTCAACTATAGTCACCATGTTATATATTAAATCTTCAGACCTTATTCCAAAGAGACCCACACCAAGACACATAATAATTATCAAAAGTTAAAGAGAAGAAGAGAATCTTAAAAGTCGCAATTTGTTACATGCAAGGGAGCCCCCATAAAACTGTAAGCAGATTTTTCAGCAAAAAATATGCAGGCCAGAAGGGAGTGGCATGATATATTCTAAGTGCTAAAAGAAAAAAACCTGCCAACAAAGGCTACTCTACCCAGCAAAGTTGTCCTTCGGAACTGAAGAAAAGCTAAAGAGTTTTCCAGAAAAACAAAAGCTGAAGGAGTTCATCACCACTAGATGGGCCTTAAAAGAAATGTTAAAGGGAATTCTTCAGGGTGGAATTAAAGGACACTAACTAGTAACAGGAAAACATATAAAAATATGAAACTCACTGGTAATAGTAACTATACAGTTAAACTCAGAATATTCTAATATTATAATGGTGGTAGTTAAATTACTTACAATTCAAGTATGAAGGTTAAAAGACAAGAGTATTGAAAATAACTATAGCTTCAGTAATTTGTAATGGATATATAATGTAAAAAGATGTAAATTGTGACATCAAAAACATAAAATGTAAAGAGGGGGTGTAAAAATGTACAGCTTTTGAGTGTATTTAAAGTTAAGTTGTTATCAACCTAAAATAGATTGCTATGTTTTATGTAAGCTTCAGAGTAACCACAAAGCAAAACCTACAGTAGATACACAAAAGATAAAAAGCAAGGAATCTAAGTATACCACTACAGAAAATCATCATATCACAAGGGGAGAGAGCAAGAGACAAAGAAAGGAACAAATGAATTTTTTTTTTAAATAAAGAACAATTCATAAAATGGCAATAGTAGGTCCTTTACCTATCAGCAATTACTTTAATGTAGATGGACAAATTCTCCAATCAAAATATATAAAGTGGCTAATTGGACAAAAAGAAAAAAAAACAAGACACAACTGTATGTTACCTACAACACTCATTACAGTTTTAAGAACCCACACAGACTAAAGTGAAGAGATGGAAAAAGATACTCCATGAAAATGGAAACCAAAAGAAAGCTGGGGTAGCTATACTTATATCAGATGAAATAGACTTTAAGCCACAGACTTAACAAGAGACAAAGAAGGTCAGAATGTAATGATAAAATGGTCAAGCCATCAAGAGGGTGTAACATTTGTAAATATTTATGAATTCAACATAGGAGCACCTAAATACATAAAGCAAATATAAACACATATGAGGGGAGAAATAACAATGCAATACTATTAGGGGACTTCAGTACCCCACTTTGTATGTATGTATGTATGTATGTATGTATGTATTTACTTACTTACTTTTGGCTGCGTTGGGTCTTCGTTGCTGCACGCGGGCTTCCTCTAGTTGTGGCGAGAGGGGGCTACTCTTTGTTGCGGTGCACGGGCTTCTCATTGCGGTGGCTTCTCTTTTTGCGGAGCACAGGCTCTAGGCGCACGGGCTTCAGTAGTTGTGGCACGTGGGCTCTAGAGCACAGGCTCAGTAGTTGTGGCGCACGGGCTTGGTTGCTCTGTGGCATGTGGGATCTTCTCGGACTAGAGCTCAAACCCGTGTCCCCTGCAATGGCAGGCAGATTCTTAACCACTGCGCCACCAGGGAAGTCCCCAGTACCCCACTTTGAACACTGGGTAGCTCACCAAGACAGAAAATCAATAAGGAAACATTGGGCTTAAACTATGCATGAGATCAGATCAACCTAATACTACTGGGTAGAATGTTCTGTATATGATATATATATATCTTTAATGTAAGTCAACATGCTGGTAAAGGAAACTCCACCTTTTCCTTTATTCAAAATTTTTATGTTTGATTTTATGTTTAAAAGATTCAAATAGACAGAAATCTTATAAATTTCTACTATATATAATGCAGATGAGGTTTGGTATGTGATGTATGGTACATACAAGAACAATTGTATTTTTCCTTATTTAAAGCTAAAAATGACTTTTTATCCAAATTTCCATAAAAAAACAGTTGTTTACTGCTTTTGAAATTATCAGTTTCCTTTTTATAAATTCAAAAACAATTATAAAACAACATAATAAATTTCTTTTAAATAACTGCCTTGAACCAAGATGGAATTTAATTTTTCTAATGACAGGCTCTGTATATTTCATTTAAATGAAGGTCATAAATTGACTTTAATTGTTATTTCAACATGAAAGTTTACTAACAATGTTGAATAATAAAGCTACCAAAGCCATTAGCTAAAGCAATATGAATGAAAAATATAGCTTAAGCATGATTTTATACAAGACTTTGAAAAACATTTTCTTGCTGAGTCACATGTCAGGATCAAATATAGGCCTCAACAGTTACAAAATTCTTATACACATGTATTGTTTTCTTGATCTCTCTTATAAGCCTGTTCATGCATAAACTAAAAATAGAATAAAATTCACCTCTTTAATGTGAAACGTGCTTATTTTTCACTCCATAAATGTGAAAAAATTAAGGTCTTTGACTGAGCAAGTGAATCAGAGAAAGGGCCCTTCACCTGGCCAGATAATTGTGTTGAATGGGAGTAAAAAACTGCAGTTTTCTTCTGCAGTTCACCAAGTGGATTTCAGTAAAACTAGAGATGGCTAATAATCTTTCTCACCCTGAAATCCAAGCAGCATGGTAAATATTTCAGTTTCCTGTTGCAACATGATTTTTTCCCAGTGATTCTGTTTCTTTTAAAGCCAAACATCTTGTCACCTGAAGTCAAAACATTTTCTTCAGGGCCTTGCAGAGACTTGTCCAGCTGGTTCAATGTGATGAAAAATGTTTGGTAAGCAGGTTTGTCTGTAGTTATTCTTTATCACCCAAGCATTTAATAAAATCTGTCCTTCTGTATCCTTACAAGTATTCCTGCAATTTACCTTTCAGCTCCCACATCCTATAGATCTCCTCCTATGCAACAAATATGTGGATTTATGCAGGTAACAGATTTATGTTGTCCGGGTTCCCGAAAAGTTCTTGAGTGAACTCGTCTGACATCATTGAAATTTTCTTTTTTTTTTTTTTTTTTTTACAATAAACACAGAACCTTTCATGTTGATCATTGATGGGACACCCATCAACGCAGATGCCAGTAGTCCCCCAAGACTTTTGTTTCCAGATATGATGGCACCACATTAACTAAGTTTTGGCCTTTGCTTGTTTGGGCAGGCTAGATGCAACAGAAAGTTTTCTTGAAATTCACCACCATTTAGAAATCATACAAATGCTACAACATGACATTCACTGATGAAATCTGTTGACTCATCAATCTGTAACGGGAAGCTGTTGTTCTGTAGTTTATCATCCCAGAGCTCTTCAGCATCATGTGACATGCCATCAATATGACAACTTATCATATTGTATTATGTGGAGTCTTTTCAATTTCTCTACTTGTCAGCATTTTCCTCACTACATATTTATATGCTGGTATTATTAGATTCTTACCAAGTGGATGATCTTTTTCATTTTTCTGGGCAATAAGTTCTATTACTAAATAACTTTTTTCCTGAGTCTTTTCACTAAATATGACCTTTTTAACAAAAGTTTTACTCTAAAATAATCAACCGGTCACTTGTTAAATGGCTATGATTTGTACTCACGTGCCTTTTAAATTTTCCTGCAGCCATGGATTCATTTGCATAATGCAATACAACCACTTAGATAAGCAACCCATTCAAAACTCATTGATAACCAGTTTTTATTGTGCAAGTCAACTTATTTTGTAGCTCTTCTCACACTAGGACAGGGAAGTGACTCAGAAGTTTGCAACTCTTCTCACTAATCTTATCATAATTATCCATAAACCTAGGCCTAGAATATTCCTTTTCCACTTCAGTCTGTCTTCAAAAATTGCCATGATGGAATACCAGACATTTTGGAAAACATAAACACTGATAAAGTATGTCAGAATGACATAATGAATAATAAACGATAAAAATCACAAAAACATGAAACCACAGTATCATTCACTGCTAACCTACACAATCATGTTTTCTAACATTTATAATAATAGCAAAACAGCATGAGAGAAACTGAGTCATGACACATAAAAATACCTTCTCTAGAATAAAAATTTCCCTATAATTTTCTATTATACCAGTAGAACTAGGTCACTCCTATAAAGCAGTCACTGGCACAAAATAGGAAGATGTGGGAGATGATTTGGGATGGAGAGGCTGATGCCATCAATCTACCTTCCCTTTGAGGTACCACAGTGCTCACCATTTATCAGTGACCTCCTATAGCTCATGGAAAAGCTGAGAATGCACTCCACCTGTGACACATTCCTACTGCACACTGTCAGAGCTGCAAGACTGCTAATGAAATTGCTGTTGGGGCCACTCAATCACTAGACATTACTGCAAGTGCTAACATTGTGTGGTGTGTGAAGTTTAAAAAAAAATGCCCCCCCTTTCCCCAATCTAGTGAAACCCCTAGTGACACCTTGTAGAACCCTAGAATTCCATGGAAGGTCGGTTGAGAAACCTGCCTTAGTTATCCTGATTTATTTCATTTCCTGGTGTGCACCATGTTCTCTCCACTCATGCTCTCCAATTATCATTTCTTCTTCTTGGAAGCCTCTAACCCCTTAACTCCTGGATACTCAAGACTTTGAATTAGTTCACATTCCCCCATCATGCCTTTTCACAGTTCCCTACACTGCCATTCCTAGCACTTATCACAATTGCATTGGAGTAACTAGTAATGCCAGTGGCAGTTTGCCATCATTCTCTTCTACTCAGACTTAAATGGCAAGATGGCAGGGCCCAAGTCTCTTGTATTAACTGATAAATTTTCACTCCTTACTATGATCAAGGGCTCCAGGAATAATGTTGACCTTGGCTTTTGTGGCTCAGATTTTACTGAGTGGATATATGAACAAATCAGTGAACAAGTTGAAGCCACAGGATTCAAACAGGTGGTGGGCATGAAAACTAGGGCAGCACAGTAGATTGTACAGCTGGCTCAAGATTTTCCGTGAGCACTCTGGTATGCATTACACAGGTATGCATTATGCAGAAAGACAGGGAAGAAGCCCAAAGGACTGTCACAGCCATATCAAATTTTTGTTTTAAAAACTGAGTCTTGGGCTTCCCTGGTGGCACAGTGGTTAAGAATCCACCCGCCAACGCAGGGGACACTGGTTTGAGCCCTGGTCCGGGAAGATCCCGCATGCTGTGGAGCAACTAAGCCCGTGCACCACAACTGCTGAGCCTGCGCTCTAGAGCCCACGAACCAGAACTGCTGAACCCGCGTACCACAACTACTGAAGCCTGTGTGCCTAGAGCCCGTGCTCCGCGACAAGAGAAGCCACAGTGAGAAGCCTGCGCACCTCAACGAAGAGTAGCCCCTGCTCGCTGCAACTAGAGAAAGCCTGTGCGCAGGAACGAAGACCCAACACAGCCAAAAACAAATAAATAAAATAAATTAAAAAAAAAAAAAACGAAAAAAACCCTGAGTCTTTCAGGGCATAAATTACAATAAAATACTGGGAACATAGAATTCCAACTTTATGTGAAATAAAGTATTCTCAATTTTCTGGCATGAAACTCCTAATGCCACTTGTGTGGATCAGCATTTGTTAGGTAATTTTTTTCCTCAAAATTCTAAGAATGAAATGACTTACTGAGCAAAGGAGGCAATTGTCTTTGCAACAACACTGGTCTTGAAGGAGGACCTTGGCTCCATTTTGGCCATGAGCCGTACTCTCCTTCCAGAAGTCATATGCCCTTTTCCTGGGGAATATGAATTGAGAAAATGGGAAGAAGTAAACAAATGGGCTCTGAGTTCCAATGCTGTGTGTATATTTTATTTTTAATGATTACAGTGGGAAGTTTTTAAAATTGCTTCCATGCAAAGGCATTCTCTGGCAGAAGGTAAAAACTTCAAGCTAAGCAGTTATTAATGTCTTCCCAGAGACACTGCTCTCTAGTATGAAACACTGCCTCTGTACTTTCTAGACTGTGCCAAGTTAAGAAATGGATTTTGGAGTTAGAGACTAAATATGAGACTTCTAGATTTGTGATGAATAAGAAGTTTCCATTCAGTAGACTGTAAAAAAGAACACCTGTTTGGAGTTTAGATCAGGCTTTTGAATTCAGATTAGTACAAATTCTATTCTCAGATTTCTCTTTTTTAAATTTTTTAGTTTAAAAATTTTTTTATCTTTGAGGCATAGTTGATTTACAATAGCATGTAAGTTTCAGGTATACCATACAGTAATTCACAATTTTTAAAGATGATACTCCATTTGTAGTTATTGTAAAATATTGACTATACTCCCTGTGCTTTACAATATATCCTTGTAGCTTATTTATTTTATACATAGTAGTTTGGACCTTTTAATCCCCTACCCCTATTTTGCCCCTCCCCCCCTTCCCTCTCCCCACTGGTAATCACTATTTTGTTCTCTGTATCTGTGAGTCTGTTTCTTTTTTGTTACATTCACTAATTTGTTGTATTTTTTAGATTCCACATATAAGTGATAACATACAGTGTTTTTCTCTGTCTGACTTAGTAAACCAAAAATAGAGCTACCATATGATTCAGATTTCTCTTTGACCTTGTTAATATCTGTTTTATTCCATTTTGTAGCATTACAGGACTATTTCCATTGGAAGGAAACATATTAAAAGAAATGTTTAATAAGGCATGTGAACCTTTGTTTTAAGAGATATAATATTTTCTATTTATTGTGAATTTTTCAAGTAAAACTATTCTGTGAAACACATTTACTATATTTTATCCTTTCAATTTATCATTCAAACTCAGCAAAAATTTCAGCATCCTAAAACAACGAAGAAAACACTAAGAAAACATTATGCCTCAAATGAAAAATTGAACAAGTCTACCTGTCGCAGGGTAAAATAAACTTACCTTTTACTTCTCAAAAATTTAAAGCCTCGAAAAGACCTCTATAAAAATGTATCATCCGTATGCCAACAAGCTGTTAACCAAAAATTGATTTTGGTGGAGAATATGTTGTGGAGACATTCTACTGCAGGAATTATTCAGTCAGTGCAAACCTGCTTTATTTTAAAATGCCTGGGTCAGGCACTACGTGACTATTAAGCTAATCAATGTGTGATTTTGACAGAGATGATTCCTCAAATTCTAGTATCAGGCTTGAGTGTGTTATGGGTTGCTTCGCATGGACATAGAGTTTGGTTCACCTCCAAGTGATTGCTTTCATTTCTTCAAGTGTTGCTTGTGGAAATAAGCATTCCACAGTTTAGTCATGAATTCTCAGAACGTAAGCAAGAAACAGCTCCCTACCTAGAGCACATAATCTACAGTCTGTCAAGCTAGAATCAGCCAGGACGGAAATAGTCCTTAACACTAACACAGATTTCATTATTTTCCTAACAAATATGTTTCACTGGGATCATGTAATTAATAAAATATATTTCAAGAGTAAGAATTAAAACACTAGTAAGAGAGTAAATTAATCCAGGAATGTATGCACACATTCAGCACAGAAGATTATGTTCTGTCGGTAGAAGGAATTTTCCTTCAAACTTCTAACTCACTTCTCCCAACATATAAATGAAAAGAAACTGTGTTTCAGCATTTTATGAAGTGAAATAACTTTAGGTTCCATCTGATTTTTCCATTCCTTTATTACTTTTTTAAATTTCAAGTTGCAAGACAGGTAAAAATTGCAAGATAACTAGAAATGTCTGTTTTTCTGTTGCCTGGAGAAAGAGAGCAAGTAGTTATGAATACCTGTGTAAACACCTTGATGAACAAGAGGGTCTTACGGGACAATCAGAAAACAACTCAACTTTTTTTCACTGTTCAGACCTATATTGCATGAGGTTAGCATTTACCCTGCTCCTTGATGAAATCTTGGCCATGACTTTCACGGTCACTCACAGATAGTGAAAATTCCCCCAACCACTTCAAGGCACAGATCACAGTCTCATTTCCATAATTAATATATCCAGCCTGGCATAATAATTAACACTTCAAGTTTATAAATTAATTGTCTCCCTCCTTGGACCTATCCAGGCTGGCCTCCTATAGTAGGAAACGAGGGGAAAGTCTTGGCGAGATTCTCTCTCTCTCAGTCTAGAAATTCTACCCCTCTTTCATCTTTCTAATAGAGTTTTTGATCCTTCCATGGTTGGAATATAGATAGGGGCAGAGGAGGTAAAATTAAGGGTGGCAGGAAAGTTTTACTTGAAGAAAGCATTTGAGATTTGGCATCAACACTGTCTGGGCCTGGTGACAGTTTCTGTCACGTTACTTTTGTGAGCTCCCTGGAGATGCCTCATCTTTGGGGACCTCTCATTATCAGTGGACTGGACAGAGGTAACCACATCTTTCTCAAACTGCTGCCTTATAAAGCTCCTCGGCCTCCAGCAGATTACTTCCACCTTCTTTCTGCTCAACTTTTCTTATCCCTCAAGGCAGGGTTTGAATAAGCCTCCTGTTACCTGTGTTACAAGAGGCTGACATTTGGCCCTCTGGAAAAACTGGTCCCCTTTGCCTTGAGAGACATGTGGCGCCAGGCCATCCCAGTGTAGCCGCTTCCTCCTCGTTTCCTCCCCAGGCTTTGGGCAGCCCCAGTGTTGTGAGCCTTGATTTCTTAGGTATGAGGCAGACAACAACCCACCGAGTCTCCCTGGGCTCCAGGGACACACAGGAAACCCTCTGAGTGCTCCCTGAGGAGCACTGCTTCCTAGGCGTGAGGTGAGCAAGAGGCAACTCCGACTTCTACTTAGGAGGGAATCTGAGAAAACCAGCTCTCTACAAGAGTTCTTTTTTCTCCAACCTTCCCCTCAAACTCCCAAACGTTTTATGTGCTAAAGGTGGGAAGAGATTAATAATCACAGAACTGGTCCTCGGCCTTCTCCTTTGAAATCTTGCATATTTATCTTGTACCTCAATTAGAATGTGGTAGTAATTATTTGGGGGCTTCAGTCCATTGCAACATCCTGTTACATCTGGTTCTCTAAAACTAAGATTACAGTTTAGTTTCTTGTGTAAATAATCAACAAATGCTAGGGTTTATGTTTAAATTTTTGCTTTCTTGTTCAGGAAAGCCAAGGAAGAGTAGATCAGCTCACCCCATAAGCACCATTTTGAAGATGCTACAGTTATCTTTGGTGTTATCAACCTTTGTTTTCTGGGACTTTGGTCTACTCTTTCAGATATTTCTATCCTTATTTTTATTTATTTCTCTTCCAAAACCTTTTACTTATAAAACCCGCATTTCAATCAATTTAAAAAAAAAACCCATGGGTTCTGGACCCCATCCTTTTCAAACTTCCCTGGAACTATGGGCTGTCATTCATTTATTCTTTCTTTTATATCTTCGATGACACCACCTTTGAAGGAGTCTCTCTACTGAGCCTTCAAACACTTTTCCTCCCTCCTTCCATCTTCCCCCTTTTTCCCTCCCTCTCTCTCCCCCCTTCTCTTTTTCCTTCATGACTATATGTATTGAGTATCTACTATGTGCTGGATATGATACTAAAGGCTTAGGTCTCTCCCATTTCATAAAAACAAAACAAAACAAAACACACACACACACACACACACACACACACACACACCCCTTTCCTTGATCTTATGTGCTCCTTTAGTTACCACCTTGTCTCTCTCCTTTTATTTTCTTTTTATTTGCATGCATCATGTGCTGTATATTTCATAGCCCTAAAATTGCCTTCATCAGTCTCTTTTGGGTTATCTTTTCTTCTGAGCAGCCTCATTTTTTGGCTTAGGGAACAACCTGTTGCTTTTCCGTGAGGGTCATCTCCATGTGCTGTGGTTGCTCACATATGGGTGACGTGACTGTGATCTCTGTCAGCATCTTGGAGGCTTTGTTCACCTGATACGTCCAGTGATCAGAGAATCCATTTCGAAATCCTGACGTGAACTTCATCATCATTTCCTGCATTTTTAGGCGCATGTAACAAAGGTTCAGCACTCTTTTTGAGCCACTGACACCATTTCAAATTGCACTCTAGTCTGAGGATGCCAGCCAGCTACCCCATTATATGGAATGCATGTGACATATTTAAGAACAAAATAAAACATTCCGTCAGCCCATAACCCTCTACACTTATTGGCGTATCTCTCTGCTCTTTCACAGCCAAACTTCTTTTAAGTCTTATTCGTGCTCTACTTTCTCACCTCCCATTTACTCTTAAATGCTTTCTAATTTGGCCTTAGTACTCATCCCACTGTTTAGACTGCCTTCTTGCCAAGGCCCTTTTGCTAACTCCACGGAGCCTTTTTTATTCCCTATTCTGTTTTACTTCTTGGCAGCATTTGGCACTGTTGGCTACTTCCTACTTGTAGAAAAAGAGTCCTTTCTTTTGCCGTTCATTCCCCTACCCCCACCCCCTGTTTATTTTTGTGTTCTTTCTCCATCTTTTTGGACACCTTTTTAACTCTGACCATCCTCAAAATCTGGGTTTTCTTAGGGTTCTTTCCACTGTTAAATCACTTACCTTGTCACCCTAAACTCTCTAGCTGTACAATATTCTCCCCTTCTGTCTTTAACTTCAGTCATTATCTAATAAACTCCTAAATCTATCCTCTTAGATGGCTCTTCTGAACTCCAGTCTCTCCTAACCAGCCACCTATTGGATATATCCACTTGGATTTCCCATGGAAGCTTTAAATTTGTGTCCAGTACTGAAACTCTTTCATCTCCTAAATTTGTTATTCTTCTTTTGTCCTTTCTCAGTGAAAGATATCATCCTCTTCACCTGGTTCAAGCCACAAATCTGGCTCCCTTTCTCTCATACCCACATGTAGTCAAACCCCAAGCCTAGTTCTGCCTTTACACTGTTGCTCAGATCCCTGTACTTCTGTACTGCTGCTCTCACGCCAGCCCTGACCATTCTGCACCCTTTCTTAGCTCAAGCAGCAGCTTCTCAACACCTCTCCGTGACTTCCATATTGCCTTCCCTTCGGGACATAGTCCAGTCAGAGGGACCTTCCAGCATCAGCTTCTGCAGCTCCTTCTCAGGAGATGTCTGCCTGCAACCACGTGATGGTGGGCCTCCGTGGCCCTATGTTTCCTATCCATTAAAATAAAATCTTAACCTTCAAGGTTGGAATCATTGTATCCATATCCATGAAACCTTTCTCTTTTTTTAAAAAATAAATTTATTTGTTTGTTCATTTATTTATTTATTTATGGCTGCATTGGGTCTTCATTGCTGCACGCAGGCTTCCTCTAGTTGCAACAAGTGGGGGCTGCTCTTCGTTGCGGTGAGTGGGCTTCTCATTGCGGTGGCTTTTCTTGTTGAGGAGCACAGGCTCTAGGCATTCGGGCTTCAGTAGTTGTGGCACATGGGCTCAGTAGTTGTGGCTCACAGGCTCTAGAACGCAGGCGCAGTAGTCATGGCGCACAGGCTTAGTTGCCCCGTGGCATGTGGGATCTTCCCAGACCGGGCTCGAACCTCTGTCCCCTGCATTGGCAGGCAGATTCTTGCCACCATTGTGCCACCAGGAAAGTCCCATGAAACCTTTCTTGATATCTCAACTGAATGTAATCACTTTCCTATACCTTTCTTGAGTCATTTATTAAAATTTATTTCAATCAATTATAGTTTTTTAGTGTATTTGCCTTAGCAACTAAATCACTAGAGCACCAACTCAACACCCCAAAATTATAATGTAAAGTTATTGAAGGTAAAGACTATATCTTACTCATTTTTGTATTTTTACAGTATCTAGTATAAGTCAAAAGTTAAGACAAAATGGTATAATAGCAGTAATAATAATATTTAATATTGTTTACCATGTTCTAGGCAATTTTCACAAACTGTCTTACTTAATTTGCATGACAACCATTGAAGTTATACTATTACTCTCCCATTATAAAAATAAGGCAGACTGCAAAAGGCATATATTTGACATAATGCAGATATAAGCTAGAATCTTGACTCAACCACCCACTGGCAATTAGATCTGGAAAGTTATTTAACCTTCCTGCATCTTATCTGTGGTGGTGTCCTATCTCATAAGGTTGTTGTAAATAGTTAAAGAACTAATAGTGCCTGTCATGTACAAGTTACTTAATAAACATTAATTCCCTCTTTCTTTTCTTTTGCACATGCAGATACTCAATATGTATCTGTTGAAATAAGTTAAATATCTCTGCACCTGCGTACCATCACAGATAGGGCTAAAGAATATGTTATTCCCATATGCCTTGTAAATTGCTAATTTAATCTTGAATATGGCTGTGCCTTGTCCTACCTCTGGAAGTGTATTGAACCTGCATAGGAAATTTGGGAACACTGAAAGAATGGAGTGGATGATGCAGCGCTGTCTCATCATTTCTCTGAACAATCAAGAATGCACTAATGACAGAAGCCAAGAGTAGAAAACAAAAACATTGGTACTATTTCAAATATGATGATGTTTCAGTTACTGTGGCTATATAATACATTATGCAAATGTATTTGAATAAAACAAGCATTTAATATGCTCATGGATCATGAGAGTTAAGAGTTAGACAGGGCACAAAGGGGACAGCTTATCTCTGCTCCACAATGCCTGGGGCCTCAGTTGGGAGACTCAAGGCTAGGGGCTGGAATCATCTGAAGGCTCATAGCTGGCAGTTGTGACTAGCTGTCTGTTAGAGGACTCAGTTTTTCTCCACGTGGAACTCTCTATATGGTCTCTCCATGTGGGCTAGTATGGGCTTGCTTACTGCGTGGAGGCTCGCTTCCCACAGTGACTGGAAACAGAGAGAGAGGGCAGGGAAAGAGAAAGAATAGAGGAAATATAGACCTCATCTCTTGAGCAGGTGTTGCTATCACATTATATGAAGAATATGTAAGATGGGACATATATTGGTGCAGCCTTCTTGTGAAAATACAATCTGCCACTGAAGAGATATATACATACTTGGCATTTCTGTAGCCCATTACTAAGATTATTAAATGTAAGCTTTAAGTTGTAAGTTTCAAGGTATAAGGTGAAAATAATCAAGGCGATGCCTTTGACCAATTTTTATCTTAAGGCTGACATTTTAATAACATATCCAGTAGTTGTTCCAAGTACAATAAAAATGGCAAGCTTTCATTTTAGGAGGTAGGCAAAATGATAGAGAGGGGGAAATACTCTGGTGCCTTCTGAGTCATTACAAATTAGGTACTTTAGCAGTTATTTTGCCTGTTTTCCCAAGGATATCTCCATTCCCAAATTTTCCTCCCCAAGAATATATTTCCTTCTGCAAAATATTTTCAAGTGTTAGATGAAATAAAAGAGTTGAAATGTGTTGCTTTTGGCACTGGGTTTGATGTCATTCTTCTTAACCCAAATATTACTCTTTGCGTTTAAATTAAAATGTCAAAGATCTCATCCTTAATCTTTCTAGAACGTCTGTCAGAGGATCGGAGTAGAGAAAACTACTCTTAGGATCACAAAGTCAGATTCTGATCCAGATAAAGAATCAGCCAAATTTATACTCCTGAAACAAAATCTCTGCCCTTTACTGTTTTCCTCACAACCTTCCTATGAATTTATCTTCCTCATTTGAGCTGAAGTATCTTTAATAGTCTTTCATTCCAAAAGTAGAGTTACTTGTTAAATATTAAAACCTTTCAGTAAGGTAACTTAAATTTATAAAAGAGTTTAACGGGTGTTTATAGTACTCTTTCTTCAAAGCAGATTTTGATTGGAGGAGTGATTGGTGAGTCACAAATACTGACCTGAGAAGGATCACGCACACTGAGGAGGGTGGGACACCTAAAGGCAGGCTTCATCCGGTTCTCTGTCATGCCCAGGCCCATTATCATTATGTACATGGTCTTAGTTTAGATGTAGAAGAGACTTATGAAGCTGAACAGAAACATACAAAGTACTAAGCAATGTGGATGTGTGGAACAGACATTCCAGGGTTACATAATTTTAAACAGAGGAACTGAGGTATAGGATGGAAGAAAAATGGCAGCACATCAGCTAACCTGGCACATAGAGTTCAAAAGTTTAAGGAAAACTTTTGACATGAGAAATCGAGGCACATTTAAGCCAGATTTTTCGATGACAGCCATTAACAGCAATGGGGCCTGGTCTGTGGGAAGGACCAAGCATTTTTCAGGTGCAACCTCAGATAGAGATGGGGATATAGAGTTATCTTTGAATATTGTAGTCCAATGACAGTATCACTGCATTTCTGGAATTCTCAAGTCTCTATGATCCAAGAAAATGAGGAGCTACTAGACGATTTATGAAATATTTTGTCATGAAATTTATTGCATGACATTTAGGACATTTATCTCCTTGCTTAGCTAAAGTTCTTATATGCCCTATATATTCTCAAAACTGAACCCCTACACATGTCTTGATACCATGATGCAAGAATAACTCCTGAGCTAACATTTTAGACAGAAGATGATTAGAAATGTAGTAAGTATGTAGATGGAAGAAGATGCACAAACTAACACAGATAAAGGGATCAAAGATATAAAATGTGTGAAAATTATCTTTTCAGCTATAAAGCACTAAAGAGGTACAAATATAAAGGTAATGGTACTATATATAATACTGTTATTTGGAGGGCACTTTAGTTATAAGAGTACAGTGCTGAGTAGAAGAAGGTTCTGAATGATTCAAAATAAATCTTTTTTGAAATAAGTTTTCAATTGACTTCTAAAACTTTCCTGCAAAGGAAATGCATACATTTTTAAAAAGAATAAACAGGTGTTAAAGGATTTATTTTCCATTTAACTCCCTGTGTCAATTTGCTGATTCATTTTTTTCCCACCATTCCTTTAATATAGACCTTAATGGGCTGTACTCCTAATCAGCTTCTCATGAGCACTATAAAGACAGGATTACAGGGCACACATATCACAGACAAGAGTCTCTTTGTCCCATAGCAGTAGGTAGGTAGATGTTAGACAATTACAAATTAAAAAGCATAATAATCATTAAATGTAGTATATCAAGGAAATTATGTATTAGAACTAATTACTGTTCAGGTATTTCATACTTTTATCAAATGACTGAGGCTTCAAACAATTACCGGTCTCAAGTGTAGTTGTTTAGCAACTAAACTAGATTGAAAAATAATTTTTAAAACAAAACTATAAGACATCAACTTGGCTCTTACAATGCATGTTGGCTCTGCCCAATGTAACCCACCCAGGCTGCTTCACTTCTAACAACAGGAAAAGAGAATGAAGTAAAAGAAGCCAGAGTTTAGAAGCGGAACTCCCTGGATTTAGAGCTTTGATTCCTGGCTCTGGGACTTTGTAGCTATCAGAATATGGGCAGGCTGCAGAATTTCTCTGAGCCTCATTTTCCTCATCCAGAAGTAAGAAAACTTGTTCTTTTTTGCATTACAAAGTTTTGGAAAGGATCGCGTTGATTCAAGTATGAAAATGAGATATATTTTGTAAACAGAAGCCTAGACTCTAACCCTTTGGCTATATCAGGGGCTATAACCTTGACATGCAAATTCCATATGATACTGTTTGATTTGCTCAATTATCTCTCATTGTTCAAACAACTTCCAAATTTTCCCTCCCTCTGTATGTTGCACTAAATTGATGCAGAAACATAAATTGCTTTTATTCAACACATTGATATTAAGTGAAATTTATGTTCCAGGGGAATAAAGCTCATATGACTACATGTAGCATAAATATGAAGAATATTATTAACATATAAGATATATTTTTTGTGTGATATGAGAGATATATGATAAATATATGAGTTCATGTTTAATTGCACACCTGATTGTCTTTATGCCCACTCTCTAGCTTTTAATAGTTTTCCCTGATTTCATTTAGGCCTTGAGGACAAGGGCTGTGTGTCATCTCCTATCCCGGTCTAATTTATTTAATAATATAAAATGCATGTTTTCATTTTCAAATGAGTAGAGTGCTGAGAAAATAGTGTTGGTCATGTTGCATATAACAAAAGTGTGGATGCTAAGAGCCAGTGTAATTTAAGCAAATGGTTATGTTTATAGAGTAGCAAAACTAATGCTTTCTGACAGGTGCTCTGGCCTTTATCTTAACCTCTATTTTCCCAGTTACAAATAGAAAGTAGAATATCTAAGCTGCCCTGGAGGGGTGCTAAAAATGTATTATGAGTATCAATCCCTGCAAGTGGAAAATCTCAAGTTCAGTCTTGATAATAAATTTTGGCTCTCTTTGCTGTTGTTCATTTACAGTATCATACATGTGAAAATCTTTGCATCTTCACCTAGAGATATATCAAAGGGACAGTATTCTAAAATTGCATAGACCATTTTAGACTTTGAACATACAAAATATATAAGTGAAATATGTCATTACATTAAAGTTTTGGCAATGTGATGTACTGAAAAACAACACTAAATGCCCTAAGGAGGACTCCTGGCTTTATTTCCTCCTTTCCACCCACTGACCCAGTAAACTTGGGCAGTGTAACATCTCTGGTCCTTAGTCAACTCTGATAAAACAAGAGACTTTGTGATCATAGGGACTGATTTTCACAGCCCTAGGATCTGTGATTATAATATTGTGATAATGATTTTAACCAATGGCTCAGGGTCTATTGGGGCAAAATGCAACATCATAAGAATGCTTAATTATCCTTCCATCAGAGACCACTAAAATATCATCCTGAGGTTATATTCTTCTGTGTGAGGTTAATTCATTTAATAAGAACCTATTAACTATCTACAGTATGCTGAGTGTTCTCTGAAACCCTGGTGGGGAAGGGAAAGGAGAAGAAGATGAATAAGTCACAGTGCCTGCTCCAGGGTGTGTTTCCAGTTAAGAGGGCAAATAGATAGACAAACAAATAATTACGGTAGAGTGTGGTAAGTATTATGATGGCCATTTGCACAGAGAACTATGAGAGTTGAGTGGAAAATGGAAGGCTCTGGGGTAAGGTTGTTAGACCAGTATGATATACCTGTAGGTGGTTGATACTGTGGGGTGGTATGATGGATGTGCCATTGAACAAGGAGCCAGAACACTTAGGTTTTGTTCTTACCAACTTCACTTACTATCAACTCTGCCTACTCACAATATAACCTGGAGCAAATCACTTTAGTTTTTCCATATGGAAGATGGAAGGGTTTATACTAGGCAGTTTCAAATTCTAGTAAAGATCTAAAACCCTACCACTCTCTGACAGATATGCCAATTGATTTCTGATATTCTCCCCTTCTTTCTTAACAAAGTAGAACCTCAATTTTATTTGAGGTTACAATATTCCGATAACTTGATTCCCAGCTGCCCTTTTTTATAGGGATGACCATGTAACACATTCCGGCCAATTGGAAACAAAATGGAATACTTTATTTTCCTGATACAGACACTACCCTTCCTCCTTTTCACTTTCTTCTTCTCTCTGCCTAGAATATGGCACAACACAATAAATGCAAATGCCACTATTAGGATGGAAGAGTAGGAACCTATAAGGAGCCTGAATTCCTAACGGATCCCTTAACAGTTTCACTGACCCCAAAGTACCTACTTCCAGACTTGTTACCTAAGTAATATTTGTAATCTGGTTTCTGTTACAAATAGCTAAACTCAATCCTAACTTATACAGATCCTTAAGCTTTAGTATCAAAAGATGATGTATTCTGAATTCAGAAGCTGGTATTAGTTATCTGAATGTGTGTATGTATGTGTGTATGAGCATGTGGGCGTGTATATGTACATGTCATATCTATATACTATGTAAGTTGTAAGTCAGTGACTCCAAGATTTATATCCCCACTCAAGACTTCTCTTCTGACCTCTAAGCCAATTGCCATCCTAATACCTCTTCCTGGATGTCTTAGAGCTCCCTCTAACAAAAAATTATCTAAATCTAACATTTAAAATACACAGGCACACTCCCAAATCCAAATGTTCATCCAGTGTTTGCCATCTTCTTATTGGCATTTTCATCCAATCAGATACTTAGGCCAGACAACTTGGAGTTACCTGTGACACTCTCTGCTCCTATGCAAGATAAAGCCAAAAGTTTCCTCATTCTTCTCTCAGTGTACTTGTTATATAATTTCTTTGGGTCTCAGTTTTCTCATTTGTAAAATGGATATAATAATAGTATCTCTAGTATAGGATTGTTTTGAAGATTGAATTAGTTAATACACATAAAGTACTAGAACAATGCTTGACACATGCTAAAGTGTTCAAGAAATAATAATTTTTTTGAAATAGAAGTAATATGGTAATTACAGCTGTCAGAAATGTAAGCACTTTGATGTTAGGTGGGTGAATATGGATAGATGTATAATTTTTATTTTTATTTTAATATTCACTATGAGTGTCGTGAGTCAGATTCTATATATATACTTCAACATATGCCTTGGAAGTAAACTGAAAAATTAATGGATTGAAACTTCATGCAACAAATATTTAATGAGCACATTCTATGGCACTTTTCTCAGAATTGAATATACGATAGTGAACATGCAAAGTCCATATTATACCTTTGAAATTCCATGTCTGCTTCTTTGTCAGTAAAATAAAATGGTTGAATTGGAAGTAGATGATACCTAATTCCTTATGATAAAAGAGTATCAGAATCTATGATTATATACAGTGCTGTGCTATCAGTGGAAAGGCATGAAACTGGAGCATGGAAACGCTTGGATGCTAGGCTAAGGTTATGGCCACAGTTTGATATGCAATTGAGAAGCATTAAACACTTTTAACTGGTACAATAAAAGTTATGCTTTAGGAAATTTAATTGGGAAGCATTGTATAGGATGGATTGGATTCAGGATTTTCACGGATAGAAATATCATTACCCAAGGATAGGAAACTGATTAGCAGTGTGCCTGGAAGAGACAGGAACTCCAACACACTGGGAACTATGCAAAAAGGTAGTTCATGGCATAGCATGTGGCTGAAATAGGAAACCCCTCTAGATCTGGGCTTGTTTTGGTTGAAAAATATTTTTAAAGGTGTATAAATAAAATGTGGGTAGTATATGTGTGTATAAATAAAAAGATTTGTGTCATTAAACAACTTTCATGCCAGGAACCCAAATAGAAGGTTGCATGGAGCCGTGAGACATAATCATGAAACTACCTTGTTTATACCTTCAACTAGGGCCAGGCAATGAGGCAGGAAATACTTTATTTAGTAGGACAGGAATTGTACCTGGATGCTGGCTCACCAAACATTGGGCTTAGTGTGTGCCCAGGCCACTGTACATTGTTGCCAGGAAACACCTTGCCTTCCTGGACTGTGTTTGCTTGGGCTGGCTGCCCAGGTTACAGCAGCAGTCCAGTGTAAGCAGCCAAAGTACAGCAGGCAGGAACAGGGCCCTTCCTCTGACAGAGCGTGCTTTCCTGGATTCTCTCCCTGAGGTGAGAGTAACCAAGATGGACCCTCTGGATTAAGACATCATCCCTGGGGGTCTTAAAGCAATCAGTAATGAGAGGATTCTGAAGATATGGAATAGAGCCTTTAAACTTTAATTTGAATGAAAGAAATGTGACTTAATTTTGTCCCTCATGCTGGTAAGTGGGACATATTGACTGAATTAGAATGGAACTCTAATAGTGTTAATATTATAAAAGGATAATATTCTAAAAGGATCAAGCAATAGAAATATCAGAGATGTTGATGAGACTTCTGGAGTGAGAATTCACTCTTTGTGGTGTGAGAACTGCCTTATACTCTAAGAACTGATTTATTTTATGTTTTAGGAGTATGGGTTGTGTTGATTTTTTATCATCATGTCCAATGTGCCTTTTCAAACAGTGTACCATTTATTTAGAATTTTGTCACATCTCCCTCCATGATCTGTCTAGCAAAAGCCCATTCATCTTTGAAAATCCAGCTCAGGTGTCACTTCCTTCAGGAATCTTTTATAGACTTCAACAGCGAGAATTAAGCCCTCCTTCTTTTTTGATACTTTTATAAATGATGTACTCTTTTATTGTGGCCCTTGTCACATTGCATTTTATTTATTTCTCCTATTAGACTATGAGCTTCTTGGTTATGTTCATTTCAGAATCTTCACTGCATCACAGAGCCCGTAGAATGTGTTTGATAAGTATTTGTTTAATGAATGAATCAAAGTTCAACAAAAATATATTTTTGTTGAAATATGTACCAGCCCTGTGGCTACAAAAGTGATCAATAGTGATTAAAAGAGTTATGATCCCTGACCCTCGAACTTGCAGTATATTGGTGGGAGGGTGTTATATGGATAAAATGCCGTTTCACAACCTGGTATGAGGGGCATATATCTATATCTATGGAGGCCCATAGAATGAATGTGCCTCCTGTGTCCAAATATTTGAATATTATATATTTCTAACTTAAAAGTAATGATATTATTCAGAAAGTGATTAATTTTAAAGCTAAGGGGGGAAAATGGCTAGAAATATGAATGCCACTGAAATCTTGTGTGTTTGAGTGTGTACCCTTTCAGTTATATTAATATTGAAAAATATTTTGAATCCAACTTTATAAAAATATGTCTGTGGTAATGTGAACTGGGCCAATAACTCTTGGACAATGTACAGTTGAGAGAGTCAAGACATGATTGTCTTATCATCTGTACACAAGATGTACATTATTTTTTATTCTTCTTGTTCTGACATAGTTACTTAGAAAACCCTTTAGAATGGTTTGCTTTTAAAGGATTTCATTCTAGGAAACTGGGTGCATTTTTTAAGTACTTCAGTAACTTAGTAAAGAACAATGGTCATGTAACATGATGGTCAGGGTGCTTCTATCACAACCTTTCCTCCCAAACTATCAAGTAATTGTTGCACCCTGCACCTTAGTTGTCCTATTTCCTGAAAGACGGATTCATATTCTGTAGGGTAGAGCAACGTATCTTTATGACTGCATCAATACTTATATATGCATTTAAAAATTATGTGTAGAATTAGTTGTGTATACGTGTGTGTGTGTATGTGTGTAATTCATATGTTTCAACACTGTTTGCTGTGGGTGCACATAAAATATTATGTGTCCATCATGTAGGTTAGTAGAGGTGAAAACAACGTGCCTTGTTGTACATGTGTTTGCAACATTTCAGAATAAGTTCTCAGGGTGAGGATAGCCAAATTTCAGTCGTGAACACTACAAACTTTAAGTGTTGTTCTTTCTCATATTTGTAGTATGTAGAGATTACTTTCAAATTAGATGATGCATTAAGTTATGAAGATAAAAAAACTTAAATGAACAATATGACAAATTAGTATTTAGATTCTAAAAAATATAGCATAATACAGTGAAGTATGTCAACTGGAAAAAATTCTAAATTCTAAATTCATACTAAAATTCTAAAGTATGTCAACTGGCAAAAATTCTAAGAAATTCTAAATTAAGGATTTCAGTTTCTCAAGATTATGCTCTGTTATTTGTTTCAATTTAAACTGCCTCTCGGACAAGTGTGTTGACATGGATTCTTATTACTTTTTAAACTACAAAAGGAATTTTCCAATTTAGATAAATGATTTCCTGATAAAAGGTGAATGTAGAGTAACGGATTGCTAGTAACCATATCCCATAAATAACTCACTACTGCACCTTCTTCTCATTTATTTAATTTTCTATATAAAGACATTATCGATGAAATGCAAATAAAGTAATAGACCAGATGGCACTGTACTACCTGGAAAACATGAGTCTCTTTTCACTGACAGAGACCACTGAAATAGCTGAATTGTGGTTATAAAGAAATGTGACTGATATTTTTTTATTAAATCACTTACTCTAATGAAGGATCCTCAACTCAAAAGTACTTAACTACAGTGGTTTCCACTGCTCAGTTTTGAAATTCAAATTTTGAAATTGTCTTCAAAGCTGTTTATTTCTCTCTGGTGTAGTGTATATTTTGAACGATTTCAATAAACAGTGATACCAGTCCTTTCAATAGATAATCGAATCTTCTTAAACCTTAGCATTCTAAAAAGATTCAGAAGGACTGAAGGTCTATAATGCCCCATTAGGGTAAGGCAGTGCTCGAGCACTACATTCATGGGACTGACCTTACCATTACTCATCTAGAAATGCCTCTGTTGCCAATGTGCTAAGAATTAGCTTAGTTTTTAGAAACACTTGAAAGTCATAAAAGTCAAAGTTTTTGACATTTGGGGTTAAACAAGCTAGATTCAATTTTACTTAAAAAAGAAAAAAGTCTGACAATAAGTAATGAGATATAATACGTTATGTGTCTCATGAATTTCCAAGTAGAGGTTTTAAAAGCATATTGGGAACCCAAACTTTTAATCAGTGGGTCACATGAGAATTTTCAGGTAGGTAGAGGGTGGAGGTAATATAATTTAAAAAATCATAGTCAATATTATAACTAAATTTTATTTGGAAATGAAGGATCTCCATTATTTTCATAAAGGAATTGAGAGAAAAGTTTGTTAAAATCTTCTTGCCAAGATCAATATTCAGGAGATCAATTAAGAAAACATGTGTTAACCTTTTATTTAATCGAAGGTCTGACACATATTTATTTGTTATTTATAATATATATGGAACATATAAGGCAAATTTAAGTTGCTTTTCATGTTATATACCATAAACATAATAAATTATTTATGTTGAGGTTGAACATGTATTTCATTTAAAAATAAAGTTTGAGACCACTTCCACTTCTGCTTAGAAGTCTCAAGAGAACATCGATTCCAACTTAGAAATGAGAACAAGCTGAAAAACCTACAAAATCACATTTTTAAAATGCCCATCAGAAGTATGAGTTTGTAAAGAAAATTAGTGAACTGAAATTCAGAAAGTAATGAATCCCTCCTAGGAAAGAAGAGACCCATGGCTCCATCCATCCTTGGCAGAGCAGTGGGAGAAGGGAGGAAACTATGTGTGAGAAAAAATAGAATAGTTGACCTTGTGATGAATTTGTAAAGGCTGAAAATGGGAAGGCATGATCATTTAGAATACCCAGGAACCTTGGAGAAAAATTGAGTCTACCACAACTCTCTTCCAAGTTCCTTCACCAAGTACTCATAAGAAAGACTGAAGTTAGAGCAGGAAAACTGAAAGAAACTCTTTCTGAGGTGTATGGGCACCAGGTTTGCTGAAGTCAGAGGAAGAATTGAGGGAAACCTAATAGGCACTCCAAGACTTACATTGAGACCAGATAGTGACTATCTATAGCTAGGGGTGAGGACGGAAGAGAAACCCCTTCTGAGATGCAGGTACATTGAGCCTGCTAAAGGCTGAGAAAGGGGCAGGAAACCTGAGAGGAATGCTCCAGGCACTCAGACCCCAAGCTCTGATAAAGGAAATATTTGTTCCAGCCATCAAATCATTTGAAGCCTATGGTGAACTGAATCAAAGTAAATCAACAATAAAAACCCAGACTCTTGACATTTTAAAGACTAGGTTAATGCTAGTGGTCAGAGAGAAGGAAATGTGCATCCTTTTATATGCATAAATGTAATTTACTTCAGTCTCTACTGTTCTTTAGCCCACTGTCTGGTATTCAATTAAAACTTCTGAAAAGTTAAAAAAAAAAAAAAAGTATAGCTGATATGCTAAGAAAGAAGAGAAAATGTAATCATGTAAAAATGCTCAATTAAAACCAAGAAAGGCAGAAAAAGAATAGAAGACCAAAATATGAAAAAAAGAACAAGGGCAACAAATAGAAAACAGTAACAAATAGGGTAGATATCAATTCAACTATATCAATAATCACTTTGAAAGTCAGTGGTTTAAATTCACCACTTAAAAGACAGAGATTATTAGAGTGGATCAAAAAATATGAGTCAACTATATGTTGTCTAAAAGAAACTCCCTTTACATATAAAGAACACGTGGATTAAAAGTAAATGGATGGATGGGACTTCCCTGGCGGTCCAGTGGTTAAGACTTCAACTTCCAATGCAGGGGGTGCGGGTTTGATCCCTGGTGAGGGAGCTAAGATTGCACATGCCTCGTGGCTGAAAAAACCAAAACAAAAAACAGAAGGAGTATTGTAACAAATTCAACAAAGACTTTAAAAGTGGTCCATATCAGAAAAAAAAAAAAAAAAAAAATTAAAAAAAAAGAAAGTAAATGGATGGAGAAAAAATATATACCATGCTAACATAATCAAAAGAAAGCAGGAATAGCTATATTATATCAGAAAGGGAAGACTTCAAAGTAAGGAAAGTTATCAGGGTAGAGAAGGTCATTACATAATGATAAAAGAGTCAATTTTTTAAGACATAATTCTTAACATGTATATGCCTAACAAAGAAAGGATCAAACTACATGAAGCAAAAAATGATAGAAAAAAGAAGAAATAGATGAATCCACTATCATAGTTGGAAACTTAAATATCCCTCTCTCAGAAATTGACAGATATAGTAGGCAGAAAATCAGTAAGGACATCACTGAACTCAACAACACCATCAATCAACTGGTTATAATGACATCTATATATGCCATCATATCTATAGATGTCTATATATATGACATCTACTTCATCCAACAACAGCAGAATATACATGTTTTCTCAAGTTCACATGGAACATTCAACAAGGTAGACACATTCTGGGCCATAAAACACATTTTAACAGATTTAAAAGAATAGAAATCATACAATATCTGCTCTCAGAACACAAGAAAATTGAAGTAGAAATCAGTAACAAAGATAAGGGAAAATTCCCAAATACATGGAGATTTAATAATACACTTCTAAATAACACATGGGTCATAGACGAAATCTAAAGAGAAATTTTAAAATATGTATATTTTGAACTAAATGAAAATGAAAACAAAAGAAATCAAAATTTGTGGGATGCAGCAAAAGCAGTGCATAGAAGGAAATTTATAGTAGTGAATATACATATAAGAAAAGCAGAAAGACCTAAAATCAATCATCTAAGTTTCCACCTCAGGAAACTAGAAGAGAAAATTAAAAAGAAATAATAAGGATTAGAGTAGAAATCAATGAAATTGAAAACAGGAATTTAATAGGGAAAATCAACAAGACCAAAAGGTCGTTCTTTGAAAAGATTAAGAATATTATTAACCCTCTAGCCAGGCTAGCTAAGGGAAAAAAAAAAGGGAAAGAACACAAATTACTAATATCAGAGATGGTATCACTATAGATCTCATGAAAATTAAAAGGATTAGAAAGGAATTCTATGAACAATTTGTGGCACAAATTTGATAACCTACATGAAATGGATGAATTCGTTGAAAGACACAGTCTGCCAAAAGTCACAATAAAAAAATAGATGATCAGAATAGGCCTACATCTATTCAAGGAATTAATAATTAATGACCTTCTAAAACATAAAGCAACAGGCCCAGATAGGTTCACTAGTGAATTTTGTAAAACATTTAAGTAAGAAATTATACCAATTCTCTACATCTCTTTCTGAGGATAGAAGCAAAAAGAATTCTTCCTAACTCCTTTTATGAGACCAGGATTATCCTAACACTAAAGCTAGACAAAGACATTACAAGAAAAGAAACTACAAACCAATCTCTCTCATGAACATAGATGTAAAAATTCTCAACAAATTATTAGCAAATAGAATCTAAAAGAAGTCTAAAAAGAATTATATACCACAACCAAGTGGGATTTATATCAAGTATGCAAATCGGGCTCAATATTTGAAAAATCAAATTAATGTAATTCATCACATCAACAGACTAAAATTTTAAAAATCACATGATCTTATCATTGAATATAGAAAAAACATTTAACAAAATTCATCACTCATTCATGATAAAACCTTCCAGTTAACTGGTAATAGAGGAGAACTTTCTCAACCTGATAATCTACCAAAAACCTACAGCTAACATTCTACTTAATGGTGAAAGACTAGAAGCCTTCTCATTAAGATCAAGATAAGGCAAGGATGTCCCCTCTCACCACTCCTTTTCAACATTATGCTGAAAGTTATAGCTAATGCAAAAGGTAAAGAAAAGGAAATAAAAGTTATACATATTGGGAAATAAGACCTAAAACTGTTTTTGTTCACGGAAGACATGACCATCTATGTAGAAAATCCAAAATATTTGACCAAAAAGAAAGAAAAAAACCCAAACAAAACTCCCAGAACTAATAAGCAATTATAGCAAGATTGCAGGATACAAGGTTAATATACAAATTCAATTGTTCTGCTACATACCAGTAATGGAAAAGTGTAATGAGATTAAAAACACAATACAATTTACATTAGCACATTTCAAAAAAAATTAAATACTTAGGTATAAACCTAACAAAATACAGACAAGATCTATGTGAGGAAAACTACAAACTCTGATGAATGAAATCAAAAAAGAACTAAATAAATGGGGAGCTATTCCATGTTCATGGTGAGGATGACTCAGTATTGTCAAGATGTCAGTTCTTCCCAATTTGATCTATAGATTAAATGCAATCTCAATCAAAATCTAAGTAAATTATTTTATAGATATCAAGGAAATGTTCTAAAGTTTATAGGGAGAGGTATACGACTCAATAATAGGTGACACAATATTGAAGAAGAACAAAGTTGAAAAACTGTTATGACCCGAGCTCAAGACTTACTATAAAGCTACAGTAATCAAAACTGTGGTATTTGGAGAGAGGGAGAGAGAGACAGAGACAGAGAGAGACAAAGAGAAATAGAACAATGGAACAGACTAGAGAGCCCAGAAATAGACCCACATGAATATAGTCATCTGATTTTCAACAAAGCAGCAAAGGCAAAACAATGGAGGAAAAATAGTCTGTTCAACATACGGTGCTGGAACAACTAGACATCCACATGCAAAAAAGTGAATCTAAATACACACCTTCACAAAAATTAACTCAAAAATGTATCATTGACCTCAATGTAAAATGCAAAACTATAAAACCTTCAGAAGATAACATAGGAGAAGACCTAGATGACCTTGGGTATGGTGATGACACCACCAAAAACATGATCCATGAAAGAAATAATTGGTAAACTGGACTTTGTTAAAAGTAAAAACTTCTCCTCTGCTAAAGACGGTATCAAGAGAATTAGAACACAAGCCAGAGACTAGGAGAAAATATTTGCAAAAGACACATCTGATAAAAGATTTATCCAAAATATACAAAGAACTCTTAAAGCTCAATAATAAGAAACAAACAACCCAATTTAAAAATGGGCCAATGACCTTTACAGACATCTCACCAAAGAAGAAATACAGAAGGCAAATAGCATATGAAAAAGTTTTCCTCACTATTTGTAATCAGGAAAATGCATATTAAAACAACAATAAGATACCACTACGCATCTGTTAGGATGGTCCAAATCTGCAAAACCAAATGCTTATGAGGATGTGGAGCAATAGGAAAACTTTCATACAATGCTGGTAGGTATGCAAAATGGTATAGCCACTTTGGAAGACAGTTTGGCAATTTCTTATGGAACTAAACATACTTTTACCATATGATCTACCAATTGTGGTGCTTAGTATTTACCCAAAGGAGTTGAAAATGTATCTGCACACAAAAACTTCCACACAGGTGTTTATAGAAGCTTTATTTATAATTGTCAAAATTTTGAAGCAACCAAGATGTCCTTCAGTAGTCTAATAGATATAATAAATAAACAGTAGTACATCCAGACAATGGAATATTATTCATCCCTTAAAGGAACTGAGCTATCAATCCATGAAAAGACATGGAGGAACCTTGCATGCATATTACTAAGTGAAAGAAGCCAATTTGAGAAGGCTAAATGCTCTAACATTCCAACTATATAGCATTCTGGAAATGGCAAAACAATGGAGATAATAAAAAGATTAATGTTTGCCAGCAGGATGATGGTAGAGATATGAATACACAGAGCACACAGGATTTTTAGGGCAGTGAAAATGCTGTGTGATATTATGATAGATATATACCATTATACATTTCTCTAAACCCATAGAATATACAACATCAAGAGGGGTTTAAGAGGCAAATTTCCAATTAATAAGTAAATAAGTTACGGGGATGTAAACTACAGCATAGGGAATGTAGTCAATAATACTGTAATAACTTTGTATGCTAACAGATGGCAACTAGACTTATCATGATGATCATTTCATAATGTATGAAAATATTGAATCACTATGTTATACACCTGAAACTCATATAATATTGTAAGGCAATTGTACTTCAATTACAAAAATGGAATAAAAGGTTAACAATAAATCAATCTGGATAAAGGTTAGTAAAAAAGGAGTGAACCCTCAGGTAAACTATGGACTTTGAGCGATTATGATATGTCAATGTAGGTTCATCCTTGGTTAAAAAAAAAAAAAAATGTACCATTCTGGTGAGTGATATTAATAATGGGGAAGACTATCTGGGGATGGAAAGTATATGGGAGTCTCTTTACCGTCTTCTCAATTTTGTTGTAAATGTAAAACTGCTCCCCCCCAAAATCTTAAACAGACCAAAAAATAAGACAAACAACTAATTAAAAGTAGTCAAGAGCCTTGAATAGTTATATAAGTAAAGAAGATATATATGTGGTCAATAACATATGAAGATGTGCTGAATATCATTAGTCATCAGGGAAATGCAAATTAATATCACAGGAGATACCAGTAAACATTCACTAGAATGGCTAAATGCAAAAAGATTTACAAGAGCAAATGTTGGGAAGGATATGGACCAACCAAAATTCTCCTATGTTCTTGCTGGGTGTGTAAAGTGGTGCAGCCTTTGGAAAACACTTTGAAAGTTATTTTAAAAAGTTAAACATACATCTTCCTTATCATTAATCAATTCAACATCTAGGTATTTGTCAAAGAGAAATGAAAACATGTCCACAAAAAGCTTTCTACAAGTGTATGCATAGCATCACTATTCACAATAGCCCCAAACTGAAAACATCCCATGTTCCATCAGTGAGAGGAAGAATAAACAAACTGTGCATGCTCAGAAACTTGAGTACTACTCAGCAATAAGAAGAAATAAATTAGTGACACATGGGAAAACATGGATGGATCTCAAACAAAATTATGCTCAGTGAATGAAGCCAGACACAAAAGATTACATACATTCTTACGAAGTTTTAAAACTGGCAAAGTTCATCTGTGGTGATAGAGAACAGAACAGTGATTGCTTCTGGCAGTGGAGTAGTGGGGAGGGAGATGGTGAGATAGATTGGGAAGTGACACATGGGAACTTTCTGGCATGATGGAAATGTTTATATTTTGATAGGGGGTTGGGTTGCACTGGCATATACATTTGTCAAAACTGATCAAACTTTATATTAGATCTCCTCTTTCACTGTATCTAAGTTATACTTTAATGTAAAAAATCTACACTTTGATTGTCTAATAACTAACATTGAGTCTTAAAAAGTCCATTATTTTATATGTTATGTTTCACCTGCCACTTAAGGTAGCATGTATCAGCATAACTAAAATTAGGGCACTATCAAAGTTGAGTCATTTGAAGCTGACCCCTAGTATTCTAAGATGATGTAAGATATTAGGCTGCAGAGACAGGTATATACAGAGGTTAAATTTCAGTTATTGAGTCTTAGACATCCCTGGGTGTCTAGAACATTTCACACCCACCAGTTAACACACGCCTTTATTGATCTGCCAGTAAGACAGTGACAGCTTTTTGAAGATCGTTGCCAAAAAAAATGATGATTGATTCAAATCTAGACTCATATATATTACAAAAGATAGAGTCAAAATTTCTCAACAAGTTTTACGTTTATAAGCATTGAGCAGTGATCCATATGGCCTTCTTATTTGAATAAAAATCATGAAAACATATTTTAAATTGTTTTACTGATGATTCTTTTTAGAAAGTGCAGCTCACTGAAGTACATGAGAGTAAATGGTAATAAAACATGCCAGCAATCTCTAAAGGCTGTGAAAATTTGTTTAATATAGCCCTTGTAATTGTTAGGGGGAAAAAGTGATTCCATTTGAGAAATTCTTGTGAAACCTTGCATTCTGAGTGCTTTGCTAAAACATTACTTGGAGAGGAAATTGAAATGATATTTTATAATATTTCCTTATTGAACTATATAGTCAAAGCTGAACAGAAGATTTAAATAAGAATATTGAATTCCCGGTTTCCCAAAGATCAAATTATTGTCCTCCTTCTCTGTTGTCTGTCATGAAGGAATATGCTTAACCTTTACTTATGCTCAATCTGTGCCTAAAACTATCATGAGAAAAAAATTCTCTTTTCCTAATGCTTGGAGCTCTTCACTATCATTGAAGCTGCATGAACATTCTTCACTGTGAATATGTGGAAATGTAGCTGCAGCAGGGGATAGGGTGGGCAGTGATTAGAGGAAGCAATGTAATCTTGGTCCAACAACTCTGTTTTATGATTTGAGGGATGCACTAATTGTTCATCTTCAATCATTGACCTTCAAAACTATGTTCATCCGTCTGTGAAATGGCCTTAACCTCATCATCAAGGAACTCCATAGTGCAAAAGTTCTGTTAAATATTGTATCATTTTATTCACATTGTATGGATGTGAATCCTGGTCATAAAGCCCTTTGATTCATACTGAGGATTGTTGCTTATAAAAGGAGATTATATTTGGCTATATTTAAACACTAATGCTCGTAGTTTTCCTAAATTCAGTATAGTAGTGATAACACAAATTTTCAAATCTTCAAAAACAAACAAAAAAGTCAGTGGCAATTGACATATTTAGCAGATAGCTTTGAGGTTTTGAAAATATAGGATTTCCTTGGAGCTGACACCAACATTATTCTGTATTATATACCGCAAATATTTATAACTTAATATAATTTTGGATATTATAGATTAGAGTATTTTAAATTTTTCAAATTGATAAAGTTCTTAAGAACCAGGGCCTTGAACATAATTTCACGAAAAAAAAAATCAACTGGTCTATCTGAAGGATGACTTGTAATCATTCTTACCAGTGTTTAGTTGATGCCAACAGATTTTTCCAGACAAGGTTTTGGGATATCAAAGATATCTCAAGAAAATTAGTTTGGAGACTTTTGGGGTGAAATCTTTCTTCTTTGAAACAAGTGAGCAGGCTCCTGTGGACACTTACATACATTTGTGAAGTTTGTTATTCTGTATTTTTGTAAAAAAAAAAAAAAAAAGGCAAACGGCTTGGTATTTGTGCTCTGCCCTCCATACTACCTCATTTGTATGTGTGATATAGAATATTGCTGTCTTAAGATATAAACACACAGAGACTAAAACCCTGCTTAGGTTACTGCTATTGTATATAATTTAGACGTTATGACATCTGGTGTCTTCAGGATCAACAATATCAAATTATTTTAAAAACAACAAGGCATCCACACATATGCTATTGCTATATCTGTCTATATCCTTATATATAGCGATATATACTTATGTTTAGGTAGGTAGGTAGGTAGGTAGATGGCTAGATAGATAGATATTAGAACATTTTAAAAAGCACAGTTTTCTTTCCTTCCCAAGCTAACAAATAGAGCAGTAGAATGAGACTGTAAAGGGGAGTTAGTAATTTTGAGAGGATTTAGGTGACATGCTTAAAGTCATCGGGCAGGTTAGCAAAAGAGGAAATGAGAGTCTGGGTTCCCTGATATCCAGACCTCAGTTACCACATAAACAGGTTACCATTACACACATAGTCTAAATAATCTGCAATTTCTGTTTTGAATTTATCTTTAACCCTAGACACTTGTTAAAGGAATGCCTTTACATTCAGTGTTTAAATCCTTTTTCTATAATTTTGTTGTTAATATTGAGGTTTACTGGCCTGTGGTAAAAAGAAAAATGACCTGTGTAAATTCTGCATATTGAAATGTACTAAGTTATTATGTATTACCCAAAATAGGTATTAATGATTACACATATAAGCATATGACTGTTAAAATTAACCATGTTAAATAAATTACTCATATCCTCTATATTCTTACTTTTTTAACTTGTTTGATTTGTATGGTTTATTGGCTCCATAACAACCATTTCTGCTTTTTCGAACCAATTGTTTTTCCCTGGGGAAGTCCCCTCACTCCCATTCTCCTTCAAGTGTTTTGGGTAAGATTGACCCCACCCCCTATCACCACAGGCAGACCACGGGTCCTGAATGGCTCAGACCTGTGAGAGACTGGACCCTGGGACTCATGCAGCAGCTACCAGAAGAGAGCTCTCTCTCATTCTGGATGTTTGTGAAAGAAAATTGGAGACCTATAGCAGGTGTAGTTATTTTTTGGCCATGAAGGGAAGGCCTGGAGCTGGGTGAGGGACCACTATTTGGAGCCTGAGGATAAAACATTAGTGATCATGAAAGATTATATAGAAAAACAGAGAGAAGCATCCTGTCATCCAGTCCTGCTATTGCTTTACTTTTTTTTCTTTTTTTTAATTTTCACCATCATGATTCTCATCTCAAAGGTTTAATTACTTCTTTTTTCATGGTGGCCTGTTTTTATTGTATGTATATGATAGCTTTTTGAATTTCTCAGAGGATAGTAATATTACTCATTTTAAAGTCCTCTTCTACCTTGTTGCATCAACATTCTCATTTGGGGTTTGTTCACTCGGGATTTTAATTTTCCTCATAAGCTTGGTGATCTCTAGGGTTTACTCATACTTACAGTACTATTAACTGGATGCAGTCTCCCTAATACAAAGGGAAACCTCTCTTCCCCTGGCAAGAAATACTCACAAAAAGTACTGGCTTCAGTTTGTGGGAGCAGAGGGTATTGGTCTTTGGTGTCCAGAGAGTTTACCCTCTTTGCCCTTTATCCATCATGATGACTGCCTGTGGGCACTGCCCTACTTTTTTTCTTACTCCCATCTTAATTCTGAGCGTTTCCTTCAAGAAATCTCACTTTATTTACAGAGCTTTAATAATAGTTTTTTCTTGGGGACAAACATTGAAACCAAAAACTGAAATTGGGAAGACTGGGACAAAGCTTCCACAGCCTTTAACTTAATTATGATGCTTACTGCTAGACAGCTTACTGCTATTCCGATATTCATTCCTGATCTTGGGGTTATTCTTTGGTTCTGTTGGGGAGATTTACTTTTGGGGAGAGATCCTCTGTTTCTCTTCAGCTCTGTTGGGTTTCATGTTTGGTCTGTTCCCAACTGTTCTCTACTTTCTAGAAATTTCTTAATTTCAGATCTGTTGACAGTAGCATTTCTGTGACATCACACATTTATTATTTGTATATTTCTTCTTTCACTTTAATGGGCTTTATCAAAAGAAGCAAAGTAAAGGTTTTTACTTACTCAGCCATTTTAGAAAGAGAAACCTTCCAGACAATCTGTTTACTACTATTGTCAAACGTTTTGATTCTATTTAATATCCTTTTCTACTAGAAAAGTCTGATCTTAAATTCTAGTGATTTCTTAACCTATAAGGTAATTAAAAAATATAATTTCCTAACAGTTTTCCAACTCATCGCTAAATTGGGCCTGAATCTCTTGATGGGCCTTTTGCTGTTCAGTGACTTACAAGTAATACCTACTACACATAAAAGTATTCTCCCTTGGGTTCAATCTATAGGTCAATAAGGAAACCAGATAGTTATTTTCAGGCTAACGGTGGTTGTCAATCTTCTTTTCCCAGAGATTTTCCGAATTTCTAACTGGGAGTTCTAGGAAAGGAAGGGAATCCAAACTGGCAATTGTCAGGCTCACCCTCCAAATCTCTCCAAGTTGCAAAGAAAGATGGAGAGAGAATTGTGACTGTGACTGTGAGTTGGAAGTGAGATGTGAAATTCTTCTCCATTTCTCACTCATGGACCATCACCTCCTCTTGACTCACCAAGTCTTAACTGAGGGATACATTCACTTCCTTTTTATCATAAAAAGCTTGGACATCTCTATCTGATAAATTACACTGGAAAATATTTTATGTAGAAATCAGACCATCTCAAGGCTTGTCAATCTTAATTTCCTCTACCAATTAGGCTTTATATCTCTAAGGATAAAAAGAAAGTAAATATTGCCTTACTGAAACCGGTACAAGCTTTCATTTGTAGTCAGATGATTAACTTCCTGCATGACTAATGCATGTAATGTGGAAGACCTAATGCTGTTTCGGTTATGTTAGAACATTTCAGTTTATGAGGAGGAAAAAAGCAGAATAAACTGACATTATGTAGCTACTGATTTCCAGGAATATCACTTTATAATAAGGACCAAGAGATAAATGAAACCTATGTGCAGTAATGCATTCAAAATGATTTTCTTTTTTTCTAACAGAGACACTGCTTTTATGAGATGACCAACACTATAACACTAAGGTTGTGTAGCTTGGAATGACATCCTGTCTAATTTGTGTTAATTTAGCCACTGGAGAGAAGGTTAATTGAAGGAAGGATTGTAATGACATAATATCCCATGATGGGGTTTATTTTGCAAAAGTAAATTCACTGGCATAATAAACTATCTCAAAACAAACAATGACAACAACCAGTGACATGAGAACTTAAGGGCTTAGTGTGGTGTGAAGAAGTAGGAATATAATTGAAATGATTCTTCTCTACTAAGAGAAGGTAATTTTCCAGAACAGTACTACACCTGATGCTATTTTTAAGAGGAAAAAAACATTAAAATTCGGTGGCTGTGGCTACTTAGCTTAATCTAAATTAAGGACAAGGACACAGATTTGATTCCCAGACAGATTTGTTAATGGTTTATGACAACAGACTCTCATCATGCTCTAAGTAGGTGTCCTCAGAAATGTGAGCCCAGGATCACAAAGTGGTCTGAAGACCTTAACACAAACAACTAAAAGCATGAAGATTTGAGGGTATTAAAATGCTGCAATATTTTGTTTTCCGTAGGTCAGTACATTAAACTCAATTAGCTACGTGGGGAAAGTTTCTGTATATACCCCCATTTACATTATTGTGACATTAGTATTTTAGAGAAAATTTAACAATGGTGTATGTTTAAGAAATTACTAAACTGGATAGAAGTGGAGATGGCTGGCCACAACAATTTGTTCTTAATAGGTTTTGCCGCTTTCATTTATTGAGCAGTTGACTAGGTATCAGCTAGTCCAATTCTCAAATTTATTAAATTTGTTCTTCTGAGAGAACTCACAATTTTATACCAGTGAAAGAAACATTGATGACAAAACATAAGGAAGAAAAAAGATTCAAATTGATACCATGACAGCCATTAGTGTCTAATAGGGATTGACAGAATTAAATAGCTTTCTCTGTTAGCCAAGTTCTCATTTATGACTCGTCAAGGTCACTTGACACTTCTGCTTTAGATGGACAGTAAATAGAGATCCAAGGGAAAATGACAATAAGATCCAAAGAAAAGTGACACCTCTTTATATGACAGAAGGTACTGAGCTGGGGGGTATAATAATCACTTGAAAAAGATATAGAGACCTTTCAGCCACTGACAAAGCCAGGCTGATTATTAAATGCACAGAAAGAAACTACTTTCTCCTGTTGTGTTATCCATTAGGTTATTTTATTCATGAATACATGTTTTAAATATATTTTTAACTTTAAAATTAAACTATAATAGATTAGAAATAACACAGTTCTTCCCCACTCAATTCATTTTCCCTTCCAGTTTTTGTTCATATGCTATGTGTTTTAACAATTTCAATCATGTTTATTCAAATTTTTATTCTTTCTTCAATTATTATTTCCAAATATTTTCCATATCTTCTTAGTTTATATTTTTCAAAATGACTGTCTTTAATGGTTGCACAATTTTTTTTTTTTTAAAGTTTTTTTTTTTTTTTTTTTTTGGCTGTGTTGGGTCTTCGTTTCTGTGCGAGGGCTTTCTCTAGTTGCGGCAAGCAGGGGCCACTCTTCATTGCGGTGCGCGGGCCTCTCACTATCGCGGCCTCTCTTGTTGCGGAGCACAGGCTCCAGACGCGCAGGCTCAGTCGTTGTGGCTCACGGGCCCAGTTGCTCCGCGGCATGTGGGATCTTCCCAGACCAGGGCTCGAACCCGTGTGCCCTGCATTGGCAGGCGGATTCTCAACCGCTGCGCCACCAGGGAAGCCCGGTTGCACAATTTTTGATCTGATTAACGTGTAAAAATTGCAGCCATCCCCCCCATTGGCCATTAAGTTGTTTTCAGATTCTCACTAACATCATGCTAGAGGAGGCATCTTTATGCACTTCTGTTCTTCTTGAATTATTTCCTTAAGATATACTTCCAGAATTTACTATGTTGGTAAGCAATTCTACCACTTAAGCTGTTACAAAATTTTCCTACCGTTTGTTAAAATTAATGCCTATTAATGCACTCTAAGACATTGTATTAAGTATAGATGTTAGTTCCCTTTATAAAAATTACTTCGGTTACACATATTAAGAATGATTTCATTCTAAGAGCTTGGGTAGTACTCTGGGAAATATAAATGTTATTCATGTATAAAGTTTATTTCCAAGAATCTCATCACCTAAATTAATAAAAAAATTATGAAGACAATCATAAAACACAGGAATATGTAATGAGTCATAGCGTTATTAAATAAAGGACCATGAGAATTTAGATAAGAGAGACTGTATTTTCAACTACCTAGAGTCAGGGCTGCATTTTTGAACAGGTGCCATTTGAAGTGGAATTTTGCAAAGTGAATTTAGCAACACAAAGATAAAGTCTCTGTTAAGTTCATCACAGATAGTGAGCACTAGCTGTGTGTTACAGGAAGCTCAGGAGGACTTTTCATGTTATCCCAGAATTGCAGGGAAGACCCAAAGTAAGGGCAAGAACCTCACATTCTGAAGAAGTTCACCAACCAAACACTTTCCTGCAAAGCTTTCAAAGAGGCAGCAGAACCAGCCACCTACCTTCATCTTATCCCACTATCCTTCTTCCTCTTCAGGCCACATGCATGCAGAGGATTGAAGGATAAAGGAGGGATGTTGGCTGGAAATGAGATATAGGCTGCCTTCGTGGTATGCGAGGGAACAGCTTCCAAGAGAGTCACTCTGAAGAGTTGGGGGTATATGCAAAAAGGGACAGCTTCTTGTCTCCTTTTAGATATATGTTTAGGAGCAGAGTTCCAGATCTGCTCCTCTGACTATGTAATATTACTTTTACTGATATAAAATTGTCACATAACTTGGTGTAAGTTTAAGGAATACAATGTGTTGATTTGATACAATTATATATTCCAATATGATTACTAATGCAGAGATAGCTAACACCTCTATTGTGTCACATAATTATTATTTCTGTTTTGTGGTGAGATAAAAGATCTAGTCTCTTAGCAACTTTGACGTTTATAATGCTTTTGATTATATAATATTTTTATTTATTGTTGACTATAATCACTGTGCTATGGATTAGATCTCCAGGACTTATTTATCTACTAGCTGCAAGTTTGTACCTTTAAACAACATTTCTCTAATCTGTCTGTGTACTCTTGAAGAGAAATAAAAAGACATGGTAGGGTTTGGAGAAGAAATGAGAAGCAGTTTGCTCTCCCATGTCTGGCTGTGTGAATTTCCCCTTTATCAAGAAGCTACCGGAGCAGATAGCTAACCCCAGAAGGCTGTTTACCACGCCTGAGGCTCCAGGCAGTAACAGGCTGTGAGATCAACCATGGATGACAAGAACTAAGACAGGGGTGGGAGTGAAAGAGGTTCAGCCAAAGCAGAATTTTCCATGACAGTGGACCACACAGTAGCAGGGCCCTTCAAAGAACCCAAACATGTACCTCATAAGAGAATCAACATTTTGATACCAGCCACACCAGAAAGCGCTGATGATCAGTGAGTGTTAGCCAGAGAAGCAGCAACAACTTATGCACAGAATGCTGTGGCCTCATTCAGTTGGGAAAGCGATGTTTGTCCTCCTCTCTATCCTCCCCAGCTACCTCCCAACACTAGAGAAGCTAGAAGGTAGAGGAGGAGAGATGTATTAAGAGCAACCACACTTGACTCTCCACTCCAGTACCCTTCAATCAAAGGTCTAAGCCATGGTTGGGGGAAGAGGAGAGCTTTGAATTATATGTGAGATTTGATTTTTAAACTGGGTTGGACTTTTTACTAATCAAAAGGAACAGGAAAACATTGGATTCTGTTCATATGTCCAGAGAAAGAAAAGAGGAATTTGACATAAAGTTTTTTTTTTTAAAGCAACGGCATTTTTTTTAAAGTCCATGTTGATTTCCCAACAAATTTAGATCCTTTGGTTTACTCTTTGTGAAAAGAAATATATAATATGTCACATTTCTAGAGATAAAAATGAAGGTAAAGAGAATTAATAATAGGAACTTCAAGCCAGATGATGCCGATGAAGAAGGTGACGATGATATTAATCATAGCAATAGCTAACTTTACTGAGTATCTATTACATGCCAAGCACCATTCTAAAAACTTTACACACATGTATTATCTCATTTAATCTTTCAAACAACCAAAAAAGGCAGATACTCTCATTAGTCCCATTTTATAGATGAGAAAAGGGAAATGCAAAGAGGTTAAGTGACTTGCCTAAAGACACAAATCTAAGTGGCAGATTGAAACCAGGCATTCTGATCCCACAGCCCTTGCTTTCAATGAAGTGCACTTTATTACTTTTACTGAATGCTATACTTTTTCAAAGATATACCTTAAATCCTACATCCTCCTCAAAGCCATGTTTTCAGTTCCCTGTAACCAATTTCTCTGAATTTCCGTGCCCCTTAATTTGCATAATACCTCCTAGCATTAGGGATAATTCCATATACTTTTTTTGTATTCCCACTGCCACCCCAGGTTCCCCTCTCCTTCCTGATACTCCACCTGCCCCTGAATAGCATGTAACACCCTACAAAGAGCACAGACAGGCGTAATTCATAGATGTTGACTGTCTTTTCTTAATCCATTATTTTGTAGGCTGCTGTAGCAAAAATCTGACAGAAGAAAACCCTTTAAGCTTCAGTAAGAAACAAACTTCTCTCACTACCTATTCTTAGTTAACAAAATTTAAATACCATTTAGGTGGCGGGTATTGCTCTCATTTCAAACATTTAATAGTTTTGTAGATCTATTTCTCGAACTAATTTTATGCCTAATAATCATTTTGCTTGAGTACCAATAACCCACGTCGCATGACATCCTGGCTCCGCTGGAAAGCTGCTGTCTCTGAGAAACGGTTGGCAAGTACCAAATGTATTCTGTCGCAAATTGTTTTTATAGCAGCCTGATGTTCTTCAATCTTTTCTTAAATTGAACATTGGTAAGATACAATGTAAACTGCCTTGCAGCTACATTGGATTTGCCATGCTTGCTCTCCACACTTGGAATTAGATTGATGTTTCATTTTACACAAAGGATATTTTAAATAGCTCTGAGTATACCTCCATACTACACACATAGCATATTTCCTATTATTTTAATATTTCTTGAGTCTTCTCCTTTTTTAAAAAACCAGATAGCAATTTGATTAGTCGCTTGGGTCAGGGGAACAGCTCACGTTTTCAATGAGCGCTCACAACAGGTTTTCGCAGAGAATGCTTTGACATCGCTCCTATGACAGAGATCCCTGCGAGCTCATTAGAGGGTAGTTAAATCACAGCATCCAAGTATAAATCTCTCAAAGATAACCCTAATTTATGGGTATATTTTATCAAAATAAAAGTATGCTGGAGGAGGAAAGCTATTCATGGAAACACTTTTTCTTTGAGATATTTTTCAAGGCAGCAGTTCCCTCAGCGGAGTTTGCCAGTAATCATCAATTCATCTCCTTAAGCACATAATTCAGTCTATTCAGTGTTGTACGGTGACAGTGCTGATGAGCTCTTAATTCTCCTCTATTTATTACATCAAATATAGCAGTGACCTTAATGAACCATCAATTAAGACACAAATGTCAGTGCCGTACTTTTAAAGATGGACTCAAGTGCAAAATTCCAAAGGTCAACATAACATTTTGAAGTGGGTCATTCAAACATATATTAAGTGTTAAAAGAATATAACTGGAATCTCCTAATAATTTGATACCTTTGAATTAAAAAAAAATAGGATATGCAGGAGTGGCTGAAGTTTAGAAAGTATTGACAGTGGTCTGATTTTACTTTTACTTGACTGTTGTGAGTCCCCTAAATGTATAAATTTTACTCTCTCATGCAAATAGTTATAGCCTATTGATAGTATAGGTTGAAAGGTGGGAAATACAGTCCGTCATCTGACATTGGTCCTAATACACACAATGTGAACTGATTTTAAGCACTTTCTTGACCCAAGAGTCACATTGCCTTAGAAAATTTAGTTGTCTGAGTAAAGCTGTTGGATTGATTACTTTTGGATTGAATTAGCTGGATTGAATTAAATGAATACTTTTGAATTCTTTATGTCATAGCAGTCTCAAGGTGAAGTAAATCATAAAATTAATTTAATCATAAATTTTAAGAGCCTGTTATGTTCAGGATTCTTTGTTAGGTGTGGAAATAAGAAATATTTAGAATACCCAATTCTTGTCTTCAAGGAGTATACAACACAGTAGGAGGAATAAGAAACAAACAAACAAACAAAAAGAATATTTATTCTAACGTCTAACTCAGTAATGAGATTATTCTGTATCATCCCATACAAATGGCTCTCCAGTTACTGACCACTGCCAGCTAAGTGCTGCAGTCTGTTCTTCCATAAGTTTGAAAAATAATTGGGAAGTTCTTCATTGTACTGAACTGCAATCTGTTTCTTTGTGATTTCTTTCCATTGATTTTTGTTCTGATCTTTAGAATCAAGAACAATCTAATCTTTCTTTTGCAGGATAACCTTTTCAATATGTGAAGACCCTTGTGTCCCCATTTGGGTTCAATGTACTTCAACAACTGTCTTTTATTTTCTCTTCCAGCTAAACCCCGCTAGTTTCTTCTTTAAAAATTTTATGTAATGACATTTTGAGATACTTCTCCCCCTTCCCCCATCTTACCCCATTTATCTTCTTCTGGTTGGGAGAAAAAGCCCATGTGGATTAAAGATAAAAACTTTTTAATACAATAGCATGCTTTAGACTAACTATGAATTGGAGGTTAGATCGCACTGAGCACAAAACGCCATAGGAAATCACAATGCTAGAATGCTCGATATTCTTTAAGGATTTTTCTGGTGAGTCAGATCTTTCAAAAACTTAAAAAGTCTGCCCTGTCAGTGCTCACAATCTGGATGTATGGGTGTTGCTGATGCTGAAAAATGCAAAGCAGTGTTCTCCCCGCTGCAGACACACAAAGATTGCCGTTTCATTTTCATCTGCAGCCACCATCTAAGAATCTGTTTCATTTCCTCACAGTCTGTTTTACACCTTTAGTCAAAAAGTTACCCCATCTGTGATACTCCGTGCCATATTGTTCTGTCTGCCAGGGATGCTTCCAATCCGCTCCCGGCTCTATCACGCAACTTGAAATTGGGCTGCAGCGTCTTGAGAAAGCTTCCCTGTTCCACCTGCTCTTCAGCTGCCATTTGGACTCCTGCTGTTGTATGTTTATTCTGTATCCCTCATGGAGCAGAGGTATATAACCACATTGGCTGCTGCTTTAGACTGATGGCTTCAGAAGCTTCTTGGAGATCCCAGACTGTCTATTTTATGCTAATTTTGGTTGGCTGGTGACATTAATGAGTTTCAGAGAATCTGCTATGGCATCAAGGGTATGTCAAAGACATAGCAGGCATCTTGAAGATCAGGCCCAACCACTGCATAGATCCACATTTGGGTCTGTCCCATGGGATATGATTTTTTTAATTCATTTTTTTTTCTTGCCAATTAGCACAGCTGTATAAATCTGGTACAGACTGCAGAGTTCAGTGATAGTTTTTGACTCTATTGTTCAAGATAATGTTAGGTCTGAGAAGGTAATTTTTGTAGTTTCTATTTTTCAGGTTTATTAAAAATAACAGCACCAATAACAATGACAACAAATTCCCACTAAAAGTTATGGAACGTGTTGTGCACAAGAGAAGGACTTTTTGACCAACCCACACTTTCCTTGTCCTTCCTGAAGGACTTTTCACTCGTGCTCCAAGACATCCCTCTCTTTTTGGATCTTTTCAGAATGGTGTGTGATGGTGAGGTTGTAAGCTATAGGGACACAGAGATCTGTATTCCTATCCCAGCTCTACTGCTAACTACTGCAGAGAATTAGAACATCACATGTGAAACTGGGATAATACCACTGCCTTCAGAAGGTTATGCCAAGGATTAAATACATGTAAAGTTGAGGCCTCTACGTATGCTGTCCTTGCTTTGCACTTGCAACTTGATTTGCACGTTGTACTTTCCTAATGAGACCTTGTTGCATGCTCCATTAAAGTCATTTGTGTATTTGCTTATCATCCTGGTGGCAGGTACTCTGTCCCTTTTACCCTTAGATATTCAGCCATGAATAATACAATATTTTTAGTAAATTCTCCCATGTAGAAGCTAGGGCCTTGCCTAAGCTATGAGTCTTCCTTATATGGTTTACCTCCCAGAGACAGAACTGGGCTCAGAACCCATGACTAAAAATATTAAAGGAAAAACTGAATTATTTAATTGTCATTTCCCCTCTCAATCTCCCTGTTCCTCTTCTCCTGAAAGGCAACAAAAATTTGAATCTAGAATAGGTTCTGATAAATGTTTGCCTTATTGTTTCCCCAAATGTGTGGCACATAGAACTAGCTCTACAAGATGATAAATAGGAGTTAGTGAAAAAAATGTTTACATGATCAAATAAATTTGAAAAAATCTGGTTCAAGCAAGATTAAAAAGGTGTTTTGGTTATAGGACTGCTCAGCACTTCCAATATGCTAATATATATTTATAAACACAGATAATTAATATGGAAGAGAAAAAAAAAATTTTAAAAATAGAATTAACCCTGGACAGTTATAAGAACCTCTTTTCATTATATAGCTAACTACTAGAGCCACCATCACTTTTAGGGACATCATTATTAAGTATCTGACTTATTTATTTTGGTATTTTAAAATTAAATTTTTTTTCTCTTTTTATACACATGGTTATCTGTTTGTAGAGTAGGCCTGTCTGCTTACAACTTACAAGCCAGATGAAACAGCAGTCTGGATTATCTGGAACTCAGATCTTGATGCAGCATTCTTATAGCTGCTCTCTGTGGGAGCTACGAGCCATCAGAAAGGATATTTATTCACGAAAGGGGGTGAAACATCAGGGGCTATTAACTATTTGGGGGTCACCACTCTGAGAATCTAAGAAAAGCTATGGACTCTCCCACTTAGAAAAGGAAAATAATGTGTTTTATGTATAATTACAGGTGTTCACAAGAACCGTAGAGTCTATAACTAAACTCCCTAGAATTCCAAAGACCCCATGTTAAGAATTCCAGAAGAATGTATCACCCCTCCTCATTTATATGCCTCTCGAAGGAAAATACCATCATTTTCCCTTCAAGGAAAGAATAATTACTAAAGAACTGAACTGAGAGAATCTCAGAAGAGATGAAGAAATACTAGGTCTTCAGATTATCTAGTGGGTCTATTCCAGGAAAAGAGTCACCTTTTTCAGGATGGATCTTGGTAAATAAAAAAGATAACCAGGGATGTGCTTGACACATGCAGTGAGGGTATTTGCTCACACCCGGCTTCCAGCTTTGGTTCCTGAAGTAGGTATCTATTCAGTGGATAGCTACCTGTTCAACATCAATTTCCCCTTTATCTTCTGATCGTAACCCCTGCCTTTCCCTTTGAGGATGCAGTCTTCTCTAACTCAATTCATTTGGTTCAAGTATGGCTGAATCCACCTCAGTTCCAGAGTCTGGCACATAATGCAAACCTGGCTTGTCAGTGTATTCTCTCTCCTGCCTCCAGTGTTTGGTTCAGGGAAGGATCTGTGAGCCCATTTGGGGACTTATGTTCAACTCTCAGGGACAAGAAACCCTCTCAGGGCTGGCCAGGCTGATAGGACTTAGGCATAGAGCTACTGGTGGTCTTTTTGCCACCAGGGAGAAAAGCATGTCTAATGGTGATGAAGAATAAAGAAGGTCTAGTAGATGGAGACCTATCCCTGACGGAATCATATCTAGTTGTGCTTCTGTTTGCCTTTTCTGCCTGGCTTCCGTTTGCCTTTTCAGAACTACTCTCCACCTTTCTCCACTAGCTCCCTACCCCAGTGTCTGACCTGTGGAGACAACGTAGAGTGCCTTCTGGTTTTCAGGTGGGGTGGAGCACTGTGGAGCACTAGCTGAGTAAGGTGAGATACTTTGGGTCTCTCTGCAGAACTGTCTCAGGCTGGTTTGTCAAGTAACTTCTCCCTTCTCTCATATCATTGGGCCTAGAGGTGGTAACAACTGTACCCCTACAAAACCTGGGTTCCTGTACTAGATCATTTTCATTCACTATTTCCACAATTTCATGATAGTCCTTGTATAAATAAACCATTCTTGTTATTCTGATACAAGTGTGCCAGCTGTTTCCTCTTAAGACACCTGCTGATACACCAACCTTGCCTGAAATTAGCCCAACCCTCGACATTTCACATACATGAGCAGAAACATTCCATTTTGTGCTTAATACATTTTGAGAAGTGTTTCTATCACCGGCAACTGGAAAGAGTCTTGACTAATACAATCTCTCCTAACCTCCTTGGGCCACCCTGTGCTTTCTACTTGGAAAATAATTGCTTTAGAAACATAGACAGACACATTGTGAGAGTTAAAACTCACACAGCTTGGAACGTAATGCTCAAACCCATCCATCATGTCACTCATGATCTATTAATCCTCGTCCTGTAGGATTAAAGCAACCCTACCGCCCATGTTAAAAAAAAAAATATATGACCTCTACTGCCTGCAGAATTTTAACCAAATTCTTATTTACACAAGTTTCTGACACATACAAGTAAAAGTATGAATCAGACCAAAACATACTTCTTCCAATTAAAAGGTGCGAAAAGAGCAAAGAGAAATGGCCTTTTCTATTTACTCAACTCAGCAGCTGAGCAGTTCATTAGCAAATCCTTGAATGCACGTAGGTCATAAGCTCTAGGAAAGTGAAGGCTGTTTAATAAAGCAATCTTAGAAAGGCAACCTTTAAGTCAAAAGTACTATTCCCTGGTGAGGTTTATTAATTGAATCATTTGTTTACAAAAGGTGAACGTGGTTCTAAGGGACAGTACTGTTTGCACAGTGGCACCAGTATTAGGAAGCTTATGTGTAATGCATTAGTAATGTAGAAAAAGATGCCTCCTGAGTCAGGGGTATTTGTTTAGCACTTTGAAATCCTGTAATTTTAGGAACTCCCTGAGCATGAATTGAGTTAGCTTATTAAGGTTAAAAATAGTCTTTAAAATATTGCTAATGAGCACCATGAGGTACATAGTATCTTTTCCATCCTTGCCAGAGACTTCTTAATGTGAATCCTATGTTGGGTATCGGGTAGTAGAAAAGGTAGAAAAGAAAAAAAGGCGGGGGGGAAGGTGTTTAGGTTCCACTTTTTACTTCTTTATTCTTCAACCATACTAGAAGCAATTTCTAGAATGAAGACTTAATTTAATAATCCTTGTCAGTAAATATTTTCTCTTAATTGAACCGTAATTCCTTGCAGAGAATGTGATAGGAATACATATACTGATTAATATTACACCTTTTTTTTTTTTTTTTATGTTTGTCTGTGTTGGGTCTTCATTCCTGCGTGTGGGCTTTCTCTAGTTGTGTTGAGCGGGGGCTACTCTTCGTTGTGGTGCAGGGGCTCCTCACTGCGGTAGCTTCTCTCGTTGCAGAGCACGGGCTCTAGGCATACGGGCTCAGTAGTTGCGGCTCTCAGGCTCCAGAGTGCAGGCTCAGTAGTTGTGGCACACGGGCCCAGCTGCTCCACGGCATGCGGGATCTTCCCAGACCAGGGCTTGAACCCGTGTTCCCTGCATTGGCAGGTGGATTCTTAACCGCTGCGCCACCAGGGAAGCTCCTACACCTTTTTAAAAAACTTTGTTTCACCTGATAATAATTCACTGATATACTTTAATTTTGTTCTGGAGTGAGAAGTATTCAAAAGTTTATGTATTTTGATTAGTATCAAATGACTGTGATCATGTGAAATTGTTTTCTTTATTTGTAGAGATGGCTAACTGCCCATCAAAAGATGTTTTTTCCCATTCCGTAGCATACAGGTGGAGCTGGGAAGTGACTTCTTGGTCAGGGAATGCCTGTGACAGACCTTGCAGCTAGGTGTGACCATGTGATTAACTCACAATGGACCGTGAATGGAAGAGATGTGGGCTCTTCTGCACTAAGGTTTTTAGAAGCAAGCATGCCTCCTTTATGCTCCATTTATCTTTAGAGAAGTAGATACAGACGATAACAATGTCCAGAGCCTCAAAAAGAAAGGAATCTGGGTCACTTCCTGAATTGCTAAGTGGAGGAGAACCGCCCAATAGTTACATCAACCTTGGACTGTTACATGAGTAAGAAATAAGGTTTTTATTGCATTTGAGCCATACACATTTGGCCTCTATATTTTTAAATCCACTTTAACCTGTTTTAAAAGGTATATGATACAATATATCTTTTAAAACAGGTAACCCTGGGCTATCTGAATCTGACCCCACTGAGTAGGTAAAGCTCCAACATACGTAATAGAGCATGTTTGGCTGGCTGAACTAGACCCAGACATTGATGGTGTAGAAAATACTCCTCTCCCCCTCTCCTTCCACATGTGCGAACGTTAAATACGGGAGCATTTGTTTAGTAATTAAGGGAAGGGAGAGGAGTTTGCCTTCCTACTGGCAAGAACCAGTAGGAGAATGAAGGGGATCGACCGTGTGAGGTCTGCTTCCTGTTTAGGCACAAGGCCTGGATTTGAACCCTCATATATGGAGGAGAGAGGACCAGAAACTAACAGAAACCACAGGCCAGAAACTTGACAAGATGGTGGACCCAATTTGTTCTGTTTGGAGCCAAGAAGATAAGGCCCAACCAGGAGTTTAAAAGAGAGAGTTAATCTTCCTGCCTCTGTCCAGATCTCAGCACTAAAGAAGGGCAGCTGTGGGACACCTGGATACAGGGTGCTTGGCCTAGACATTGGCATTCACCAGACAGGCACCCTCAGCATGGGCAGTGGTGGGGCTGAAAACATCTCCTCTCCCCAAAACATGATAATAATGGCTAACGTTTATTAATCATTTATCAGACGTCAGACATTGTCCTACTAGCCATAACATTACTATGAGTGGTAATTACTAGGAGGTAGGAAGGTAATATTATCCCTGTTTTACAAATCAGGAAACAGGCATACAGAAATAAAGTAACTTGCCCACTGTCATGTAGCTAGTAAATGGCAGTGTTAGGATTCCGATTCACATAGTCTGAATTCAGAGCCTGAGCTGGTAATTGCTGTGCTATACGCTTATTCCAATCCATAGGGAATGTGCTTACTGGAAGAGAGTGAGCCTATTACCAAATTAAGTATTCCAGTCATATGAGAACAACAGGCCCTTCTAGAAACAATCAGGAACACTTGGAGAGGGGGTACTTCATGGAATTTCAGATAGGTAGAGACTTCAAATTATGTTTTGGGCAAAAACATAAATACCACCCTTTTTGATAGCTTTAGTCCGGTGAGTCCAGTGGACTTATGAATTTTATTAACTCATCATTTCCTCTCTAGGTCACAGTCAGTGGGATTATGCCACAGATTGGTAGATGACATAGATTCAAATGAGCAGATGTTTAACTATGATGGAAGAAATTAGTATGGTTGATGCAGAGTATCATGGCATATTTTTTATTGCAAAACAAAAACCTTGGGTTACTTATATTTAACAGATAGAATAGTAGGGAAAAAGAAGAAAAATGTACATTAGGACAGTGAAAGAAAAAATAGTTTTCTGCAGTAACCAATGCTGTTACTCATTTCACTGTTCCTTTGGGGTTAAGGGTGACTTCCTGTATGAATGTCTTATTTATGTGAACATACATGACAAATGGGGCCTATCTGGCCACATATTTCCCAGAGAAAGGGGTGGGCCTGTGTGTGTCATTTCTTCTGATCCTATTTTTACTCTCTTTACAGTTGAAAGATTGAAAAATACTGTATTTCTTTTTTTTTTTTTTAATGTGATGATTTATTTATTTATTTATTTATGGCTGTGCTGGGTCTTCATTTCCGTGCGAGGGCTTTCTCTAGTTACGGCAAGTGGGGGCCACTCTTCATCGCGGTGCGCCGGCCTCTCACTATCGCGGCCTCTCACTATCGCGGCCTCTCTTGTTGCGGAGCACAAGCTCCAGATGCGCAGGCTCAGTAATTGTGGCTCACGGGCCTAGTTACTCCATGGCATGTGGGATCCTCCCAGACCAGCGCTCGAACCCGTGTCCCCTGCATTGGCAGGCAGACTCTCAACCACTGCGCCACCTGGGAAACCCCAGGTTTCATTTTCATTATTAGGAAGGCTAATCCTGGGTGTGTGTTGAACACTGGGCATCTGTTTTGAGCTTTCAGAATGACTGTGATGGTGGGGCTGAGAGGTGTTGCCCTGTGTTGTTCTGCTCCCGTATTTACCTGGATGATTGGTGAGTGTGGGCCTTCTATCTCAGCTCCCAAATATTACCAAGGAGCTCTAGGTAATATCCCACAACCACTGGGAATAAATCTCCCTTGTAAGACTCTGCTCTCCTAGCTTCTACATTTACCCCTTTTCAGTCTGTTTTCCACACAACAGCCAGGTGATGCTTTTTGGTAAAATATGAGTCAGATCTAGTCACTCTTTTTTCTACCAAAAACTCTCCAGTGGCTTTCCAGCACACTGAAAAAGTATCCAACCACCTTACAAAACCAGCCCCTGGCTATTTCTCCAACATCGTTGGGTAGCACTCACCCCTTACCCTTCCTGGACCTCTGGTCTCCTTTTCTCCAGTATGCCAACCTCACTCTCCACTTGGCCTGCCCTTTATTTTTCATCTGGTGGCTCTTCCCCCAGATACCTCTTGGCTCACTCTCACATTCCACTCAGGGCTCCACTCAAATGCCCTTCCTCAGAAAGGGCTTCCCTCACTGCTTCCTTTCAAATAGCACCTTGGACAGTATGCAACATCTTACCTTGCTTCATTTTTCTTCATACCTCTTATCACTACCAGGCTGGGTCAGGTGGGTCTTGTTGCCCATGGCAAAGACATTAGAGGGGTTTGAGTGAAGTTATCTGCTCAACTTATCTGCTGATAACTTATCTGCTTATAACTTCATCTGAGTTATGGTTTGAAAAGCCCGTGTTGGCTATTTTACTGAACTACTAGAAGGAGTAGGGTGAGAATTAGAAGCTATTACGTTAATTCAAGTGAGAGGTGATGGTGGCTTGGACCAAGGTGGAGGAGGTGAAAAAAGGTCAGATTCTGGATGAAATTGGAAGCTAGAATTGACATTCAGTGTGTACTTTGCTCACGGAAAAGTATTAGAGAGATACATATTTGTGAGTGCCAGCAACTTGCCTGATCCACATGGCCATGTGGGTCTGTGGGCCTCTTCAGAATGAAAGCGTATTAATAGCTCCTCGTAGACTCTTTCTCCACCCATGATGATTCTGCTCCCATCTGAATGTTTTTCACTTGCTTATATTTCTGTGGGGTTAAAATAAGCTAAGTGTTTATGTTTATTTCACTGGGAGTTACATGTTCCAATTAGAAAACTCACCAATAAATCCCTTTTTGATGCTTTTTAAAAGAATTACAGTTACTTTATGTAGGTAGATTTGATCCAAAAGGTGCTTACTCTCCAGCTTTGCATTCTCAGTTGTTACGCCCACCTCTGTTTAAGAAAAAAAGAGTAATAACCAGTAGCCATGTGGACTCTATCATAAGGCTTAGAAAGGAGAGGAGGCTCAATGATCATTTCTATTTAAAAAAAAATCTTCTTTGAAATATTATAATTATCATGCATTTACTATGCACTGGATTTAGGGATTTTTATTTTAATGACTTTATGGAGATACTTAATCTCACAGAGCTAGAATACTAATTACTATACTGTGTTGCAGTAGGAAAAACAGCAAATTACTCAAATTGTAATTATGATATTCAGTTTTAAACAAGTGTGTAATAATTGACTTTGTGTGCAATAATGGATTTGTCATTTAGGCAGTAATTTTTTATGCAAATAGAGTACTTTATATGTGTGAACCAGTTATTATAAAATTAATTACTGCATATAATATCTTGCAGAACTGACTATCAAGAGTTCCTCTAGCTGGCTTATCCATTCATGCAAAATTTGGGTTTTTATGTACAGTGATGAGCTTTATAACCAAAGGAAACTAAACCACATTCTACATGCCTGCTAAATGTGCTTTTCATTGCAATTATCCTTTTCAAGTGCTTTATAAACACTTTTCCTCAAGGCTCTCCAATAATGAATTTTCACAATAACCCTAAAAGCTAGTTAAGCATTTTAAATCTTCCACATTTTGGAGACGTGGAAATTTACTCTATGGTTATATAGTAAATATTTGGATGATATTCACTTTGTAGTATCACTAATTATATTTGGTGACCTGGATTCCCCTCTATGAAGGACAATTTTTATTTTCTTGGTATTTTTTTTTCTCTTAGAGAAATTAGAGACAGTTGAGGGTAGTGAATGGGGCTGTTATTGAGGCACAGACTCAAGGGAGAAAGGAATCCAGAAGACCAATGAATATTTGTGCAGATCAACACAGCACATGGCTTCACATGGGCATCATAGCACAGCCATGACATCACTCCAGAAACTTCTGAGACCTTCTTTACCTTTCCCAGGAAACTCCTCAGATCTTTCAGTCAACTTAAACTGGATATTTGTTCGAAGCCATTTGACATCATTTTCTCCCAGTTCTCATGCTTGGCCCTAAGCTTGCCACTGGGAGAAGTTGAGCAGTCACTTCTTTTAAAGCAATTTTTGAAGCCAAAGATGGCTCATAATTGAGGCTCTAGAGTCTAATTAACTGCAATTACACATTGTTTTGGCTTTCAGATCTATTTACCTTCCCAAATACTACCAAGAATTTAGTGTTGTCTTTGTATGGTTTAGCTTTTCACAGTTAGCAGGGATGCTTCATAAGGCAGGGATTTTGGCCGTTTACCAGTATCCGCAACATCTAGAACAGTGTCTGTCATACAGTAGGTGCTTAATAAATATTTGCTGAACAAAGAAGTAGTTACAGTACATTGTCTTTTTAAAATTTTATTCACTAAAACTGCTATTGGTAGTACAAATAATGAGAACTTTTATGTTCAGTGGGTTTCCTTTTAATGCTGATACTAAAAATGTAGAGTATATTATAGGAAAAGGAGTTAAAATTGACTTTCTTCTGAATATTTTTCAAGATCATACATAAAGTCATCTTGAAAAGTTATTAAATTATGGTTAACACATTATAAGAATTTCTCCTCAAAAGAAGTTACACTGAAGACAGTATTACAAAGTGGTTGGTAGTAAGTAGGGTAAACATGATTTAGGTTCCAATCTCAGTTCTACCATTTAGTGACTTTTCACAGTTTCCCTGTTCCTCAGCCTTCCTCTTCTACCAACCCTCTTACAAGGCAAGTTTTTCTGCACCTGTTAACTCATCTCCACTGAGAGATCAACTGATAGTCCTCTCAGTCTCCTCATCTGTAAAACGGGAATAGCAATGCCCCAGAGCTGCTTAGTGTAATTAGTTTCAGTTCCATAGTCAAACACCATCATGTATTTCTAGGTACATGACTAGCACTAAATACATACTGGGTATTATTACTATTAATTTTATTAGTAAGCAGACATGAATACCACATATTGGACCCATGTCTGATCTTTATAAATGAGGTCACTTTCCATATATGATTCTGATTCTCAAATAGAGATTATTGAAATCATCACATCAACATTCTAAATGTAGGAAAAAGTTTGGGAAAGGTATTTATTGAGGAAAAAAGAAATCTGAAATTCAATGAATATGGATTGTTTTTCCTCATATATGTTAATTTTAGGCCAAGGGCCTTACAGGTTGTTGAATTTAGATACTGTTGGGGGAAATTTCCCAGTAGAAGTAATAGATTTCTCTTCTTGTTTTTTCTTTAATTCATATAAAATAAATTGCTCCTAAATCTAGTCAATGTGACTGAGCCTTCCCTGGATATTATTGACATTCTTTGTTTGTGACCTTTGTCCAAAAACTATAAAATGTAAAATTATAACTTTCTTCCTATCAAAAATTCTGCCTATGTGGCCGGGGGTGTGTGGGGTGGTGGTGGGATGAATTGGGAGACTGGGATTGACATGTATACACTAATATGTATAAAATAGATAACTAATAAGAACCTGGTGTACAAAAAAATAAATAAAATGAAATTCAAAAATTCTGCCTATGGAACATAGGACATAGAAATATGGTAGCTTATGGGAAAAATTGTGAAGCAGGCGAAATTTAGACTTGAGAGTCTTCTCTTTTCCAATCAGCCCATGCTGGTGTCTTTCACTGAAACCTGGTGCCCACCATGCCAAATTCATATGCTGTTATCAGTTAATCCCCACTGAGGCGTTGGCTAACAGTCACTCAAGGAGTTGTCCTCCAATGCAGTATTTGTGTGTAGCAGGGGCTCTTGAATGCTCAAAAAAAAATCAAGACCCAAATAAATAAATCGGTAATTGTGTACTTATAGGCCCCTCTGACAAACAATAGGGAAGATGATGGCAGTGTGGGAGTGTGGCAAGATTGCCACTTCAAGGTGCCCTTAAACATCCCTCGTAGTTAGCCTTCAAATAATAATGAATATTGTCTTGTAGTTTACCGTCTCTAAGTGTTTTGACATGCAATATTTCATGTGATCTCACACTCTTCCAGTGTAGTAATTAGGGAAATGTTAGTCTCCTCATCTAACAAATAAGGAGTCTAAAATATAATGGAATTAAACTATTTTCTCAAATTTACCTATTTAGTGACTGATTTTGTAAAGTCTGGAAGCTTTTTACTCTACATTCTTGTAGCCATCATTGACCCTTTTCTTTTTATCATAACCCTATAAGACCTACCATGAAAATATTGCCAGAACTCAAACATATAGTTTCGCCTCCACTGCTAACACCCTAATCTAAGTCACCATCATTTTTCATCCAAATTGTATACTAGCTCGCTAACTGGCTTTCTGGCTTCTGCCATTATCCCTTATTCTCCACAAATCAGCCCGAAGGATTCTTGAAAAAAATAAGTCAGGTCATGCCACTGATTTACTCAACAGCTTCCAGTGGCTTCCCATCTAACTCAGAGTAAAAACCAATGTCCTTATAATGATTTTCAAGTCCTGGGGTGCGCCATGTGGTTGATAGGCTCTACACTGCATATGAGTGCCCCAGACTGAAGCAGCTAATAGAAGCTGAAATCCACTCATCAAACCATGTGTTCTGGCGTTGACTGATGCGTACCTTTTTCTAAGTCTCATAGAGTTGCCATATGGGCCAGCAGAAGCCTTTCACCTAAATCTCTGAGACCTTATGAGTCATCGTTGACGCCCACTCCATGCTCACCCAGTGCCAATCACTCCTGCCCAGCCACATTGACCTCCTTGCTCTTTCCTGAACATACTAATAACCAGGCATCATATGAGCAGTGTCCTTTGATTATACACATATAGGGGAGAATTTGGTGGAAAGTTTTATGGCTTTATCAAGATTGCCACTTCCTGAGACCCATATGCAACATTTATATCTTGTTGAGAGAAGATAGATCAATTTCCGTAAATACCCTACAAATATAGTTTCTAGAGGGAAAGGAACCTGTAGGAGTACCTGTCCAGATAAACTAACGTGGCCCCAACAAAGACCCAGTGACAGGAAAGGCAATGCAGCCACTGAAACAAAATGATCTTGAGATTAATGAGGAGGACTTATTACAGTACAGCCTTCAAGACAGCCACTTTGGCATGGTGTGGTATTCAGTGGAAAAAAGTACTGAGCGTGTGAATGTCATGTAAGACAACTGATAACCCTTGGAGCCCAAGCACACCATTATGACCCTTGCAAGAACTTGAGTCAGTTAGCAAGAAGACTGATGCAGAATGAAGAGAGTCCGCCTTGCTGTGCAAGAATCAGCTCCAACAGCAGCACCATGTGGCAGCAATGTGCAGTCACATTAGTAGGCTAATTAGGTCTTCATGTAGCTATGGAAAGTATCCCGAAATAGGAAATAAACCCCTTTGTACTGAACAAAGTACAAAGAACCTACTATTTGAAAGAGTCTCAAAGACTTATACCTGGACCTTACTGGTGAGCTCTGCTGGGGACTTTGCTACTCAGACCATTGTTTAAGAACTTCTTAGACTCCTAAGAGGGAAAAATATGGCACAGACCCAGAAGATATATGTTTTAAAAACAATAAGTGTCTGTATACAAACATATACACACATATATATAATTATATATAATAAACTAAAAGAAGTACATCTACATCTGCTTCTTGGTATAAAAAGTAACAAATTTTCTTAAGATTGTGGAGCGTGCATATGTGATCACATATTTTTCAAGGGCTTCATGGGCTACTGAAAGCCCTGCTGTAACTCCTGTGATACCCACTAAGACATGATGTCCTTTTCCCCTCTGGTTGTTTCTATGTCTCTGCACAGGGAATGAGAGGAAGAAATTTTGAGATTTGATGATTTAAGGCAGGTTTTCCTGGTGTTAGGTGGTGAATAAGAGGACTGTCAAGCATATGATCCTATAGTTAAAGTAGTCAACAAGACCTTTGGAAAAGGTCTGCACAATTTTACTTTCTGAAGTGCACCAAATTAGCAAAATAAGAATGAAACTTAATTTCCATTGAAACAGATGGAGAGCTCCAATTTCAAATCACAGACCCCAAAGAATACTTTCTGACACAAGATAGCACTGTGAAAGAAGTTTAGTGAACTTACCTAGTTCACAAATTTTAACCATTTCCTGCCCAGACTATGCTTACTATCTTCTACCCTAAAATAATCTTATGACTAACCCTGGCCCCAAAACATTATAAGTACCTTTCTCTAATCTTCTGCATATTATATGCTACCGCGACTTTGTCGAGGTGGTACCTGCCCTTGCTCAGCTATTTAATAGACCCAGCTTTGTGAGCTCAGTACATATTCCCTGTGGTCTCTGCATGGGGGATTCGATAAATTATCTTTGGATGGAGTTTGCCCTTTGTCCTAGTTCAGGCTGCTATAACAACAATACAATAGACTGGGAGGCTTAAACAACAAACATTTCTCACAGTTCTGTAGGTTGCAAAGTCCACGATCAAAGTTGGCAGATGCGGTGTCTAATGAAGGCTCATTTCCTGGTTCATAGGAAGCAGGTCCTCTAACTGTCTCTTCACATGCTGGAAAGAGGGCTAGAGAGCCCCCAAGGTCTCTTTTATAAGAGGTCTAATCCCTCATAACCTAATTACCTCCTCCTAACACCATTGCACTGGGGGTTAAGATTCCAACAGAGGATTGCAACATAAATGCTGGGGGGACACAAACATTCAGTTCATAACCATACCTTTTATATCTAAAGATTCACGCCTTCCTTAATTTCATAAAATTTGTTTCATTACATTTTTTTTAATATTTTTCCTTTTTCTGTTTTCTTCCATCAGGCACACCAGTTATACTTCCGAGTTGAGTAGTATTATCTTCATAAATGGTATCTTCTCACTACTTGCTCTTATTTTTGTCATGTTTTCCCTCCATGTTTGGTTTTTTGCAATGTTGAGTCTGCTCTTTGCACTTTCTAAAGCATTAAATTTAAAATGTTCTTCAATGCCTTGGAGAAATTTTTTTTCCAAATGTGTGTTTTGACTGTCTTCTGCATGCCATATTCTCTCTTTACCTTGTGGTTGCAGAATTTTTTCATAGATAGCATACTGATTTTTTTTCTCTTAGTTATTTTTAACATATTCAGTCCTACATGAGTTTCCTACTTCTGCCAAAAGAATCTGAGTGGGAACTTTGACTCTGCTGCATCTTTATCTGCTCTTTTATAAGTTTTTCCCTTAAAGCTGAAGTTGAAAATTTGAATGTTGAATTTCTTTCTTCTCTGGTAGGATTTTGGATGCCCAAGGAGAGTAGGGTGAAAGCTGGGACCATGAGTACTCTTAGTCTGGGAACTTTGTCCCTGTGTTCTTTTGGCTTGATTTTATGATTTGGCTCCAGCAAGGCAGATTAGCAAGAAGCCAGGTGAAAATTTTAAGCTCCCAGGTGTTTTCTTTGGTAAGTCAGTACATTTTTTTTTTCAGATGATAGTAATCTTCTGTAATTCAAAGTTGGCTGCAGGATATTGTTTCATCTCTTTTCTTCGCCTCTTATAAGCTTTATTTTCAGCATGTGCTTAAGTGTTAGGATGCCAAGTCAATGAAAATGCCACTGGTGATGCTGTTTCTACTTCAGCCCTGGCTGTCATTCCTGTTTGGCAGTAGAGACAGACACCACAGGTATAGTGTTTTCTATCACTGTCTTGTCTTCAGAAAACAAGAGCTGTGCACCATTACTGTTAATTCAGTTTGAGGTCTTCTCTCACAGCCTATTCAAACTATGAGTTGGAATGAGCTGATAATAAAACCATTTAGCTTAGTTTGTGTTGCATATCAATATTAGGTCCATTTTATCTGCCTTAAAAGTCGTAGTGTTTTCCGTTCCATTTTTCTTTATAAAGGAAACAGGTTAAGATATAATCTGGTAACCATTTTTAGTTAAATATTTTACTGAAGAAAGGAGCTTATAAGCATCTGTAAGAAAAAGAAATCTGTCACCTCTAAAGGGGAAAATGTTACAATCGTCTTTGAATATTAGATGCTAGTATAAATGGAGCATTTTGTACATTATTTGGAAGGAGAAGAAAGTATGATTCAATAATTTCTCTACCCAGACAAATTCATGAACATAAAGTTCATGAGTCAAAGCAATAAAATGATACTTAGATATACAAAATTTTATGAAATGTGCAACTCAAGCATGCTTCTTAAAAATGTCTGTGTCTTGTATTCCAAACAATTGAAAGACAAATCAAAATAAAGAACTCATATGGGGAAGTTATGAAAGGATAGGGGAAAAAAAATACCTGTTTTGCAAGAGAGAGAGAAAGAGAGAGTGAGTGAGCAAGAATGAGAGAGGGAGAGATAGAGAAGAAAACCTAAACCAAGTGAATTGTTACTTTTAAAATAGTTTGCTATCTTTAATTTTTAAATGGAATTTGTCTGGCAGAGGGAAGATAACCTGTAAAGTTCTTTGTTCAGGTCAGAAAGGACCAATAGGAGCTACTTAAACAATAAACATTTACCTATTGAAGGATTACTAGAACCTGCTCTATGATCAGAGTATGAAAAAAAAAAAATCTCCCTGAAAAGTTTATTTATTCCCCTAAAAACATAGTATCCAATTATAGAATTATAACACTTAATTCATGAAACATCTCCCCTGTGGCAAATGATTGTTTTTATATCTTCTAGTAAACAGAAAAGAGCAATGAAATGTGATGTCTCCAGATGCCCTGCTGGCTTTATGCTTGTATAAAGTCCTCATTTGCCTTCTTTGGCAGCTGTATTTCTTTCCTGAGAGACATTGCTCCTGTCAGATTGGCTCAGTTTTTTCCATCCCTCCGTGAAGTGTTAGTGGTACTGACCAGGGGAAAAGAGGACCGACTAGAAAGTTCTCAAGTGTGAAATTGAACTCATAGCCAAACACTGAAAATACTCTCTTTGTGGCTCAGCAAAAGTTCCATTACCTTTTGTTTATTTCTGGGTAACACAGTATTTCTTCTTGATTATATCCAGCCCCAGCTGTGGAAGTAATAGAAATGTCTTGTGAATCAATTAGTACATGGGGAACTGTTGTACTATAAAAAATTTACAAGCACCTGAGTTTGAGAATGTTTTTCTCATCTGTACCTTAAATTATACAAAATCAACCATCCTTATTGAAGATTAGCTTATTTTCTAAGAACTTGTCGAAGCTAGGCCTCAGAACAAATGAACTGAGATTTTGTTACTATTTTCTCCTACAAAACAAATTTTCCCATGGAATGGCACAGAAATGGCTGTTTGAAGGAACTCTTTTTCATTTACAAAGAGCTTTTTTGGTGTATTTGCGCATCATTTTAAAACCCGTGTCTCCCAATACTATTTCTGTTTGCAATCCTGATTTTCAGTACTGAAAACTGATCATAATCTTTAATATGGTGTTTCTAAGATGGAAAAACTATCCTTGTTAGGCAAATCATCTGAGAAAGTGTCTGGCACAGTTTTTGACACATGGTTCATTAGTTTCTTTTATTTTTAGATTTTTTTTCAACTTAAAATATTTTCTCTCCTTCTTGACAACTATTGTGTCTAATGCAGCTACTGTCCCTCTTTAAAACAGATTGTGCTATGTCAACAACTCATAAAATAGAGATAGATGATTTCACATATTAAAGAAAGTTTGGTTTAAGGGCAATTTACAACTGGACAGAGAAAGCTTAACTTTTTTCCAGGCAGTCAGAATTTTCAATAAGTCCCACATATAAGCAGTGAAGTAAAATATAAATGTCAAGGTATCAAGAAAGATGAAACCTCAGTTAGTGGAAATGAAGTATATAAACCAGTTATGATTAGTGTCGTTCATCTGACCTTTCTGGAGTATGGTCCATTCTCCTGTATGCTGCATGACTTTAATTATAGGATGCTAGGCTCCTATATATACACACCCAACTTTTTGTGCAGAGTGATGTATAACACCTAGCACGCTGGTGGCCTTCATTAAATATTAAATAATAATAATGCACATCCTGCCTCACTTAAAAAGTAAATACTGCCTTATTTTAAAAGGTCGTAAGTTTTCGTCTGTGCAAGGGACTATACCCTGAATTTTTAGTGCTGTTTTTAAATGATTTGCTTTATGGTGCTAGTTTTATAAGTGAGCTAAATTGCCCAACTTTTCAGTATCCCATCAGAGCAGTGGTGGAAAAGCAACCTTGCCTATTCAGCATCAGTGTCACAAGGGGAATTTACGCAGGTGAGGCTCTTGGGATAGAGTCTTCTACAGGTGATGATATGATGGCTCATTCTTATTTTTCTCCTGAGGTTGATGCCTGCTGTCAGAAGACGTATAGATTGATTTGATCACCTTCCTTTCCTCCCTCTGGTGTCCAGCATGAAAAAACTAAAACTAAAAAAGTGACCTCACTCTATGGAAAGAGATGATCCAGCTATATTTCGAATGGCTCTACAGCAGCCTTCAGTAATCAGAGGCCACTCAGGCACACATCTCATCACAGATGTCTCAAACTCTTTTTTTTTTTTTTCCTTTATTGTAAGGACACATTCATACAGGTGATACCCCCTTGTATGCAATTCTTGGTGTCTTAACCTCACACTTTCTCTCCCTCTTAAGAAAGTAGATATCGTAACCCCAGTGGGGTGTTGACTCAGCATCCCCACCACTCCCTTCCGACACTGGGGACTTGTTTCCCAGATCCCCTTTCCTGTCTGGTTTCAGGTTAGCTTGCTGAAGAAAGGTACTTGTGGAAGGTTTGGGAGGCAAAGGGAGAAAGCAAAGAGAAAACCATTATCCTGGGAAGCCACCAGATGAAGCAGCATCAGAGACTTTCCCACCAGCTCCCACTTTGCAGGCCAGGTGGCCAGACACGACATATTCTTAGACTGACCACAAGCCCAACTCTCCCAGCCATTCCAGGGCTTTGAAATCACTAGTGATTGTTTCTTTGTCCCAGTGCCTACAGCTGTACAGTTCCTGCCACATTTGTATAAACCTTAATTTCTATATTGAGTCCTTTATTCCTAGAATAATTGCAGGGGCTCTGTTTTTCTGACCAAACTCAGACTGACCAAACCCAGAGAGAGCCATATTATAGGTATAACCTTGTATCTGCTCTGCTTTAAGAAGAAAACTAAATTATTCAATTAAGTCTCAGCACTTTATTATAGTAACAATACATGTGGTACATTCCATGAAAGAATATGGAAAACCTATGTGTTTTGATACTACTGTTAAGAAATTATTCCTCTATTATTATTGTTATTATCACTCCTCTGTCATATATTAGCTATAGTAGTCCCCTCTTATTTGTGGTTTCTCTTTCTGCAGTTTGAGTTACCAGGTTTGGTCAACCAAGGTCTAAAAATAGTGAATGGAAAGTACTAGAAATAAACGATTCATAAGTTTTAAATTGTGTGCTGTTCTTAGTAGTGTGATGATATCTCACACTGTCCTTATCCATCCCACCCAGACGAGAATCACCCCTTTATCCAGTATATCCTGCCTGTTGGTCACTTAGTAGCCGTCTTGGTTATCGGATGGACTGTCACACAAATCCCTCCTCAGGGGATATACTGCATACTCCTTAGTTCTCCACTTATTTTTGGTATCCCAGTACTTGTGTTCACGTCATCATTATTTTACAAAATAATGGCCTCAAGAGTAGTGATGCTGGCAATTCAAATAAGCCAAGGAGAAGCCATAGTAAAGTGCTTTCTCTAAGTGAAAAGGTGAAAGTTCTAACCTTAATAAGGAAAGAAAAAAAAATTGTTTGCTGAGGTTGCCAAGATCTACTATAAGAATGAATTTTCTTGGGACTTCCCTGGTGGTCCAGTGGTAAAGAATCTGCTTTACTATGCAGGGGATGCAGATTCGATCCCTGGTCAGGGAACTAAAATCCCACATGCTGCGGAGCAACTAAGCCCGCATACCACAGCTACTGAGCTCGTGTGCCACAACTAGAGACCGTGTGCCGCAAACTACAGAGCCCACGTGCCCTGGAGCCTGCGTGCCACAACTAGAGAAGAGAAAACCCGCACGCCAGAACTAGAGAGAAGCCTGTGTGTCTCAACGAAAGATCCCGCATGCCTCAACAAAGGTCCCACGTGCCGCAACTAAGACCTGACACAGCCAAAAATAAATAAAATAAATAAATAAAATTTAAAAAAAAGAATCTTCTATCCATGAAATTGTGAAGAAGGGAAGAGAAATTCATACTAGTTTTGCTGTCACACCTCAAAATGCAAAAGTTATAGCCACGATGCGTGATGAGTACTTAGTTAAGATGGAAATGGCGTTAAATTTGTACACTCAAATATCTTGAGAGAGAGACCACATTCACACAACTTTTATTACAGTATATGGTTATATTTTTTTCTGTTATTAGTTATTGTTGTTAATCTCTTACTGTGCCTAATTTATAAATAAACTTGATCATAGGTATGTATATGAAAATACACAGTAAAATATGGTTGGGTGCTGTCCGCTGTTTCAGGCATCCACTGGGGGTCTTGGAACGTATCCCCTGCTGCAGGTAAGTGGGACCACTATACTGTACTGTACTTAAATTCTATCTAGTAAAGCAGTAGTGTGAGGGGATGCCTATTGTTCACTTAAGCGATACTATGTGTATATGCACACCTGCATGCTGGCGCACACGCAGACACACATTACCCTCATTATACAAATCCCTACTCAGGGGCCAGCCACACTGCTCACCCCTTAATTCTCTGTTTATTTTTGGTAACCTGAAAGCTGACACAGTGACCTGCCCTCTCTCTTGTCTAGCCAGTTACAAATAAGCAATACCCTTGCCCTCCCATCATCACTTTGTATTAGTTCTTCCTCTTTTCTGTCAGGAGCCTTCTGAGTGAAAAATGATTGTTGATATTCTACCAAGCGGTGGAACAAATATGGGCTTTGAGTGGAAAAACCTGTATTTGAATCCATTCCTTTCTGGTTACTAAACACAGAGTAATGCAAAGCCCCAGCAATGTGTCTACCACATCACAGGTATTCAACACATGTTAGTTTACTAGACAAGACTTGGCCCCTCTATGCTTTGGTTTCCTCAGTGGTAAAAGGAAACACTAGTGATCTTAACCCACAGGAGTTTTGTGAGACTAAATGAGGTTATGCTTAGCACAGGGCACAGCGTAGTGAGAAGCTAGTCAGTGGTGTCTGCTTCTGCTGTTCTTGTTAATGCCTCACCAGAGATATAGTATATGAGATTCTCAAATGCAACTCTCTTTTTAAAACCAATCCCAAGGTAGATCTGCCTTTCTTAAAATTACATTGTGTATCTAGAAAACACTCCTCTGTTCCTAGAGTCACCCTTGCCACTCTGCAGAGGCCTTAGTGTTCAACCTTGCTGACTTGTTATTCCAGCTCTGCTAAGGCTTTTTTATTTTTTTATTCACCGCATGTCAGTGATGGTGAGTTTTATGTGTCCACTTGGCTAGTTTTTCATTCAGACACTAATCTGGTTGTTCCCTGAAGGTATTTCTTTAGCGATGATTCATATCTTTAAATACTTGACTTTAGGTAAAGGAGGTTATCCTGCTCCTTTAATAACAAATAACTAATAGAGTTTGTTATTATTTAACGGGTAGCATGTTTACATAACTAATATTTATGAATTGCCCCCTTTTTTTATGGTGCCAATTTTAAATACAGTTTTATTTAAGACATTGTATTTTCCACTTATAATACAGTGCTTGTAAAGTACAATGTTATTTCCTTTCCCCGTGCACACATTCCATGTTCAAGCATCAAGAATGCCCAGTTTACTGTAGCAGCTCAACTTTAAAACTGCCATGGAATTTGCTACAAATTTGGGTCCTTCAGTGTTTTGTGGAACAACGCTAAACCTATGCTAGGCTGGCTTAATCAACCTATTCAATGGTGGGCCCAGAGGAGGCACCACCAGATGGAGGAGCTCCACCACCAGGGAAGCCTGCAGGCATTCCTCCTGGCATGCCTCCTGCACTCTGATACAGCTTGGTAATGATGGGGTTGCAGACTTTTTCCAGCTCCTTCTGCTGATGTTCAGATTCTTCCTTCTCTGCAGTCTGGTTCTTATCAAGCCAGTTGATTATTGCATTACACTTATCAAGAATCTTCTGTTTGTCCTCATCATTAATCTTGCCTTGAAGTTTCTCATCCTCAACAGTAGCTTTCATGTTGAAAGCATAGGATTCAAGAGAATTCTTTGAAGACACCTTATCCTGCTGCTTCTCATCTTCAGTTTTGTACTTCTCTGCTTCCTGAACCATGCGTTCAATGTCTTCCTTGCTCAAATGGCCCTTGTCATTAGTGATGGTAATCTTGTTCTCTTTTCCTGTGCTCTGATCCACAGCAGAGACATTGAGGATGCCATTGGCATCAGTATCAAAAGTGACTTCAATCTGAGGAACACCATGGGGGGCAGGAGGTATGCCTGTGTGTTCATACTTGCCAAGCAAGTTGTTATCCTTGGTCATGGCACGCTCACCTTCATAAACCCGAATGAGTACACCGAGCTGGTTGTCAGAGTAGGTTGTGAAGGTCTGCATCTGCGTCTGCTTGGTGGGAATGGTGGTGTTGTGCGCTTGATGAGGATAGTCATGACTCCACCTGCAGTTTCAATTCCAAGGGAAAGAGGAGTGACATCCAACAGCAGCAAGTCTTGAACATTTTCAGATTTGTGTCCAGATAGAATGGCTGCCTGGACAGCTGCACCATAAGCAACAGCCTCGTCAGGGTTGATGCTCTTATTCAGTTCCTTCCCGTTGAAGAAGTCCTGTAGAAGTTTCTGAATCTTGGGGATGTGGGTTGAACCACCCACCAGGACAGTATCATGGATCTGAGACTTGTCTAGCTTGACATCCCAAAGGGTTTTCTCCACAGGGTCCAGTGTGTCACGGAACAGGTCAGCATTCAGTTCTTCAAATCGGGCACGGGCAATTGAGGTATAGAAGTCGATTCCTTCATAGAGGGAATCAGTCTCAGTACTGGCCTGGGTGCTGGAAGAGAGAGTGCACCTAGCACGCTCACAAGCAGTATGAAGGCGACGGGCAGCCCTCTTGTTCTCACTGATGCCCTTCTTGTGCTTGTGCTTGAACTCTGCAATAAAATGGTTGACCATTCGGTTGTCAAAGTCCTCTCCACCTAAGTCGGTATCTGTAGATTTGACCTCAAAGATTCCACCCTCAATAGTGAGAATTGACACATCAAAAGTGCCACCACCTAAATCAAAGATCAGCACATTTCTTTCTGCTCCGACCTTTTCGTCTAAGCCATAGGCAGTAGCAGCAGCAGTTGGCTCATTGATGATTCGAAGTACATTGAGCCCAGCAATAGTTCCAGCATCTTTGGTAGCCTGACGCTGAGAGTCATTAAAGTAAGCGGGTACTGTGACAACAGCATGGGTAACAGTCTTCCCAAGGTAGGCTTCTGCTATTTCCTTCATCTGTGTCAAAACCATGGATGACACCTCCTCTGGATAGAAACTTTCTGTCTCTCCCTTGTATTCTACTCGAACCTTAGGCCTGCTTGCATCATTCACCACCATGAAGGGCCAGTGCTTCATATCAGACTGGACAACAGCATCGTCAGGTCTTCGCACAGTGAGGCGTTTGGCATCAGAAACCGTGTTGGTGGGATTCATTGCAACTTGGTTCTTTGCAGCGTCACCGATCAATCGTTTGGTATCAGTAAAGGCGGCATAGCTTGGGGTAGTTCGGTTCCCCTGATCATTGGCAATTATTTCCACTTTACCATGCTGGAAGACACCCACACAAGAATAGGTGGTGCCAAGATCAATGCCAACTGCAGGTCCCTTAGGCATGGTTGCTGGAGCGTAGGCGCAGGTCTGCTGCAGGAGAAAACAGCAATCTGGAAAGCTGCCGCCGCATTCAATGAGCTTGCCCCATATTAACAAGCATTACTGAGTGCCTACCTAATACATCCTGAGGAGTACTAATTCTCTGATCTTAGGATCTTCATTAATTAACCTAATAATACTATCTCTATAGAGAGCAAGGATCTACAACTTGTGTGTGTGTGTGTGTGTGTGTATGTGGTTCGTTCTGTTTGGTCATTTTCCCTCACATGCCTTCCTCCAGCATCTTTCTTCCTACATCTCAGGTCTCTGTACATTCTATCCTTGGTCACTTCTCCCTCTCTGTATTTCTTGGCATTCAAATTTCCTTCATTCCTTCCTACTTTTTTTTTGTTGTTGTTATTCCTTATTCTTCCTTGAGACAGTTTCACAAGCATCTTCACCATCTCTTCTCTAAGCAGATGATCAACCCCAGAGGGAAGATCCTATCACAAGCCATCATTTTCCCTGGGCTCTGGGCTACAGTTTGTCAGTTTGTGCGCCTGCATTTGTTGGTTCAGCATGGTACTTTGTGTGGCAAGCATTGTTGTCTTTTAATTCTACCTAGCGCTGGAACTCATTTCCTGTTTCAGGAGAATCCCCAGCTCCCTGTTCATAGAGGTGGTGAGCATATGAACTCAGCTCACCCACTGTCCACAACTTCAGGGCATTTAGACTCCTGAAGGCACTCAGACACTGAGAGAGTTTGGTTCTCCCTCTGTGATGGAGAGCAGGCAGAGGGCAGTGAAGCAGCTATTGTAGGATTTACAGTTGGTGGCCCAAGCAGATCATGGCTGGAGTCTGAATCTGCTGTGTTCTCTTTTCAGAGTTTGGTTCTTCACACTTTTGATGAGTTCTGTGAGCTATGCAAGAGCTTTCCAATGTGTTCCTTTTCTGCTCAATTTAGCCAGTATTGTTTCTGTTGTTTGTAATCAGGAACTGTGACTGCCTAGAACACTTTAAATGGGTTATGTCGTTTTAACTGTGGTGTCTATGGTAAGTGATGTGGGAGGATAAGGGTGGATGGGCAGGCACTATGTCTGCAGTTTGAAAAGTCCTCTTTACCCCTGGATATCCTGATCCAGAGACCTGTACCACTTGGCTTGCTTAATAAATGGTAGTAACTTGATAACTGATTGAGTTTCTAGAAACTTTGCCAGTGGTTTGCTGAGAGGGTGATGGGCAAACATTCCTAGGACCACTCTGCCATGGGTTCCCTGATGTATTATTATCAAGTTACTCTTTGTGCCTACGAAGTGAGAATAAGTTCCCAACCTAGCTGAGAAACGTGTCAAATTACAAATGAGTGAATATGTGTGATGAACTTGCAACCCCATGAAAGAAGTGACATAGAAATGACAGATCCTTCATCAAAAAATTATAAGAATTATTTTTTCTATCATAAAATTAGTGAAGGTCTAGACCATAAAACTTAGAACATATAGAATATCATAAAGGAGAAATAATAATTTGTAATTCCAGGACTTAGAGTTAATATTTTGTATAGTCACTGAAAGTTTTCCAAAGGCAGCAATATTTCTTTGCTCTTCTGATTACAGAATCATATGAAGGTTTGAGAATTAAGTTCATAGTTTTTAATTCACGTAGAAATTTCCTTGATGTATTAATCTAGAGGCTATTGGGGAAGGGAAAATTTCCCCCTATCCTTTTTGGTTCTTTTGGCTAGTCTAATAATTAAATTGACACAAGGCATATTAACAGGACAAAAAATTAATTTCATATGTATAAAGGCCTTATAGATATATGACTCAAAGTAGTGACTAAAGCAGGTACCTTTTTTACCAAGAAACAATAAATTTGTGAGGAATTGACAAGAAAAATAAGTTTGGGCTTGCAAGAAACAACGTTTGTTTATACAGCCTTCTCAGATTTGAATTCCCCATCTCTGGTGATAAGGATGTCTCTGTACCTCCTGGTACAGGGAAGTTACCTTTCACATGGGAGATTTATTTTCTTCTTTCAGGGGGGCAAAGGAGGGTCAGAGTATCCTTCTTGCATTGGCTGTTTCTTAAGTAACTTTAATTTAAACTAATCAGTACACCAAGTGGCATATTGGGGGTGGTCTGCTCTGATCCCCATCATGGCCAGATTATGATTCTAGAGAATGAGTAGATATTAGTCATTGTTCTTTGGTGAGTGTTTGGTGCTCCAAGCAAAGAGCAGGGCAGAAAGCCAAGGTCTGTGGATGTGGAGAAATGGGTTTTGTCCAGGGATGTGGACATGGTTCAGGGTGGCTGGAGGTCAGTGGAGAAGTGGGTCAGTAGGCAGGTATTCCTTCACAGATGGCTCAGACGTTTAAATTTTATCCTGAAACTAGAGAAGATCTTTATAAGGACTCACAGCAGAAGAATGAGTTAATCAGATCTGCTTTCTTGAAATCTGATTCATCAGCAGTTTGATTCATCAGAGAGGACTGGGGATGAAGAGTAGGGCAAGACCACAAGCAGGCTACTCCGTTGCAATAGTCTAGCAGCAGAGCCAAGACTAGAAACAAAAGCAGTGGTGGTGGCATGGAGATAAGGAAAAGACTATAGCATCACTGAGTAAGGGAAACCAGACAACTCGCTGACTATTTGGGTATAAGGAGTGAGTATAAGGAGTGAAGAAGGCCACCTTACTAAGCTATGTGGTTGGTCACCATGTGCTTAATCACAGAAGTAAAAGAAAGACGCTTTCACATCTACTCTAAAATTTACTCTCTTAGCCACGTCTCTGAATAATGAGACTGGGAGGAAAAGGCAATGGTTAAACTCACATTCTCACCTACCCTGTTCTTTCTTGGTTCCATTCAGGAGCTCTCAACTTTTCCCAGAGGAAAGTAATAAACCAAGTTCATACTAAGATGTTGCAAAGAGGTTTCAGTCAATGTGGACCAAGGATTACCTGCATGAAAATCTCAAAGGGGCAGGGCTGGATATCTGCATTTTAACAGGCATCCAAGATGATTTTTATGCCCAGTAAATTTTGGTAACCACCGTGACAGAGACTTAACATCTCACCTCTCCCAAAAGTATTTTAAGAGAGGAACACAAAACAAAATAATCCAATTCAATAGGTGTTTATTCAGTATATCTAATGCCTTTGCTAAACACTATCTGCTCTTCCAGATTATATCTATCTACAGGGGAACAGATGGGAAGGGAGGGAGCGAGGGACAGAAAGATCTGCCCACAGGTCAAATAAGTAAATAACTAACGCTAGAATTTAGATATTCCTCTGCAGGTCAGGAGAAGAGATATTTTTACAGTACAAATGAGGTAATTCCTCTCAGGAAGCCTTAAATCCTAATCCTTGGGTGAATGCCTACTCTCTTTCCACCACACATAAACGCTGTCTTTCCAGGAGAACTCAGAAAATAAGTTTTTGTAATTTTTTAAAGTAAATCTTAGAGATTTCCCCCAACTATTGTTAGAGCCACAAATAGGACCCACCCCAACCCTTCCATAAGCTTTTATTGCCTTTGTATTTGCAATTGTAAATGGTTTTATAGTGTTGTTCTAGATAGTCTAAACATAATTGATTTTAACAAGGAATTGGCAATAAAGCTCATTTCAATCCTTTCGGTTTAAGTGAAAATTCATAAAAAGTGAACTAAGAGATGTAAAAAATTGATTAAATCTTGGAAACCAATGTATGATCTAAAATAAAAATTCCGTATCACAAAACAATTACCTCCAATGATTTAAAAGGGAAAATTTAAAAGTCTGATAATTTCATTTTTAGCTAGATGGGAAAAAGTTGAACACACTGTACTGACAGTGTTTAAACCAGAAAACATATTCAACATCTGTTTAACCTCAATTGGAAAGAGAGCTCCTTGAAAGTATTTTTTATGCCTTTTAGATTGCTTCATATCATCGAGAGACTCCATTTCCACTATATATAACTACCTATTGAATGTGATGAACAGCTTTACAGGGGGATTGGGCTATAGCTGAAAATACAGAAAATTCAATAGATATAAAAACGTGGCTTAGTTTTCATTGCTATTGTAATAGAGTAATGCTAGATCATTTTAGGTTAATAGAGCAAAGTATTTTTAGAAACTTCTGGACCTTAAATAGGTTCTAAAGCAGTAGAAATAAGATTTGAGAACTTTAAAAAAATGGGAAAAGATTCACATTTACAGCTTTGTCATAATGTGAAAGCAAGCATTAGAAAAAAATTTGGCTTATTATGATTTTTAAACAGTAAACCCTTTATTGAGTATAAGCTGAGCTCGACAAAGAAAACTTATTTCAAGAGTAATAGCTGATTTTCTGTAACATTAATATGAGCATCCATATCTAGCACCCTCCCTCCCAGTTGACTAGTGAAATGGAAAATAGAGTATAAGGATGGGGAAAGCTTTATCAAGTGGAAATTAGGAGAATGAGATATTCATGCCCAGAAACTTTGAGCAATTTCTGCAAGGTAAGTACAGACATAATGTAGCTAAGAAAGGGAAGGACAATTTGTAAATTCCCACCTATGAAGTCATGACGTAAGTACAAGAGATTCCAACATCCTCCTACCCCACCCCACGCCAGTGCCACACGGTCATCCCTAACTCATAGGGGCAAAGGCTGGAGGCAAACCCCCATATGGCTGTGTCCGCATTAGCTGGGGAAGCCTTGGTGATGCTCACTCGTCCACCCCCCCATACAAACACACTTGATGTGGACTACCAAGTCAGGCAGAGAGCTGGCATTTGGCCGTGGTCACCTTGCATTAAGAGGAAGTGGACAAGGTTTAGCATACAGGAGAAATGAGGGTTGGAGCAGAATACTCCAGCACATTTCTGGCTGCCATATCTAAGAAGAGAAAGACACCTTCAATCAAAAGTAAAGTTTTCTGCTGCTGCTGCCTCAGTCTCAGGTGCCTTCCAGACTGGTCCCAGAGAAGGGAGATTCTGAAATAGCAAAGTATCACTATAGCAATTCTGAATTTTCTTTTTCTTCTTTTATCTAGACCTGTCAGGTTAGAGTAGGAATCCAAGCACTCTTACAAAACCAGTCTCAGCTCCTGCCTAGACAATAATGGAACTTCCTCTGTACTAATTGTAATGATGTTGATTATGATGGTGATGAGAACAGTGACTATAATGGCAACTACCATTCATTAAGCAATTACCATGTGCATGACACTGTGCTAAACTCTTTCTGGTATTAAATCAGTTAATTATAACTGAATTTAATAAAAAATCATATTTTTAATGATCATAATCATACTTTTTATAGTATGTGCCATTATTAGGAATATTTTATAAATGAGGACTCTGAGCTTAGAGAGACTTACTAACTTGCCCAAGCTTGTTTATCTAGAGAGAAACTGAGTTAGGATTTGAATTTAGGGTGAGAAAACAGAGAAACGTCGATGAATTTAAGAGATGGTAGGTATCTACTCTGAGAAATCAGAGCAAACAAGAGAATGAAGAATACAGAAGTTTGAAAAATCTCTAACTCATGTTCTTTAAAGGATACTATGTTTATAAAGTTAGAGGAAGCAAACATGAAATGAGACTAAGATCTGAAAGGCCTGAATGTAGTTTAAAAGAAATAAAAAGATTGCTTCCATACGAATTAAAAAATTTTTTGTTCTAGTTCTGTGAAAAATGCCATTGGTAATTTGATAGGGATTGCATTGAATCTGTAGATTGCCTTGGGTAGTATAGTCATTTTAACAATATTGATTCTTCCAATCCAAGAACATGGTACATCTCTCCATCTGTTTGTGTCATCTTCAATTTCTTTCATCAGCGTCTTATAGTTTTTGGAGTACAGGTCTTTTGCCTCCTTAGGTAGGTTTATTCCTAAGTGTTTCATTCTTTTTTGATGCAGTGGTAAATGGGGTTGTTTCCTTAATTTCTCTTTCTGATATTTCATTGTGTATAGAAATGCAACAGATTTCTGTATATTAATTTTGTATCCTGAAACTTTACCAAATTCATTAATGAGCTCTAATAGTTTTCTGGTAGTCTTTAGGATTTTCTATGTATAGTAGTAATACGTCATCTGCAAACAGTGACAGTTTTACTTCTTTTCCAACTTGGATTCCCATTATTTCTTTTTCTTCTCTGATTGCTATGTCTAGGACTTCCAAAACTATGTCGAATAAAAGTGGTGAGAGTGGGCATCCTTGTCTTGTTCCTGATTTTGGAGGAAATGCTTTCAGCTTTTCACCATTGAGTATGATGTTAGCTGTGGGATCATATATATGGCCTTTATTATGTTGAAGTATGTTCCCTCTATACCCACTTTCTGAAGAGTTTTTATCATAAATGGATGTTGAATTTTATGAAAACCTTTTCCTGCATCTATTGGGATGATCATATGGTCTTCTTCAGTTTGTTAATATGGTGTATTACATTGATTGATTTGTGGATATTGAAAAATCCTTGCATGCCTGGGAGAAATCCCACTTGATCATGGTGTATGATTTTTTTTTAATGTATTGTTGGAGTCAGTTTGCTAGTATTTTGTTGAGGATTTTTGTGTGTGTGTTCATCAGTGATATATGCCCGTAATTTTCTTTTTCTATGGCATCTTTGTCTGGCTTTGGTATCAGGGTGATGGTGGCCTCACTGAATGAGTTTGGAAGTGTTCCTTCCTCTGCAATTTTTTTAGAATAGTTTTATGATAGGTGTTAACTCTTCTCTAAATTTTTGGTACAATTCACCTGTGAAGCCATCTGGTCCTGGACTTTTGCTTGTTGGGAGTTTTTTAATTACTTATTCAATTTCAGTACTGGTAATTGATCTATTCATATTTTCTATTTTTTGCTGATTCAGTCTTGGGAGATTGTAAATGAAAAAAGATTGCTAAATGAAAGCACAATGGAGGCAGGACACATTAGGTTAGATAAAATTAAACCAATACTATAGAAAATAAGTGTAAGAATTCTCCCAAAATTTAGGAAAAGAAGTAAAATAATGAGAGAAAAGATAAGAGACCCAAAGAACAGATCTGAGAGATGTAACATACAAAATAGGAATCTAAGGAGTAAAGAACTGAGCAGATAGAGAAAACAACAATAAATAATAAGAAGAAAGTTTTCCTTAAAAAAGATTTTTGTCTTCAAGGCAAAAGAATTAGAAAAGTTATAGACAGGAAACAAAGATTTCCTACCAAAAATGAACAAACAAACAAAAAAGGATAGTCTAGCAGAGAGAAAGAGAGAGGGGAAAGATCATTAGTAACGATCTAGAGGGTGAAAGAAATAAAAGATTGTGACTTGAACTGTCAAGTTGCTGTTTATGAACAGGGGTAACTGAAAGTTATTCTCACATATGGAAGGATCTAGAAAATCACACAAAAGGGCCCTTCCTAAAAAAAAACAAAACAAAAACTCTCAATCAGTTCTTTAGGCTAAGATTTTAATCAAAATAGACAACACAGGAACAGGGAGCTAGTAACATTAAGAAAATTATTAATGTACAACAAAACCAGTGGAACATAAATGTTGTGATAACTATAATGCATTGATTTTTCTATTACAGTAACAAATCACCACAAACTTAGTAGCTTAAACAACACAAATTTATTTTTTTACAATTCTGCAAGTTAAAAGTCTGACATGTGTCTCTTTGGGCTAATATCAAGGTGTCAGCAGGGGAAGTTTGTTTCCTTGCCTTTTCCAGCTTTTAGAGGCTGTCAGCATTCTTTAGCTGATGGTCTCCTTCCTCCATCTTTAAAGCCAGCAACGTTGCATTGTTTGGGCCATTCCTCTATAGTCACATCTCCCTCTGACTCTCTTCTTATGCCTCCCTCTTTTTAAGGAAGCTTGTGATTAGATTGGGCCCACAAGGATAACCAGGAAAATCTTGCCGTCTCAAGTTTCTTAACTAAATTGCATCTATGAAGTCCCTTTTGCTATGTAAGGTAACATATTCACAGTTTCCAGGAATTTGTTCTAATTGGAGGGGAGGGGAATTTTCTGCCTATCACATGGTAATAAAACAATGTAAACATCAAACCTATTCTGAAATTACTGTAAAAATTAGTATTTTAACTCTTGTTCTAAGGTTTCATGATTATGTGTTTTCCTCATATATTTCTTTTGACTCTGGCCTTAAATGTTGCTATTCTTGATTTTGCAAACAGACTTCTAAATTCCTATCTTTGGCTTTTGAAACCTGACACTGATTTTAGTTTCTTCTTCTGAGTTGAAGTGAGTATAGGACCGCTCTATGGGAGAGCATTATATAATATTACACTCCTATGTAAAATCTACAGATAGAGATAAAATTAAAATGCTTATTATCTCCACTGTTCCACCCTTGGATGGGTGTGTGAAAGAAGGGAGATGGGGGTTGATATACTTACAGAAAAATGAAGACATTCAGAAGAGCCAAACTTTAGAGTATGGGGAGGGTAATACAAACTCATATATAAAATATAAACTAAATATAAATTACAAGATGATTCTTAGATTTTTTTTTGGTTTGGTCTATATTTGAAGCATGAAGTTATGATTTTTAAAACTATAAAGTGATAGACAAAGTTTATATGCGTATAAAATATAGACATATACATATATATTTACACATGTGTATGTAGATATGCATACAACATATCTGTAAGTTATCAAGAAATAAATAAGCTTTCACCTCAGAGAAGCTGTTACTTGAAGCAATTTTTACACGCTATTGCGCAAAGGGTAGAACTAAGAGGAATGTAAATATAAGTTACGCTTGAAAACCTGCTTTGGCTAAAACCCTGAATTCTTTTTAAGTGATGAAAGAAAAATGGGATTACAGTAGATATTTCCAATCCAGTTTTTTAAAAGTAGTGTTAATGTCTGCCTGTTAAAGGAGGTCATTATTTGTAACCTAAATCTGTTGATGTTTTTGTTGGACATTGATTCATTAAAAGAAAATTCATAGGCAAGACATTCCTGCCAGTTGTCTGAAAAGCAAATTGAAATAAATTGGCAGGAGGGGTTTAGGCATGAATGAGAACTCTGCTTGCCTGCTTCCTTTCCAACATGGGAAAAATTTGCGACATTATTTCTAAACTGGAAATTTTGATCAGATTATACCCAGGCTTCTGAATTTTAAAAAAGTAACTATACAAGGAAAATATTGGCAGGAATTTTAAACTATTACATATATTTGAATGAAGTATATAACTAGATCTATTAAATTCAAAACCACATTTTAAGAACGATATGAATGAACTCCCAGGTAGTTGTAATTGAGGTGGTGGGAACCATGCCGTAAAACAAATGAGTGAATGAGTGGGAAAAGTTTCATTTCAAAAAAATAAGTCTAAGAAGAACGTGGAGCAGACTTATTCCATGTTGCCCTCTGGGTTAGGTACCTCCTAATTGCCACTTCAGACCCCGTCTCTACCTTTCTAGACCCTGGGGCCTACAATTCCTGCAATTTCTATACTCTACAATTTCAAGACCAGGGTTGGCAAACTTTCTATAAAGGACCAGATAGCAAATATTTAGGCTTTGTAGGCCATATGGCTTCTGTTACAAATACTCACCTCTGCTGCTGTAGCACAAAATCAGTTATAGGCCAACCTTATATATTAAAAAAGGCTGTAAGCAAAAAAAATCTGTGGGCCTGTTCTAGACTCCAGCCTTCAACTCTCTATAGGTACATGAGGCTGGGGGGTATGTGGTTTATAGACCACAAGCCTTGTGATATGAGGAGATCTTAGAAAATAGGATTCTTAGGGTACGGGGGGAAAATACCACAAATAGTACAAAGATAGAGCTCCCTTTCAAATCATAAGAAAACTATCAGACCTGTGAAAGGACTCAGTTGTCTGGAAAAACAGGGAATCATTCTGAGGAATTATTTTTTAAGGCCCCCAAAATAGAAGTTTATTTATGAAATAAGAAAAGAAAACATGGTAAGGGGCAGTATCATTGACAACCCTCCAATTCTAAGGCCAGAGACAACCCTGCTTAAGAATGAAGCTGGAGCAGGACAACAGAGAATCCCCCTACCACTGTTGTCATAAGGTTAGAAAGTACCAAATAACAAGCAACACATATCTGTCCCTGAGAAAGAGCTAAGAAAATTGAGATACAAGCACAAAGGGAAGGCTGAGAGCTGAAGGTGGGACAAGAGCACTGAGGAAAAACCTCTGGCTACACAGCTCCCAAGATTAACGCGAGATAACTCTGAAGGGGACAGTAGCAGCAGCAAAAATCAAACCAGCTCAGAGACTGCATAAAGTGATACAACCTCCCACACTACTGGTCTAACAGAAGAGGCATACCCATTCCCAGGCATAAATATTATGTGACTCAGTTCCTACTTATGCTACACACAATAACGGGCATTCAAAAAAAAAAAAAAAAATGAGACACAAGCAAGAAAAAAGAACCCACTGTCAAGAGACAAAGCAAGTAACAGAACCAGACTCAGAAATGACCCAATCATTGGAAATATCAAACAGGGAATTTTAAATACTATCATTTATAAATAATAACTTATTATTATAGTGGAAAACATAGTCAACAGGCCTGAACAGATATGGAATTTAACAAAAAAGATGTAAGCTATAAGAAATAGTCAAATAGAAATTCTAGAAATACCTTCCAAAAATGAAATAGAATTTTTAAGACTAAAGAATGAGTGAATGAATGAATGAATGAAAATAAGAGAATTTAATATCAGCAGACGTACACCACAGGAAATTTAAAAACAAAACCAATCCACAGGTCTTTAGGCAAAAGGAATATGATACTGGACAGAAACATGGATCTATATAAATATGTGTAAATGAAGAATTCTAGGAGCAGTTAAAGTGCAGGTAAATATAAAAAACATTTTTTCTCACTTGCATTTGCTCCAGAAAATAATTGAATGTCTAAAGAAAAACTAGTAGTTATGCATTAGGGTTTATGGCATATATAAATGTATCATGGATGACATCATTTACATCATTGGCAGTATGCTGTTTTAAGAATTGCACTCTAAATAAGGCAGCATAATATTTGGAGTATACTGTTATTAATTAGTGATGTACATTGAAAGCCCAGGGGCAACCACTACATTTTTTAAAAGAGGTATATATAATCTAATCATGGAGATGAAATAGAATTGTGTAAATTCATCAAAAGTAAGCCATGAAAAATAGACAAAAACAAAGAACAGATGGAACAAATGGAAAACAAATAGCAAGATGGTAGATTTTAATTAAACTGTATCAGTATTTAGTCTTTTAAAAAATGGCTTAAATACACCAATTAAAAGACAGAGACTGTCAGATTGGATAATGTCTTAGTCTGTTCAGGCTGCTATAACAAAATACCATAGACCAGGTGGCTTATATAAAACAGAAATTTATTTCTCACCATTCTGGAGACTGGGAGTTCAAGATCAAGGCACTGGCAGATTTAGTGTCTGGTGGAGAGCCCGCTTCCTGGTTCCTAGACAGTTGTCTTCTCACTATGTCCTCACATGGCGGAAGGGGTGAGTGAGCTCTCGGGGGTCTCTTTTATGAGGTCACTAATCTTATTCATGAGGGCTCTGTCCTCATGACCTAATCACCTAAGGCCCTGCCTCCTAATACTGTCACATTGAGGGTTAGGATTTCAACATATGAATTAGAGGGTGGGAGGTGGCACATTCAATTTATAGTAGATAAAAAGCAAGACCCAACTTTATTCTGTCTAGATGAAAACATTTAAATATAAAGAGATATGTAGATTAAAAGCAAAAGAATGCAAAAGTATATGCTGTGCCAACACTAATCAAAAGAAAGCTGGAGTGACTAGATTAATATCAGACAAAATAGACTTCAGATCAAGGAATACGACCAGGAACAAAAGAAGGACATTACATCATGATAAAGGATGCAATTAAATAATAAGACATAGCATTCCTAAATGTGTATGCATTTAACAACAAAACCTCAAATTACATGAAGCAAAAACTGATAGAATTGAAAGGAGAAATAGACAAATCCACAATTAGTTTTGGAGACTTCAATGCTTCTCTCTCAAAAGTCAATAGAAAAGTAGACAAACTGTAAAGATACAGAAGATTTGAAAAACACTATCACCTAACTTCATCTAATTAACATTTATAGTATGCTTAGCAATAACATTAGCAGAGTACACATTTGTTTCAGGTACTCATGGAACATTCACCATATTCTGATACATAAATCAAATATTAACAATTTTAAAAGAATTTAAATCATATAACGTGTTATCCATAACAGAAGTCAACTAGAAATCAGTAAAGACATTTGCAAAATATCCTAACATCTAGAAATTAGATAATACACTGTTTTAAACAATTCATGAGGCAAAGAAGTCACAAGGGAAATCACAAAATACTTTGAGTTGAATAAAAATCAAAACATCACATCAAATGTTGTGGGATGTTGCTTAAGTAGTGCTTAGAGAAAAATCTAGACATCAAATGCTTACATTAGGAAAGAGGGAAGGTCTTAAATCTATTATCTAGGTTTCTACCTTAAGAGATTATTAAAATAAGAGCAAATTAAGCCTAAGGAAAAAGGGGAGAAAATTACGTTTAATCCGAAGCATAAAAACAATAGAATGAAATTAAAAACTGGGTGTTTTTTTGACAGATCAATAAAAATGATAAAACTCAAGCCAGGCTGATCAGGAAAAAAAGAGAGAAGACACAAATAACCAACACCTGGAATGAGTAAGGAACATCACTGTAGAACCTATAGATATTAAAAGGATAATAACAGGCTATCAGTTTTATGTCCTTAAATTTGACAGCTTAAAAGAAATGAACAAATCCCTTACAAGACACAAACTACCAAAGCACACTGAAGAAGAAACAGATAATCTGATTAGTCTGACATCTATTAAAGAAATTAAATTTGTACTTAAGAAGTTTCTAAATAATAAGACTCCACACCTAGATGTTCTCACTTATAAATTCTATCATACATTTAAGGAAAAAATTACGACAATTCTACAAAACTTTTCAAAGAAATAGAAGTTAAAAGAACACTCTTGTTTTATGAGGCCAGTATTACCCTGATATCAAAACCAGTTAGAGTACAAGAAAAGAAAACTATAGAATAGCCTTCATGAATATATATATATACACACACACACACACACACACACACACACACACATATTTTTTTTTAGGTGACAGGATCAAGTGAGATTTGCCCCAAGAATGCAAGCCTAATTCAACATTTCAAAATGAATCAAAAGGCAAAGCTATGTTGATGAAAAACCAATCAGTGGTTGCCAGGGGCTGGGCTGGGGCTTGGGGTAGAAACTGACTACAAAGGGGCCTGAAATAACTTTTAGTAGGGATGAAACTTTACATATCTTGATGGTTGTGGCAGTTACATGAGTTTATACATTTGTCAAAACTCATAGATCTATACACTAAAAAAGGTGAATATTGTATGTAAATTATACCTCAGTGAATCTAACCTCAAAAAAAAAAAAATTGTCACCCTACATTCAAGCAAAATAAGAACAAATTTATTTATTTCCTCAAATATTTCTTGAATGTTTGCTATGTAAGTGACACTGTTTGAGGGCTACTATCTAGATATACCTTTTTCTTTTCATTTTCTTTTAAGTATAATGTGAGTTGTGTGTGACATATTGATTTTTTTCCAGTAAATATTTTCATTGACATAAAATACTACCTTAATGGCCCAATTAAAGTATTATTTAAGAAAGCTTTTTCTACTTTTTTTAAAATTCTGAATTCCCTTTCTTTTCATGATAAATCTGTAAGCAAGTAGGTGAAATCATGAACATAAAACAATTTTGTTTCAAAAACTATTTCAGAAATTCACAGTGAAGTAAATGATGTTTTTGTTCTTGTCCTATTACTTGGTAAGGACAATTGTTAGTCTAACCATCATTTTAAAATTAGGGTAAATAAAACTTTTTCTATACAGTGCTTTTGACAGCATGCTGTTGTATGGAATGAGAAGGAGGAGTGAAGGAGTGTCAGAAATGATGCTGGGACTTTGAATTGCTTTTTTTTTTTTCATGAAGTACATTGATAAATCACTTATCTCATATAATAACCCACAATCAATATGCTATAAAACTCATTACCATGAATTAGAAGTGAGAAATGTTAGCTTATCCTTTAAGTGTTAAGGCTATAATACTTAGCATCATTTTAATGAGTTGCCTGTGATTTATTCACCATCGAGTATTAACTGAAAAAAAGACATCTCAGATAATACTGCTCAATGAAATAGATAAAGGAGCATTTTTGGAAATAAAACAATACTTTGTATAGAATTTCCTTCTAGACACATATTTGGTGTAACAAATCATTGTACGAATTTAGAGTTAAAGTGTATTTCTAAGAGAATATATGTGTTCTCATGCATGAAGCCCTCTATGCCATATGCTTTGGTTGATGCAGGCTGAAATCTGCTCAAAGGGAGGTAAATACATTTAATATTGACTCGTGTGAACTGGGCCGTTTCACTGTTTCAGAGTAAGTAACTGATTTCGCTGTCCTGTTTATAATATTCCTGCTTTGCATGAATGGGAAGAAAAACTCTCTCCCCAAACTTTCACTTATTTTTATTTCGTATTATACAAATATTTTAGAAATTATAATTAAACACCAAATAAAAGGACAGCATTTGTTCACAATCTTGTCACATCCACAATCAAATTTTAAGTTTTCTATTATCCTTTTGAAGCCTTGGCAATCTGTCTATAAAATTTTTGACATAGTAGTAAACATAGTGACAAAACTGTTTATTCATTCATTCACCAAATATTTATTAAGTGCCAACATTATTTTAGGAGCTTCAGATATAGCAGACCAAAAAAAATCTCTGCTTTCTTGAAGATTAAATTCCAGGGGATTGAAGACAGATGATTAAAAAAAAAAGTACATTATATTACTGTTAGAAAGTGATAAATACTTTGGTTAAAAAATAGAGAAGATATGGGGGGTGTCGGTAGTGCCAGGGTAGGGGGAGGTGCATTGCCATGATAAATACTAGTATAAACTGAGTAGGTCTCCTTGAAAAGGTGACACTGGAACAAAGACTTAAAGGAGGTGAAGTGGTTAGCCTTGTGGATGTCCAGACAGGGGCCAGAGCCAGGCTGAGGCCCTAGTGGGAGCAGGAATGGAGGCCAGCATGGCTGGAGTGCAGGGACCAATGTGGAGGATGGTAGGGGATGAAGAGAGACAGCTGATAGGGGAGGGGTCGGGGAGGACTTTGTGAGCCACTGCAAGGCCTTTAGCATTTGGGTTGTATAGTTATCTTGTATTCTTGTTGCTTATTTTTTCCCCACTTACCATCATATCAGAAACATTTTCCATATCATTTCATCCTCTTCTACATCAGGTATATGGCACAATAGAAAGTAATTCCCCCAGTGATGTTAGCCTGACCAATGGAGCATAAACAACCTTCTTTGAAAAAGAAAACAGGGAAAGATACAAGTCAGTTAAATTTTATTTTTGGAATCTCTCATTTTTGTCACGATTTTTTTCCATGTTTTTCTTTCTCATCCCCATTACCACATACAGGTGCCTAAAGGGAAAAAAACCTGTTCTAATATTTGTGTACCTTAAAGTATTAGAGACTTTATATATATATATATATATATATATATATATATATAAATTTTTTTTTTTTTTTTTTTTTTTTGCTGACACTTCTTTATTTTGGGTGTGGAAAAAACAATGTTTAACACAAAAGGAAACTGCAAAGAAAGAATTTCAGGCATTGGAACCTTCTCCTGTCATGTGTAAGGAAGACTTGTTTCAGGGGTGGCTAGGATATCGACTCAATAGTGGTTGATATAACAGATGAGTCCTTAATAAGCCAATGTGTTTACCCTCCTGTGAATGCATGTGGCTAGAAATGGAATTTGGTCCAAAGATGACTATTTAAAACCATATAATTCTGAGGCACATATATCTTTAAGAAAGTCTGTCTTCTTCCCAGGAGATAGTGTTAGAATTGACCTGTCTTCACATCTCTATGCTAGCTATTCTACGAGCCTTACTCATTTTTCCAAAACTCTTGTCAGTGTCCGTTGTACATGCAATAAATAGAGACCAGGGCCTGCTCATTTCTATGAGACACTGTCATGCACTCACATTATTATTTCTTTTTTGATGCAACTGGCTAAAATGTGTTCTTAAAATGTGGCAATTAAACAACAGATTCAAATTTCCGTTTTTGCTTTCAAGTGACTAGCTAATTAGATGATTTATATTTAAATGCTATCCAACCTATGCAACTGTTCATTATATTTATTTCCAGTGTAAATATAAACTTTAAAACAACAAAACTTAGAATAAGTATTGGTTACCTAAAAATGAATGCACTCATTTCATTCCTTGTTATTTTGCCAATTTCACATTAGATTTGTTTCTGTGTAGAAGCACATTGGTCAATCGAATTAATTCTCCCACATCTTCATCATTTATTCCTTACAGGAATAGTTATTCCTAAGACTTAAAATGAAATATTTCAGATGTTGTTTTGCTTGATTGCCATGTTAGATTTAGGTAAGCATTTGCCTTTTAGTGCTCTCAAAGCTGTGTAATGTGATATACTATGAGTTTAATTTCTCTAAGTCCATACTTTATTTCATTGGCATAAATGCATGGATTTCAGTAAACTTAAACTCCTATTTATAGGAGGCAGAACTAGTTTTAGTTACACAGAGTAGGTGTCCTCCTTTTTCCTCATTTTTGCTTCTAAACCATTTCTCCTTCAGCACTGCCTGCTTCTTTGAAGTGCATTTTATCAGTGTTTTTTTTTTTATTATCAGTTTTTCCTTTTCCTTTTTACTATCATCTACCAATGCCAGGAAACTGTCCTCCCCACATGGATCTTATAGTTACTGGTTACTTTAATACGTGGGTCACTGTACTCTTCTTCATTCTGGTGATTTATTGTCTACAACAATGACCCCCACTCCTGGCATCCCAGTTCATTGGCACTTCCCCTGCAAAAGATCTTTTTCTCCTTATCTGCGCTGCCTTGAAAAATTTCAGTGTCAGCCATCTCCCTCTCTGACCTCCAGTCTTTTCAGTTCTGTGACTCTGTACCACCTTAGGACCCCCAGTCCATTCACTCCACTGTTTTTCACCCTCAGTCACCTCCATGTCCCCACTTAAGATTCTGGGTCTATCAAAATCAGCACAACCTTCCCCTCAACACCTTTGCCTCTCTATAAATCCCTCAATTCTCTTATTCTTTACCTATATCCATGAATCTTAATGGCCACTCATATACTGCCAAGTAATAATAATATACCTCTCGAATAAACTGCCTTCCCTAGTCTGTGAAATGAATACTTCAGACCTATTCCTTTCTTCTTTGAGTTTCTAACACCTGTCCCTATACCCATCTTGGCCAATTACTGTCTCATATTTAGAGAGAAAATTGATGCTATCAGATTAGAACTACTCCCCTTTCCCACAACCAAATTCACCAACCACCCTACATCTACATCCACATTGCCATTAAAATAGAAAAAAATATCTCTCTTCCTTTCTAAAGTTAACCCTCCATTAGTGTTCTGGATAACCTCCATTCGGTTCTGTGGGATAGTACCATGAAGTCATTAACGGTGAAGATAAGTTACTTGTGTGCCTTACTTTTTTCATCTATAACCTGGGGAATAATAAGAGTACCTCACTCAGTGTGAATGAGGAGTAATTAGTAAGTACAGACTCACCAGATCAGAGCTTGGCATAGCAAGTGCTTTACAGAGTTTAACCATTTTTATTTTTTCTCAGTTTTTATTCCTGGAATTTCCCCCATTATCTCCTGTATCAATTTCTCACTCTCACCTAGATTACCCCCATCAGTACACAAAGATGACTTAAAACTTTCTCTAGACACCAGGAAGGTCTACCTCCAACTATGCCCTGTGTTCACTGTATATATTCACTGTCTATACTCAGTGAATCTACTTCCTCATTTTCAGTTCTTTCTTCAACTCTCTTTAATCAAGTTTTCAAACCCGCCACTGAAATAAATCTAATAAAGGTCATCACAGCTGCAGTTGACATGGTTGGCTTCTGCTTTTATCTTCAAACTCTTAATTTTATAGGATTTTCTTCCACTACACTCAGTAGTACTTACTACAAATTTACTCACTTCTTCTAATATACTTTTATTATTTATTTCCAGTTGGGAAACATTCTCCATGGGTCTCTTGCTATTTTCTGCACATCTTGCAATCAGAGGCACTATCTGTCTTTGGTCCATACCATCTTTTCAAGGCTTTTTGTGTAGCAGATAGCCTTGGAGGATATAGATAGTGTCCCTCCCCTGTACAAAGGGTAGGTTTGTTTACTGCCCAGTATAATAAAATAATGTCTCCCTCGGAGCAAAAGTGGAAAAAGCTAACTGTTTACTAGAAAGATTGAAGTTTCCTAAGTTCACAGTTCTTTAGGGCACAAACCCACTGCATGTACAGCATCTACCAGACTCCTCTGTGTCACCCACCATGGAAACTGGGATATAAGCATGATGTAACATGCTGATGCTCATTTTACCTGTTATGCTATGAGTAATAAAATTCTTTGCCTCTGATCTAGTAGCCTGTCTTCTGCTAAGATTCATGAAACTTTAGCAAGCTAATTTGTTAGCTTGAAAGAAGGGCAAAATCTCAGACCTTTCACAATTCTTGCCACTTCTCAGTAGCCAGTTCTTCCTCTTAGAATGTTTTAAGCTTAGCCCTTGTCATTTTCTTTTTTCTGTCAGCATGTTCTTCCTTGACAAGCTTATGCAATATCCTGATAACTCCCAAATGTGCAATTGTAGCCCTGGTCTCCCCACTGAGCTACAGATTCTTAGATTCAATTTACCTTAAACTTTGACTTAGCTATCTAATAACTATCTCAAATTTAGTATAGTGAAAATAAAGTAATTAATATTCACCACTCCCTGTTCTGCCCCAAATTTATTCATCCTCAAATATTTCACCTACCTGTAAATAGCACTAGTATCTACCCAGTTGTTTAGTTTAAAAACCTAGGTCCTGTCATATTTAGCTTTAAAATATATCATAAATTCTATCACTTCTTATCACCCCACACCATCACCCTGATTTGAATCTCTTAAAGCTTACATCTGCATTATAGCAGTAGATTCCTAATGATTTCCTTACCCCTTACTAATTACCTATTTGTCAACCAAAGTGTTGTTTTAATCATAATCAGAGTCCCTGCTTAAAAATCTTAATTTTTTATTCTCAGAATAAAATCCAAATTTCTTACCATGAATCATACATAATCTCAAAATCCAGAGGCAAACATGTTTAATAATTGTTTCCTTCTAATCCTTTTAACAATTATGTTTCCTTCTAATCTTGTTTGAATTCCCTTATGCCATTAAAATGCTTTGTAATTCATATTTTTAATGGCAGCATGATATTCCATCATATGAATGGATCATAACTTATGTAACTAATATCCTAGTGTTGGACATAATGATTTTCCTGAAGTCAAAGAATAGGATCTCAGTTTCACTTATTGATAGAAGTCTCCTGGCAACTATGAGAGAATACATTTTCTAGCAGAGTTAGGAAAGGAAGGTATGGTTTAAGAATGAACCACACCTAGATAATTAGTTCCCAACTAAGGACTCTGTAGATAAAATAAATTTAGCCTATTTTATGCATCGTAAGTAAATGCATAGAGTTAAGTAGTTTTATTGCATTTAAACTAACTGGTCTGAAAATAAATTTTGGAAGAGTTAGTTTAAAAAAGAGGTAAAGTGGTAAGAGGGGGCTGGATGGATCCATTTCTGAGACATAACCAATGTAAGATGTAAAGATCTTTTGGATTAGTGTCTAAAACAGCAGAGCCTGCTATTACGCTCAAATTGAATCATGTCAGAATTGGGGTGATTTGGAGGGAGAGGATCTACCAAATATCTATGCTGCAGGTAGTCTTCAAAATAAAGATGGAGGGCTTCCCTGGTGGCGCAGTGGTTGAGAATCTGCCTGCCAATGCAGGGGACACGGGTTCGAGCCCTGGTCTGGGAAGATCCCACATGCCGTGGAGCAACTAGGCCCGTGAGCCACAACTACTGAGCCTGAGCGTCTGGAGCCTGTGCTCCGCAACAAGAGAGGCTGCGACAGTGAGAGGCCCGCGCACCGCAATGAAGAGTGGTCCCCGCTTGCCACAACTAGAGAAAGCCCTCGCACAGAAACGAAGACCCAACACACTCAAAAATAAATAAATAAATAAATAAATTTATTTTAAAAAATAAATAAATAAATAAAGATGGATGATTCAATAATATTTACAAGGAATAAATAGTTACATTAGGATCATATGTATCCAGAATTTAGGTAATCAGTTGCAACAAGCAGTGATACTGTATTTTATCTAGGACAGAGATTTATTACCTTTTGGCAACATGGATTCCTTTCTTGATTTCTGATTTAAAATTTTAAAAAATCTGTCCAGGAAATGCATATACGTATATAAGTATAAAGTTTTGTGTATACATTTGGGCAATTCCGAGATGCTCTGAAAAACATTGTTTCATTCTAGGTTAAGAATCACCAAGATGAGAATTAATAAAAAGTATTCGGAAGAATTCTCACTGACAGTATCAAGAAATGTAGCCTATTAGCAAAGGAAGAGTTTAAAAAAAAAAGTTATAAAATAATCACAAGATCTCAAAATACATGGGAATTTACTGCAGTGGCAAATGGCTCTATATATCTCATGTGAGAAATCCATAATTGTTTAATTGGATCTAAACAGAGTGTTATGAAAGATGTTCACAGCACATTCTCTGAGTTATAAAGAATAGCTAAATCATCTTTGGAGTTTCTAAGAAGGCACTTAATTTAATAAGGGTTTCATCAAAAAAGACTAGTATTAGAAATTTAAAAGGTGATATGTCCAGCAATTCCACTAAAGAGACCATCTCATTCCCCAATGATGCCAAATAAGCAAGTTGCTATTATAACAATATCAGTCTTCTAACAATCTTCCTCACATACTTGAAACTTTTCTTAGTTATAAGATCACTTTAGTTAAGAGGAGCATTCAGGGCATCACCTTTTAAAAACAATTCTTTTTTTCTTCAAATATAGTTGATTACAAATATTAGTTTCAGGCATATGACATAGTGATTCAATATTTTTATAGATTATACTTCATTTAAAGTTATTGTAAAATATTGGCTATATTTCCTGTGCTGTACAATTTATCCATGTAATTTATTTATTTAAACATATCAGTTTGCACCTCTTACTCCTCTATCCATAGTGGTAACAATTAGTTTGTTCTCTGTATCTGTGGGTCTATTTCTGTTTTGTTATATTCTTTCATTTGCTTTATTTTTTAGATTCCACACATATGTGATAACATAGAGTAGTTGTCTTTATTTGTCTGACTTATTTCACTAGGTGTAATACACTCCAGGTCCGTCCATGTTGCTATAAATGGCAAAAGTTCATTCTTTTTTATGGCCTAGTAATATTCCATTGTAGATAGCGATAGAGACAGAGATAGAGATAGAGATATAGAAGTGAGGACAGGGCACATCTTCCCTGGGGTGTGCTGGCAGCTATTACCTTGGTGGGAGTTAGGGCTGGAAATGGAAGGGCTAGAGCCAGAGCCAGGTGTGAGCCTGGGCTTCTTCTGTGCTCAGTGGCCATGGGGTTGGGGCCCAAGGTGCTAAAGCAGAAGTGCAAAGAGTCAGGTGTGAGCTGGTTTCCTTCTCTCGAAGTGGCTCCTCCACACGACTGGAGAACAGCACCAGAGCAAAAAGGGCTAGAGCAGGTGCCTGGCATGGGCTGGGGCACACTGGGATGGTCCTGACAAGTCAGTTACTGCCCCAGGCAGCTTGTAATCTGCTACCTCTGTACCTGCAATGGCAATGGCTGTTCAGATGCAGTGCCAGGTTTGAGCCGGCTCAGTTCCTTAAGTGGGCACACTCCCCTCGGCAGATGCAGCCTTCACCCTAGTGAAGAGCTCACCGGAGTAAGAGGGGCTGGTGCAAGTGCCTAGTGTGGGCTGAGGTACGTGCTGGGATGGTCACAGGAAACTGGCCAAAGCCCCAGGCTGTTTTCAGTCTTTTTCATCCACCTTGTTTCCAGGAGTAAGCAGGGGTCTGCGTGTGCTCTTCAGGAGTGGAGTTTCAGTTTCTTTAGCCCTCTGGTAAGTTCCACTGGTTTTCAAACCAGCTAAGGGGACTCATCTTCCTGGTGTCCGACCCCAAGGCTGAGTTGCCCAATATCTGGCTCAAACCCCTTACTTCCCAGGGAGGATCCCCAAGCCCTTGATATCCCCCTCCACTCTGTGTCCCCTGCTGGAGTTGTGGGTCCTGACCCAATTGCTTCCCCTCCCTGTCTGTCCAGTCCCACGTGGATCTTTCTAGGCTTGGTTGTAGAAGAGCCCTACTGTCAGTTTTCACCAAGAGTTGCTCCACAGGTAGATGTATTTTTGATGTGTTTGTGAGGGAGATGAGCTCAGCGTTCTCCTATCCTGCCATCTTGATCTCCCTCTCCAGAACTCCATATCATTCTCTTTTTTTGCCACATAGCTCGGCTTGTGGGATCTTAGCTCCCCAACCAGGGATTGAACCCGGGCCCTCGGCAGTGAAAGTGCCGAGTCTGAACCACTGGACCGCCAGGGAGTTCCCCGTATCATTCTTTTTAAATGTATCCAAGGGATATATTATGTTTTCATGATTGTTTGTTGTTTAGTCCCACCAGTGAAGCTTCTGCAAGAGTCCAGTGTTTGTTTGTTTGTTTTTGCCTTCTCCAGCAGGGAAGGCAGCCGGTGGGCCTGGGTGTCCGTGCTCAGAGAACTAGGTGGGCGTCACCTGGCCTTGAATGTGCGTGGTGTTCGGCTGGGGATCACTTTCTTATAGTTAAGAAACCTTTACAGTTTTGCCAGAATTGATTGTAATAGATTGTAACAGATTGACATAATTTAAATGAACAAGAGAATTCATCATTTAAAGAAATCCTATGGTGAAAGATTTATTTAATGTGAACTTCTTTAAAACTCATTGACTTCACCACTTCACTCACATTAGGATGGCTATAAGACAGACAACAAACAAGTTTGGGTGAGGATATGGAGAAATTGGAACTCTTGGGAATACAGAATGGTACAGCTACTTTGGAAAATGGTTTTTCAGTTTCTTTTAAAAAGTTAAACATAGTTACCCTATGACCCAGTATTTCCACTCCTAGGTGTATGTCCAAGAGAGCTGAAAACATATGTCCACATAAGAACATGTATGTGATTGTTCATAGAAGTCAAAACATGTTCATAATGGCCCAAAAGTGGAAGCAACCCAAATGTCCATCAACTGATGGATGTGTAATCAAATCGTGTATGCTATATGTACACAATAGAATATCATTCAACCATAAAAAGATTGAAGTATTGATTCATGCTACAACAAGGATAAATTTTGAAAACATCATACTAAGTGAAAGAAGCCATACACGAAAGGACAAATATTATATGATTCCATTTATATGATATATCCAGAGTAGGCAAAAGTATAGAGACAGAAAGTAGGTTGGTGGTTCCCAGGGCCCGGAAGGAGGGGGGAATGGGGAATAAGTGCTAAAGGGTATAGAGTTTCTTCAGGAGTGGTGAAAACGTTCTGGAATTAAGGGTGAGCATTGCACGCTTTGTGACTAGACTAAAAATTGCTGAACTTTACATTTTAAAGGGGTGAATATTATACATGTGAATTATATCTCAATAAAAAAGTCATCCTCTTTATAAATTTGGTTATTTTACGCATCAGCTCTTGAAGTGAGCCACACCCTGGATTTGATTTTCCCGGTGTGTGACACTTCTGTAAGTGAGCCCAGAGGCTTCCAAATAAAGGGGTGGCTCTAATTAAGCGAAGTTATAAAATAAAAGGGACAGTGATTTTTAAGGACTAGATATATCAACAAAATGGTGGTTAATAAATTGTCAGATTAAATATCTGAGACGAGTAAAGACCCAATTATATCAGTGTCTCCTAGCCTCTCTCTTCCCCCCTCCTTCTCTTTCCTCCCTCTCCCCCCACCAATTACAGACTCCTGAAGGATATTTCTGTTGTAAAGTAAACATCTCTGTCAAGAAGTTGCAAGAGGGCACTGAGCACTTTCTTTGGTACTCTATTTCCTTACTGATTTATACAGTTCAAATTAAGTATTTGATCTTTTAGCTACAAAGCAGATGCAACCCAGCCTGGGGATGCTGAAAATTGTTAATTAGGAAAATGAAAGGGGGAAGGAGAAGAAATTTAGCAAATACACTTAAGCTTTACATGAAGGAAAGTAATAAACTTCTACATAAACATCTGTGGTTTATGAGAGCACCATATACTTTATTATTAAGCAAAAATCATGAGGCAGCAGAGAATACACTAATGATGGTATATATTTGCCAGAACTAGATAAATTGCCTGAGAGTATAAAGGTTACATTTGTTAATAATAGCATCATAAGTTTATTTTATTATTTTCCCTCGGGGAAGTATTTTTCAGTATTCTACTGGATATGAAGGATTCCCTTTCTTCATTCACGGTTTCAAAGATCTTGTATGTTTTTATCTAATGGAGAAATAACACTCTTCAACAGTATAAACTATTCTATAAACTCTGAGGCTTTTTCCTGCTGGGCCTTAGCATCTGAACCATATGTAATTTGTAGCCCTGTCATTAAACTACTGAGATTTCCCCTCTTAATTCTCAGCTGACATGAGTAGACACAGAATCACAGAGTTCTGGGTAATTATTACATTGAGATTTTGCTTCTTTCATAGAATATTTTGTTATTATGATGAAATGCTTGGTCAATGCCCAACCTATTTATTTTGAGTTTGACCAGGAGGCATTTCCTTTTAGAAGAAAAAGTCTCTTGAATCTTTGCATCCATAAAATTTTGATGGTTGCTTATAAAATGGCCAACATGATTCAGCAAGTTATGTAACAATGTTTAGTTTTCAGTTGTCTATATGGAATTGTAACAATGATTGACATGCTCAAGGCACTGAAATCACAATATAGAACTAATTTCAAGCAGTAGGAAGAATTTATTTCAGAATGGTGTGTTTCTTAGTATGGAGGATTAATGGAATAAAGAGGGTCTCTGGAGGGGATCAATAAAATATCAGTATTTCATGTTAGTTCACACTAGTCATGTACAAGGAGAGAGTAGAATTGAGTTTACCAAATGATTAGGCTTGGCTCTAGAAAAGGATAGGGATTTCGTATCATAGAAATTAGATATCGTGGTAATAACAGATACAAGAACATTTAAAGTAGGTGATCAGGGGACTTCCCTGGTGGTGCAGTGGGTAAGAATCCGCCTGCCAATGCAGGGGACACAGGTAAAAGCCCTGGTCCAGGAAGATCCCACATGCCGCGGAGCAACTAAGCCCGTGTGCCACAACTACTGAGCTTGTGCGCTAGAGCCTGCGAGCCACAACTACTGAGCCTGCGTGCCACAACTACTGAAGCCCACATGCCTGGAGTGCGTGCTCCGCAACAAAGAGAAGCCACCGCAATGAGAAGCCCATGCACCGCAACAAAGAGTATCCCCCGCTCGCCACAACTAGAGAAAGCCCGCGCGCAGCAATGAAGACTCAACACAACCAAAAATAAATAAATTTAAAAATAAGTAAAGTAGGTGATCAGTGTATAGGTGGCGTATGGAGGCAACAGAAATATCTATCACGTGAATATAGAGATTCCAATAGTGCTTTATCCAATTTCTGAAACTCTTTCCACCCTGATTGTTTCAGTCATTTCTTTTCAGTCTCCATGTCTCTTGTATGGCTCCTTTCCGTTATCAGCATAACCACCTTAGGCTAGTTCTACCAGCCCAGTCTTACTCTTCATGATAAGAATGTGACCACAAATCCTTCTGATGCTGGCGGAGAAGATCAGACACTACCAGGTATCAGTTCATGGAACTGATGTAATAACTTATGAAAAATGATGACAGAGTAATATTTGTGTCCAATATTTTGTGCGCTAGTCACAGTTCTTTGAGCACCTAGGAAATAAGAGGGTATATTAATTCAAGATATTGATGATGTTATTATTTATATCATCATCACTAAATATTAGGTGACTTCTCAATACTTTGTGAAGTTTTATCTTTTTAGGTATGACTGGTTCTATTATCTTTTGACTTGTGATTTTAATTTCACATCAAATGTGTGATCCTTTGAAAATAAGGAAGAATAAGCGAACTATATTCAAGAAAAATATCCCTAAAATAGAACACTATATTGTAGTATGGGAGATTTGAAGAAAATATTTCTTAACATTTTCTTCCATATTAAGATATTTAAATCTAGCCCAATTACAAGTTTTGTTATGGTTTCTTTAATATTTTCTGTTTAGTTCTCCTGTTCTTATTTGCTAATTTGCTTTAAGCCTTAAAGATATATGAGTTTGTTTGTATTTTTAAGTAGATCTCAGGTGCAGAGTTGAGTTTCTTACTCCTCAGATCTTTGCACATTGTCATCATTCATTTCAGTCAATTCAAGGCTTCAAACTTGTCTACTGTATTTTTTTTCCTTCTTCCCAATACCCTTTCCCATTCCCCTCATGCTCATGGGCATCATCCTATTTGTGATACAGGTCTTAAATATGCACGTATCCCTGTAGTATTGTTTTGTGGGAGGGTATTTTTAAATTTATATATAGGATATTTTGCTGTTAAGCTTCTCTGTGTTCTACTTTTCATACTTTAACACATTTGAAATCTCACCACTCTGTGGTATGTACATTCACTTTCTTTTATTTTTTTTTTTCCTTGTAGATGGTTTTTCCATTATCTGCATGGTTTATATTTTACACATCCTTGGTTAGCAACAACCCAGGTTGTTTCTAGCTTCCTGCCATGCAGTGAACATTGTTATACATGTTTCCTTAGGAAGCTGTGTGAGAACTTCTCTGGTTATATATATCTAGGATTGGGACCCATGGGTTATAAGGCAAATGGATAATTTATCCCAGTATATATAATACCAATTTTCTTTCAGAAATAGCTATACCAATTTATAGTATTCTTAACAGCAGTATATGAGTTTCTCTTTTTTCTCATCTCTGTCAACATTCATTATTAAATGCTTTTCTTATTTTTGCCTTTCTGACTGATGTAAAGTGATATCTCATTATTGTCTAATTTTGCCTTTATCTGATTAATAGTAGCATTGAACATTCACTCATGTATGTTCTTGTTAGCCATTGCACCTTCTTTCTATAAATTGCTTATTCATCTATTTTGCTCATTTTTTCTATTGAGATTCCTGTCTTTTTCTTGTCAATTTATAAATATTTTTCTTAGTATGCCATCTGTCTGTTGACTTTGTGTTGTTTTTCATTAGATAGAAATGTTTATTTTTTTATTTTTATTTTTTACTTATTTAAGAAATGTTTAATTTTAATATAGTAAAATCCACTTTTAATTTTTATTTATTTATTTATTGCCTAATAGTTTGTACGTTTGGGGTTTTATTTAAGAAGTTTTTTTCTATGCCTAGATCACAAAAAAGTTGTTCTACATTTTAAAAAATCTTTTTAATTTTAACACATACATTTTTAATCTGTCTGCCATCTATGCTATGGTAACGTGAAAGTTTAGCTTTACTTTTCTTCATATAGTGAACCTGTTTTCCGAATACCATTTATAAACAATCCTTTTCCCCATTGCTTTGTAGTGCTATATTTTCCTTCCATTTTCTATTCCCGTCCATTTGTTTTCTTTTCTGTTTCAGTGTTAATACAGTATCAAATTTTTTATCACTATAGTTTTGGTCCTGTCTTCATATCTGTTAGAGAAAGTCCCTCCCCTCCCACCCTTTTATGCACCCTTTATTTTGTCTTTCAAATCTGACTTAGCTATTTATGTACCTTTATTCTTCTATATAAATTTTAATATGAGTTTTCCAAGTTCCTCTTCAAAGATCTACTTGTAAATATGTCTCTTAAGGACCATATATGGCAGCATATTGCTACATTTTGATTGTTATTTAAAATCAGGAAGCTATTTCCTTAAACCTTTGGAAAATGTTATTCTCCTCTTTTCTACACTCAAGTGTACTTTTATAAAGTCTGACTTTTTCCCCTCTATGGTGGTCTACTCTTCTCTCTAGAAACTTTCAAATTTTTTCTCTTTGTCTTTAATATCCATGCATTTTACCATAACGTTTCTAGGCTTGGCTTTCTTATTCTCCATGCTTTATCACTCTGAAGCCCTTTCAATCTGAAGTTTTCCATCCTCTTTCAGTTAGGGAAATTCTTGGACATCATTTCTTGGACTAGTTCCTCTTCTGTGCCTACATACATATTTCCTCTCCAAATGGGACTTCTTTTTTTCTTTTTTTTTTTAAAATAGATCCATAGACTTAAGTCATTTTATTTTATTTATTTTTTAAATTTAGTTTTGGCTGTGTTGGGTCTTAGTTTCTGTGCAAGGGCTCTCTCCAGTTGCGGCGAGCGGGGGGCCACTCTTCATCGCGGTACGCAGGCCTCTCACTGTCGCGGCCTCTCCCACTGCGGAGCACAGGCTCCAGACACGCAGGCTCAGTAGTTGTGGCTCACGGGCCTAGCCGCTCCACGGCATGTGGGATCTTCCCAGACCAGGGCACGAACCCGTGTCCCCTGCATTGGCAGGCGGATCCCTAACCACTGTGCCACCAGGGAAGCCCAGGACTTCTTTTTATATATATATTGATATTTCTATTGCTGATTCCATATCTCTTGACCTGTTTACCCTTTCTCTTTCTTCTTTCCAATTGCTTTTTGGGAAAATATTGTAGGCTAGTTTCCAGTACCCTATTTCATTCTTTTCCTGGATCCTTTTAGTTATTTATCCATTGCATTCATAATTTATTTAAACTCACATATTTTTCACACCAAGTATGCCTGCCTGGTTCTTGTTTAGAAGTGCTTGTTCTAACCCTTGAGTTGAAGAACACAGAATGCCAGGAAATTGCTCTCATGTGTGGTGACTAATTTAAATTTAAGACTTCTGGGTTTATCAGCACATTTTAAATCATAATCTGTAATCCCAAAGATGCACAACACTTCTGTGTCTCTTGTTTACTCTGATACAATGAGAAATGAATGAGGTGGAATCTACTTGAAAGGCTAAATGTGTCTCAGGATTTGTCAGGACCAGCCTCAGGGGAGATGTAGTATGCCTTATCGAGACCAAGGAAGACTGAAACTCAGCATTTCCAAGAATTGCACAAATATATTTTTTAAGTGAGTAGATTAATAAAATATGTTTAACAAAAAAAAAAAAGTGCTTGTTCTGCTTCATAGTCCAAGTTATTCTCTCTTAATTTGTTGAAAATTAGTTTTATTAGTTTTATTTTGAGTAACAAATAAGATAGTAAGTAAATAAATGATAAGAACTGCTTCACCCAGTATTTGCAGTTGGGTTTGTTGTCTTTGTTTTGTAGCGGTTATTAACGCTCCTCCTCGGATGTCTAGTTATTTTTGCCTTTGAACTTGTTTCCCTCTGGCTGGTTTTGTCAACAGGAAGGCCCAGGTTCTAGCTTGTGCTGTTCCTGAGGGCTGAAGGTGGGCGGCGGGATGATGATCTGGGGCATAGAGCCCACCAGGCTACACACTGGGCTTGGCTTCTTTGCTCTCTCCTCACCAGATGATCTTCACTGCTTGGTTGTAGTAGGTTAATGCTGGGGATGGGTTTGGTGATGCTGTGGGGTTTGCTGTAATCACCAGCCCTTTTGTTATCCATCTTAGCCTTTGTGAGGCTCCTGTGCAGCCTGGGTGTTATCTGCTGATCCAGTGACACTGGGTAGGCAGTGCTGTTTTTCTGTCCCATGAGTTATCATGTGGCCAGTATAATTAAAAAAAAAAAAAAATAGAGCTTTACAGACGCATAGATATAGAGAACACAAACTAATGGTTACCAGTGGAGCAAGGGAAGGGAGGAGAGGCAATATAGGGGTAAGGGAGAAAAAGGGGGGTTATTATAGGATGATATAAAATAATGTGTGTGAAATTTTTGAAAACTGTAAAGCACTGTAAAATTTAAAGAATCATTTAATTAAAAAAAAGAATAAAAATAAATATATAAATTTTAAAAATACAGCTTAAAAGCCCTCCCCATCTTATTCCCCCACCCCGTGGTACCTTGTTCCTCGGCCACATCCGCCCAATTTTCAAGCACTTCTCTCCATCTTTGTCTGTTTTTTTCCTTCATATTCACTTTGTTTTTCCTCTAGGACAACTTCTGTGATAAAAGGAGAGGAGAATGCCAACATTTGGGCTAATGCTCAGTTTTGTTGAATCCCATCCATATTTGTTTTCAAATGATGGATATCAAAATAGTACCAAATTTAATTGAATGCTCTCTATGTGCCAGGCCTGTGCTAAGTGTTTTTCCATGCATTGCATCATCTCATCCTCACAAACATTCTAAGAAATAGGTGCTTTTATTATTTTCATTTTACTGATGAGAGAATTGAAGTCTAGATAAACTACTTCACATAGGTAGTAACAGAACTAAGGTGCAAACTTAGGCTGTCAGATTCCAAAGTCTTTTCCTTTTAAACTATATTGTAATTTAGTGTTTTGGTTTAAATTATGTTTGTTCTGGGTGGATGGACTTCATGGTGTTCAAGAACCTTCTGAAAATGTGTCCAAAATTTTGTGTTTGTACATACAGGATTTTACCTTGTATTGAGTCCATTGCTTTCATTAGAGTCTCAAAGGTGTCTATGAGTTCCCACGAGGTGAAGAACCACTTTAAGAGTCAAAATTTACATGAGGGCTTAGGTGCTAAAGGTAGCCAGTAATGCACAACAATGGTGTATAGTGATTTACCTCTGAAATTTTCTTAAATGACCCTCATGTTTAGACTGAGCCGATAGAAGCTCAAAAGCCAAGAATTAACATTTTTTATTTCTCTTCACTTTTGGTGCGGGTATTTCTTTTCCTGGAGCAGTGGAGAACAAGTTAGTTTGAAAATATGATAGGGGTAGAGGAAGGAGGGTTAAATAAAGGATTTTATCTCAATAGCTTATATAATTGAGTTCATTTATTTCAGTGCTCAAACAATGGAAGTGAACTGCAAATTGAAAAAAAAAATGTAAGACCTGGTATGAAGAAGAGGAGATAAATAGCCATGTGTTCAGTGGCAGGCTCTCCATGCCCTAAAGCCTGTGCAGTCATGTACCAGCCCCAGGAGCTGAGTGCCCCAGTGACCCTATTCACTCCGGTCAGGATCCGGTGGATTTTCCATTCATAGGCTCTCAGGAGGATGAGGGCTGTTGAAAAAACTTCTGACACTTCTTTCCGGCAAATAGAATACTCTGTGATGAAGCTTAGATAGCAACCTCTCCAAGATGTCAGCGGCTCAACTTGGCTCAACTTCAGACCTGACCCGGCCTCTCAGGGCCCCTTTGTACCAGGGGTACCCCTGGTTCCCAAAGCCCTTTTTACAGCAGCCAGATCGTCCATGCTCAAAGGAAGCCTGAGCTGAATTGGCCTCTGGAAACAGATAAATAAATTGGGGAATTAGATCAACCTTTGCTCTTCTGAAGTAAGCTCTAAAGCATGAACATATTTCATAGAAAAATACTTATATGATAGACATGTAAGACTTTTAAAAATGTATGTCCTATCAAAGTTAGAGTACAGTGCTAAGTAAAATGAGAGACGATCTAGTTTCTGTATCTATTTCAGAAAATGAGAGGTTAGAAAATGTCAACATGTGCCATATGCTACTTTCATAATTCAGTCATTCACTTAAAACAATAGTGATTTATAATACTGAAATTTTTAAAAAGTCTGCCAGTTTCAGCCTTGAGATGTTTTGTGTTCTCTAGAAAGTGTCAATTTACTGGCTTTGGGTTTCTGGTCTCACATGGACCTTAAATAAAACTCCTCTGTGAGGTGTTAGCCAGTAGCTTGTAGAAAATGTTTTCTTGCCAAAGACACAGAATGTGGATCTTGAGTTGCCCCAAAATGAGTAACTGACTCTGAAGATGTCAGGAGTAAAATGACTCCATCTTACAGTATCTCCTAGCAGCAAGGAGCTTCTCACTTCCAGAATAAATTGATGGCGAGATCCGTTTTTTTAGCTGGTAGGATGTTGATCAGCAAAGCTTTCCCTCCAGCTTGCTGACAAGGGGAAAGGCCATCCCAGTTGCGAGGTGTATGTGACTTGTGAAATGGAAGGCTGTATAACCGGGCATGCATGATAGTTCCACTGAAAGTCTTTGGATGTTACAAGCACAACTATTTGTCAATTGCACTCACTTGGGGATACCACACCTCCCTCCTGTATGTGGGGTTTTGATTCTTCCTTCTTGCAGTTCCCCAATATGATACTCTATTTGATAGTCCCTAAACATCTCATTCCACTTAAAACCCCAGTCTGGTATTCTCATGTGTAAACCATAGTGCAGCTGTACATAAACTGTAAAAGGCTTTCACGTTTGTTTTCTGTATCCATTTAACTCTGAGCAAATATCACCATCTTATTTTACAGCTGAAAACTCAGAGACACAAGATAGGAACAACTACTACGCAGTCTGGGCTCCCTATATTTCTACTGTTTTCACTCTTTTCCTTGGACTGGAATTCTCAAACTTCAGTGTACGTGAGACTCATTCAGGTTGCTTGCTAAAAATAATAAGAGTGATAGTTAATGTAGTACTTAATATGTACCAGGTATTCTTTTAAGCACCTCACATGTATCAACTGATTTTTTCCTCAGAACAACTCTAAATTAAATATTATGGTTATGCCATTTCACAGGAAAGAATGTGGAACTACAAAGAGGCTTTGTCAGTCGTTCAAAGTTTAACACTTAGTAAAAAGCCTGGAACTAGAATTCAGATGAAGGCAGCCTGGTTCCAGGGTCTATGCTTTTACCCATTCTGCTGGTCCCTAGAAGATTCTTTTTTCCCTTTCCCTGAGATTTTGGAATCAGAGAGTCTGGGGTGGGGCCCATGAATCCTAATTTTCAACATGCAATTCCCCCAGTTCCCAGATGGCTCTAGTGCTGGAGGTTCTCAGATAATACTATGAAAAGCATTGACTTTGGGATTCAAAGGCATAGTTGGTCTTCAGTAGTCATACATTGCATTGAGAATTCCTCTAGGGGACATTATAAATGAACAGTTTATAATCAGTAGAGCAAAATATAGAGGGGATGTGACTGGAGATAGTGCTTGACGGTTAGAAAATGGTAAATGGTATCAAAGGAGAAGATTGATGGTAAGAAAAGCCACAGAACTACAGCAGACATCATCTACCTTATAACTTTCCTTGGAGCTAGATTTACACAAGACTGCTCAATACCAAATTTGAAAATTAGAATGTAAGTTTCTTTCTTAAGTGGTTTTGAGAAAAGTCAGTGGAAATAATGGCAGAGGGCTTGGGTTAGAGTTATTTACTAAATGATAACAATTCAAGGTTCCTAACTTGTAGGATCTGTAGCTGCACTGTCCAAAATGGTAACCACTAGTCACATTATTTAAATTAATTGAAATTAAATAAAATTTAAAATTTAGTTTCTCAGTCACCCTGGTCATATCTCAAGTGTTTAGTAGTCATAGTGGCTACAGTATTGGACAGCACACAGATCTAGAGTCTTGCCATCTTTGCAGAAAATTCTATTGGGCAGTGCTAATCTGAGAACTTTTCCCAGCTCTTCTCATAATTTCTTTTTCTTACCATTAGCAAAATCTTCCCTGTTAAAGTAATTAAATGACAGAATTTAGCATTCATAGTTAGGCGTGTTTCAAGAACACCCGAATGTTCAATGTGTAATTTTGCAGTGCTGGTCACTTAGCATCACATCTCAATAAGGATTTGTTATTTTCCCACTGTTTTATACGGGGTTATGTGGGTTGGAGGGAGGGTGGTCCGTGAATTATAAACCATGATAGTCTTTCCTCAAATGTTAATAGGCTATCTCCCATGCAAATATCACAGGGGGTTTCAGATGAACCGGTATCCCTGGATGAATGCACCAGGAGGGCCAGGAACCATATCAACATCACAGATACGACCTCTTGTATTTCATATTTAGCTGGGTTATGACTTTACCCTCCATTATTATTGTAACTCATGGATGGCAGATTTTTAAGACTTTCTGCCCTGATACAAGTCAGGAGTGATTTTATTAGATTTACGTACACAACCCATTGTCCCGCAGACTAAAGCATGTGCTGAATACACCATGTCGGGGCTCAGTGGGTCTTCAGAGACCCCCGAGCAGCAAGTTGTCTCAGTTCCAGTCCCCTTTCTCCAGCAGGAGAATGTGATGTTGGCCATGATTCAGTCTCCCATAGATGGACTGCTCTGGCCTGCAGCTGGACCCCAGAGCCGTGAAATTGTTACAGTTCTGGCCTGGCATTCCAGGGTCAGATTCCTAGAGTTATTTTAGACATTTTCCTAGAAGTGTGGTTCACAACATAGATATCCATTCCCTGGAGTGAGTTTTATAAGAGATCCAGTTAGCTCGAATCAAGTGAACTCTGCCCGGTGATCTAAGTACCAAATAATCAGAATAGACTTTGGTAAAGAATAGCTCTTAGCTGTTAGCTAAGTCAGTTTAAAGTGGTTTTTCTTTCAGCTTCAGATATGAATTATTATATTATACATGCAGTTATTAGCTATTAGGAGTCATACTAACCCTCCCTCTCTCATACTGAATAGAACCCTAAACAAAAAATCAAAATCATTGAAACTGAGAGCTGAAAGGGAATTGTGAGATTACCTACTCTAACCTCTTTTTTTTTCCATACTAGCAACTGTGTCTCAGAAAGGCTAAGAAAATTACCCAAGATCCCCAGGCTAATTAAGGGTATTAGTACTGCCAACACATATCTCCTAATTCCGTGTTCGGTACTATTTCTGCTGTGTCATCCTTTTCTGTAGGAGTAAAGATGTGTACTGTCACATGATAGTATGAAAATCTTTTCCTCCTACTGAGGGAAGATGCTTGGACTCCAGTTCCAGAAAAGGCACAACTTAACAATAGCTAATGCATATATGGCGCTAAGTGTAATATATGCTAGGCACTGTCCTGAGCCCCAGTGATCTACGATCTCCTTTAGTCCTCATGGCAACACTTTGAGATCCTATCATTATTCCCATTTTACAGATGAGTGAGCTGAATCACAGTGAGGTTAAGTAACTTGCCTGAGAGCACACAGCTAACACTTGGCAGAATCTCAGTTCAGAGTCAGGAAATACAGTTCCAGACTCCACATTCTAACCACACTGCTTTGCTACCTATAAGCCTCTTATCTGGGGCCACCAACCAGGATGAGTAAGTGCATGCAGATGATGTTGGAAAAACTTCTGTGTGTGTAGAGTGCTTAGTTCTAAGGCAAGATTTTAATAATATTTTCTAATTAGCATTTATGAAAACCCAAACTGTTATTTTCATTAACGCATTCATTATTAAAGGCACTGTTTTTGTTGTTGTTTTTTAACTAAAACCTCTCAGTGATCTTAATGAGTCCAGCAACCAAGTAGCAAGTAAGCATAGCAGTAAAACCTGCTCCTTTGGTGGCAGTACTGAGCAGTCATTTCTCACTGGTAACAGCAGCGCTGGCAGGCTAATGCCATTCTCTTGCTCTCTGGGGTGCAGCCCTTCTGAACAGAGACACGGCACATAATCAGGAGGGATTTCCATTTGAAACAGTGAAATGGCCTGGGGTTGTTAGTCTGGGAAATATTATTCCTGCTTTCTGTGGATAAGTGTTGATATCACAATGAAAAGGGAAGAAGTGTTCTGATGAAAACAGACTCACTTATTTTAATATAAACATACTGGCTTATATACAGAGCAAGTCCCTGGGCCCATCACAGAATAAGTTATTGAGCAGAGGTTAAGGAAAAGTGATTCCCAGAAATGAGCCCTCACCCTGTGTGGGGTATGTCATGTTCATAAGAGTGATAACGTGACATATTGAACTAAATAAATATAAAATATGGAAAGAACAGTCTGTCTAGATTGTGAGCTCCTTGTTGGTGAGGACGCGTGTTATGTTTCTGTTTTCTGCCTGGAGCCCCGCACAGTCCCAGGCTTCGGTAGGTGAGATGGACACATGGGTAGGTGAATGGGATTGGAACCAGAGATGGAGATCCTGCGAGGAGGGAAGTCATAAGAATGTTTCTTCCTGGCTTCATCTTGGCTGTTAGTGCAGAAGGAAGCTTTGACCCGTAGTCTCATCACTGATTAGCTCTCCAAGATTTAGCCAGACATTAACTTCTCTGAATCACAGTGCTTTTAATTAAAATCCTTATCATACTGGGTGGTGGTAAAGATAAAATTAGATATTTGTAAAATTCTTTATACCATCAAAAGCTACATATAAGTGTAAGTTATGAATAAATCATTTCATAATCAGATAATTAGTGGTGAACAAAATTAAGAAAAACATATCTACCTCTTAACCCCCATCGTGACTTTTCTGAGTACTTCCTTTCTCCACTACCACTGAGGGTTAATCATAGCCCACGTTTCTTCTTCCTCACACCTGTCTCAGACTTCCCTCTGTCTACTCCATCCTCCAAATAAGTTATTTATGTTCTTCTAATGTATATGTATTTTTAATCAAAATGTCACAGAGAATAAATCCTATTCAAAATTCCCTGGAGTAACCAAATGTCTGTCATTGGACTTCAGTCCCTTCTAGTTATAGCATAATTTATTGCCATTCAGAATACTTAAGAGAGGAACTAAAAAGTCTTGATAATATGGATGAAAAAAAATCTCTGGGTAGTGAATTGTCAACCACACAAGTACCTGTAAAACTTTAATGTTCATACAAATCCCCTGAGATCTTACGGAAAGGCAGATACTGAATGAGTGACCTGGGGTGGAGCCTGAGTTTCTGCACTGCCCAGGTGATGTCGACACTGCTGGTCCGTGATGTATACTTTGGGTGACTGGCGCCTACACTGTGATTCCTAATATTTCCAAGTATGAGGACACTCTTAAAATTTTAAGTATTGGCATTATTCTGATTATAAATTTTAAAATACATGTAAGCAAAAAATCATCTCACCAACCAAAGACAACTAAACTGGTTTATACATGGTACATATAGATACCAAATCAAACTTGGGGTCCTTCTATCCACATTGGTTGGTTTGTTTGGTTTTTTTTTTTTAGTTGAAGTATAGTTGTTGTACAGTCTATCCACATTGTTTTAAAGCTGCCTTTAAATAACTTTAAAACTAATCAAGTAACACATATTAATTTTAGAAAATTCATAGAATAAAAGCAAGCAAAAAGAAGATAATTTCATACCTGGGTACAAGGCACAAACAATGTGAGCACATCCATCTATTCTGGCCTGCTGGAGGTCAATATGGGTTTCTCCTTTGTCCCTTCCCAGAAGTTCATGATAATTGTGAAAACTAGCAATAGGTATCACAATAAGACTTTCTCTCACTAATTCTAATTACTTTAAATGGAGGTGAAACAGCCATATCTCTGCAGTTTTCCAATTGAATCAATGTCAGTCAGGAAGCGGGAGGCCAAGAGGGCAAATTTTCCTGAGTGCTAATAGTTGAATCACCGTCTATTTCCTCATATGAAATGATTACCTTAATGCTCGTTACTGTCAAGTTGCTCTGAATTGGAAATAGGGGTTTGTGTGGATGAATAGAGGTGCTGATATATAAATCAAATTCTTACAAATCACAAAAGACAGACACACACCCACACTCACACCTACGTGCTCACTCTTGTACGAAGGATATTAGAGCCTTTCCTTGGCACCAGAGATTTGTATGCAGCATTTGTGTTCTTATGAGCATCAGAGGGATAGAACAAAAAGGGCTTTGAACTGGGAGTCTGATGGACCAAGTTCTAGTTTCTTTTTTTTTCATTTAGTATGTCACCATAATTTTTTGAAATTTCTAAGTAATATGCTTCTGGGTCTCAAAGGCTGCAAAGTGTCATGTGGAGCTGCAGTCTTATTCATGTGAGGTTCAGTGGGGAAGTCTCCACTTCGAAGCTAACATGGTTGTTGGCAACACTCAGTTCCTTGTAGATTGGCAGACTGAAGGCCTCAGTTTCTTATTGGCCGTCCGTCAGAGGTTGCTCTCAGTTCCTTGCTAGGTGGGCTTTCCCATCACAGCCATTGCTTCCTCAAAGCCAGCAAGAGAGAGACTCTCTCAATAAGACTGTAATCTTATGTAATATAATTATATGTATATATAGTATATACATATAATATGTATGCAATGACATGTATCCCATCACCTCTATTAGTTACAAGTGTCAGATCCTGCTCACACTCAAGGGGGCAGGATCACAAAAGGGTGAGAATGCCATCTACATATACTGTATATGTATATATATATGAATATCATATATATATGTGTGTATATACACACACACATATATGATTTATTTTAAGGAATTGGCTCATGCAGTGGGTGGGGTTGGCAACAGGGTAGGCTGACAGGCTGGCAACTCAGGCAGGAGTTGATGGTGTAGTTTTTTTTTTTTTTTTTGCTTCCAGTTTTATTGAGATATAATTAACATACAGCACTGTGTAAGTTTAAGGTGTACAGCAAAATGACTTATATACATTATGGAATGATTATCACAGTAAGTTTAGTGAACATTCATCACCTCATATTTTATATCTACAAAATTAAAGAAAGAGAAAAAAGTTTGTGATGAGAAGTTTTAGGATTTATCCCCTTAACAACCTTTATATATAATGTACAGCAGTGTTAATTATATTTATCACGTAGTACATTACATCCCTAGTACTTATTTACCTGATAACTAGAAATTTGTAGTACCTTTTGACTGCCTTTATCCAATTTCCCCTCCGCCTCCCCATGGCCTCTGGGTGGTGATCTCTTTTTCTATGAGTTTGTTTGTATATTTGTTTGTTTCGAAGTATAAGATGGTATAGTTTTGAGGCAGAAACTCTTCCTCTCTCGGAAACTTCAGTTTTTGCTCTTAAGGCTTTCAACTAATTAGTTGAATTCACTCCTATTATTAAAGGAAATCTCCTTTGCTTAAAGTTAACCACATCTACAAAATACCTTCACAGCAACACCTAGATTAGTGTGTGACTAATAACTGGTACTATAGTCCAACCAAACTGACTGTACTAGTTTCCTAGGGCTGTTGTAATAAAGCATCACAAACTGGATGGCTTAAAACAACTGAAATTTCACAGTTCTGGAAGCTGTGAGGCTGAAATCAAGGTGTTGGCAGGGCCATATTCCCTCCAAAGATTCTAGGGGAGGATTCTTCCTTGCCTTTTCCAGTTTCTGGCAGCCTAAGCTATTCTTTGGCTTATGATAACATTACTCCATTCTCTGCCTCTGTCTTTGCATGGCCATCTTCCCCCTTTGTCTGTTGGTATCCAAAATTTCTTCTTATGAGGACACCAGTCACGTTGCATTAGAGCCCACCCTAATCCAGTGTGACTAAATTTTAACCTGATTACACCTGCAAAGACCCCATTTCCAAAATAAGGGCACATTCACAGGTACTGGGGGTTACGACTTAAGCGTATCTTTTGCAGGGGACACAATTCAACCCGTAACACTGACCATAACAGGCGTTTATGCACCATCTCCTGTTTTGCTTCAGTTGAGGGCTGCTCCAAGGGCTGTTAACTCTCTGGAAATTCAGACTGGCTTGAGAGTGGGCCAAGAACACTGAGGCCAGACAAAACCCTCAAGCAGAGCTTGCTGAGAAAAACCATAGCGTGTGTGAGAACAGTGAGTGTGGAGGGGTTACGGGGATGTGGGTGGGGTGTGGACACAATTCACTGCACAGCACTAGCCAGGGGACATCCAGAGGTGACATTTACCTAAGAATTCACGCTGTGTCCCCAGAAAGTTTATCAATCTCACAGTAACTAAACAGGGGTACAGAGTGCTTATGCCTTGAAGCCCAAGTGACTGGAGAGAAGACAAGCTACTATTTCACACCTCTTTTCTGAAGTGATAAGCAGAATTCAACCTTAGAAAGAACACTTTCTTTTTTTAAATTTTGGGTAAATGCTTCATAGGCCTCTTTGGTTATACAAAGGTAAAGCCAAACATTATACTATAATGGTGAGGTTTGAGACAACTTCTCTCATTGTGATTAGAATTACGTCTCAGCAGAACTCATTTTGATCTTGACTGTGAAACAGACCTTATGCAAACTGCAGAGAAAGAATATTTACTTACTTTTAATCTTTCAGAGGGGACACAAGAAGGTTGGTTGTCGGGTAGGCAGTAGGTAAGGAGAGCCCAGCATCCCTTCTACAGAGAGTTACATGTTTATCTGTAGGTGATCTGGGTCTGCAGTGTGGCAGCAGGTGGGGGCCTAAGATGAAGCAGGACCCATGCAGGGGCCTAGTCTGAAGTTTGAAGGAGCTGCTGTAACAAAGTACCATAAACTAAGTAGTTTAAGCAAGAGAAGTTTACTGTCTCACAGTTCTGTAAGCTAGAAGTCCAAGATCAAGGTGCCAACAGGGCCATGCACCCTCTGAAAGCACTAGGGGAAGATCTGTTCCAGGCCTCTACCCTAGCTTCTTATAATTCCCTGGCTTGAGGAACTCCAGTCTTCAGGTGGCATTCTCCCTGTGTGTGTGCCTTTCTGTCCAAAGTTCCCCTTTGTATAAGGACACCAATCATATTGGATTAGGGGCCCACCCTACTCATATGTAACTTCATTTTAACTTAACTAATTACATCTGCAACAACCCTATTTCCAAATAAGGTCACATTCTGCTTTACTGGGGACTAGATCTTCAACAATTTATAACAATACTTTCATCTAATAGCAATGCCTTTGTCCAATTTTAAGAATGTTTTCTTTTCTTTTTTTTTGGTAGTTACTCTTTTTTATAAGCCCACATCTTTAGTGAAGTAAACTAGGTTTGTTTTCAAGCCTATGCCAGGTCTGTGGTGACGCTATATAGGAAAACTACCGAAATATGGTAACACTGGTTAGGACATGCAAAAAGTAACTGGCAAAGAAATCTGCTGGTGGGGAGGAAGACAGTTGACAGAGATGTTAAATGACAACCAGGATGGGTTTTAGGACTTGTAGATATTCCTAAGAAACTGAGAAATACTCAGAGAGGTGAAAAGACAGGGTTCCCTACTAATCAAGCAGGAGAGAGCCTGGAACTTTTGTTACTTACATTTTGCAAAGAGTGAATCTCAAAACAAACGAATAGGTATAACAAAACAGAAATAGACTCAAGGATACAGAGAAAAAACTGGTGGTTATCAGTGGGGAGAGGGGTGGGGGGTAGGGGCAAGATAGGGGAAGGAGGATTAAGAGTAACAAACTACTAGGTGTAAAATAAATAAACTACAAGGATATATTGTACAGAGAAAGAAATACAGCCGGTGTTTTATAATAACTTTAAATGGAGTATAATCTGTAAAAATATCGAATCACTATGTTGTACACCTGAAACTAATCTAACACTGTAAACCAACTATACTTCAATAGGAATAAACAAACTATAAAAGTTGGCAATTTCATATGGTTCAATCGAAAAAAAGAAAAAAAGAGTGAATCCAGAGTCCAGAATACTTGGGGATATGTGGTTTTAAATCTCATCTTGTCAGAATCTTTAGAAAAGATTCATCTCCCAGGGACAGATTCCCATTCATAAATCTCAGTGAGATTGGTAGATTTCCACTACAATGTCAATTAATCAATTAATTTAGAATGAGAAGTACAATTATTAGGTAAACTAGAACATTTGAATGGTCCAGTTGATACATATACCCCCTGAGGTCCGTTTCTCATAGAAATCCCATCAGAAAGCAGATTTATTTATTTCCAACAAGAAACATATCACCACAGGCAAATTGGATATCGATGTCAGTCTTCCCAGTGCGTTCCCTCCCTGTGAGCCAAAGGCCGCCTGTGAAGTGCAGAATCAGATCAAGGCAAGTGAGTATTAGCTCATTGGAACACTCAGGTGCATCAAGCTCTGGAGCTCTGGTTTTCCCATCTCCACAGAGGGAACGCCTCTCACGCACACTCTCAGACTCAGAACCGGATAGGTAAGGAAATCATACATAAAAATACATCTATTTGGGCTTTCCTTTTCTATTTTCCCCGGTGACTGCATCCTCCATTTACATTATCCTTCTCCAAAAAAAGTAAACACACGTGTTTAGATCTCATCATACTTAGACATCTTCACCTTGCGTTTCTGGGCTCCTGAGTTGTGAGTGTTCCCAAGCCCTTTGATCACAGAGTCACGTGCATCTTCCCAGTTAATTCCCCCTGATGACTGGGCCCAACCATAGTGTGTGAATTTTACTTCTTTATCTACCAGGGAGCATGATGTCCCTCCCCTCCAAGTTTCGTGGAAGGGAGCACCTTCCTGTGACTCACGCATTCTAATAAGACTCTAGGCACTGGAATTCTCTGACATATGTGCAGGTTGAAAAAGATCTTGTACAGCCCTGAAAAATGATCTTGTGATCTTAACTGAACCCTCTCATTTTATAAATTATTGCTTGGAAAAGCCCTGTGAGATGCTCACATACCCAGAGGTAGTGAGTGACAGGGTTGAAACACAGCCTGGCCTTTCAGACTCTCATTTGCTGCCTCTGGCTGCTGGGTTTTCCAGGTGTTGGTTGCTTCTGCCCAAGAGTGCTCACTGATAATCATCTGTCCTTTTCCTGATTCCTTTCTCCCTTTTTTCCCCTCACAGAGGATAGAATGTCACAGAACCGAATCACTGAAATGTAAAAACATTTAGAGGGTTTAGATTTTTTTTTTTTTTTTTTCATTTCTTGTCAAGGGAAGAACACACCTCTTTGTCATCAAGACAAAGTAGATTCTTTTCAACAGGGCTGCTCTGTAGTGGGTACTGGCCATGACCTGCTAGAAAATGAATTGAGCCATTCAAATGTGTTAGTATCCTACTACTGAAAATTTATTTTCTCATTCTAATGAAAGATGATGGCTTCTTCAATCATAAACTTAGTCTGGTTTTATTTAAATATTGTAAGTGTCATCAGCATAGGATCTATTATGCTGGGCTTCTGAAGAGAGAAGCAAATAGTCACTTACTGAGCTTGATTAAGCTTGATGTGCTATGACATGCAGGATAATTTATTCTTGCTTTAAGTCCAGTTAAGGCGAAACAGTCCCCAGGACAGCAGAGATTTTGATGGTCTATGTTTATATGGATTACAAAGATGACTTTTGGAAGGGAAATTTACTGTTCAACGGTCTATTCCACTGTTTGAATTGGAAAAACTATTTTTCTTAGAAAATGTACTGTTACTGATAAATATCAGAAGCCAGTGCCTATCTTTGAGTTAGTCACAGCAACTATAAGGCTGAATGCTCACCCATCTTTTTCGGTTCCACAGGCGTACATGTGAGAGGAGAATGTGGTACAGAGAAAAGGGGAGAGCACAGGCTCTGAGGTCACCTCCTTCACTTCTTAGCTCTGTGACTTGGGCAAGGTACTTGACCTCTCTGGACCTCAATTTCCTCATCCTTAAAATAAGGATGATGATGAACAATGTTCACATTCAGAGTTGGTGTAAGGGTTGAATATTTTAATACCTGTAATATGTAAGAAGAGTGCCTGCTGCTAATAAAACGAAATAAATATTAGCTAATACAATTTGTAATCATATCACATTTTACAGACAACATTCAGTATAGAGTCCAAAGTCTAATATCACTCAGAATGGCCAGATATGAATTATATATCTACCTTTAACATTATTGAAGCAACTTAAAATCACTTCAGGTTTTTATTTACATCAACTATGGACTTAGATACGTGTAATAGACAGAAAATGCGTCTTGGAGCCTTGTAGTTCAAGAGTTAAATCATGGCTCTGCCATTTACCATCTCAGTAAACAAAGGATTAGCATCATTGTGTCTCATGTTCTTGTCCACAGAATGGAATAATAATACTTATTCGTAGCTAATATTTATCCATAGTATCAGTAAGCTGGTACTTGCTACATATCAGGCACTGGTTTAAACACTTCTGATGTAAGAATTCATTTTGTCTTAACAACCACCCTGTGAGGAATAAGTCCTTGTCCCAGTTCATACAGCTAAAGAATAGCCAAACTAGGGTGGAAATCCAGGCAGCTTGATTCCAAAGCCCAAGCTCTTCATTACTGCATGTATAATGCATTCGTTCATTCCACAGATATTTATTTCATGCTTCACATGTGTCTAGGTGGTTTGGATACAGCAATGTATAAAATAGAGAAAACAAACAAATGCCTCCTGACAAATTTAACTCTCTGTGATAACATGTGAATTAATACAGAGAACAGCATGGTCCATCTGAAATATAACTCAAGCCACAGATGCAAACCACAGGTACAATTTCAGATTTTCTGGTAGCCACATCATGAAAAGAAACAAGTAAAATGAACTTTAATAATATATTTTATTTAACCCACATTCCTAAAATATTATCACTTCAGCATATGGCCAATAAAAATTATTGACGAAGTCATTCTTTTTTTTATATACTAAATTTTCAAAATCCAATGTGTATTTAACATAGCACTGCTTAATTCACACTAGCCACATTTTAAGTGTTTGATAGCACATGTGCTAGTGGCTACCATACTGCACAGAGCACTTCTCCAGGATAAGCATGTGCCCTTGAGAAGAGCCCAGTGTGAAGGCTCTGAGTGGAGAAGGGCTTGGTACTCTGCCTGGAGCAGAGTCAGGAAGAAGTAGAGTGGTCAAGATGAAGTTTGATGGGAAGGCAGGGCCCAGGTCATGTAGGACCTGGTAGGCCATGATTGTAGGTGAGTCATCTGGGAAAAGGCAGGGATTTCTTTGCCCTGTTACTTTAAAGCACAGCTCCCTTTATCTTTCAAAGTCTAAGTCCTAATTCAATGAGTGTATAATGAGTAACTAAGTCACCCCCAAATCTTGTTAGGAAAAAATTGCTTGTGTTAGTGATCTTTTCAGTGCGGCTTATTTACTTTATCAGAGCAAACTAATGCCTCTTGTCATCTGAAATACAAGTGGCTGTAATACTGACTTCCAACACAGCTTTCAGTGTGTGAGCCATTTGAATTTCACCTTTGCAAACAGCATACATGCATAATCAGCTTTGAGAGTTGAAGTAAAATGAAGAATTTTCATCCAAGGTTGGTTTAGTTCATTTAAAACTGGCTTTGATTTAAATTCCGAGTGATGCTTTTAGCTCACGCAACAGTTAAAATGGAATGAAATTATCTAATTCCAAATCATAATCCCTTCCCTTCAGTAACCTTAGAATCCAGTGTGTGGCATTGGGTCATACAAAGCGTGAGTGTTGGTACAAGAATGGCATGATTCATGTATGGTTTTTCTTTCGAATTTACACAGCATGTTCAAGTTGAAGAGTGACTGAAATTTTATAAGCTGAAGAATCTGGAAACACTAGAGTCCACACAATCTTTTAACTCTAATAGTAAGCCTTAACTAACTGCTAGACACAATTACAGGTACCTCTCCAGAGACAGGCAAGAAGGAGTCTTTATAAGCTGTATAAATTTTAAAAGATCCTTACGTCTGTCTTGTTAAAACTTTGTATCCTTCACAATCTACTACCAAGTTATCTTACATTATAAATTTGGAAACGTTTCCACATGGAAATACTATTTTGATCTTGGTAGATAAGTTTAATGATGTTGCATTATATATCAAGAATACCCAAAGACCTATTCTCTTCTCTGAATATGCTTATTCTTGGATTTCCCTGCTTTAATAAAATCCTGCCTACATGCTCCACTCCTATTACACAGAACAGAAGGCTTTGTATGTAATTATCAGAACACCGAGTTCAAGTCCGTATTCAGTAAGTGAAACTATTTGGAAATCTAGTTTTTGCAAATTGAAAAGTTTCTGTCTTTCTTATCCTCATCCTTGCATTCTCCATGGTTCGTTCATTCATTTGTTCATTTATCTGATATACATTTATTGAGCTTTTTAAGGACACTAAGCTAGGTGCTGTGGAGTGGATTTCTTTTTAATGTAAGTGGCTCCTCATTGAAAATGTTACGTATGTGACTATAACATGATTTAGAATGTGCTGAATATACCAAAAGGTATATACAAAATGGTACGGGAATTTAGAGAAAGGAGGAGCTATGGGTGAGATTCAGAGATGTAGTTAGTTATTGAGGTTGGTTCTCAAAAATGTGTAGAATTTCAACAGGAAGATCTTTGAGGGCGTAAGCATTTGAGAGAGGGAACCTGTTCAAAAGGATGGTCACGTTATTCTGTTCTTAAGTCAAAGTCTTCAAAAAAGAGCAAGAAGAGGGTAAGAATGGGAGACAAGACAAACTGGGGTCCGGTGCAAGAAAGCTTTTAGTGGCAGTCTGAGTATAAACCTCATTTTGTGGAAAACAAGAAGACTTAGAAATTTTTTCAGCAGAGAAACCATTATTCTTTAGACTTCTTTTTTCCTGGCAAAACATTTAGGATGAATTGTAAGGGAAGTGGACAGGAAATAGGGAGACCAATTGCAAAGTAATTGCAACAGTCCAGTGGTAAAGTAATAGGGGTTGAAGCCACCAATCTTAGTGACATTGTGGAATTTTAATCTCAAGGCCCAGATCTTTGAGACAAGCAAGTGGAAAATGTTGATGACACTTAAATTTTTAATCTGACCGGTGTGAGGAATAGGAGGGTGAGAGAGCAGCTGGTTTGTGGGGAGGATGGTGTGTTTTGGACAAATTAAATTAAGCATTCTATCCATTTTCCTCTCTAGATGGCTGAACTAAAAACCAAGCTGACCTGAAAAATGGAGCCAGGAGGCGGGATAGCGACAGGACATTCTAGAGGTAAAATGTAAAGATCCATGACATTCAAGCTCTTTCTCTCTACATAAGACTAAGCTGGTTCTAACAACATTCCATACAGGCCAAGTTCAGATTGTAGCTATTGGTTTTCTTCTTTCTTGTGATGTTGTGACTTATAATAAGAAATATATATTTGGTCTTTGTCACTGTTTCTGGCACAGAGACCCCCCCAAACCCTTGGAATTTCCTAAATGTTGAGAGTGATAAAGGTGCCTTTTGTTATGTTAATGAATTTGGGAAAGCAGCTGAGGATAGGGGTTGTTGCCTGGAGCCAACGCTGCTTAAGGGGTTGGAGTTTTCATTCCCACCCTGACCTTGGGGAGGGAAGAAGAGCTGGAGATGGAATTCAGGCACCAATGGTCAGTGATTTAATCAGCCATGCCTATGTGATGAGGCTTCCATAAAAACCCAAAAGGACAGGGTTTAGAGAATTTCTGGGTTGGTAAACAGGTGGAGATTTAGGGAGAGTGGTGCACTCAGAGAGCATAGAAGTGCCATGCCCTTTCCCCATGCCTTGCTCTATGCGCCTCTTCTTTCTGGCTCTTCCTAAGTTATATCCTTTTATTATAAACCAGTAATCTAGTAAGTAAATTGTTTCTCTGAGTTCTGTGAGCCTCTCCAGCAAATTAATCAAACCCTAGGAAGGGACTGTAGAAACCTCTGATATATAAGTCAGTCAGAAGTACAGTTAAGAACCTGGACTTGTGCCTTGCATCTAAAGTCCAAGGAGGCGGTCGTTGGAACCCGCAATCGATAGGCAGTCAGTCAGAAGCACTTTTGACTGGCATCTGAAGGTTGGGGAAACATTCTCGTCGGACTGAACCCTTAACTGGTAGAATCTGATTGTTACTACCCCTGGTTATGGAGTTGAGTTCTTGGACACCCTGCTGGTGTCTGAGAATTGCTTGGTAGTATGTGGAGAAGCCCCCCCACCAACACACACACACAACACACACACACACTTTGGGATTGGTCTCAGAACACCAATAGGCATTCCTTATTAAAAAATGAAATCATAGTTTTATTGCTTCATGAAAAATTAAATGTACAATCTGATGTTTGTGGAAGATTTGGACATTGAAATGCTTGGCCTCAATTTTCTTCTTTAAGAGAGAATTTTCATTAGTGACTAGAAAGAGACGCTCTGGGTGTTTGTCCAGAGAATGGGCAGTGTACCGACTCTAGAATAGAGAAAGACCCTACATTTCTCAGAAGTGATTTTAAGACTGTCCCACTGTTTTATCTACCCAGGTCAACAAATTACTTCCCACCACCTTTCCTCTGCCTCTCCAAAATCCATCCATCCATCCAAATTATGTCTAAACACACCTCATACATTAAGCTTCCTCTTGTCTACACTCATATGTTTTCAATTCTTTAAATTCCCTTAGCAATACATTTATGACCATTATTGGCATCTAGTTAGTGATGTGCAAGTCTCCTTGTTAGAGTGTAATATCTTTGAGAACACAGAATGTTGCTCATTTTCCCAACCTGCAGGTACCTTACACATAGCGAAGGGTTGACAAATGGTTGGGGAATGAATGTGTGTGTCATCACCTAGTTTGCTGAGGACATCCTGTACGCCAGGCAGTGTTCTAAGCACTTTACACATGCTACTTCATCTAATCTTTGCCACAACCCGAGACAGAGACTGTACTTTTGCCTAAGAGAATGTGAGGGTAAGGACTTACTGGCTACTTAAGTAGCAGAGCCGGGACATGAACCCAGGAAGCCTAGCTCCAGAGCTTACGGTCTTAGTTACCCCCTTCCAGATACTATATATTGCCCCTTCCAGGTATATTGCCCCTTCCAGGTACTATAGTACATGTCCCAATTTGCTTACCATATACAGTAAAGAGGAGAAAGGAGGAAAATAAAGTTTAGAGCACTGCCTTTCTAATTACGGATATATGACTTTGTACAAGACATAAGTCAGTTTCTCAGGTTCCTCACATAAAGTGGATTAATAGCAGTATGTATTTTATGAAATTTTTGTGGTGATTAAATGAGACGGTGCACATAAAATGCACATAGTGAAAATAAACTTATGTGTTGATGGGGAGGGAATTCCTAAGGTGTGTAATTCACATTATCTCCTTCTAGATCACCATGTTACCTTCCATCTGGGAGTGATATCTTGGCATCTGCCCTTTTGTGTTCGGTGCTACAACATTATTTTTCCCGAGAGCAATGATTTCTAGCCAGTCTGAAGCTACCCAGTAACAGTTGTGAACATACAGAAAATAGCAATCATGCACTGTAGAGAGAATATGCAACAGGCCAAAAAGAAAATTAAAGGCCTTATAACTTTAAAACCAAAAATTGAGTCTCCCACGAATGTTAAATTGTAGGCATTTCTTAGTATTTTATTATACTTTACTCTGTGTGGTAGCATATTTATGCATTTTTCTTTTTCAACCAACCTATCATGTTGTATGTTGTCTGTAGCACTTGGAGTGCATAGTTAAATAAACATAGGGGTAGAAAAGAAAGGTCATTTTAAAAAGATATTGTTTTAGTTTATTTATTTTAAAAAAGATCTTTTTTTAGTTCTTTGGGATTTTTCTGAAAAAGAAGTACTTAATCTCACAATTACAATAAGAAACAAAAAGATGCTAACTCCACTGAAGGAGAAGAGATAAAAGTGGTTGAAGAAGAAATATATGCTTTTAACTCCCTTCTATTCCTCAGATAAAATAATTCACCTAATGCTAATATATAAGCCAGGCAATGACAAGAGAAAATAATCATTTTATTGCAGTGGATCTTTGTGTACAAAATTTAAGGACAGGACCTGTTCTTATTCTTGGGGGTTGGTGGGGGGGGAGGAGTATTTGATTTACAATACCTACTTATCTCCTTAGAAGAATGTCTAGCATAACATTAGCAAGACTTCATGTAACATTAATAAATTGAGTGAGGATTTATCAAAAGGTCTGGGATTCATATTAGTTTTTCTTTAACGTTTTTCTCACCTCTTTTGAATTATGGACATGGGAGCAATTTTTTAAACTATTTGGTGGGTCTGTCACTTTTAGCAGTAGCATTGGCAGTGTATGCCTTGAATTTGAATGTGTATATATGACAGCTACAACCAAATGGCCTATAAGATATTATTCATTTCTTTATACTGTATCTGCTAAGATATGACAGTTAAAATTTTACAGTATTAAATACAAACTTTCCAAATATTAATTGAAACTCAATAGAAAGTGAGGTAGCATAAAAGAAGTCTAGTTTACTGCTTTGAATTGTGGTCTTAATAAATCTCACTCTGCTAAAATGATGACTCTTGTATTTTGCCTGCATTAAAATCATTTTAGGAGGTAATTGGTTTAGCTTATTGTAATACTGCCTGATAATATTTCTTTTGCTTTTCAAGCAGAGAATAAGGTATCATTAAATTATTGTTGCACAGGGAAGTCATGTATTACAAATGTTATTGAGTACAGAATATAAAATGGACTCAAGAAAAATAAATACCCTTCACACAGGAGACTCACTACAGGTTTCACTGGATTATTTAACTCACTCAAATGTGCTTCTACCTGATAGGCTAGAATTACTTGGTAACTCTTTTTAGTTATTTTTATTATTTTAAATTTACTGATTGAAAATATATATAAATGCATAAAATAAAGCATTAAAAGGCATATTTTGGAAAAGTTACCTGATTCTGCTTTAGTACTAAATGAGATGTGTTGTTATTGTTTTGAACATTTAAAAAATAATGTTCATTTGATAAAGTATATCAAAGTTTAATTTTTGTTGAACCTGCATTCATTTATTTATTTATTTATTTATGGCTGTGTTGGGTCTTCGTTTCTGTGCCAGGGCTCTCCCTAGTTGTGGCAAGCGGGGGCCACTCTTCATCGCGGTGCGCGGGCCTCTCACTCTCGCGGCCTCTCTTGTTGCGGAGCACAGGCTCCAGACGCGCAGGCTTAGTAATTGTGGCTCACGGGCCCAGCTGCTCCGCGGCATGTGGGATCCTCCCAGACCAGGGCCTCAACCCGTGTCCCCTGCATCGACAGGCAGATTCTCAACCACTGCGCCACCAGGGAAGCCCTGAACCTGCATTTAGAGAGAGAATGCCTAGGTTTTTATAACCTTATTGTAATTTTTTGAACATTAGAATTCCCATAACCAGAAAAATTAAACTTTTTTTAAACAAAGATTCTCACAAAGTATATATAAGTATCAGTATATAAATACATATGTATATATACATATATGTATGTGTGTATATATGTACACATATGTAACTGTATTTTCCAGTGATGATTCTTTTTAAATGACTTAAAACATGCTATTTAACTAAATTGAGTATATTTTTAACTAATTCATCCAGTCAGCTAAACGTTTTCCTCCCATAAAAGAAAAAAGTCAATAGCCCATAGCTTTTCTTCCAGGCTGAGGTGAATTGGCTGAACTGACCAATTCTGGGGAAGCAGGTGGTTCATGAAGTTACAACCAAGGAGTCTAAAGTTTCCCTGGCATCTGGCTTGATGTCATGTGTACCAGTTGTATCCAGCCTTTTTAACAGTTCTACCTTGTGCTTTGCACTTACTGAGCTTGGTATTTTACCACAATACCCAACTGTAGGTTGGGGGCCTAGTGCCTTGTGATCTATTGGCAAAGTCTCAATCAGCTGAGCACACACAGTGTGTAAATATGCCGGAAGAGAAAATGGATGCATTGGTGGATGCCTCCTCAGCAAGAAAAGCAGAGACTGTCATTCAGCCCGCTGCAAGAAAGGAATGGAAAGCAGCAGGCTGACAGCACTGAGCAGGGAAGACAGAGATGGACTAGCTGAAGCAAGGAGGCCGGGGTAACAGCCCTGGAGGTAGTTAACAGCCGGCTGCTCTAGGACATAAATCTAAGCAATTCACCAGCTGGAGATGCTTGAGAAGGCAAAGGAATAAACTCACCATACTTTCATTGCAACCTGGGTAAAATGAATGTTTAATTTTGAGAGCCAGTAGAAGACTATTCTCTAACTACCAGCATCTGCTATAATAAAATGATTTTATATGTAAGTATCATACTCTATAGTTTGGTTGGTTTGTTGGTTGGCTGTCAGGTTGTGAAATATGTGGGTTGAGTTTTTGTTCTTGGTTTTTTTTTTGAGGTATAGTTGATATAGAGTAGTATATAAGTTTCAGGTATACACATAGTGATTCACAATTTTCAAAGGATATATTCTATTTATAGTTGTTATAAAATATTGGCTTATTCCCAGTGTTGTACAATATATCCCTGTGGTTTATTTATTTTGTACATAGTAGTTTGTACTTCTTAATCTCCTACCCCTATCTTGCCCTTCCCGTCTTCTCTCTTCCCACTGGTAACCACTAGATTGTTCTCTATATCTGTGAGTCAGTTTCTGTTCTGTTATATTCACTGGTTTGTTGCAGTCATTAGATTCCACGTATAAGTGATATCATACGGTATTTGTCTTTCTCTGTCTGACTCATTTCGCTTAACATAATATCCTCCAAGTCCATCCATGTTGTTGCAAATGGCAAAATTTCGTTCTTTTTATGGCTGAGTAGTATTCCATTGTATGTGTATTTACCACATCTTCTTTGTCCTTTCATCTGTTGATGGACACTTAGGTAGCTCCCATATCTTGGCAATTGTAAGTAATGCTACTATGAACATTAGGATGCATGTATCTTTTCGAATTAGTGTTTTCCTCTTTTTTTCAGATATGTACCCAGGGGTGGGATTGCTGGGTCCTATGGTAGTTCTATTTTTAGTTTTTTGAGAAACCTCTGTATTGTTTGCCACAGTGGCTGCACCAATTTACATTCCCACCAACAGTGTACCAGTGTTTCCTTTTCTCCACATCCTCGCCAACATTTCTTATTTGTGTTTTTTTGATGATAGCCATTCTGATAGGTGTGAGGTGATGACTAATTGTGGTTTTAATTTACATGTCTCTGATGATTAACGATGTTGAGCATCTTTTCATGTGCCTGTTGGCCATCTGTATGTCTTCTTGGGCTGGGTTGTATGAAATTAAGTGGACTTTAAGATTGAAGAAACTAAACATCTTAGTACATGGAAAGTTCAAAGCTAATTCATTTGTGACAAATCACAGTCAATACCTCAGTCAAGAACAGGAGGAAAATGTCAAAAAAACTGAAATATAAACATGAGAAGCATGTGCAGATATAGTAAGCTTTAAGGGAGTTGGCCATTTCAGTTGGTAAGACAGGAAAGATTACAGAAGCCAAGTCAGCTTAAAGCAAAAAGTTCAAGTACCAATTAAAATAGGGCCTAATAGAAACTATTTGTCAGCTCTTGACTCTGCAGACATGGAAAGTCTATTTGCTATGGAGATTTGTTCATGGTTTTAACTATATTTAAGTAAGAATTTTAAATATATTCTGATTTCAGCTCAGCAGAATTATTAGAGGTTAGAAGAAAAAAATTACTATCGTTAAATTTAATGGATTGTCTAGGCCTTTGATTTCTTTTTCTATTTCCACAGTTTTGATTTTCTTTCTGCTTTAGGATTCAGTTCTTTTATCTGTGGAAATGATTACATGTGGGAAATTCTAGATGCTATCTTTCTTAATTATTTTATTATTTCTAATGAATGGAAGTAGTGACAGTGATGTAACTGGATAAAAATAATCCAGAAATATTTGACTTTGACATATATTATGTGGTATTTTTAGAAAATTTTCCTGGTTTTTTGAGTACACATATACTGCGTCTCTATAGCAAAAATATTTGGTTGCACATTGTGTTTTGTTGCCATCTCTCTCTCTACATATATAGCTCACCATGAAAATTGTAAAACACCATGTTGACCCTGACAGATAAGCCCTGAACTAGAAACAGGTATCCCAGCTTTTCATATAACTCCTTGTCTTACTACACACATGGTCTTGAACAAGGCATGTACTTCTCTGAGTCTCAGTTTCCTCATTCACAGAAATGAGGAATATCTTTCTTGTTAATCTTGCTATGGGAAGCAAGTCGAATAAGGTATGTTACTCTACTTTGATAAACATATGAATTAAAAACTCAACAGGCTACAGACAAATGAGCTTGGTCTCCATCTTAAATAAAATCCTAGAATGAAATAGACAGTAAAGTCTGCTTAGCATAAGAGGTATCTGATCTCTTTTCCTTGTTTCAGAGAATTCTTTTATTTCTTGGTCAGGAAAATATAAAAGATAATATTGGGTCTAAGCTTAGAGGCATTTAGTAGAATCTCTTTTGACCTCTTTGTGGGCAAGTTTTATAAATACAGAGTGAATTCAAGAAAAAAAAATAACTAAAATTTGCTGAGCATCTCTCTGTGTCAGTCACCATGCTTGGTGTTAACGTACTTTATCTTGTTTAGTTCTCCCAACCTTGTAACCAGCCTCTGGGGAGCAGTATAACATGGGTGGATGAAAGTACATGCTCTGGAACTAGCATACTTGCTTTAAATTCCAACTCCTTCACTTTCAAGCTGTGTGACCTCAAAGAAGCTATTTAACTTCAGTGTGGCTTAGTTTTGTCACCTGAGGCACATTAAGGTTGTAAATAGAATAGTTTATACCTTCATAGAGTTATCCTGAGGATTAAATAAATAAATACCTGTAAAACCCCATAGAATACTGCCTGGCACTTGGTTAGCAGTTAATAAATAATAATTGCTAGCAGTTTTTTAAAAAGCAATTATTAAACGTTAACTCAGAAAACTGCAGCTCGTTAAGAAATTTGCTCTAGGTGCCAGAGGAATGGAAAAAGTGGAGCAATGAATCAGACCCACTGCCCTTTCTGGCTCCAACACTTTATTCTTTAAACACCTCCATACTGTGCTGTATGGACTATTGGACTCTGCTGAAGGTATGAGGTGATGGAGCAGGTGTGTATCATAGCATTGCAACCAACTAAGAATGCAGTATTTGGTATTACTGTGCTTAAAATTGATTTGGCCTCCCCACCCCTGGAAACTTCCCACTGGGCATGATTTTCTACAATCCTGGCTTTCTGCCATATACTCTGATATTTCTGTCTTTACCTCTTTCTTTTCTCTCTCTTTCTCCTCTATCTTAAATATCCCTCCTCTCTTTTGTGATCTCCCCCACATTTACATTCTTGATAACTTATTATGCAGAGTGGTTTTGCTTCTACTTTGCTTACTTATCCTTTTTCAGCACATTTCTTACGTAAAAGAAACTTTGGTACCAAATGTTAAGGTATGTTCCCAGCTATTCATCTGACTGTTTTGCTTCCCTGCTTTAAAAACCTGGGATATTTTCCTGTTACCCCGAGGATAAAATTTTAACTCTTTCATATGGCATTAAAGACTCTTTTCAATCTGTACTTGAGCTATTTTTCTAGTGTGACCTCCATTATCATAAAAAAGTAAAAAAATAAGTAAAGAAAAAAATTTTAAAAACCACTTATAATATCCACCACCAAAAGATGACATTACTCTTTTAATGTCTATCTTACAACTACATCTTATGTATCTTATACTACATCATACGTATCTACATCTTATAACTACATTTTATAAAAATTTAAACTCACTTTGTGTTCTTTCTTATAACCTGTTTTTAAGAAATGAGCAATACATTGTTTTCCAATATGAATAAAGTCATCTGTAATATTGTTCTTAATGGCTGAAGAGAATGTTGACAGAAGCCCCCAATATTAATTTTACAAATAATATACCTAAACATTTAGGCTTTTCCCAGTTTTTGAAATTATGAGCAAGAATGTTATAAATATCTTTGTAGCCAAAGCATTGCATATCTCTTTATAATTTTCAGTATAAGTTTACAAATGCGGGATTGATGGATCAGTATATTGCTGTAAAAATTGTGTTTCACTCAAACCTTGGGTAGGACTATATGTTATCAAATGGTACATATTTGTCAATTTTTGGTGAAAATTATATTTTACGGCTATACCTAATGTTGCATAACTTTTTCTAGCACTTAACATATTTGGGTAGTTATCATATTTAAAACTATTAAATATTTAAATTATTACATATAGTGAAATATTTCACTTTAAGGCAATGAAAATATTCTTCTTATATATAACACGTAAGAAGTCCAATGAATGAATGCAGCCAATATTTTATGACAATAAATGGAGTATAACCTTTAAAAATTGTGGATCACTATATGGTACACCTGTAACTTACATGAATTGTACATCAGTTATACTCCAATTTAAAAAAAATTTAAAAAGAAGTCCAGAGATCACACTCTTTTTTTAACTTTTGAGTTTATTTATTTATTTATTTATTTATTTATGGCTGTGTTGGGTCTTCGTTTCTGTGCCAGGGCTTTCTCTAGTTGTGGCAAGTGGGGGCCACTCTTCATCGCGGTGCGCGGGCCTCTCACTATCGCGGCCTCTCTTGTTGCGGAGCACAGGCTCCAGACGCGCAGGCTCAGTAATTGTGGCTCACGGGCCCAGTTGCTCCATGGCATGTGGGAGCTTCCCAGACCAGGGCTGGAACCCGTGTCCCCTGCATTGGCAGGCAGACTCTCAACCACTGCGCCACCAGGGAAGCCCGATCACACTCTTGAGAGAACAACTTATAGCTGACCACAACTACAGATACCCGAAAGTAAAAACTGATTTTATTAAAAAGTCTGTCTTTGTGACAGTTTCAGAAGAATTCAATTAGAATTCTTATACATACTCATGTGTGATATTAAGTTAAAAATAGAGGAATTTTTAAAATGTTACACCTTGTTTTCATGCTGAGATCGGTTTTAGAAAGAATAAAGAAATACTAAGAAACACATACATTCTCATTAGTCACAATCAAAAGGTCTTGGGTTATTGCCATTAACTAGAAATTAAGAGTAGGTGATGGCTGCATAATCATTAGATGATGGCACATTTATTGGCAAGTTATAACTTGCAAATAATATTCTATTGATCCTTAGAGAGCCAGTGTTATATAAGATGGGAGTATATTATATATCTAGATAGAAGGTAGTGCTCTGGGCCCTGCATTTGACTTCATCCTGACCTCCCTAGGATGCCTGGAGTACTGGAAGTGGTCAGTCAGACTGGGTGATGCACAGTTTACAGCGGTCTGTTGGCCATCCGTGGTGGAAGCTCTAGAATGGTTTATCTCTCTAAGAGAGCTGGTATGTTGAGAGTTGTGATTGTGACCAGCATGTTAGGAAACTCCAAAGCAGTCAGGTTGTGTCTGCCCATGTGTCTAGAGTAGTTCCTGCATTAGTGTCCAGACCGGTCCTCCTCTGAGCCATCAGTGTCCATAGTAGCTTGCAAGTCCTGTGGCCAGTATGTCAGTCTCTGTTCATGTGTCTGGGACTGTTCAGGAGTCCCAGGACAAGCTCTAACTGTCTCTAGAGTACTCAGTATATCTTGGCTGTCGAGTTAGGAGAACTCTCCAGGAAGTAAGGGTGTCACCCACATCTTTCTTTTACTCCCAAACATCCTTTCTGGTGTATGCAGAAACTTATTTCTCTAGTTGGGAATGCAACTGTTGTCCAAGGGAGGATACTAGAAATGGATTCATCTCCCCTTTCATGTTTCTAATAGGTGAGCAGGGAGTGAGGTTCTACCCAGAGCCTGGCCTCTGCTAAAGTCCTGAAAATGCTATGGAAAAATGTCCTCCCAATACTTTAATTATACTGCTAACATAGCACTTCAAATTGTATTTTGATAGACTTTAGAGTATTTAATATGGCTTATTAGGATTTTTATTGCATGGCCCTGTCTTAGAGTGGGTTCCCCAGAAGTAGACACTGAAATAAGGATCTGAGCAGTTCATTTGGTGAGTGAAGACAGCACTGAAGGAGAAGTGGGCAAATAAGACATAGAAGAGAAGTCAGTAAGGGCTATCTCATCAAGGCAGTTACCACTGAAGGCAACTAAAGCTTAGTCCACTGAGGAAAAATCTGGGGGCCATTTTAGAACATGTGCTACAGAACTATCCTACTAGAGGGGCAAGGGAGCTGAGGTACTTATATACCAACTCTCATCGGTCTTTGGTTGAGGGCTTCTCTTGTGGGAGAAGGGAGGTTAATTTCCCAGCACTTCTGATCTGCTTCAGAAACAGGCAAAGTGGCTTCGGTACTATTTGCCTGAGAAAGATCTAAAGGGGTTATCCTAAAGGGACGTGGGTGGTTCTCACAGTATCTGCTGCAGGTCCCTTCTTATGCCCTAGCCTCACTTTTTTCTATGCCACATGCTCTAGGAATTCTTACCTGATTGCTGTTCCTCTCATTATTCAGAGTATTTGCAGAATACAAACTGTATGCTAAGCACTTCGCTAGGTACTGGGGACTCACAAGGGAACAAAATAAAAATGGTCTCTGCCTTCAGGAGCATAACACTCTCCCTTCTTTCTTTTCTTTCTCACCGAATGTGCTTGAATACAAATGGCTCTTTAACCTGTCTTTATTCCCCACAAAAATGAAAGCTCAGTGAAGGCAAAAACTCTTCCTGCCTGGCTCACTGCTGAATTCCCAGCCCATGGCAAGGAGTGTGCCATAGAGTATGTTCAATATATGTTCAACATTTCAGTTGACAGTGTGGTACTATAGTCATAAAAATAAAGGTTGGCTTGACTAGTATAGGAGCTCCTTGAGGGCACTCATTGTATCTCTGGTACTAGCACATCTCTGACACTAGTAGATATGTAATACTTCTTAACAGAATTGAATTCAGTTTACTTAAACTGAATTATTGTTTGGTATAGCAACCCAGATATACCAGTAACTTGAAATCAGGTCTCGTAAAGAATTGTTGAAAGAATTGGAAACATTTTATATGAAAAAGGCAAGACTTGGGGAGGACTTGTCTTCAAATATCATAGAGACTGATAAAGAAAAGAGACACTGGGCTTGATGTGTCTGTCCTGAAAAAAAAAAAAAAAAGATTTTAGCACTGAATTAGAGAGAACTATCAGATTTAGTATGTTACTGTCAGGAGCAGTGAGCTGCCCATCATTGGAGGTGCCCAAGCAAAGTCTGGAGGTGTAGGAGACAAAATTTAACAATAATATGTATGGTTGATATGAGTGCCTGAGAACTGAGATTCCATGAGTTTTCTAGATAAGTACAAAGAAATATATGTCTTCAGTCCCTTATAATTTTACAAAGAGTTTTCTGTAGGAAAATTAACTCTACCTTTCTCACAAGGAGGTTGTGTTTTCAACTAAGAGTTGGATTGCTTTATACCTTACAAGTTGTTTTTACATAATCCTTGCAGAGATCCTTTGAATAGGCAGACCAAGTATTATTATTACTGTTTTACATGAAAGAAGTCAGATGCTTATAGAGGTTTACTCATTTGCCAAAGGTCACACATGTACTAATTGATGTAAATAGATCTTGAACCCAGGTCTCTGTGCCTCTTTCTCCAGAGCTGTCTACCGCACCATGCCACTTCTGTTATTACTGAGATGAGAGGGGAAAAACACAATCTCCTTTTAAAATACTAATGCAGACCCTCCCTTGCAGAAGAATGCTGCCAAGCCCTCTGTAATTTATACCTGAGAACAAATTTAAGTGGTATGATCAAGAGCACATTGACAATGAGAAACAGGATCCGGTTAAGAACGCAGGGCTCTGGTATCCCATGATGCTCTTTGCCCCACGGAATCTCACTGCTTTTCCTGGGAAGGAATTATAATGATGCTTTTATGTTCCTGGCCAGGAAATGTTTATAAATCGTAATGTACCATTTGCAAGTGATGTTACCTTATGAATATTAAAAGATTAGGAAATGACATTGGCTTTTGTTGAAAACCTTGAGTGACCCTGTAACAGACACAATAAATGATTGCTTTTATTGCAGTGCCCTCTAAATATTATTAAAACTCTTTATAGTAGGCAATAAATAATGGCAAATGAATGCTTGATTTATAGCAATTACAGTACAGATGAGTTGGATTCATGTGCCGCACTGTAATGAAGATAATAGCTCAAAACACACGAGAAACAGTCACTCAGTGAAATATGAGCTGATTTGCATGATCCATGTCCCTTGAGTAACCTGTAATTGGCTATTATGAAAGGGACTCAGAATGATTTGGTCTGAAAATAAGAGAAGTAGTACAAAATTACCATATAATCTGTGTGAATGTTTTTTTTATTTTCAACACAAAACTATTTTTGTGGCATGTAGGATCTGTGCCCCATATATAACATGTTTGAGTATTCAACAGCTAAGGACCATTCTTGTCTAACTCCTTTGAAAATGTTTTCTTTGAAACTGGTATCACTTTACCTTTATTCATAGTAAACATACAAAAGTGCTTTCTTTTACCTCCAAGATATACTACATTCTTTCATAGTCGCCCTTTTAAGAATAGATTTTGTGGGTGAGGCTGGAAAAGCATGGAATTTCCAAACAAAGGAATTCAAAGGATATGTGTAGCTTATTTTATTCATCAAAGCAAATTTAGGTAACTCATATTAATATTTTAGATTTCAGGAAATTTCTAATGAAAACTTAGCTTTCTCAACTTTTATAATGTTTGCCTAAGTCTCCTTTTGACTCCCCCCAATAGAAAACCCACCAAAACAATAACAATCCACATGAAACTTCTTTTTTTGGTGGAATAAGCTGCCATTTTTGAAAGGCAACCAAGGGAGCTGTGCCAGTACAGTATTACATGCCTAGACCGTCTGTCATGCTCCTGAAATCTCATTCTCATTATCACACAAATAACCCAAGGGATAGAGCTAGTCCCACTGGCAAGAGGGATCATCAATGTTTATCCTAAGCTACTATTACAGTGTCCATAATGGGAAAAGGTATACCATAATTAAGAGCTATAGCCAACTAATTAAGTCAAATTACATCTAATTATAAATCCAATAATCTATGCCAAAACTAGTTGTTGATAGCTAAGGGAAAAATAATAAGTTTTAATTAACCGCTATTATGAATCACTGTTTGAATGTTTTTTTATTAAAAATCTTTTTATAAGGTAAATACTATAGCTCTCTTCTATCTAACATTTTGGTTTAGGAATAGACAAATCAAAAATCAAAAATTATTTTAATAAAATTTTGCCTTTAAAATTTATAACATAATTATGTTAATTATTAAATATTCCTAGAAAATTTGAAAGGAAAATATGAGCTAATACTGGTGCTGAATAATTATTTAATGAACTATAATAAAATATTCTTGAAATAGATTAAGAAGGATAAGTAAAAACTGGAAATGGTCAACAGTGGACTTATTAAATAATAAGGTGGAAAATAAGGTGCACATAATGAGAAAATTTGAAGCTGTGTAATCTCCACGTAAGTTAACTAGGGACAAATTAATAACTGTCTCCAAATAATCGAAAAATGGAAATAAGGAAAGTGCTGACATGTAGTTTTGAATATTTACCATGGATTTGAGCAAAATTACATTAAAAACATTAGTTTAGCACAAGGAGCTTACTAATCATAAAGGTGGTTAATGGTACATAATCTCCTGCAGAAAACTATGAAATTTTTATCTCTAGATATCTTTAAAAATAATATATATGTAAATAAAACATTGGCATGAAACATCTGGAGCCCCCAAGCATGAATAACAGCTCTAAATGTCTCTTTCCCTCTAGTGTTGCTTGATAATTTAAAGAAAATAAAAATCTAATTTTGGCTTATGGTATATTTATTTAGATATAAATCCAATGTGAAATATAAGTGCATGAACCTATCTTCTTCTAGGTAAGAAATGTGATAAGCTATATATAATGTAATCATAGAAATATAAAAGAATGTGAGATTCTCAAAATTTGTGCATCACTGCTCCTAGGATATGACAAGGCTGTTATCCCAGGACCTAGGATTTCACAACTGATTTGTTACAACAACTGATGTCTGAGCTTAATGACATATTCATGTATTTATTAAATAAGCACTTATCTACTTATCTACTGTGTGTCGGCCTTTGTACTAGACAGATGTGTAGAATATACAATATAAAAAAGACTTAACTCTTGGCCTCAAGGAAGTTATGAAATAGAAGGAAAGGTAAGACTTGTACGTAAATTACTAAATTAAAAAGAAAATAGAAGTATCACAACAGATACCAAGGTATTTGATTTTAAGGACTAAGTAACCCTTTCTTGGAAGTGATATATCATGAGATTTCATAACAATTATGCTATTTAATAATCATGAACAGTAGCTAAGACTTGGATAGGAAAAGAGGTTGTTGGCGGTAATTCTCTGCAAACCAAGTGAGAATGATGAATTTTTTGTTTTTAACATCTTTACTGGAGTATAATTGCTTTACAATGGTGCATTAGGTTCTGCTGTATAACAAAGTGAAGCAGCTATACATATACATATATCCCCATATCTCCTCCCTCTTGCGTCTCCCTCCCACCCTCCCTATCCCACCCCTCTAGGTGGTCACAAAGCACTGAGCTGATCTCCCTGTGCTATGTGGCTGCTTCCCACTAGCTATCTGACCTAGAATGATGAATTTTAAAGAGCTTTACGATCAGTAATTGTTGTCTTTGTTGTTTTTGTTGTTCAGTTCAATCACATATGCTGAATTATGTGCCAGGCTCTATAGTAGAGGCGAGGAGTTTATACCCTTATCCTTATATAGAGTTAACCTTTATTGAATTACAAGTTTTGTATTGGTGAGCCTTTCTTCTTGAAGAGTATAGGCATTTTCTCTCTTCACTCTCTCCTCTCTTCTGAGGTGATTCAAACCATACCCATGACGTTTATTATCATCCACATAGCTTGTAAGTTTGTTTCTCCAACCTAGAACTCTCTTCAGAGGTCCAGGCCATATTTCAGCTGCCTACTTGATATCTCATGCACCAAATGAAAACTATCTAAAACAGAATTTTTAATCTTTCCCCCCAAACCTGGCCTTCCTCCTGTATTTCCTATCTCAATAGATGGCACCAATATCCATCTAGTCTTGCAAATCTGAAACCTAGGAATCATCTTGAATACCTGCCTCTCATTACATGCCACAATAAATTTACCAACAATTCCAATAATCCAACTTTACTATTAAAAACCTCTGATATATATTTATCCATTTCTCCTCATGTTGCCTGATCACCAACCCTCATTACCATTTCTTTCATATGGACCACTGCAATACATTATTTTTTTGTGTGTCAGTTTTTGTCTCTTTCCAATTTATTCCCCATACTTCAATGGGAATGATTTCTCTAAACTGAATCTTATCATGTGACTTCCTTGCGTAAACCTTCCAAAGGCCATTAGCATTAAGTCCACATTTCTAAATAAGTGTCCAAAGTCTTTCATAATACGACCTCTGCCTAGTTCTGCAACCTGGTCTCGAAGTGGACTTTCCTCTCCGCCTTGGGTGAAGCTTTCATTCAAGCTTCATTCTCCCTCTAGCTTCATAGATTCTCTGCATATGCTTCTCCCTGGCCTGGATGGAGTGCTTTCTGCCATGTCCACTGCCTTACTTTCAATTGATTTACTTCTACTTATTTATCAGATCTCAGCTCAAATACCACTCCATTAAGAACACTGTCTATCACCGCCAGTATTTTTCCTCTGTGATCTTTTTTACCTACTCACGTACAATTCAATGGTGAAAAATCAAGTTAAATAACATGAAGATGGATTCATAGTTTAACGCAGTGAAAAGCATATGCATGTATCTCTTCTCCAGCTCCCAAAATTCTCATTCAAAATGTATAAACACACAGGAACAAAGAGAATAGGACATAAATCAACAGTAGTCTAGAGAGTTAAACCAAGCATTTGGGGATCAAAAGTAAACTGAATGAGTAGAATCTGTATTAATGGAGCAGGGATTTCTATCACCTAAGATCTATGAGAGGAATACCAAAGAAAGTATGCAGCCCTCATAGGGAGAGCATATAGCCTGGGTAATGAGAGGAAAGTGCACTGCTGGGATGCATAGGACATCTCCTACAGAAGGCCACTTCTCCAAGGTGGAGAAACATAACCAACCTACTAGTGAAATAAAAATACGAACAGCAACTTGGGCAAAATGACACAACAGAGGAACATGTTCCAGATGAAGGAACAAGATAAAACTCCAGAAGGAGAACTAAATCAAGTGGAGATAGGCAATCTACCTAAGAAAGAGTTCAGGATAGTGATTATAAAGATGATCCAAGAACTCAGGAGAAGAATGGATGCACAGAGCAAGAAGTTAGAGGTTTTTAACATAGATTTAGAAAATATAAAGAACAACCAAACGGAGATGAAGAATACAATGACTGAAATTAAAAATACACTAGAAGGAATCAACAGTAGACTAAATAATATAGAGGAATGGATCAGTGAGCTGGAAGACAGAGTAGTGGAAATCACTGATGGTGAACAGAAGAAAGAAAAAGAATGAAAAAAATGAAGACAGGTTAAGAGACCTCTGGGACAACATCAAGTGCACTAATATTTGCACTATAGGGGTCCCAGAAGGAGAAGAGAGAGAGAGAAAGGGGCTGAGAATATATTTGAAGACCTAATAGCTGAAAACATCCCTAACCTGGGAAAGGAAACAGTTGTGCAAGTCCAGGAAGCACAGAGAGTCCCATACAGGGTGAACTCAAAAGGTACACACCAACACACACTGTAATTAAAATGACAAAAAATAAAGATAAAGAGAGAATATTAGAAACAGCAAGGGAAAAGCAACAAATAACATGCAAGGGAACTCTCATAGGGCTATCAGCTGATTTTTCAGCAAAAACTCTGCAGACCAGCAGGGAGTGGCACCATATATGTAAAGTGATGGAAGGGAAAAACATACAACCAAGAATATCCAGCAAGGCTCTTGTTCAGATTTTACAGAGAAATCAAAAGCTTTACAGACAAGCAAAAGCTAAAATAATTCAGCACCACCAAACCAGCTTTACAACAAATGTTAAAGGAACTTCTGCAGGTGAAATAGAAAAGGCCACAACTAGAAACAAAAAAATTACAGCGTGAAAAATCTCATCAGTAAAGGATAACATGCAATAAATATAGGAATTCATCCACACAGAAAACTAGGAGGAAGTTTAAAAGACAAAAGTAGTAAAATCATCTATATCCACAACAAGCAGTTAAGGGATAAATAAAACAATTAGATGTAAAATATGATATTAAAAACAGTAATTGTGAGGGGAGGAGACTACAAATGCAGGTTTGTAAAAATGCATGTGAAATTAAGAGATCAACAACTTAAAACAATAGAGTATATATGTATATATGTATGTGTGTGTGTATATATAGCTATATAAAAACCTCATGGTAACCACAAACCAAAAATCTTGAATAGATATACACACAAAAAAAGAAAAGGGCTTCCCTGGTGGCGCAGTGGTTGAGAATCTGCCTGCCATTGCAGGGGACACAGGTTCGAGCCCTGGTCTGGGAAGATCCCACATGCCATGGAGCAACTAGGCCCGTGAGCCACAACTACTGAGCCTGCGCGTCTGGAGCTTGTGCTCGGCAACAAGGGAGGCCACGACGGTGAGAGGCCCGCGCACTGCGATGAAGAGTGGCCCCCGCTCGCCCCAACTAGGGAAAGCCCTCGCACAGAAACGAAGACCCAACACAGCCAAAAATACATATAAATAAATAAATAAATAAATAAAATTAAAAAAAAAAAAAAAGAAAAAGGAATCCAAAAATAACACTAAAGATAGTCATCAAATCACACACACACAAAAAGAGAACAAAAGAAAAAGGGGAACAAAAAAAGACCTACAAAAGCAATCCCAAAACAATTAACAAAACAGCAATAAGAACGTACATCTCAATAATTACCTCAAGAGTATATGGAATAAATGCTCCAATCAAAAGGCAAAGAGTGACTGAACGGATGCAAAAACAATACATGTAGGTATGCTGCCTACAAGAGACTCACTTCAGATATATAGACACACACAGACTGAAAGTGAGAGGATGGAAAAAGGTATTCCATGCAAATGGAAATCAAAAGAAAGCTGGGTGAGATATTTACATAAAACAAAATTGACTTTAAAGTAAAATCTACTACAAGAGACAAAGAAGAACACTTCGTAATGATCAAGGGATCAATCCAAGAAGAAGACATAACAATTGTAAATATATGTGCACCCAACATAGGAGCATCTAAAAACATGAAGCAAATATTAAGAGGCCTGAAGGGAGAAATTGACAGTAACACAGTAGTAGTAGGAGACTTTAACACCCCACTTACATCACTGGACAGATCATCCGGAGAGAAAATCAATAAAGAAACACTGGCCTTAAATGACTTAATTGAAATATGTAGAGCATCACATCTGAAAGCTTCAGAATACATTCTTTTAAAGTGTGCATGGAACATTCACATGCTAGGTCACAAAACAAGCCTCAGTAAATTTAAGAAAATTGAAATGATATCAAGCATCTTTTCCGACCACAACACTATGAGACTAGACATGAACTCCAAGAAAAAAACTGTAAAAAACACAAACACATGGAGGCTAAACAGTATGCTACAAAACAACCAGTGAGTCACTGAAGACATCAAAGAGCAAATCAAAGAATACTTAGAGACAAATGAAAAAATGAAAACATGATGATCCAAAACCTATGGGATGCAGCAAATGCAGTTATAAGAGGGAAGTTTATAGCAATACAAGCTTACCTCAGGAAACAAGAAAAATCTCAAACAACCTAAACTTAGACCTAAAGGAACTAGAGAAAGAACAAACAAAACCCAAAGTTAGTAGAAGGAAAGAAATCCTAAAGATCAGTGTAGAAATAAATCAAATGGAGACTAAATAGAAATAGAAAAGATCAATGAAACTAAAACCTAGTTCTTTAAAAAGATAAACAAAATTGATAAACATTTAGCCAGACTCATCAAGAAAAAAAAGAGAGGGTCCAAATATATAAAATCAGATTATGGAAAACAGAGACACCACAGAAATACAAAAGATCATAAGAGACTACTATAGACAGCAATGTGCCAATAAAATGGACAGGCTAGAAGAAATGAAAAAATGTTTAGAAATGTACAACCTCCCAATACCAGACCAGAAGAAATTTTTAAAATGTGAACAGACCTATTACCAATAATTAAATTGAATCAGTAATTTAAAAATCTCACAAGAAAAGTCCAGGACCAGATGGCTTTACACGTGATTTCTACCAAACATTTAGAGAAGAGTTAACACCTATTCATCTGAAACTATTCCAAACTATTGGAGAGGAAGGAACACTTCTGAACTCATTCTATGAGGCCAGCATTACTTTGAAACCAAAAGCAGGCAAAGACATCACAAACAAAGAAAATTACAGGCCAATATCACTGATGAACATACATGCAAAAGTCATCAACAAAGTAGTAACACACCGAATCCAGCAATACATTAAAGGGATGATACACCATGATCAAGTGGGGTTTATCCTTGGGATGCAAGGATTTTTCAGTATTCTCAAGTCAATCAATGTGATATACCACATTAACAAATTAAAGAATAAAAAACCATATGATCATCTCAATAGATGAAGAAAAACTTTTCATAAAATTCAACATCCATTTATGATTTAAAAAAACTCCAGAAAATGGGCATAGAGGGAACATAACATAATAAAGGACATAAATGACAAACAGCTAACATCATTTTCAATGGTGAAAAGCTGAAAGCATTTCCTCTAAGATCAGGAACAGGACAGGATGCCCACTCTCACCACTTTCATTCAACATAGTTTTGGAAGTCCTAGCCACAGCAATCAGAGAAGAAAAAGGAATAAAAGGAATCCAAATTGGAAAGAAAGAAGTAAAACTGTCACTGTTTGCAGATGGCATGATACTATACATAGAAAATCCTAATGATACCACCTGGAAACTGCTAGAGCTCATCAATGAATTTGGTAAAGTTGCAGGGTACAAAATTAACATACAGAAATCTGTTGCATTTCTTTACACTTACAACGCAGCAGCAGAAAGAGAAATTAAGGAAACAGTCAAAAAGAATGAAACACCTAGGAATAAACCCACCTAAGGCAGTAAAAGACCTGTACTCAGAAAACTATAATACACTGATGAAAGAAATTGAAGACAATACAAACAGATGGAAAAATATACCATTTTCTTGGATTGGAAGACTCAATATTGTTAAAATGGTCCTACTACCCAAGGCAATCTACACATTCAATGCAATCTCTATGAAAATATCAATGACCTTTTTCACAGAACCAGAACAGATAATTTTAAAATTTTGTGTGGAAACACAAAAGACCCTGAGTAGCTGAAACACTCATGAGAAAGGAGAACAGAGCTGGAGGAATCACGCTCCCTGACTTCATACTATACTACAAACCTACAGTAATCAAAATAGTATGGTACTGGCACAAAAACAGACACATAGACCAGTGAAACAGAATAGAGAGCCCAGAAATAAACCCATGAACTTATGGTCAATTAGTCTACAACAAAGTAGGCAAGGATATACGATGGAGAAAAGACAATCTCTTCAGTAAGTGGTGCTGAGAAAATTGGACAGCCAGATTGTGTAAAAGAATGAAATTAGAACATTCTCTAACACCATATACAAAAATAAACTCACAGAGGATTAAAGACCTATATGTAAGACCGGAAACCATAAAACTCCTATAGAAAAATGTAGGCAGAACATTCTTTGACATACGTTGTAGCAATATTTTTTTGTATCTGTCTCCTAAAGCAAAGAAAATACAAGCGAAAATAAACAAATGGGGCCTAATTAATCTTAAAAGCTTTTGCACAGCAAAGGAAACCATCTACAAAAAAACCCAGAAAATCTATTAAATGGGAGAAAATATTTGCAAATGATATGACCAATAAGGGGTTAATATCCAAAATATATAAACAGCTCATACAACTCAACATCAAAAAAAACCGAACAACCTGATTTTAAAAATTGGCAGAACTGAATACTAGACATTTTTCCAAAGAGGAAATGCAGATGGCCAACAGGCACATGAAAAGATGCTCAACATCATTAATCATCAGAAAAATGCAAATCAAAACCACAGTGAGATATCATCTCACACCTGTCAGTTTGGCTATTATCAAAAAGAGCACAAACAACAAATGTGGGCGAGGTTGTGGAGAAAAGGGAACCCATGTACACCCTTGGTGGGAATGTAAATTAGTGCAGCCACTGTGGAAAACAGTATGAAGGGTTCTCAAAAAACTGAAAATAGAACTACCATATGATCCAGCAATTCCACCCCTGGGTATATATCCGAGAAAAATGAAAACACTAATTTGAAAAGAAATAGTAACCCTGATGTTCATAGCAGTATTATTTACAATTGCCAAGATATAGAACTAACCTAAGTGTCCATCAACAGATGAATGAATCAAGAAGCTGTGGCATATATATATACACACATACATACATACATGTGTATAATGGAATACTACTCAGCCATAAAAAGAATGAAATTTTGCCATTTGCCACAACATGGATGGACTTGGAAGATATTATACTAAATAAAGTAAGTCATATAGAGAAAGACAAATACTGTATGATACCACTGGTATGTGGAATCTAAAAAATTAACTAATGAATATAACAAAAAAAGAAACAGACTCATGGATATAGAAAACAAACTAGTGATTAACAGTAGGGAAAGGGAAGAGAGGCAGGAGTTAAGATAAGGGTAGGGGATTAAGGTGTATAAACTATTATATGAAAAATAAACTTCAAGAAAGTATTGTACAATACAGGGAATATAGCCAATATTTTATAATAACTATAATAATCTTTTAAAATTATGAATCACTCTGTTGTACACCTGTAAGTTATATAATTTTGTACATCAACTATACTTCAGTAAAAAAGAAAAATATTAATATAGGCCAAAAAAAAAGAAATACATGGATACAAGTAAACAAATATGGCTTCTTGGCTCTTCACAGGGGTGTACTGGAAGTTACATGGTCAAGGCAGTTCATGAGGAGTAAGGAGTAAGCAGGTGAGAGGAGGTCAAAAAGTACAGGCTCATTGATTTTGCAACACTGGGTAGAATAGGGCTACATTAGCACTCAAAGGTTTATAATTAATAACTAATAACACATGATGGAAGCCTTGCTGTGCCACAGGCCCATACTTCTGTGTTCTATTTCTTGTTCCTCATTAAGCCAGCATCTGATCTGGTCATGATCTTCCAAACAAATGAAGACACAGGAACTCAAATAGCATCATACATCTCAAAAACAATGTTGGAAAGAGAAAGGAATTGAAATAAAATCTTCAAAGTTCTGAGGGAGATTGCCTTCTGACCTAAGTTTTATATCCAGTGTGACAGGCAATAAAGTGTGAGAGTAGAAGAAAAAGACATTTTCGGACATGTAAGTCCTCAAAAATTTTACCTTGCATGAACCCTTTCTCAGGAAGCTGGGCGATTTACTCCACGAAAGAACAAGTTTCAGGATCTAAGTAACAGAGGTTCCTACACAACAAAAACCAAAGGGATTTTCCAGGAAATGACAAGGGACAACCTTAGGGCAAGAGCTGTGCATAGATTCAAGAATGAGGACAGAGGGATCCAGGATTAAAACAGGACTGATTGATTAACTAATTTGGCCTTGTGGAAAACAATATAATTGAAAATAATGAAAAGACATTTTTAGTTTCAGAAAAAATAAAACAAAATACAACAAAGGAAATGTAATCATGTTATTTTGCTAAGCTGTCATATTATTGATATTGTCATAATATTATAAACATTGGGATAATTGGGCAAGAGGATGTAAAATATAAGAAAGGCAGATTTTTGTCTTATAAAATATGCATTTATCCTTTGACCTTGCATTGTCAATTCTAGGAATCTATCTCAAAAAATATATTGCAAAATTTTAAAAATTACTCATACTCAAGGTTATTTACTCTGATATTATTTATAATAGCAAAAAATGGATATGATTCCATTGTTCTTCCATAGAAAACTCATTCAATAAACTATGGTACATTATCACAATAAAATATAATGCAGCCACAGAAAAGGAATAAGGAAGATCTCCTAGGCATTGTTAAATGACAAAAATCAAGGTAGAGTATTATTATTTAACAGAACAGTTATGACTAAAAAATGCAAAGCAAATAACTGAATCACCATTTGATAATTCCTCAAGAAAATGATTCAGACTAAAATCATCATTGCATGAAACCATTAGAATAAGTTTTAATACTGAATTCTACAGTTGAAAGATCAGGCTGTCATCCCCTGCATCCACTTTTCAATCATAGCATCTACTAAGTGTGGGAGGACCAGATTTTATCCAGATATTATATACCTCTGGAGGTCTGGAGAGAAAACTTAAGCCAACATCTTAATTCAATTTTTTAAACTCTTATTATTTATCTTAAAATTTTCACATAATTAGTACATTCTACTCTTAATATATGCCCTTTTTAAATAGAGCACTCTCACTGTTGTAATTACATGCCACCGAGCAAAACGGATGCTCCAGAAATATGCACCTTATCTCTTCTGTATTTTTGCATACTTTCTGCCTTTCTAGCTTAAAGTTTTTCATCATAACCTCTTTAGCATGTGTGAGTAAATGTGTGTGTGTGTGTGTGTGTGTATGAGAGAGAGAGAGAGAATCAGCCAGTGTAACTAACATTTTTGAGATGCTTGGTGGTAAAAACATAATTGAGGAGAGAATCTAAGATGATACTAGGAATGCCTTTTTTGTTAGGTTGGTGAATTTTAAGATAAGATATAATTAGGATTTTTATCAAATAAGTAAAGGTAAGCGCCAGAGTAGGGATAGAAGATGACAGAAAGCTGGAATATTTAATGAAGCAGTATGAAAGAGGGGAGGAGAGAAATAGAAAACACAGAAAAGGTTGCTGAAAATACAGTAGCTCAGTAAGCTGGCTATGGAATGCAAGTATTTGGTCAAATTATCACCAAATCAAAATATGTGGGACTCGCTTCTATCTCCAACTCCCAAATTCTAATTTACCCTCTGGATTTACCTTTCTAGACTGTCTCAATCTATTTTAATTTAATTTCACCTGTATGAAAATGATAGTAGCTAACACTTATTTAGTGCTTACTGTGTACCAGACACTGTTCTAAGTACCAAGAATGTGTTAACTCAAATAACCCCTTGAGAAATATTGGGTAGTATTCATATCTCTAAATCATAGATCAGGTACTAAGATAGAAAGGTTAAGAAACTTGCACAAGTCAGACATCTAATAAGTTGTAGAACCAGGACTGAAACACAGGCATTCTAATTCTAGAACTTGCATGCTTAATCAACCCTGATATGAGCAGTCAGTTTTGATAACTTTTGAATTATCATTGTTAAAGCTTTAAGGTAATATTCTTTTTTCTGACTTCTAACACATCTTTAAAACAACGGCAAACTGAAGCAACTTGAGTAGATAGAATGAACAGGGAGTCGAAGGAAAATCATTTTTTAAAAGAAAAACATTTTTTAAAACTTCTTTCTTAATGTAGAATATGCCATTCTTAATAGAAAAACAGTACTATTCATGTATGGTAATTTACTAATATAAATATAACTGGTTAATCTCAGAGTTATGCAAGATGACTGGTCAAGGTCCTAAATGATCCATGGAAAATTAGTTTTACATATAAATTCAGATGTGTTAATAGTGGTCATTAATCAGTGTCAGCAATGGAAAGTGGAATAAAATTGTGACTTCTATTAATAAGTAAACAAAACTGGTATTTTCTATTACTGAACAAAGATTATGTTAAACATTAAATTGCAAAACCTATTTTAGTCATTATATGCACAGTTTTTCATCTGGTTAGCCCTAATATATAATGATAAAAGGGCTAATATTTATTACTAAATATGTTCTGGATATAGTAAATATCCTGCTCTAAAAACATTATTCAAGAGAAATTGTTTAATTGCATTTTAGACATTTTTCTTATTTGTAGAAAAAAAATTATTTTTTACTTCCTTTTTTTCTTAGTATACATACTAAAAACTAACTTAATTGCTTGAAGAAAGCACAGGAACTTATGATTTCCTTTTAAATAGAATAAAATGTTCATATGTTCTACAATGGTGCTATCAACTAAATCTCTTAAGAATAATATAATTGAACTGACATTTAACTTGGCAATTAAGGAAATTATCTTAGCTTCACGTCCAATTTACGTTAGGAAGTTGATGTTTTTAGGTTAACTGAGAGTTGGTATTTTAAATGATGGCAGATTTCCAAAGATAAATGGATTCTCTCATGGAAGACTTCTGCTTCAAGCTGGAATAGACTAGCTGGGGAAGACAATATGTCTACCAAAATCACCAGAATAGCCAGATTTATCTATCTATAAATTTATGTATTTGAGGCATCGCAGGGCTGCTGAGGCAACCAGGTCTTGAAAAACTGAGATCCCAGAAGGAGGAGAACCACGGAAAGGTGAACCGATATTCTGTGAGTTACTTCTTCCCCATAAGCATTTGTGTATCTTGGCTTTGATTCAGAGACTGAATCCAGGCAGAAGGTCATGGTGAAGAGGTAGAGATGCCAGCGGAGCACAATCTCACAAGACTAGAGAGACAAATGTCAGGAGTCCAGGACCCTGTGACTAAAGGGACCAAGAGCCATGTGAGATGGGAGACACAGAGCAATAACTCCAGTTCTCAGTGCTTTTCTCCTCTAGACATTTATCCTATTTTTAAGCTTCTCAGAGAAAGTGGCTAAGAAGCTAAGGAGAAAACCACTGAAAAGCAGAATGGAGTTAGAAACAATAAAATTAGCAACTTGCGGGATACAAGGTTTATCAATGAATTCTTAGGTTACGGGATGAATTGTGTCCCCCGCCAAGTTCATGTGTTGTAGTGCTAACCCCCCCATACCTCAGAATGTGACTTTATTTGGAGATGGAGTCTTTAAAGAGGTAATTGAGTTGAAATTATGTCATTAAGGTCAGTCCTAATCCAATATGACTGGTATCCTTATAAGAAGAGGAGATTAGGACACAGAGACACACACAGGGAAGACCATGTGAAGACATAGTGAGAAGCCAGCCAACTACAAGTCAAGGAGAGAAACCTCAGAAGAGACCAACCCTGTGACACCTCAGTATCATACTTCTAGCTTCCAGAATTGTGAGAAAATACTTTTTTGTTGTTTAAGCCAGCCAGTCTTTGCAACTTTGCTATGGCATCCCTAGCAAACGAATACATTCTGTATGCCAGCAATGAATAAAAAGTGTGCATTTTCAAACAATGACATTTCAATAACCCCCCAAATCATTAAAACCTAGGAAAAATTAATTAAACCATTATTTCCTCTGTATGAACTGTATCCCATTAGCCAAAAAATACTTCCTTGAATCCTGCTTTTTTGGGGGGCATTTCATAGTTCTAGTAGCAGTCCTATATTACATATTGCCATTAATTCACTAGGCCTTCATTTTTCCAGAAGTTCTGAGTCATGGAAAACTGAAATTGTCCCTATAAAGGTCAGAGGTTTCAGCTTCTTTTCCCTAAACAGTGATGATTATAAAATTCTCCAATGTTACTTTAATCGAAATGGCCATTAAACAATGTACTGTTCTTAAGAAGACTGAAAAACAAAATTAATAAAAAGTATTGAAAGAAAATACAGAAAAACATGTTCACAATTTTCATATAGGAACAATCTTCCTAAATGAAAAATGAAACACAAGCCATTGTGGAAAATATTGGCAGATTTGACATCATGAATATTAACATTTTCTGTACAGCAAGAAACACCCAAAACAAAAGACAAATGAAACATCAAGAGAAAATATTTGCAATATATACAAAGTGTTCCAGTGAATAAATAAGGAAACTCTCAGTTCTCTATTTCATACATGACTTATGTAGACAAGGTATCAATATACAGAGAAGAAATGTGTTATGCACTGGAAATACAAAGAAAAATAGGGCCGAATTACTGCCATCCAGAGGCCGATAATCCAACAGTGGAATGTTCGAATAAGCAAACAGTTAAAAGATAAAGTGAATCATTATAATGAAGTTGTGAACAGATTTTTATGGTTACATAGAAATGGGAGGGCCAAATCTGAATAGGGGTCAGTGAGATGTGATGTGGAGAAGAAAGCAAAAGGTGAGGGATGATGTTGCCCAGAAAGGAGAACATCAGTGATCTCCCAAAGGTAAAGGAAGAAGAAACTGAGCAGACAAGAAGTTGGAAGGAGTTTGGGGCAAGGCAGTGGAGTAAGGAAAGACATTTCAAGCAGAGAGAATAACTTATGAAATACCATGTGTTTGGGGATGTTTTGGAGGGAAATTAAGAAAAACATGCATAGATTTTAAAATACCCTCTATGAGGAAACAAAGCAAATTTCCATAATCTGGATGTAGGAGTATGGGCATTCTATATTGTACACCACTGATGATAAAGAGGTAGGATCTGGGTGCTAACTTATTTCTGTGATGGGCAGAACCATAACGGCCTTAAATTGATGAGTATTAAGTTCTGACATGACTTCAGGTTCATTAAGTTGTTATTTCTCATATTACATTTCTTCAAGTGCTGACCCATTTCTCCTCTCCTTAAACCTTTAGTTCCAGCCCTGTTTTCAAAATTAAGTCTCAAATACTATGCCACTTACTATATACCTGGAATCTACATCCCTGGCAGAGTAGGTAATTCTTTCAATCACAGCAATTACTAGGGTGTTTACTTTAAATGTGTCTATATAAACACAAGCTGCATTAGAAAAACAAGAATAATGGCAATTATAGAAACATCTTTTCATTTTGTTTCAAAATGATTCATCCTATCTGATAAGTGGACCTCAGAGAAGCAGATTGTGTCACTGGTTATTATCCAAGGGAGTCTATTAAATTACCATTCTCTGTTGACACAATGTTTGCTAAAGTGAAATTTCATCATGGTTGACTTCCAAACAATTCTTTGTGAGATCTAATCATAAGCATTTATCAATAGATAAACAACCACTGGAGGCCTCCACAAACATAGCTAAATTATGGCTTTTTCCAATTTTTTTTTGGATTAAATTATCTAGGATATTTCCTAAAGTTTGCATTCTATAGTCTATGCTATTTATAATTCCTCTAAATTATAATACAGAGAAATAGGAATTGGAAGATCCTCATAAAAACCTAATAATGACCTAAATTATTAGTGAAATGTAAAGCCCTAAAATTGATTTAGTTAACAGTTCTTTGTTAGTTATCTTCAATTCAATTGTCATTGGAAAATAAATCCCCTAGAAGAGACATTTCCTTCAAGAATAGTAAACATAGTTTATATGCAGTTTCTTTTCTACAAACACAAACATAATCAGTTTCTTAACACTGTATCTGTGAAGAATTCAAATTGCCTAATTTTAAAATGTGAAGATCAACTATAAAAAAGAAAAATGATTACAATATGGTTATACTTTTTATTCTTTCATTTTGATGCATAATCAAAATATTGCATGTACTCAAGCATGTGTTTTCTGTAAAGAATACAGTGTACAATTAACATAATGAAAATCTGAATTGACCAAATGTTAACATTATTCTACCTTTACTTTGTAAATGGAGCTGAATATTATCAAACTAAAAGTATTATCAAAGTATTATCAAATTAAAAATAATTTTACCATGATTAAAAGTTAAAAGTGGCATGCCAATTTAGCTGATTATCACCTATCAAAAATGAATAATGAATGTCAGTTGTTAAAACATCCTAACTTATTTGCATAATACTGAGTTTAGTTTCTCTTAGTTTGCTCTACCCTGTGATTTTATGTCCACTAGAGCTATAAATTTTGTTAAAGGTCTAGATATGGATTTGATGGATTTAGTAATTTAATCTTTAACAAGTCAGTTTCCAAGTCAAATTAACTCCAGCATGTTGGAGTACATACATCTAAAGAGTGGTCATATTGACAAAAACAAAAGCATTTTGTTGCTTCAAATCCATGTTTGCTGTTAGCATCAGTGAATTTAAACTCACATAAACACATGGTCAAATAAATCAATTTACCAATATTACAAAGATAAACATATATTTATATCAATGTACTGTAAATGAATTCATTAAGAGGATTTTGGACATTTAAAATTCATTTTCAAATTGAATGAGTTACCGTTTTTGCCTGGGGAAATGTACTAAGTCTCTAGGGACACATAGGTAAACAAGTCTATTTCATTTGTGCCCAGCATAAATGGCAGAGCTGGTGTTTTCTAATTCATCTTGTTTCTGTAGCTGTGAAGCAAAAATTTTTAGGATGGTACCCTCATCATCCTTACAAGACAAAGTAGATGTATTTTTCTATAAATTAATAATGACCAATCTCAAATGGGCCTTCAGTGTTATTCAATTACTCTTAGGTCCTAGTCAACTTATTCCCTTTTTATATCAGCTATTTGAACTGATAGCCCTTTCCTCAAACATCCAACCCCTGTCTCTGTCTCACCTTTCTCTATTATCTTAGCAAATAATCTCACCACCTCTTCTACAAAGACTATATTGAGCTACTTGATGGGTATTCATTCCTTCATTTTCAAACATACAATCTAACTACATCAGCACCTATTTTATTTCCCTTCCTCCTATTACAGTTAAGGACATTTCCCTCCAGCTACCTAAGGCCAATGACTCCATCTGTGCTTAGACCTCTGCCACTCTGCTTTTTCAAGAATCCACACTGTTGGTTTTCCCTTCCCTCTGTGGAACATTCAACTCCCACTCTCAACCGAATCCTTTCAAGTTTTTGGACATTCTCCTATTAAAAAACTAAACTAAGCAAAATTAAAACCTTCCCTGGACCCCACATTCCCTTTTCCCCCATCACAGCCAGCTTTCCCAGAAGAGTTGTCTACGCTCATATCACTTTATTTCCTCCTATCCCACACCCTCCTCAACCACTCCAATTCCACTCCCTCATCTATAACTCCCATCATCTATCACTCCATCAAAAGAGTAATGGCAAAATTCACTCATAACCTCATAGTTGAATCCAAAAGAGACTTTTTGGTCTTAATCTTACTTTATTCAACATTTGATAATTATTTATTGAGCACCTACTATGTTCTAGGGACGTTATGAACACTTGGGCCATATTAGAGAAGAAAACAAAGATCCCTGCCCAGTGAAACTTATGTTCTTAGACATGTCCCAGCAGCAATAATGTTCTTGACCACTCACTCCTACATGAAGCACTTTCTTCCCTTTGTTTCCTTGAAAAAGCAATCAGCTGGTTTTTCTTCTACACTGCTGGGCATTTCTCCTCTAGTTCATTCTATATGAACGGATCATTAAAGGTGAAATTCTTCAATTTTCAATCCTAGGCTATCTCCTCACTTTTATGATACTCTCTCCTCTGAAATCTGGAACCATATATCCAACTGTCTAATTGACATCTCCTCTTGGACTGTCAAAATTACCTCATATTCAACAAATCGCAAATTGAATTGATATTTCCTCTCAAATCAGAGTTTCCTAGCTCAGAGAATGGCACCGCCATTTATCTATTTATACAATCTTGTTATCTTCTTTTCTGATCCAATATCAAGTCCTGTCAATTTTATATCTTAAATGTCTCTCTTTGCCCATCTCTACTGCCATCAGTCTAGTCCTGGCTTAATGACTCTCATCTGGATCAATATCTGTAATATTATGATTTATAATAAGAAATATATATATTCTGGCACAGAGCTCCTACAACGCTTGGGATTTTCTAGGTGATAAAAACAATACAGGTGTCTTGGTATTCATAATAAACCCCTGTCAGCCACACCTGAGTTTATGTTAATGAGGTGACTTCTGTAAAGCACCTAAGGATGGGGGCTGGATGCCAGGGAAACCAACCAAACTTTCAGTCCCACCCTTCTGGCATCTGGGAAGAGGAGGGGGGCTGGAGGTTGAATCACTCGCCAGTGGCCAGTGATTTAATCAGCCATGCTGTGTAATGAGGCCTCATAAAAATCTAAAAGGCCAGGGTTCAGAGCGCTTCCAGGTTGGTGAACACATGGAGATGTGGGGAGAGTGGTTCTCTCAGAGAGGACATGGAAGCTCTGTGCCCCTTCCCATATACCTTGCCCTATGCATCTCTTTCATCTGACTGTTCCTGAGTTCTATCCATTTATAATAAGCCAGTAATCTAGTAAGTAAGGTGTTTCTCTGAGTTCTGTGAGCTGCTCTGGCAAATTAAACTGGGGGAGGAAATCACGGCAACCTCTAACCTGTGGCCAGTCAGTAGCACAGGTGACAATCTGGACTTTCACTTGGCATCTGAAGCACAGGGCGTGGGGCGAGGGCGGGGTGGTGGGGGCGGTGGTTCAGTCTAGTAGAACTGAGCCCTTACCCTGCGGGATCTGATGCTCTCTCCAGGTAGGTGGCATCAGGATGGAGTTAATTGCCTGGTGGTGTGGAAACACACACACACACACACACACACACACACACACACACACACACACACACACATTAGAACTGGTGTCAGAACTGGAATACCATACTCTTACTTCAGGTTTTCTTGTGTCCTCCCTTATACCTATTCCTACTGAAGTCAGAGAAATCATTTTGAAATGACAAATGACCATGTTTAAGATCCCTTATTAGGATGAAAAACATGCAAGGTTGTATGTGGTCTGCCTGCCCCTCCCTTCCCATCTCCAGCATTATCTCACACCATCATCAACCTCATTCTCTCCCACCTACACGGGCTTCTAGTTAGGCTTCTGTGCTCACTGTGTTCCAGATCATCACAAAGCATTTATATATGCTTCTTCTTTAATCTGAAAAATACTTAGATGCTCATGGATATTGTCTCAATGCAAGCCACTTTCTCAAGGAAACCATCCCCTGAACTTTCTGATTATATAAAATTCACCTGTATTAGTTAGGGGTCAGGGTTCTCCATATATATACACATATATATCTCCTAATCCAATATAACTAGTATCCTCATAAAAAGGGAGAATGTGGACACAGAGAGACATGCATAGAAGGAAGATGATGTGAAGGGACACAGGGAGAAGATGGCCATCTGCAAGCCAAGGAGAGAAGCCTGGAACAGATCCTTACCTTTGAGCCCTCAGAAGCAGCCAACCCAGCTGACACCTTGATTTTGGACTTCTAAACTGCAGAACTGTGAGACAGTTTCTGTCGTTTAAGCCACCCAGTCTGTGGTATTTTGTTATGGCAGCCCTAGCAAAATAATATAAATACGTACTAATTTTCAAAGCATTGTGCATATGTCATCCTAAGGCTTAAGACTGCAAAATTTTATGTATATAAATGCATATGTGGGCTAAATATGTGAAACATCTTCTAGACTTCTACTCTACCTACATTTTAAGAGTTACTTAATCTTTTTCTCCAATCCACATAGTTGAGCTTACCTAATGACTATTCCAAATTTATAAATAAGCCCACTTCCATCTAATGTGTATTTTAAACATCCTTGGTGCAATTTATCTCTTACTCTGAAGTATAAGAAGTATTTCACTAGTTTGAAAGCTAAGCATACGCATTTTCCTTTAAGATTTAAATTTTATTTGGTGATGCTCTATCATCTTAAGATGTGGCCATGTCACCACAAGCTTCTACAATCCTCTTAGCAAGAGAAGAAAGGGCTGTTGAGCACCAGCAATTAAATGCTTTGACCCTGAAGTGATGTAGGTCACTTTTGCCCATGTTTCATTAGCTGCGACTAGTCATGTAGTCACATGGCTTTATCTGATGTCTAGGAGGTAGGGAGGCTTAATTCTCCAAGTACCCACAAAGAGAGCATTGGACCTTGGTAAACGTTAACAATGCTTAGTACAAACCCCACTGTGAGAGTCAAAGTTAGGAAAGCTGCCAGGGGAGATGAAGTAGCACTTAAGTTCTGGTATCAAGAGGGGGATTCGAGGTTGGTGGTGGGCTCAATACTAACTTGATGGGTCTGGGGGAAGAAATGGTTCTAACAAGACAAATGACTGAGGTTGGAACTCCCTCCCAATTCAGTCACCTTAGCTTTGCAATCTTTCTGTGGGAAGGATACTCAAGTATATGAATATAAGGTAAAAGAGAGCCATGACCTTGGAGCATAGGCATGGGGTGCCACTGTGGTGCCAGCAGGGACCTAGTCTAGCAATCACCTCACCACAGGAGTTGACCAGAACCCATCAGTTATTCACTCAACAAATATCTAGTAAGCGCCTACTCTCAGCCATGTACCTTCTGGAGAATTGATACAACCATAGACACAGTCCCTGCTACCATGGAGCTTAGAGTCCAATAGAGGATTCAGCCAAAATTACACCAACAGATGAATAATTGAAAACATGATAAATACTCTGAAGGAGCAACTCCACAATGACCTTTTACAGAGAACTTGACCTCTACAAGGTTAGACCTGCATCTAATCTTGCAGGACTCAGGACAAAAGTACAAAAACAGACCCTTGTACCATATGTCTAAATATTTATTACACAAGCTATTAAATAGAATATATTCTGTTCTCATATATTGACAAATATACTTTCATTAAGACAAAATTAGAGATTCTTTGTAAAGTTTTTGGGTTTTTATATGACTCAAAGATGACTAGACTTATTACTGCACATGTCTAGACGTTTTGTTGAGGTTTAGATAGACTTCACTCAAAATCTGGTTCAGGTATCTAGACCTATGGTGTCAGACACATCAGGAGGGTCTCTAAAAGTTTATTAGTCACTATATAATGTGGCTCTCTGCAGGGAACAGGAAAGAGTCCCAAGCTGGTCAAAAAAATGGCTTGAGAGTATAGGGAAAGGAGACTGGCTTGGGGTTTCCATGGCGGTTAACTCCTAACCCTTAACCCACCTTGGGGGGTCAGTGTTTTCACGCACACACTAAGGCTGAACTTCCCCACAATGCCAAAGGAGTGAGCGCTGGCCTTTCTCGTAAGATTGCCCGGATGTGGGACAGAGGGGAAGGGAGAGTGGTGGGGCTGGAAAACTCTTGGTAAAACATGGAAAATGAAGTGAGGCTCTTTATTACAAATGTTAACAAATTATTAGAACTCTACATAAATTAACATGAATAAATCTCAAAACAAGGGAGAGTAACAAAAAGTTAATTGAGGAGTGATATATACACAGATAAATGTGGCATTTCCAGCAAAATATTTTTAATGCTTAAAAAACACATTATTAAGCATTAAAAACAATATTATATATTATTTATGAAGACAGAAATGCATAGTAAAAAATGTAAAAATATAGGGGAATGACAAACATGGGGAAAAGAGGAAGGAATGGAATTAGGGGTGGTTCCAAAGGAGGCTTGAAATATGTGGGTAATGACTTAAGGAATATTGCATCAAAACGCTATGAATGTTACAATTTGATAAATCTGAGTGGTGGGTAAACAGGCATTTATTCTATTTTTTCTTCTCTATAGGTTTGAAATATTTAATGTAAAAAACTAAGAAAGAAACTTTTCATACTCATTAGAGTGGAGGCTTTTATAGTCTATGGGGCGGTGGGTCAATCTAGCTTCCACACCTAAGTGAAGCTATAAAAGGGGAGTCTGATCCGTGTACCATTGCTGCTCGGTGCCACCTGACCTTGACGCAAAATCTGGTCCTGCTGGTGGACTGGTGCAGTCATCTCTTGATGGTGCAGGCACCTGCATAGGCCTCTTCCATCAGGAGCCCACTCACCTTGTGACAGTGCTCTGATTTCTAAATTTGCAAACTTCAGCTTGCATTTCTTTTGGTTCTCATACACAGTCACTCTCATGGACACCAGTTCGCTTCAGCAGCACTAAGCAGGGAATTCTAGTGTCCTCCATCTCAGGGACTTGAAACTGTCATCGGTCTATCTTCCCATGGGACCTACCTAAGACAAATTTCCTGTTAAACCCTCAAAACACTTAGGCTCTCGTGAAAGTCCCTTTAATTCCTCCTAAAGTAAGTGACCTTCAGTAATTCTGGCAGCACTCCCATCAACCCTCTGAGAATATTTTCAATGGATCTAAAGTGATTTGCTTTCTCAGGCAAAGTCCCCAGGAAGTTTCAGGATCTCTAGACCCACCCCTCTAGGGAAGGAAATGACAGTTGCTTGCATTTATTCTAAGGTGTCTCTTTTGCTGCAGAGGAGAAAAGAATACATATTTAATTACTAGCAGGGCGTTATGAAAATTATTTTCATAATCATGAAAGTAAAATTCTCTCTTTGTTTTTGGATTAAATGTATTTTGTTTAACTTTTTTTTTTTTTTTTAGCCTCCTAGGGCTCTTATCAAGAATAGATGCATTTATCGAAATTGGTACTACTTTCTTTTTTTGTTGTTTTTTTTAACATCTTTATTGGAGTATAATTGCTTTACAATGGTGTGTTAGTTTCTGCTGTATCACAAAGTGAATCAGCTATACATATACATATATCCCCATATCCCCTCCCTCTTGCATCTCCCTCCCACCCTCCCTATCCCACCCCTCTAGGTGGACACAAAACACCGAGCTGATCTCCCTGTGCTATGTGGATGCTTCCCACTATCTATTTTACATTTGGTAGTGTATATATGTCCATGCCACTCTCTCACTTCATCCCAGCTTACCCTTCCCCCTCCCCGTGTCCTCAAGTCCATTCTCTACGTCTGTGTCTTTATTCCTGTCCTGCCCCTAGGTTCTTCAGAACCATTTTTTTTTTCTTTTTAGATTCCATATATATGTGTTAGCATACAATATTTGTTTTTCTGTTTCTGACTTACTTCACTGTATGACAGACTATAGGTCCGTCCGCCTCACTACAAATAACTCAATTTCGTTTCTTTTTATGGCTAACAGCCATAACATATATAACATGTATATATGTGCCACATCTTCTTTATCCATTTGTCTGTCGATGGACACTTAGGTTGCTTCCATGTCCTGGCTATTGTAAATAGAGCTGCAATGAACACTGCGGTACATGACTGTTTTTGAATTATGGTTTTCTCAGGGTATATGCTCAGTAGTGGGATTGCTGGGTCATATGGTAGTTCTATTTTTAGTTTTTTAAGGAACATCCATACTGTTCTCCATAGTGGCTGTATCAATTTGCATTCCCACCAACAGTACAATAGGATTCCCTTTCTCCACACCCTCTCCAGCATTTATCGTTTGTAGACTTTTTGATGATGGCCATTCTGACTGGTGTGAGGTGATACCTCATTATAGTTTTGATTTGCATTTCCCTAATGATTAGTAATGTTGAGCATCCTTTCATGTGTTTGTTGGCAATCTGTATATCTTCTTTGGAGAAATGTCTATTCAAGTCTTCTGCCCATTTTTGGATTGGGTTGTTTGTTTTTTTGATGTTGAGCTGCATGAGCTGCTTGTATATTTTGGAGATTAATCCTTTGTCAGTTGCTTCTTTTGCAAATATTTTCTCCCATCCTGAGGGTTGTTTTTCCGTCTTGTTTAAGGTTTCCTTTGCTGTGCAAAAGCTTTTAAGTTTCATTAGGTCCCATTTGTTTATTTTTGTTTTTATTTCCATTTCTCTAGGAGGTGGGTCAAAAAGGATCTTGCTGTGATTTATGTCATAGAGTGTTCTGCCTATGTTTTCCTCTAAGAGTTTGATAGTGTCTGGCCTTACATTTAGGTCTTTAATCCATTTTGAGTTTATTTCTGTGTATGGTGTTAGGAAGTGTTCTAATTTCATTCTTTTACATGTAGCTGTCCAGTTTTCCCAGCACCACTTATTGAAGAGACTGTCTTTTCTCCATTGTATATTCTTGCCTCCTGTGTCAAAGATAAGGTGAATATATGTGCGTGGGTTTATCTCTGGGCTTTCTGTCCTGTTCCATTGATCTATATTTTTGTTTTGGGGCCAGTACCATACTGTCTTGATTACTCTAGCTTTGTAGTATAGTCTGAAGTCGGGGAGTCTGATTCCTGCAGCTCAGTTTTTTTTCTCAAGATTGCTTTGGCTATTCGGGGTCTTTTGTGTTTCCATACGAATTGTGAAATTTTTTGTTCTAGTTCTGTGAAAAATGCCAGTGGTAGTTTGATAGGAATTGCATTGAATCTGTAGATTGCTTTGGGTAGTATAGTCATTTTCACAACATTGATTCTTCCAGTCCAGGAACATGGTATATCTCTCCATCTGATTGTATCATCTTTAATTTCTTTCATCAGTGTCTTATAGTTTTCTGCATACAGGTCTTGTGTCTCCTTAGGTAGATTTATTCCTAGGTATTTTATTCTTTTTGTTGCAGTGGTAAATGGGAGTGTTTCCTTAATTTCTCTTTCAGATTTTTCATCATTAGTGTATAGGAATGCAAGAGATTTCTGTGCATTAATTTTGTACCCTGCTACTTTACCAAATTCATTGATTAGCTCTAGTAGTTTTCTGGTAGCATCTTTAAGATTCTCTATGTATAGTATCATGTCATCTGAAAACAGTGACAGTTCTACTTCTTCTTTTCTGACTTGGATTCCTTTAATTTCTTTTTCTTCTCTGATTGCTGTGGCTAAAACTTCCAAAACTATGTTGAATAACAGTGGTGAGAGTGGGCAACCTTGTCTTGTTCCTGATCTTAGTGGAAACGGTTTCAGTTTTTCACCATTGAAGACAATTTTGGCTGTGGGTTTGTCATATATGGCCTTTATTATGTTGAGGTAAGTTCCCTTTATGCCTACTTTCTGGAAGGTTTTTATCATAAATGGGTGTTGAATTTTGTTGAAAGCTTCTGCATCTATTGAGATGATCATATGGTTTTTATCCTTCAATTTGTTAATATGGTGTACCACATTGATTGATTTGCATATATTGAAGAATCCTTGCATACCTGGGATAAACCCCACTTGATCATGGTGTATGATCCTTTTAATGTGTTGTTGGATTCTGTTTGCTAGTATTTTGTTGAGGATTTTTGCATCTATGTTCATCAGTGATATTGGCCTGTAGTTTTCTTTCTTTGTGACATCTTTGTTTTTGGTATCAGGGTGATGGTGGCCACGTAGAATGAGTTTGGGAGAGTTTCCCCCCTCTGCTATATTTTAGAAGAGTTTGAGAAGGGTAGGTGTTAGCTCTTCTCTAAATGTTTGATAGAATTCACCTGTGGAGCCATCTGGTCCTGGGCTTTCCTTTGTTGGAAGATTTTTAATCACAGTTTCAATTTCAGTGCTTGTGATTGGTCTGTTTATATTTTCTATTTCTTCCTGGTTCAGTCTCTGAAGGTTGTGCTTTTCTAAGAATTTTTCCATTTCTTCCAGGGTATCCATTTTAAGGCATATAGTTGATTGTAGTAGTCTCTTACAGTGTTTTGTATTTTTGCAGTGTCAGTTGTTACTTCTTCCTTTTCATTTCTAATTCTATTGATTTGAGTCTTCTCCCTTTTTTTCTTGATGAGTCTGACTAATGGTTTATCAATTTTGTTTATCTTCTCAAAGAACCAGCTTTTAGTTTTATTGATCTTTGCTATCGTTTCCTTCATTTCTTTTTCATTTATTTCTGATCTGATCTTTATGATTTCTTTCCTTCTGCTAACTTTGGCATTTTTTGTTGTTCTTTCTATAATTGCTTTAGGTGTAAGGTTAGGTTGTTTATTTGAGATGTTTCTTGTTTCTTGAGGTAGGATTGTATTGCTATAAACTTCCCTCTTAGAAGTGCTTTTGCTGCATCCCATAGGTTTTGGGTCATCGTGTTTTCATTGTCATTTTTTTCTAGGTATTTTTTGATTTCCTCTTTGATTTCTTCAGCGATCTCTTCGTTATTTAGTAGTGTATTGTGTAGCCTCCATGTGTTTGTATTTTTTTCAGTTTTTTTCCTGTAATTTATATCTAGTCTTATAGTGTTGTGGTTGGAAAAGATACTTGATATGATTTCAATTTTCTTAAGTTTACCAAGGCTTGATTTGTGACCCAGGATATGATCTCTCCTGGAGAATGTTCCATGAGCACTTGAGAAGAAAGTGTATTCTGTTGTTTTTGGATGGATCTCCTATAAATATCAGTTAAGTCCATCTTGTTTAATGTGTCATTTAAAGCTTGTGTTTCCTTATTTATTTTCATTTTGGATGATTTGTCCATTGGTGAAAGTGGGGCGTTAAAGTCCCCTACTATTATTGTGTTACTGTCGATTTCCCCTTTTATAGCTGTTAACATTTGCCTTATGTATTGAGCTCCTATGTTGGGTGCATAAATATTTACAATTGTTATAACTTCTTCTTGGATTGATCCCTTGATCATTATGTAGGGTCCTTCTTTGTCTGTTGTAATAGTCTTTGTTTTAAAGTCTATTTTGTCTGATATGAGAATTGCTACTCCAGCTTTCTTTTGATTTCCATTTGCCTGGAATATCTTTTTCCATCCCCTCACTTTCAGTCTGTATGTGTCACTCGGTCTGAAATGGGTCTCTTGTAGGCAACATATATATGGGTCTTGTTGTTGTATCCATTCAGCCAGTCTGTGTCTTTTGGTGGGAGCATTTAATCCATTTACATTTAAGGTAATTATCGATATGTATGTTCCTATTACCATTTCTTAATTGTTTTGGGTTTGTTATTGTAGGTCTTTTCCTTCTCTTGTGTTTCCTGCCTAGAGAAGTTCCTTTAGCATTCATTGTAAAGCTGGTTTGGTGGTGCTGAATTCTCTTAGATTTTGCTTGTCTGTAAAAGTTTTAATTTCTCCATCGAATCTGAATGCAATCCTTGCTGGGTGGAGTACTCTTGGTTGTAGGTTTTTCCCTTTCATCACTTTAAATATGTCCTGCCACTCCCTTCTGGCTTGCAGAGTTTCTGCTGAAAGATCCGCTGTTAACCTTATGGGGATTCCCTTGTATGTTATTTGTTGCTTTACCCTTGCTGCTTTTAATATTTTTTCTTTATATTTAATTTTGGTAGTTTGATTAATATGTGTCTTGACATGTTTCTCCTTGGATTTATCCTGTATGGGACTCTCTGTGCTTCCTGGACTTGATTGACTATTTATTTACTTCCTGGTGATGGGGACTGGTGCCTGTGTTCTGATGGATGAGGCTGCATCTTGTCTTTCTGGTGGGCAGGACTGTGGCCGGTGGTGTGTTTCGGGGGTGTCTGTGAATTTATTATGATTTTAGGCGGCCTCTCTGCTCATGGGTAGGGTTGTGTTCCCGTCTTGCTAGTTGTTTGGCATGGGGTGTCCAGCACTGTAGCTTGCTGGTCGTTGAGTGGAGCTGTGTCTTAGCATTGAGATGGAGGTCTCTGGGAGAGCTCTCACCAATTGATATTACGAGGGCCCAGGAGGTCTCTGGTGGTCCAGTGTCCTGAATGCGGCTCTCCCGCCTCACAGGCTCAGGCCTGACACCTGGCCAGAGCACCAAGACCCTGTCAGCCACACAGCTGGGTCATCCTGGAGAAGATGGACTAAAGCCAGGAGAAAGCTAGAGGATGGGAGACCTTTCAGAAGGCTTGTTTGATGAAGTCAGGCAAAGGGTGGTGACATTCTGTACCCAGGCTCTACTCGCGAAGGGGAAAGGGGTGCCTCTGGAAGCTGATCGCGTGCTTCCATGGCTGAGGCACACGTGGGTGCAGATTTGAAATTGGTACTACCTAGATTATATCCTTCTCAAGCCGTCATCCCTGGCAAAACTGAAGGTTCTGCCTGGCTTGACCAGTTCTTCCTCTGACTACTGGTGCTGATGCTAATGCTGTGTCTTTAATCCAGAGTTGATGGAATTCCAAAATCAAGAGTGTGTAGTACCAAGATTTGAGCAGGAAGCCCAAGAAATTGGTAATATGATCATACGTCTCAAACTGAGATTACAGGGGAAAAAAATTAAAATCTAGGGTAAAACTCTGAAAAGAGAGAAGGGGTCAGGAAACACAGGCTAGAAGCAGGAAATGTGAAGATGACCAGAAAGAGGATTTTGAGTAGCATTTCAGGGCTACATCTGCTGCTTGGATTTTATATCCTTAACATCTTCAGAGCACTGGCTGGCTGGCCATATCCATCATGGTCAGGCTGAAGTGTTAAATTGTAACTGTGACTCTTCCCTGGAAAATAAAACAGGGACACCTGAATGTATGAGACTCTGAAGATTAAGACAGGCCAACTCCGAAAGGTGGTCTTCCCATTTACTTCCTAGTATTAAACCAAACTGGGGGAAGATACTTGGGAACTAGTCAGAAAACCAGAAAGCCCACAGAAGGGCATCTTGGGGGTACTTAGAGCAACACTGTAACCACCTCACCAAGGTGTTACTTTATTTGTTTGTTTATGGTGATCCTTCCTACTATCAGATTACTTAACCTTGCTACCTAGTTCTGAGCAGCAAGCTGCAGGGTCCTCAGTAAAAAAAGATTTACAATCCAGACGTCTCATGTGAACAGCTGTTTTATGTGAGGCCAGATGCTGACAGAGAAAAATATGCACAGGGACGGAGAGAAAGAAGATTAAAGACATCAAAAATAAAACCTGTTTCTCTGCCTTCCAGTGGTAAAGGAGTTTTTTGTTTGTTTTGTTCTTTAAGAATTGTTTTTCTTATAAATTCCAGGTATCTCTACCCCATCACCTCTTTTTAAGCTTTACGATGAGGTGGGTTGCCTCTTTAACATGGAACCTTTATGAGATTTTTCTATTCAGATCTATGATCTTTCTCAGTAAGTTTTGAGATTGTCAGTATCTCTCTGTGTCTTTTGAAGGTCTCAGGTCTCTGTCTCCTTCTGCTTGGCCCACAGCCTTTCTGGACCTTATATCCCATGTTACCCTGTTGACTCCCACTGCTGGCAGAGAACTGAGCTGCTCCTTGACTAATGCTGGAGCTTAGGCTCATGCTCTGAGCCTAAGCCATCAGCACTACTGGTGCTGATGCTAACGTTGGTCCCATCCTTCATTCTCATCACACACTCTCCACAACAGGACTGTTAGGTCCTTCTTTATATTTATTCTCTCCCTCCCTCTGCCTCTCTCTATCACTATCTCCATCTCTATCTCTATATCTCTTTCACATAGGATTTGGAACAGACATCTGAAAGAGTTTCCGTCTCAATTCATCAGTCCAGATATATACCTTCTGTCTATAAATGTTCATGTCGTCTTGTTGTAATGGTGTCCTCTAGTACATAGATAGGCACCTTGCTTCCAAAGCAATGCATTCCCATGTCTGCTCAAACAAATTGCTATTCTCATCTTAACTGACTCATGTGGCACAAAAATAAGCTTTCTTGCCAAAGTATGGGCAGACCCAAATAAATCTATTGACTGAAAAGAAAAAGAGAGAAAAAAATAACATGTATCACTATGTTTTCTAAGCTGTTTCTTTTCTCATTTTTTTGGCAATGTACATAGACCTAATCTGATGTTCTGTTTAATGCACGCGTGCCGGAGAGTGCAATGCTATAAAGGACGAGTGATGTCAGCCCCAATTACACAAACCACTACAGATACAATGGGCAGGGCACAGCAAAAAGGGAAAGGAGAGAGGAACATTTGACAACTTGCAGTTCTCATTCTCTATGCTACCATTTTACTTCTCCCTTTCCTTCAATCTCTATGTGGTATCTTTTTTCAAAGGCCTTTCTCCCCACATTGTGCCTATAAACACTGTATATACCATAGCACGGCAGAATAATGTGTTGGAATATTGATGCCTTTATTTGATCCCTCTCACAGTTCTAGAGGCTGGAAAGTCCCAGATCAAGGCGCTGGCAGATTTGGTGTCTGGTGAGGACCTGCTTTCTGGTTCATAGATTACTGACTTCTCACTGTATCAGGAACAGTTTTCTAGGAGCTCTTTAATAAGGGCACTAATCCCATTCATAAGGGCTCCACTCTCATGACCAAATCACCTCCCAAAGGCCCCAACTCCAAATACCATCACATTGGGCATTAGGATTTCAACATGTAGACTTTCAGTCCATAGTGGTCCCTGCTGTCTTCCCATTTCCCTTCCCTGTACAGAAACAGCTGTTTGGTCTTGAATCAGTTGCCTGCAGGGCAGACTGTGGCCAGCAGGAGTCAGACATCCAGGGAGTTCCTCAGGCTAAGTCCAGAGGAAGATGATTTAAGGATAAGGCAATAATATCTTGGTTAGAAGTAGGAGCAAAGGAGTAAGAGGTGATTCTTTCTCCTCAATAATAATAATAATAATAATGATAATTAAAATCTCATGTATAAGAGAAGAGTGAGGACCAAAAGGTAAACTTCCTCTCAGTTTGAAGAAATTTGAAGGTAGAGACAAGACCTTTTCAGGTTTGCTACAAAAAAAAGCATATGTGTAACAATTTTATAGTAGTATCAGTAGTAGTAGTATTTGTGAGAAATTCTCTGTGTTCATTTTACCTTGCCTACATCTCTTCCATACTGAGGGTAGGAGCAAAAATCAGACCAATCATAGTTTTCTTAGTTCAAAATATTTATTTTTCTTTAATTATAATCTAATAACATGAAGTAAGATCATCATGAACTATCAATGAATGTTCTGAGCTCTTCAAGCCATGAGGTATTATAATTAATTCAGTACCTTTGATTTCAGAAGTCCTTATACTTATGGCAACAAATCATTAGTTTTTAGAATGGCAACATTCCCTTTTCTTCATTATACTCGTTTTTGCCATGACCTCCAAATGTTCCAACATGCATCTGACTAAAAACAGTATGCATTTGACTCTTTGATTTCTAATCGAACTCACATATTCCCAGATGGTTTGAGATATAGGAATAAACCATTAAGCATTTGAAAGAAAATCCAAATTATGGAGTAGTAGAAATTATTCCAGTTATTTAGTGTGGCCTAATACATACAGTTGTTTCCTTCATTTATTTTAGATAACTCCTTTATTAATACCTAAGAAGGCTCCCATTTTTCTGTCAGAAAGCACATTATGTAGTGAGCTGCTTCTCTTTTTGAGGTTATAATAGTGTTTTCTCTGCGCCCAACTGAACTTACACACCTTCTCATAAACATCCTGCCAGGATGATGCCTGACTTCCACACCTGCAAAAACAGGTAATTAATTACACACACTTTGCAGAGAGCCCCTTCCTTACCTATAGATAATTAATTCCCAAAGCTTTGTGATACTTGGCTCTTCTCTACATTCCTGAAATATACTTGCTCAAGACCCCATCGAAAACCACCTGACCTATTAAGCCTGGTGATATAGTGGCTCTATACCTATAAACCCACATATCTAGGTTTCTTCTCATTTTCCTGTTGATTTATCATACATTTGAATCTTTGGGCCTCATTCCTTCTCAATGATATAGGGCTGATCTTTTGCAAATATTAAATGAATATATTTTTATTTCTCCTGTGTATCATGTTCTCTTGTTGCCTTCTACCCCTCATGCTGGGCCATGATGTGTATTTCCCCAGGGAGGGCACCACCGAGTACCTACAGAACGAAGAATTTACTGTCAAGTGTAGCAAGACAGTAGTCTTGAAAAAAGCCAAGCTTTATGGAATTAGAAAAGACATTTCTCAATTTCAAGGCTCTTCCTTCTACATAACAACTGCTGAACCTGGAGGACTTGGTCATTAAGTTTTGTCTAAGCAAAGGTCCAGCCATATAAGAAGAAGTGGAAAACCTCCCCTTCTTTCTTGATGGAAAGTAGAAGGGAGACAGCACAGTTAAAGATAGCAGCAGCGAGAACCATTGCTTTTCCCTTCTCTTTGAATAGAACTGTCTATATATACTGTGTGAGAAGTTAAAAAAGAAATCCACACCCTCCTTTTTCCCTCCCCACACCACCCTGGAGGAAGGGGGATTAGCTAGCGGCACACTTTCTTGTATTACCAGAGAAACTCTGCAAGTGACCACTTACAATATGGTGCAGGGAGACAGTGCAGCAGTGGCAGCAGGAGTTGAGTGAGCAGCAAGCCTGAGGCAGCGCCTTTGGCTCTGCATGATGCATGTTGCACACAAGAAATTCAGAAGTGCTCCAGTAATGGCCTGCAAAGGTGCTGAGAAGTTCAGTGGATTGCACAGGGACTTTTTTCACTGGAGAATATTGCCCTGGACCACCCAATGCCCCCCTGAAAGTTGGGCTTATACCAGGGTAATCCACTTTGTCTACAGATACTGGAACTTGGAGACATAGCCTCCACCCCAAATCACCTGGCTCCCCAGCAGAGGGGTATCCATCCCACCTTGCACTCATGCCAACACCCTAGACTTCCAGCATGGAAGGAATAAATGTGGGAGGATGTCCTTCATTCCCCTAGAAAGGCAGATCATGGGTTTCTCACACTACGTGGAGGTAATAGTGCACTCTGGGGCCTCAGATGGCTTTGAAGAACCAGGAGCTATTCTGACAAATCCAGCTTTTTGCCTTATCTTAGCTCACAGAGGAGTGCTAGTTAGAAGGCCTTGTAACCCATGAGGCCTCCCACATCAAGCAGCACAATGAGTATATATCAAAAGGCTTTTTGTTCACAGAAAGCAATTGTTAATGACAGTTACTGACCTGGCTCCCTGAGTGGAAGCCCATAACCCAGCTCTCTTCTGGAAAACTCATTCTTGCTCCCTACACTGACTGTACCCCAATTGCCACTTCTGAGCCCACATAAATATACCCATTAACAGATGATTCTAGACATAGAAACAGAAAGGCAGAATTTATCACTCAGGAATAACCATAAGATTGACCTGGGGTCCAAGGCCTAGATTCCTGCCAAACATCTTTAATTCCTTTGGGAACCAGGAAGGCTTCTTAAGATGTTTTTTCCTCCCCCCGCTCTTTCTACTGTTTCCATATGACTTAATCTTCAAGACTCAAGACAAGTGTCATCTCCTCTAGGAACTCTTGTCCAGTAACCTACACCAAGGGCGAATTGGGTGCCAACCTCTCTTCACTCTGTGCATTATTCTATAAGAGCACTTAATTATGTCTTCAACCTTATCTATCTTTCTTCAAGATTTAGAGAGAATGGGTCTTTTATTTCTATATCTATATATATTAGGACAGTGCCTTCATATTGTTATAAAGGCTCAATATATATTGTTATATGACTGAATGAATGATTATATAAACAAATGAATGAATGTGCAACAGTTCTGCCAATTCAGATATTGGAGATTCAAAATGCTATCTATGTAAATTTGGAAGGAGTTTTGGTTTAAAGTACGAAAGGATGTGATCATGCAGAAGACTCCACTATGCACATTATTTTGCTTGAAGAGAGTTTGAAGCAAAGTTGGAGATTTTAAAAAGAAATAAATACAATAACCATGAATGAGCTTCAGATACATGGTAGTAATACAAAACATGCAGACTAAGACTGTATGTATCTGGTTGGAACAAATCAAGAGAGGTAATTTAATGGTCCACTGAGTTGTATGTCATCTTCCCCTGGTGAGGTCCCCTTTGTGGTGTCATTTCATTACCTTTACCTGTTCACTCTTTAATCAATTGTCACAGAGCTCCAGGGCTCTATGGAGTGAATATAAAGCTATCAAACTAATTCTGGAGTCTGAGCTTATCCAAGTAGACCCTGCTTAACACTGCAGTTAAGACTCAAAGCACAAGGCTTTGAAAATTGGGGTTTGGAGGTGAGAAGGAAGGCCACATTATTACTTCAAAGATTATATAGAGAGAGGTCTCCCTATAAATCAGTGGGTTATCTTGGTAGCAGTTCATTATAAAAGAAGCATTGTTTTAGGTTGTTTCTTAGGATGTAAAGACATGACACTAAAAAGAACACCTAATGGAAATCCTTTCTATTATGAACTGTATATACTGTATAGATATGTGACTATGCATGAACAATTTCTATTTTAAGTTGTCCAAAAAACTTTTTAATTTTAATCTATTATTTAAAATTTTAAACTAATTCTATTTAAAATGTTAGTATAGCTAACTTTCATCCCCTCCTGACACACTATACATCTGATGTCTATTTTCTTTCTCCACTGGAATTTCAGCTCTATGATATTTTAAGTGCCTAGGAATAGTAATTTCTCAATAAGTGGTTGTGAAGTGAATGGTACTTTTAAAATAACACACATTAACCTCATCTTTCTCATTATGTCACTTTCTTCCTCCCATCCCTCTACATTCCTTACATTACTTTCCTTGTGTTCAATTTTCCATCTTCTGTTAACTTCCAGATTTTTCAGTTATGCCAATAAGAAACATGTTTCTAAGCGATTTTTTTACTTAATACCAAAAAAATCTAAATATGAGGCACTTTTATATATTGTATGTATTCAACGTCAAACAGCCAGTCAGTTTCATAGAAAATAAACTGGTTATGTGACATATGTAGAAAAATTCTGCTTCAACCTAAGCATGCATATGCATACATGCCTACTCCCCTCCAATTATTTGTTTTTTTCTTTCACTTTTTTAAAATAAACTGTATTGATATTTGTAAATAATAACTCACTGTATCAACATTAGAAATTTGGTTTCCTATTTAAGGAAATACTTAAGGCTTCTCAGCCTTTATCCAGTTACGTCTTCTTTCCATAAGATATTAGCATTAGAACTTTAATATGCAGTACTTATAGAAGTGATGGCTTCTTGAACTCTTACTACTACCTGAATTCAAACAATATAGCAAGGTAGGTAGGTACTAGTCCTCAGGACATACTAGGTTCCTAGGCACTTAACACTTATAACACTTGAAGAGTTGACAGGATATTTAAGCAGCTGGTTACAAGCTGACATGAGAACTGCTTAACTTGCAAGAGTGTCTAGTGGAAAGTTGAAGTCTGCTGAATTGGATATCAGAAATCCAGAGAGCCAAGAATCCTATTTTAGTTCTGGTTCACACCGCAACAAGCTGCAGAGCCCTAGGCAACTTGGCTCTTTTCTTCACCAGTAGCAGAAATGATGCCTGCTGGTCTCAAATGTGTGGAGAGAATTAATATTTCGGAAATATCTTGAGATCTAGACATGTACAACATTTTTCCCTGCAAGATATTTTTATATGTTTATCAATCTAGGACTTTCAGTCAGAAATCTTTAAATTGAGAAATGTATTCTTTTATTTGTACTTTCTTCTCCCTCTCCTGCATTTTCTCCCAATAGTCTTAATGTACTGATAGACGTGTTGGCTTTTTTTTTTTTTTGCCTGCCAAGAAAATTCCTGAAAGACATTCTAATGAACTTCAGAAGCAAGTGGTCAGCGTATCTCAATCCTAGTTCACCACTCTTACTTGTTGTCTTTCCAGAAGCCTTAAAATATTTACAAACTTGAAAACTTGACATGGGGTTTTGGAGTACCTATTCAATGAATAAGCATTTTACATTTAAAATGAAGGGATATTCAGAGAGGGAGAGCTCTATCAGCTCTTATACACTGAAAGTTCTTGGGAATGGGACCTGTACTTGGGTCATCTCCATATACTACTTGAGGCCAAGTACTGAGTTTTGCACTAGGATCATGCCTCAAATGTTCAGATTCGCTTGATTTAAATGAATGTACACAATTTGCTTTATTTTATGGTCCATTAAAAATTTTCAAACATGGTTCTGAGACTTTTGGAAATACTAGCACAGATTATGAATGAATCTGACTGTGTATGTACAATGTAGTTGATTGTTCTACCACTGGAACTGATATATGAGGCTTTTCTGCCTTTTAAACAATTATAATGTCCCTTGGAAGTTCTACATTCTGCTCTTTAGGTATTATTTTGGAAATAAGACTGTTTCTGTGTCCCCTGATTTTCTCCAAGAGGGGAGTAGGTCTCCTGCCCATCGATTTAGTAAAATGACAGCTGTATGCTAGAGGGAGGTAAAGCTGATTTGGGGATTCAGAGACAAAGATTGGAATTAGAGTTAGCAGAAATGTCGCATTTCTTATAGAAAGTTGAAGTTGAACTAAGATCAGCCCAGGAAATTACTATCGAAGATTCTTACGGACATTTTAATTTTGTTCTAAGTCACTCATCCACATCTGGTCAATATAAAGTGTTCAAAAATTGCTGTATAGAGTCCATTTTACCAAACTAGCCATGCTGATATGTTAGAATCAGTTGATGATTTACCTTTATTCTAGACTTAAAAGAAAAATTTTAAATATTATTTTTAAACATTTATGTCAAAAAAAATTTGGTATATCTGTCCTGTGGATTTTTGAGGTAATCAACTTTTTAAAATTATAATAAATAGGATTAGTATAATTGTCCTAAACCTTCAAAAAAATTTCCCCAAGTATGACAAATTTCACTGGGTATCCCAGACTGAGTGATTTGGGCAACACTGCCCTATTGGAACTTGGCTGGAGTATGCTGTTAGAAATCATGAAACTGAACCTTTAAAGACCTGATACTCATTGACATGGCATTCATACCTTCCCCTCACTAGCTTGTAACCAGGTAGAAGTCCCCTTTTCCCTCTTCTTTCTTTATCTCCCAGGCCGCACTACTTCTAGTCCCTAAACATGCTAGCCTCTTTCCCAACACTGAACATTCACATGGCTTTTCCATTTACTCAGAATGCTTTCTATACTTTCGTCACACTTAAGTCCCCTTGGTCTTTCAAGGGCATTGGTCATAACCCTCCGGAGAATCCCTCCCTGACTCACCTAGTGTAGAGTAGGTGCCTTTCTTATCGCAGTGCTCAACACTTAATACCCTGTATTGTGAAGATTTATTTTCTTGTCTTCTTGAGAGTAGGGACCGTGCCATTTATCTTGCCTTTCATAGCACATAGTGATTAATTGGTAAATGTCTACTGAATGCCTCTCTGAATGAATGGATACCTTTTCATTTTAAGGCTGCCCTTGACATCCATTTTCTCCAGAATTGATATTATCAACATGAATAATATAAATAGTGGTGGTTACCCCCACCTTTTCACAGCTGGGGCAGTCAAGAGGGACATGGACAGATGGTTATGGGCTCTTGTCCCTTGTCCATTTAATGTTTGCCACTTACTTCATGTGACCATGACAATGCTTATTTCACAAACAAGTACTGAGTCTCTGCTATTAGCCTGGCACGGAGGAAACAAATATAAACATGTCTTTGTTTTCAAGGAGTTTAGCGCTGAGTTGAGATGACCATTAAAACAAACAATCAGTGTTCTAATATAAGTCTGTTCAGTGAAGATACGTAATGAAAGAACAGAAGAGGGGGGAGTATTCTCTACCTTAGAGAGGTCAGAAGAAACTTCACCCAGAAGGTTACATTTAAGCTGGGTTCTCCAACCAGAGAGAAGTGGTATTTCGAGGCAAAGAAAACATCACGTGCAAAGGCATGAAAGAGTGAAATTGCTATCGTGCTCATAGCTTGACTAAGATTCAACCATTTTTTTACAGCTCAGACAAATACCTTATAAAGCTGGAATAATAATTCCCTTCTTACAGCAGTGCTCTTCCATGGGGCTGTTACTTATTATAAGGTAAATTGCATTTAGTGAAGATTCAATATTGTACTATCATGGCTTCAAAGGCAAAATCTCCACTGCATTCAGAGGCAGAATCTCTTTGTGGTGAGGAACTATTCTACTCATTCATTGAGTAAAATACTGTTTGCAGCTGATGAGGAAGCTGGTGCCGATGGCTAATCCATTAGTCATGTTTAGTTGTTATGGGTCCCTGGAAGGGATAACACCAGTCTTCACTCATTTCTCTTCAGTTAGGCAACATGGTAGGTAGCAGCTACTAGGTCCTGCATCCTTCCATCTCCACACCTATCCCCACCATTCCATGCCAAACCTTGAAGTAGCATGAGGTCCATGGTGAGGGACTTTGGTAGCTCTTTCTGACTGTACTATCAGTGAAAGGGAGTCTCTAAACAAAATTTAGTGCTTTTAGAAGGTAAGGAGGTGGCAAACAAAACAAGATGCCTTGACATAGTGGTAAATAAAATAATATTGCAAGTGCACAGTGACCTTGATAAATAGTTTTCAGGACCAGGCATGATATGTCTTTGGATCATCAGTCCCCAGAAAGCACCTCTAACATCAAGGGTACTATATAAATTTTGTTAAATAAACATATCAAGGGGTGCTGGGTTGGAGGGATTATAAAGGTGAAATTGGTTCAAGATAAAGTTTTTGCTTAATAAGTAACTTAGTTGTAGCTTGAAACCAGTAGGGAAACAGAGGCAGCACAAAAGTGATTCAGTAGCATCACAAAACTACTCTGTGATTTGTCCTGCAGTGATGAGACTACCTCCTAGGGATCATTGAGAGCTCCCTTGGGTGAGGAAGAGCAGCACGTGTGAGCTTTCCTCCACTGGGGAAAAGCGTGCCCAAGAGCACATTATAAAGGGATTCCAACATGCCCCATGTATATTCTTTCTAGGTTTCTGAGATAACCGTGACAAAATTTACGGACAAAATGTGATTTTATGATTGCCCCCAGTTATATGATAATCCCAAACATCACCATGACGAAACATACACTTTATGTTTCTCTTATCCCTGAGACCTTGCTTCCCTTACTCTAATACCAGAGCTGCCCTAGCCAATGATACGGTGCTATATGCATCAGGCAAAGCAAAGAGTCACCATATTGTCCTTGATTTGAAAACATGAACAGATTTTCCTCTTGATTTATAAATTCCACAGGTTGTATTTGGGAAAGTGGCTGTCAGACATTAAATTTGGAACATCAGGTTGTCGTTTTTTATCATTGCTTTTCTAGCTGTAGACACATTAATTAGTGTGGTGACAGGTTGCATGTTGACAGGCTGCCAAAAATGGTCCACACTGTTTTGGTGGAAGAAGAATAATGAGAGACAGGAGGTGTTAGGTGTATGAGAACAAAGTGTTCTTAATGATTTGTTGGTCCTGAATTTCTGCATATATTCCTTTTGGTTAGAAGAGATTCAAATTTGTACAAAAGACCAGAATGAGATCTTTTTTTTTTTAAAGGATCTGACCATGTCACCTGAGAAGTGGTTCATTCATTCTGACATTTCACTTTTTTGTGCCTACTCTTGCCCCTCTGAAGGTTTTCTCTGTCTTGCTCTTTTGCTTTGCACTTATTCAAATCCTTTCTGATTACTCAGTTACTATTTAGTATGTCATTATTCCAGTTTACACTGATTATTTTCTTCTTTAAGCAGCTATTCTACTTCTTGCTTATAGTATATAGTATTTAATTTGTAGTAGTATATTCTCAATTGGTTGAAGTGTTTTAAGGTCACCTTTTATAACTGAAAAATACTGCATTATACACGTTTCATATCTTCCATAGTATCTAATAAGGTCCTGTTGATTTATAGACGTTTAGTTTAATAAGGTGAATCTTTAGAGATCAACAAATAGTATCTCTTATTTGTAAAATTATTTTTATATTTCAAAACACTTCCACATAAAAGAACACTTCCACACATGTTTCATTTGATTCTTAAAGTAACCTTGTGATGTGTGAAGACCACATAATTTAATTTCCACATAAAAATACACAAAGAAACTAATAACAGTGGGATGAATTGACAAAAGTTCCAAAGTTTGTATGTGGTAGAGCCAGGGCTAAATGATAGACCTTCTGACACATAATATTCAGGGAGAAATATATTTGCCTCAACTTGTAGAGTGGCTTATTGAACTAATGTTAGAATGCTACCGTTAAACTTGACTTTTGGATATTTAAAAAGACATTTCTTGACAATGAAAAATGGGTGAGAAAGTTTTATGTAGCTCTAAGAAGGAAATGCTTATAGAAGTTCTTGCTCAGTCCACCCAACTGGGAGAAACTTAAAAGCTAATTTGAACATACTCCCAATTTGTCATGTTATTATTTTTTCCCAAGAAATTAAGGAAGGAACTATATGTAATTGCCAGGTCAAAATAGCACCAGATGTGTGTGACCTAAAACAGCAAATTATGAAAAGGGCTTTCCAAGTACTACACATAAGGACATATGTCTTATTAAATCCATATTACCCGAGAAGGATAAGACATACATGGCACACAGTAAAGCTATTTTAAGGAGGAGGCAAATGGGAAACAGACATCTGTTTTTTATAGAGATTAACTGGAAAATGGCATTTAAAACAGAAATCTGTGTTAATTTTCATTGATTTTTTAAAAAATCATTTCAATATTTTGAGGTTATTTGAACTCCTAGTAGATTATAGAAGTTTTTATATATAAAATTCAACACAATTATTGTCTATAGTACTCACCAAAGAAAATGTGGACTAATTCTCCATCCCAAATGTTTTATTGACATTAAACCTTATTCTTTGAGTAAAGAGGGTGGCTTTTGTCACATTTTGCCATAACTTTAGGCTGAAGAGTACAATAGCTTTAATCTACTTCCTGGCAATAAGTAGCAAAATTTCCTAATGTAGATTTTATGGTTTCCATTTACCATATTATCACTCAAATGAAGGGAGTAATTACCAATTAGGTGAGCAGCAAAGAGAAAGGGACAGCAGTGGGTCCTGGAGAAATCACAAACAATATTCTCAAATTTCTAAATATTTTAGTTAGAGTTATTTAATCATACAATATATAACTAGAAAAGTCACTGAATGTCAGTGAGTTAAAACTTCTCATTTTTGGATGAGAAGACAGAGGTTAAAAATCTTCCTCAAAGACAATTCTTTGAACGTTGTTTCTCAACGATGTCTCAATACTGTTTCTCAACCTCAGCTATACACTTAATACAGCATTTCATCCTCCCTGCCCAAAAAAAACTTTCCCTGAAAAATGAGCAGTTATCAAATTATGTTTGTAAACAGTATATACTTTACCCTCCTTAGATATTCACAATTCTCATTGGAATTTTATTACAAACTCTCATGCATTTCTCTTGTTTGCAAGTTTACATTTATTTACATAATCATTTCTATAGATGTTGGTCTCCCTTCAGTGGGCTGAAAACTACATGAGGGCAAACATTGTTTTTATTTTTGTCCACCATCAGATCCCCATGTAATTTATCCAGCATGTAATAATTGATAAATTAACACAGACCAATCAGTTAATCTTACAGTTTTACATATCAAAGGCTGTGAGAAGTTGTACAGTAAGGAAAAAAAATTGATTAACTTTGTTTAACTCAGAATTTCCCAAAGCTATTTGGTCAAACACCCATTTGTTTTTTAATTTAACACCTATCAATGTCTTGCTTTTATCACAAATGAACTCAACTCTTTGAGTTACATGGAAAACATAGGGAATCTACATTTATAATGCATTTTTAATGTTACTTTTTCTTTCTTTCCCTACTCTAATTCACATACACCCTCCTTATACAAAAGCAAGTAAAGTTTAAATATAAAGTAGAATCCCTTTTAAGACTGAGTCTTGGGAAGTCATTAACACCCCAATACTTGATTGTGTTGGTCTTAAAATTTTTTGAATACATTAGATGTAGTCACATAATTGGTAAATGCTAAATCTTATATTGTAAGATATTGGCCAATGTCATTTTGAGTTTTGATTGGAATGTTAAGTTTGTATACCAAAGTACATTCCCTTAGCCTGGGTTACCTAGAAAGCAGGCTTCAGTGCCTTAGTTAGAGAGTGCAAATCCAGAGGAAAGAAGTGCGAGATACAGGGGTGGTGAAACAGGGAGAAGAGAGAATGGATAAGAGGATATCTAAACAGGCTGGGCAGACCACCTGATCCAGGAGACCTAGCCCCAAAGAGCAGTATCAACTGTATCTCAGGACCTTCCCTGTGGACTGGGGAGGGAGGCAGATAAATAAGTTTGTAGTAACTTCCATTTCCCACTTCTGAGTTGTGCATGCTTGGTTCTTTGAGGGCTTCCCCATCCACAGCAGTAGGCAAGCCAGTAAAGAGAGAGAGAACATCGGGTACCCTGCCCAGTCCCGTCAGCAGATTGCGCGTGTGTGAGGTTCGCTGGAGCCCACTCAGAGCTGGGCCCTGCAGTGGTTCCAGAACAAGAGACAGTGGTGGCCAAGAGAATGGAGAGGTACCAAGCAGACGGATAACGGGGCAGTCAGAAGTAAAAATGTGAAATTTCTTCTCTAGTCTTCCTGGATTTTTTGATGGCTCATCTTTACTGCAAAGCTGGACATTTTGATGGAGACACTTTAGTAGGGATATTGAAATGTCCTGTCAAGATGTAAAACCTTTGACAAAGCTTACAAAGTGATATAAGCAATAGATATTCTTGATTCCCTTCATTATTCCTTGCGCAGGGGCCATGCTAATCTTCCCTGTATCATTCCAGTTTTAGGATATGTGCTGCCGAAGCAAGCACCCCTTCATTATTACCGACTCTGTACTATCTTATGGCTCAGGAATGGGGAGAAGTAGAGGGATACAGTGCGAGGAGGAGAGTCAGGGATGGTTTAGAAAAAGGAGGTAAAATCAGAGAAGGGGAAGCTCATGGAGAAAGAGGAAGGTGTGATATTCAAAGAGGAAATAAGGATAGGGGATCAGGTGGGAGTCGGGCACACTATGACAGGCATCACTTGCTTCATCTTTTTAAGTATGAAGGCAGTGAAAATGTCATTGGTGTCAAAATGTGATCATTTCCTTTAATAGCCAAGGATACTGTGTCTAACCAGCTGTGTGTCCTTGGATAAGTCTTTTTACCTTAATTGGTCGTCCCCTTACCTGGAAACTGAGGGATTTGGATCTCATCAGAGAATTTCTAAGGTCCTGTCCAACTGTAGAATAACAGTTATAGCTAAAATTAATTGAGTGTTTCTGTTCAAGTACAAATTCATTTAGTGATGTTTGTAGTTTAAACTCAGTTAGTAATGCTTACAGCCTAGATAACGTTTGGAACACAGCCGTGCTGTCCCTGTAAACTATTCCTTGATCCTGGGCCAGAGGCTTTAACAGTCCCCAGCAGTGGGGGAACGGAACTCAGCTGCAGGCTGAGAAGCTCGGCCCCAGGGACCAGCACTGCTTGTTATCTGCGGACCTGTGTTTCCATTTGTGTTTTGCTCCAGAAGCTCATGGGAAAAGGCCTTTGGCTCCAGTCCTTAAAGCTTACTTTAACAGAGTTCTCCTTGGAACAAAGATTTTTACCTTTTTTGTACCCTCCTTATTGTTGTTTGGAAGAAGAAAAGTCAGAACAGAAAATACGTGAGAACTAAGAAAAGAGTAGTCAGGTAGACCCTTCCTTAGCTGTTTGGTTTTGTCCTTCTCTCTTTGGAGAAATTTGACACAGATGTGATGCTGTGTGTTTACTGTGTGTGCGTTTCACACCCTCACTCAACATCCCATACACTGTGAAACTATATATAATCTTCCAGGAGTCATTTTCATTAGAATGAACTCTCCAAGTTAGAATTAGTTCATACTTACCTAAAACTTAAATCATGTGAGAAAAAAACTTAAGCAGAACCAAATGAAGTTATAGTGATATCAAAGCAGAGACCAATGTAGCAATTGGTAAAACAAAAAGTTTGTAAAAAAACTGCAAGTAAGTAACGTGCCTATAAAGTAGAGGTAATCAGATGAAATTGTCAGGATTAATCACAGGTATTGTTCTGCATATTGTTATCTACTTAATATTTGAGAGATTCTGTCTTGGATTCCCCTAATGTGTTGCATGGTTAAAACTGTTGTGTACAGGAAGATGATGAGGTTCTTAAAGTAGTAGATGCTTTAAAATCCAATTAAATAATAGATACAACAGAGATGAAGCCCCAGCTGCATATACCAGTTTGAAAGGAGCTTTGGCGTCTTGTGTGGTATTAACAGCTTCCCAATTTTTCTTGAGCTCTTTACTGGTCAATGGCATACACTTGCAGGGCAGCTGATCAAGGTGCGGTCTGTAACCAGAGAATGGTTTTCCTCTTATGTGGGTATCAAACCTGCAACCTTGGCTGCATTGGCGCTCTTCTTTAACAAAAGTAAGCCGTAGAGCCCAGTAGGAAACCCCTGAAAGCTGTCCTGAGCCTTTACTCTTACATAATGAAAATGTGTCCTTCAGGGGTCTCCCTCCACTCGTAAATAGAGTTCTTGGTTGATTTTTGTGTCTCTGTTCCAGAAGAATAAACATCGACATCCTTAGTATTTATTTGGCAGTATTCTGTGGAAGCTGTACTGCAAATTTTTCAAGTATGGAAAAAAGTACATAATCCAATATTTTAGACCACAGCCTTGGAAACAGCTGGGACTCTAGTGCAATTGCTCTAAAAATCACCTTAATTTAATTCTCACTAAGAAAAAAGATATCCTCTTTTGGATTTCCCTTGGATGCGCGTTCTCCACAGTGCCTGATTTCATCCATGGCATTAATCCCTGCACATTGTATACGGCCACAAATATATATATTCATAAACTCCTCTCTTCTCTCTAAATAACTGCTTGGATCAAGGAAGCAGCATTCTCCAAGCAATACCATTTTGTGCCCTCGCTATTTTGAGATGGTGCATGTGAAGGAACTTTTAAAAGTGTACAAGTGCCATATGAACATATGGGAACATTATCATTACAAAGCTATCTGTTCATATTTTTAACTGAGAGAAGGCCTTGAAATCTCCACGTAAGAAGTTCGGGAAATGGATATAATGTACAGGCTAAAAGTGCTGTATCAATTGTGTATAAGGCAGTAGTAGTTCTTTAAATTTCTTACGGAAGCAATGGCAGGATCATCTGGGGATTCTTATTAAAATATTGACTCTTGGGCTCTATAGCTTAGACCGTCTGCGTCAGAACCCCTTAGACTTGAATATCTGTATTTTACATGACCCTGTGGTTCCCTGCGCAACCCAAAGCCAGGGAATCACTGCTCCGAGGGGAGTCATGCTCTTGGTTTTCTTCTTAGTCACTCAAAGGTTAGAAATGCTGCTCACGTAATAGTCAAACCCCAGGACATTTTGCCGGGCAGGTTATGGAGTTCTCTGTAACGTTATAAGCTAGTGGAGGTAAATGTTTCTAAAATGTTTCCCTCTGATGGGAGCGGCAAGAGGGCTCAGACTGCTGTCTCAGAGGAGGTCTTGGCCATCCCTCCAACTCCCCTGTGACTCCTTCCAGGAATGTAGGGACAATGGAAATAGCCTCGGGTTTGCAGTGAAAGCCCCAGCTAGTGATGGCTATCTGTGTCTCTTTGTTCTGCATTGTCCTTGGCGCCAGTATTTCTCTCTCTGGGATCAGAAGAAATACAATGGGCATGAATGCCAGAACTGGGACCTAATGCCACAATCTAGGCTCAGAGGACTCTTATGTTAGAAGAGATCATTAGCGTTTAGGGCGGTGGTTCTCATACATCAGAAATCAGTGGCAGGGCTTGTTAAACACAGTCTGCTGGGCTCCACCTGCGAAGCTTCTGATTCAGGAGGTCTGGGAGGGGCTCGAGAATCTGTTATGTCTAACAAGCTTCCAGGTGATGCCGCTGGTCTTTAGACTATACAGTTAGGACCACTGCTTTAGAGTGAGCCTCCAGTTGCCAGCACAGCTGAAACTGATATTCCAGGCAAACTAAGAAATGCAAAATTCCCCCACTAACCTGGTGAAGCTCGCCACAAAACAAGCACAGCTGTATAGTGTAAGTTTATTTTCTGTTTTGTTTTTGCAATTCTAGTGTCAAGCACTGGAAGTTACTACCTGGTTGGTTGCCCTAGATTCTGTCATTCTTTACCTTTCTCTGGGCTCTTTTACCGTTTTTGGTCAGAGGCAACCATGCCAGATTCTCCTCAGGGGACTCTTAGGGATTTTTTTTCAGCCAATCTGAATCACTCCAACCATGTGTTATCAATTTATTCATTATATAAATCATTGTCTGCAGAAGGTTGCATATAGGAGAGTTGAAGTGAAACTAAAAGAGCACACACACACACACACACACACACACACACACACACACACACACGACAGGTTCTTATGTCGCTTTCTTCCTGATCAGGGACCTCGAGACCACTAGCTAAATTCTTTATTGTATTTGTGGACTTCAGAAACCTATAGTGTGGCAGAGTTAAATATTGAACAAATAAGGGGGATAAGGCCCTTATTTTACTGAGTATGAATCATAAACTTGGGTGGAAATGGAAGTAGGTCTCAGTGGAATTACCCTGTACTCAAAGATTTAGGAGGAAATAAAAAGATCCATGCCTGGAACACATTTGACTCCAAACACCAGGTTTGCACAAAAGGAAAGGGAGTAGCTTAGTAAAAGTGAAAAGCCTTCTGAATTGGTCATATGAACTGACAACTATTGTTGGGGCTTTGAAAGAAAAATCTCAAACTCAGGAGTGAAATCAGCTTAAAATTCAGTTTTTGATCATTCAGTTAGAGTAGGAATTTTGGGAAAAAGTAAGAAAAGGGAGCAAAAAAAGTAGCAGCTTTAACCCTTCGTACAGTAGAAAAGAAACCAACCTCAGAAGCAGGCCAAGTTTAAAAAATTCAGCTGGACAGAAAGAAGTAGGGATATACCAGAAAGAATAGTAAGGGAACATCAGGCAACAGTCCCTTCTCCCATGGAACTCTCTAGGTCAACCTAGGGTGACGTTCCCCTGGCCCAGAGATGTCTGGGGGACGTTTTTTTCTCTTCCCCAGGCATAGTGGTAAAGCTCTAGGGATCTTCTTGCTCTTCTTCATGACCAGTCATCCCTGGCCTTGCTCTTTTTAGTTAGAACCTGGATTGTTGCTTATAAAGACCATAATCCTAATTCTTAAAACAGCAAGGAAGAATGCGTGTATGTGTGATGTGTGGGCTGAGTAGAGCCTAGAGTAGGGAGCAAGCCCATGTGCTGTTTGATAGAGTTCCAAGGCAGTATCTTTGAGCAACATGATAGTATATTTTGAACTGTACTAACAGCATAGACGGTTCAATGCCCACATTCATGTGACAAAGTGTGTGTGAATATTTGAATATTTAGTAGAGGAGGACTGTTAACACCATTCTTTAAGATTGAGTTTAGAGTTCTATCTGGAACTATTTTAATATACTAACTGCATTTGGGGCCTCCTTAGTTTATGGATTATCCTATGCAATAATAAGAGATCACTTGTTTGAATTTCACACGTATTTCATAGGACTCGTTAGGTTCAGTCCATATTTTCACATGACAGTTATCAATGCATAAGGGTGTAGGAAGATTACCTATCACAATAGGACTGTTATTGGGAGCTTAATTTAAGTGAATGTGCTAATAATTCTTTTCTAATTATGGCCATTAGTTGCTAATAGCCTTTAAAAATTCATAATAGAGTCCTCACTGGATTTCTCCATCTAACCAACCACCCTTGCATTTGTATGAGAAACTCCAGAATTGAGACTTAATGGTTCTTAAGTCCTGCCTCTCTGCATAAAGGGGAAAAACTTTCCTTAGTTGTTAATGTTCTTGGTGTACTCCAAGCCAAGGCAGGCCCTGGAATTAGAGTAAGTTTTCCAAACAAGAAGGGATTTAACAGATATGGAATGTTACTCCCAATCAGAGCCAGACAAGACAAAAGCTCCTTAACCTCAGCTGTGTTGTGTGAAAAGACATCTGTGTATCACAGAAACTTTCTTTGGTTCCTGAGTTTATTTATGTGATATTCAGTGTATTTAAATGAATTGTAAAATCTTATAACATCTAGGCCTCTTTTTTTATGTTGTTAGATTGCATCCTAAATAGATTTATTAGATATATACAACTTCAAATATCTTATTTTTCATCTCAGATAAAACCTTACTTTTACCTGCAGTTTAGACAGTTTATTCTATTTAATTTTTAAAATCTTTTTAATTTGATAGTGTTTTATGATGCACATAAACTAGAAAAAAACGAACATGGGATATTTCTCAATCGGACATGAGAAGAAGGATGGGGTATTTTCAGACATAAAAACTTCATTCCTCTAAATTATGACACCTGTACTTTAAGCTCCTCTGAAAAGAGGACCGTCTTCTGGGGAAGATAGTTCATAGGAGGGAAACAGGATCCATCAGAAAAGCTGTTTACAATAAAACATTTTGACAACTCGAGTAATTAAATGGGTTTCCCAGGTGCAAAGCAGTATCTTAAATGCCCCTCTGGCTATAATAGTACACAGATTTATCCTTCAGAAAAAAAAAAAAAAAAAGTCTACTGTGAAAACAAGTTAATGAAAGGAAAGGAAAACTAAAATAATTTTCTAAAGATATTAGCAATTTAGTTATTAAGACACATCTAAATAGAATAAACTGATAGTTTGCTTACCTTAACACTGAAAAATCTAGTGTCTGTTCCTTTTTAAGCATTTGGGGGTAAAAAGAGATGTCAGTTTAAACCATAGATTTCTTGCTAGGCAAGCATCTACTTGCCTATGTGCAGCCATGAATAATCTGCCAGACCATTTGCTGCTTCTGCATAACTGAATTTAGTATACTGACTATGCACCTACACTAAAGGTAAGAATCACAAAAGGAAAAAAAAAGAGGTAAAATTCAACTACACATAGACAATTGAATTGATTGGTTAGAATTCTATTGCTTTTATCCAAAGGCTATTGTATAGCTCATCTAGTAAAGGATTTGTTGCTAGTTGTGCAACAGACGTTCAATAATTTTGTAATGAATGAAGGAACAGAGCAAAAATATGTTAGGGATTCCCAAGGAATTGTGGTTTTCTTCGTATTCTCATCTTTCTCTGTTTCATTAATGGGGGATTTGTGGAAATAATCCCTTTACTCGGTCATGTCATGTTTGAGACATGCTTTTGTGTTTTTAAAATATATTGTGCATAAGAGTTATTCCTTCAACAAATGTTTATTAAATGTAGTAATATATGCATTTAGATAGCGTGTGTGGTAATCCCTTTGACAGTTATGTCTTTTACTTCCGTGGATGCGCACGCATAGAGAGAGAGAGGAGTTTGGCCTGTTTTATTTCATGATTAACCATAGATAATATATTTTTTAACATCTTTATTGGAGTATAATTGCTTTACAATGGTGTGTTAGTTTCTGCTGTGTAACAAAGTGAATCAGCTATACGTATCCATATATCCCCATATCTCCTCCCTCTTGCATCTCCGTCCCACCCTCCCTATCCCACCCCTCTTGGTTGTCACAAAGCACCCAGCTGATCTCCCTGTGCTATGCAGCTGCTTCCCAATAGGGCAGGGACCAGAGTAAGCATTTTAAAAACATTGTCTCATCTAATCCTCCAGAAAATGCTATAAAAGAGTTTATATAATTATCCTGTTTTTAAGATGAGAAAACTGAGGCTTAGAAAAAGTAAGCAAGTTGCCCAGGGTGACACCATGCTGGTGCTAGCATCTATATCCAGACATACTGACTCCAGAGCCCAGGGTCTTCATCACCACGAGACAGTGCTTCACGAGAGGGCTTATTTAATGATAATAATGGCACAACAAATTTAGAAGAGTTTGTATCATAATTACGACAGGTTTATAGAAGAAGACCAGGGAGTCATAAAAGAGGCAAGTTGGGGAGCACAATAAAACTCTGAGATGATTACATTGGTGCTTGATTTTTGCACAACACCGTAATAACTGCTCTGAAAAACAACCTGCTAATTGACCTGAATCTTAAAGTACAAATATGTGTTTGTCAATAGACAGTGGCAGTTTCTGCATTCTAATAGATCAATGGAACAGGATAGAAAGTCCAGAGATAAACCCACACACCTATGATCACCAAATCTATAACAAAGGAGGCAAGAATATACAATGGAGAAAAGACAGTCTCTTCAATAAGTGGGAAAACTGGACAGCTACATGTAAAAGAATGAAATTAGAGCACTCCCTAACACCATACACAAAAATAAACTCAAAATGGATTAAAGACCTAAATGTAAGGCCGGATACTATAAAACTCCTAGAGGAAAACATAGGTGGAACACTCTCTGACATAAATCGCAAGCAAGATCTTTTTTGATCCACCTCCTAGAGTAATGAAAATACAAACAAAAATAAACAAATGGGGCCTAATTAAACTTAAAAGCTTTTGCACAGCAAAGGAAACCATAAACAAAATGAAAAGACAACCCACAGAATGGGAGAAAATATTTGCAAATGAAGCAACCAACAAAGGATTACTCTCCAAAATATACAAACAGCTCATGCAGCTCAATATCAAAAAACAAACAACCCAATCAAAAAATGGACAGATGATCTAAATAGACATTTCTCCAAAGAAGACAATACACATGGCCAAGAGGCACATGAAGAGCTGCTCAACATCACTAATTATTAGAGAAATGCAAATCAAAACTACAATGAGGTATCACCTCACACCGGTCAGAATGACCATCATCAAAAAATCTACAAACAACAAATGCTGGAAAGGGTGTGGAGAAAAGGGGACCCTCCTACACTGTTGGTGGGAATGTAAATTGGTACAGCCACTATGGAGAACAGTATGGAGGTTCCTTAAAAATAGAGCTACCATATGATCTGGCAATCCCACTCCTGGGCATATATCTGGAGAAAACCATAATTTGAAAAGATACATGTACCCCAGTGTTCATTGCAGCACTATTTACAATGGCGAAGACATGGAAGCAACCTAAATGCCCATCAACGGAGGAATGCATAAAGAAGATGTGGTACATACATACAGTGCAATATTACTCAGCCATGATAAAGAATGAAATAATGCCATTTGCAGCAACATGCATGGACCTAGAGATTGTCATACTGAGTGAAGTAAGTCAAACAGAGAAAGATAAATATCATATGATATTGCTTATACGTGGAATCTAAAAAAAAAAGGGTACAAATGAACCTATTTACAAAACAAAAATGGAGTCACAGATGTAGAAAACAAATTTATGGTTACCAAGGGGGAAACGGGAGGAGGGATAAATTGGGAGATTGGGACTGACATATACACACCACTATATATAAAATAGATAACTAATAAGAACCTACTGTATAGCACAAGGAACTCTACTCAGTACTCTGTAATGACCTATATGGGAATAGAATCTAAAAAAGTGGATATATGTATATGTATAACTGATTCACTTTGGTGTACAGCAGAAACTAACACAACATTGTAAATCAACTATATCCAATAAAAATTAATTTAAAAAAAGAGCCTACTGTATGCAGTTGGAAATCACCTGAGTTGTTCAGACAACACAAGTCAGACATGTCTTACATCAATGAGAGATGAGAAGGAAGGGAAAATCATGAAGGTGCTACAAGGTATGTTAAGAATTCTGGACTCTTATAGCAAAACAATAAATGAGATGACGGATGCAAAGGCTGTGAGATATACGAGCCCAATAAATAGAGCTATTGTCGTCATCGATGTAGTTGTTATGATGAATGCTAAGCGCCAGGCAAAAAAACCTGAAAGGATTTTAAAGGAAAAAACAACTAAAGGGAGTAACATCAACACAAAATTTCCAAAAAAAAAAGAATCAAAATAGAAATAGATGTGTATACTTTTTAAAGTTGTCAACAAATGTATGCTGAACACCTACTATGTGCCATGCATTGTTCTGAGTGCTTTACATGAATTAGCTATTTCAGTGTTATCAAGAACCTTATGAACAAGGTACTATTATTATTTCCATTTTATAGATGGGAAAAATGAGGCAGAGAATTCACACAGCTAAAAAGTGATAGAATCAGTATTTGATCTCAGGTAGCCACTCCAGTCCTTCATGTTTAACAACAACTTGCTACCTTTCAAGCATCTCTATCTCTTTGAGGGCATAAAAATATGTAGTGACACAGTGAAAAGAGCTTAAGTTGCAGATATCAGTACTTGAAAGTGTCTTCTATCTGAACAGAATGCCCCAAAGTTGAGAATACTCATAAAGTTCATGTCTACTTTTTCTACTATATACTAGATATTTTCCTTTGACCTCTCTGCCTTGTCCACTGTGAAATTAATATTTTAGCCAAAGAAACAAGACATATTCTGTAAGAGGGCATTTCAACATTAAAGTCTGTTTTTCATCTTCTAAGATATGTATTTAAATAAAAACCAAGTGAAGAAGGAACTATGCCTAATTTTAAAATTATATTTACTTTTTACTGATAAATTAAAAGAATCCTTTGGGTTATCAGGAATATTCACTGTAAACCATTCTGACCCTGGCCTTATGGTAAAGTATCTAAACCCTCTTGACAGTTGAGCCTCAAATATCTGTCATCAGATTCCCTCTAGATCCTTTCAGCTGGTTACTTGATTGCCCAGCTGACCCAAAGTTCAACATTTTAAATCTCTTAAATCTGTTTTTACCTAAGGGCATAGAGAAGGACTGCTTTAATTTATTCCTCTTCCTGCTACTGCGTCCCCATAAGATGCTCTCCTAGCTGCACATGATCATTTCATCTTCTCATTGAAAGTCAAGGAGGCTGAAAAGCCATTTTGCTTACCAGGAGCAGGTGGGAGCAGGTGGTACCAGGTGTTGGAATACACGACTCCATTACTTTAGAAGACACAGATCACCCAGGAAGTTTTCTTGGGTCTACAAAGTAGCCGGGCAAATAAGGGATAGAGGTCTCAATAAGGGTAGCAATTTTTGTTTTCAGAATAAATAATCTTTCTCACATACATAGATTTCTCAAAGCATCTGCTTGTGTTCTTCATAAAAAAAGTCACAAAGGGGCTGGGGTTCTATCGCTTGCTTAGTGTTAATCATGCAGTTTTTAAAAAATGGTCTTTGACTCAAGTTTAATATTCCTTGCCCCAGATAATATAAGCTTCAAACACCATGAAGCTCACTATTTAAAGTCCACACTTATATTTCTGATATATTTCAAGGAAGGGTAGTGACTCCTAATTATATGAAGTAAGAAGGTACATAGGTCCCCATGAGCAGGTCTGGCATGTAGGTGGCACCAAATGAATGGGCAGTATAAATTTTAATAGTAATAGCTACTAAAGAAGTACCTGTAATGAGCCAGGTGATACACACAAATGTGTTTTCTGTAAACCTCCTGACACACACTTTAAATCCCTGTTTATAGATGAGTAGATTGAGTTTCAGAGAAATTAACTGACAGCCAGCTAAGTCTAAGCCACGTCATTCTGATTCCCATGGTCTTGGTTGCATGGCAGAAATTCCTCTAAGATACGCAGTAACACATAGCATCCAGTGGTCAGCCTGTTCAGGTGGAATAGGAGCTTTTTTATCCCTAATGGAAGAGTTTCAGACCCTTAAGTCCCATTTTGGAAGATAAGTCCACTTTCCATCCCATGACACAGAAAACTCCCCTCATTAATGTTCAACGTGATACCTGTTGGTGATCCTTAGCTAGCAAAGTTAAATTAAAAAGAAACAAACATAAGGGGGGAGAAATTGGTTTTGATCACCTAGTATATACAAGGCACTAATGCTAGATTCAGGGACAGAGGAGGGCATCGGGGACAAAGTACTCTTCTCTGCATCTGGCATTAAAAGAGACAGGTGACATGCTGATTATAAAAGCATGACTGGGGATAAGCAATAAAATAGAGGACAAGTAAAGTTCTATAGGAGGTACAAAGATAGGGAACACATTTGATTCTGTTGAATGGCGTCAGGGAGGACTTGCAAAGGAAATGATGTTTGAGTTAAAACTTTAAGGATAAATAGAAATTTGACAGAATAACGAAGGTGAAGAAAAGGATCAGGTCTTATACATTCAAAACATATTCAGGCACTAGAAACACAATGATGACTAAAGACATGGTCTTGTCTTGGTGAGAGATATTTAGATGATACGGTGCCTCTCATGGTTTCGCGGGAGATGAATATTTAGATGGTCTGGTGTATATCAAGATGTTAAAATGGAACTCTTTCTAAGTCAGTTTCCTCTAAGGTCCAAAGGCCAAGACTGAGTACCTCCACATTTTAAAGTGAGCTACTGGACCATTCATGCAGGAAATGATCTAAGAGTCTGTCGGCAAAAAGGATCAACAGCCTTCCAGACATTCAACCTTGCATCCCAAGGGGTGGGTAGGGGGTGGGGGTGAAGGTAGAAACTTTTATTTGAATGAAGTTTGGAGCTCTGATTATTGGTATAGATTGGACATTTTCAATCCCAAAGCGAGTCAGTCTTCATGAAATGAATTTTCAGGAAGAAAAATAGTTCACAGAGCTTTAATCAAAAACAAAATTTAGAATATCTGGTTTCTAGACTCATGTTTAGAAACCCTGGATACATGAAAAAGGACCTTGGAAGGTTTGACAAAATCCTAGTGCCCCCCAGTGAATAAACTACAATTTTTCAGTAAATTTTTTCCTAAATATTCTTCCCAATAACTGAGTTTTGATCCATAATGTGGAGCAGTGAATTCAAGAGTTCTCTTCTGACAGAGAACAGATGTGCTGTTCTCAGTGTGGTGTCATGAGGTGATGTTGTGTGCCTGGTGGTTCAGGCTTCAGTCTTCCCAGCCTTTCATGTGCACAGGAAACATCTGGGGACCTTGCTACCCTGAAGATTCTGATTCTGGGTCTGGGTGGGGCCCGAGAATCTGCATTTCTCCCAGGTGAAGCCAAAGCTGAAAGGTTTAGAACACAGATATGGGAGCCAGACAGTTGGAGCTGGATCAGAATTCCAGCCTGCTGTTTATTAGATCTGTGTCCCTGGGCAAGGTACTTAACCTCTGTGTGCCTTGGTTTCCTGTTCTGTAAAATGGGATTATGGCGATAGTATATATACATCATAGGGGTGCTGTGAAAATTAAGTTGGCTAGAAAATGTAAAGCAATTCAGGAAGAGAACGCTGTTCGCTATTTCTTTATGGCTAAAACTCATTCCTCCCCAAAGAAGTTTACTTTTAATTTAATCTTTATTTTGGGGGGGGGAGATAGTATATTCACATACATCAAGATTCAGAATACCCTGGGGCTTCCCTGGTGGCGCAGTGGTTAAAAATCCACCTGCCAATGCAGGGGACATGGGTTCGAGCCCTGGTCCTGGGCGATCCCACATGCCGCGGAGCAACTAAGCCCACGCACCACAACTGCTGAGCCTGCGCTCTAGAGCCCGCGAGCCACAACTACTGAAGCCCGTGAGCCTAGAGCCCGTGCTCCACAACAAGGGAAGCCACCACAGTGAGAAGCGCGCGCACCGCAAGGAAGAGCAGCCCCCGCTCGCTGCAACTAGAGAAAGCCCGCACGCAGCAACGAAGACCCAACACAGCAATCAATCAATCAATCAATCTTTATTTAAAAAAGATTCAGAACACCCTAAGATGAAGTCCTCTTACCACTCTGTCTTATCTCCCATTTCTCCTCCAAACATTTAACAAACATTACCAATTTTAAAGGATTTTCAGAGATGACCTCAGGTAATGGCTTTTCTGAGTTTTTTCCTCATTTGCCAGGATCCTTATTGTGTAGAGTTATAGGACTTATAGCACTATAAGAGCCTAACCTCCCCACCTACTAACTCCACTCCATTAAAAAAATAATAATGATAAGTTGATTTTGGTCTCTGTCTGTCTACCTGAAAAAAAATCTAAGTACACAGGGCAGCAACCAAAGCTGGGGTTTTCTATCTCTTCAAAAGAGAACCAAGGCTATTAAAATCACTCTAGCACAACTTAACTGACTTGCGGACTGAGTCCACGATGTTGATTCCAAACTTTTCTAGTGTTCTCCCTGATCCAAAAGGACCTGCCCCAATCCATCTGCTCTCATCTTCCACCCAGTGGAAGCAGCATTGCCTTTGATCATGGAGTTCCTTTGGCCATGGTCCAACTCCAGTTACCCTAGGATGGTCCACAATTATTCTTAATCCACCCTCGAATTTAATAATAAGCTCTACTCCCGGGCAGTAGGCTTAATGCTGGAAGCCAACAGGCTCCCCTGCTCCTAGAAAATGATGGGGCATTCCTTACTTGGGGATGGCTGAAATGATTAGGTGATTCAGGGGACGAGCTACATAACCGGAAGCAGGGCTTTTTACCAATGCCAAGGACATACACACATACACACACACACACACAATACTTTGGCTATATTGTTTTATTTCTGAATGATTGAGAAGCTTCCCTAAAATATGGGAGGTTGAGATCATTAAGCTAAAAATTCAACATGTTGGGTGAATGAGCCTTTTTAACATGTCTGGAAGAGATCTACGTTCTGAAAATTCATTTCCGTATGTTCAAGGTTACAGACTTCTTGTTCTTGTTGTAGCCCTAACAACAAGACATTTTGGCTGAGAAATGAGTGAGTGGGCCACACCTTTTTCTGTCAGCCTTAAGGAAACCTGCTCCAAGTTCCTCAGCTCCGATAATAGGAATCTGTTTCCTCTAGTTGGGACTCAGGGCCCTACTAAATTGGATGTGATTTGCCTTAACATGTCCATAACCTGCTGTCAGAGTGCATGCTACCTGTTTGGATGTCTGGTCACATTTTGAAGATCTTTTAACTTTTATTTGTTCTGTCAAGTTATTTCTGGGGAGCTAAATGCCAAGACTGGCAGAGGTTCTAGGAGGACATGACCTGGAGCTAGTGAGAAGTAGAAGAATTGCTTTCCTCTAGGAATGAAATGTAGTGCAAGGGTAGAATCTGGAGGAAACTTCATACATATTTCTAACATGGCAGTCAACACCACTGATTGAATAATAGTTTGCCCTTCTGCCTTAGGTTGGCTATCTGGAGCTTGGTAAAAAAAATAAATAATCCTTTTCGTCAAACTTTAGCCTTTAGCATAGATTTGCTGAACCATTTTCGACTCCTAGCTCCCTTCTGACATTAAGGATATGAAAGGAAATGAAAGGAAGAAAAAAGCTTTCAAATCTTAGTAAGGGCCTTTGGTTATCCAAGGATATTTTCTCATCTTTATGCTATACACAAGTTTACATTATTCAAGAAATTTTGGGTGAACATTTGTTTTATGTAAAAAGCTTATGTTTTTTATATAATTTGTTGCTTATTTTTAAAGGGTTTGTGATGATACATATTTAAAAATGAAAGTATGCCCAGTAAAATTTGTTCACTTGGCATTATATTTTGTTTTGTTTTATGTTAGCCATAAATGAATTATAACATAGAACTCTAATATGTAACTTCCCTGGTAGAAAGAGGGGTGTGGGAGAAGTTCGGCACCCATCCAATATTCCTTTCCTTGCTCCCCACTCCTGGGGCAATCTCTAAGGCAATTCTTCTCTGCATCCTTCCCCAGAGGCTCTGTAGAACACAAGTTGGAAAACCATTGCCCCATATAAGTATATTATGATTCAATTTCCCCAAATCATTTCTGCATAGGGTTACAGGAACACTTCTGTTGGTGAAGTTAGACAAATTTGTTACATGTGAGTGGCAGTAATTCAATGAGCAAAAGGTGGTTCCGGAGTGTGTCATTTTTAGAGTTTGTCAGTTTTTGCATTTGGCACGTTGCAAGCTAATGAAAAGTGCTGATACTGTGGGAGAAATAATCAATGAGGAATGTTTATTACAATGACACAATGCAGGGAACACATTAAAGCAAGCTATTTCTCACATTTCCATCCTTTCAAAATGCATTGCTTTATTGTGCATCTATTCTTATTTCTAGAGAAACTGAGTTATACTTGCAAAATAATAAATATTCATCTCATGGGTTTTTAAAGGTGACTGATTTGTAAAAATCAATAACTGTCTTTTGCCAACTTGTGGACTGACATGATTGCCTTCATTTTCAAACATAAAATGACTGCATTAAAATAACATTAAGAGAGAAACATTGGCTAACACAGGAAGAGAAATTCTTAAATGAAAACTGCTCCAGCCAGCTTTAATCAGTTCCTATCATGCTTTTTATTATAGTGCAAATGGGCTCTATTAAAAGGAAAGCCAATTCCAGATGATGATATAAATAATTATAGCTGCCTTTAGCCTCTAGTTAGTGTTATTAACTAATGGTTTCAAAATATGTGATTTATTTCAGAAAGAACATTTTCCTTTAACAATGAAACAGAAAATTGGACTTTATCTAACGTCACATATGCAGATAAAATAACTAGTCTATTTTTTGGATATTTTAAAAAATTGGAATGATGAACTAAATTACTTCATATGGATAAACTTCAAGTTCATTAGTACAGCAATTCGCAAACTAGTTTTTCTCCTACATTCCGTTAAGTGTGAGAAATTCCGTATACACTATTTACCCTGCCCCTTCTACCATTTGAGATTATAGTGTATATTTGCACATCAAAGTCCTTGAGAAATTTTGCAGTAAAGATCTGTGTCTATCTTGTTTATCCCATTTTTCCCTAATGAGTTTGAAAATGGAAAATAATTTTAATGCATATAGGTTAATATTCTGTGTTACTGCCATCCATGGAATTCCCTTTTGAGAGATTATGAATGAATTTATATTTTTTATATAACCCAACAACAACATGTTAAGTCAATCATCCAGCCACTCAGTCAAAAAATTGCATTTATGGAATCAGAAGTTTAAGGTTTAAGAACAATAATTTAAAAATTTAAAAAACTGCCTCTAAAAAAATGTGGATCATTGAACCATCCTCTTGAACTACTTGATTTTTCACTCTTGGAAGTTCTAATGAGATGCAAATTGACTTGTGCTCAGTGCTATATTTCTTAGCATTGATTCATTAATTTAACTTATATATAGTTCTATTATTTTATATGGCACAGGAATTGTACTTTTTTCTTTTTTTTTGCCTTTGTCTCCCAATGGATGCTATGGAAGTCTGCTGCTCAGTTGTTCCTGCAAGAAAAACTTACTCAGCTGTGAGGAGTGTAGTGAGCTGACAGCCTCCAGCTGTTACAACTTCAGGATCTGCCTGAGCTTTCAAGGAAGGCCAGGCCTTTCCTGGGCAGCACCTAGTGATCTAGCTCTGCAGGGGTACCGGGGCCTGGCTGTCTCTGCCAGTGCAGGATTCCTCTCACAGACAGCGTTTGCTCTGGAGCTCCCCAGTGCACGGACCAAGATTTTGTCACATCTGAGTCGTGACTTGAAAGCTCTCCCCGGTCAGTCCTCTTCCTCCTGCTCTTTTTATCACCTACAACCCTTACTTCCAATAACCCTTTTCTGTTCCTAACTCTGTCTTGGCATCTGCTTCCAAACGGGCCCTACTGATACTCCCCTATGAGTCTTCAAGATACTTTAGAGGTAAGGTCATGTCTTTACCATTGCATTTTAAATATCTATCATACAAGAGTTAAATAATAAACAATCAGGTAAATTTTCAATATAACTTAGATAAAAAAGAAGCATAAATATACGTACAGAGTTTGCTGGAGATGCCACATTTGAATCATTTTTGTTACCTGGGTTGTGTGTGTGCCAGTGCATGAATGAATGCTGTGTAGAAATTAATAGAACGTTTATGTGAAAGGGTTAAATTTATTATGGTTCAAGGTAAACTTTACCCCTATTTGTGGATGACTCCAACAGAGAAAACTTTGTCCCAACGCCATCTATAGATTCAGGTCATTAGAATATTATATCCCATCTGCACAACTGGAAATCATTTAGTAATCATTTTAATTCAGGAGACAGATTTTGAAAAAGATATCATAGAAAGATTAACATTTGTGTGCATAACAGATGAAAGGGAGAAGACTAAAAGCAAAATCATTCTAGGAGACATTTACAGCAACAGTTATTTTGGGTTATCACCATCGAAGAGATACTGGCTGATGCCTATAACATGCCAGACATTTTACATACATTTACATGCTTAATCCTCAGAAAAAGCCTAAAGTATATGTATTAAGATTGGGGGAAGAAAGGCTCGAAAGAAACTTTGTTCTAGGTCAAGTTCAAGTTCAACTTTCTCAAACTGCCTCCTATGTGGGAATAGGGATTCTTTTAAGACTAACATTGTTCGCAATAACTTCGTCTAAGTTAAAAAAAAAAAAATGTGTGTATGTGTGTGGCAGGTGATCATTGCTCTGGGGCTTGGACTCCAAAACAGATAGGTAAAGAAATATAAAGCATGATCTGACAGGTAATATGAATACAGGTAAACAAGAGGTGAAGAAGTCTGGAAATCTAGAAGAAAGTCCATATAGGGAGCTAAATCATGGTACTTGGAGAAGGCAACAGATGGGTTAAAAAAATGCCATAAATGAACTGAGTCCAGAGAGACCCAAACAATAATATAATAAGGAGTCAAGTTCAGAGGCCAAGTTCAGATGTAAGAGCAGTCTTCTAGAACAGGGGTGGGCAAATTGTGACCATAGGCCAAATCTGGCCTGCTGTCTGTTTTTGCAAATAAAAATTTTTTTTTTTTTAAATTAGTGGATGATGGATGGAGACAAGCTGGTGTAGATGATGACAACTAGTTTGCATTTTTTTTTAATTTTTATTTATTTATTTATTTATGGCTGTGTTGGGTCGTCGTTTCCGTGCGAGGGCTTTCTCTAGTTGTGGCAAGCGGGGGCCACTCTTCATCGCGGTGCGCGGGCCTCTCACTATCGCGGCCTCTCTTGTTGTGGAGCACAGGCTCCAGACGCACAGGCTCAGCAATTGTGGCTCACGGGCCCAGCTGCTCCGCGGCATGTGGGATCTTCCCAGACCAGGGCTCGAACCCGTGTCCCCTGCATTGGCAGGCAGATTCTTAACCACTGCGCCACCAGGGAAGCCCCTGCAAATAAAATTTTAAAGGAACACAGTAACACTTATTCATTTACTTATTGTCTATGGCTGCTTTCACATCATAACAGTAGAATTGAGTAGTTAGTTGTAATAAAGACCATATGGCCCAGAACACCTAAAATATTTACTCTTTGACCTTTTACAGAAAACGTCTCTTGACACCTGTTCTAGAAGGCTCTTATAATTGGGCTTGTGATCATAGATCTAAAGCAGGGGCTGGCTAAACATTTTCTGTAAAGGGCAGGATAGTAAACAGTTTAGACTTCGGGGCCACAGATGGTCTCTGCTGCATAATCTTTTTTGTTTATTTCCTCTCATTTAAAAATGTAAAACTATTCTTAGGTCACAAGCAGTACCAAACAGGTATATCTCCTAGGCAGTTAAAGAATCTTGAGGTATACAGGGTGACCACCTGTCCTGGTTTTCTAAGAACTGAGGTGTTCCCCAGACATGGGACTTTTAGAGCTAAAACCAGGAAAGTCCTGGGCAACCTGGGACATTTGGTCCCACTAAAAATGCCCCAGTGTAACACTGAAAGGACATGCTGCACCCTCTTCACCTTATGCCTTATGCCTAGAGAACTTTCCTTAACTGTGAGTTTGCAATAATTATTTTCTCTTGTTAGTGACCTTGATAAAGCTTAAAATAGTCATTTTGGATGGTTACCTTAATTTGCATTACACTCATGAGAAATAAAACTTTATTTTTAGTTACTTACGAAAATGCTGTTGCTCGGGATAACAAGGTGCGTAAGAAGCACCGTCATAGGTTTCTACCATAGCATGTGAGCATAGTCACAATTTAGTCACCAGTGAAGTACAGCACACAACAGCCCTTCTTCTCACACTTGATGTCTGTCTTCTCACGCTTTGTATTTGTGTCCATCTACAATGCAAAGTTTTTGTGTTATATAGTAATCATCTGAGATTTACTTTCCTGAGTTCAGTGGGAGAAACTGGCCCAAGTTAAACTTTGAGACTTTTCAGGTTTCTTTTTTTTTTTCTTTTTTGAAAGGGTAAAGGGAAATTCTAAGAGAATTTCTTTAAAGCCACCAAATTCTAGAATATTGCATATCCACAGTCACCAGAATCTACTGCCTCAATGCATTTTCTCCCTCTTGTGGCTCATTCAAATGTTCTCAGTGTTGGGCTTCTCAAGGTGTCAGCCTGGAGACTGCAGGCTCCCTAGGGAATCCTGGGCAGTAGATGAGGAATGACTGAGGCAGGTAACCAGGCAGATGGACCTTCTGAGAGCCACTCAGATTGCAGAACCCAAAGACCCCAGAATGGTATAGGAAATGCAGCTGAGTGTTTCTGAGATCCCCAGGAAAATGGGAGTCTCTGTAAGGGCTGAGAGCTGGCTGACTGTTAGAGGCTCAGCCATGCTGGCTCTCTCTCAAGTATAGAAATTCTTCTCTACTATCCACCAAACTTGCATACCCCACAGGTTCTGGTAATGGTCCCACCACTAACAGAAACCACCCCTGTTGGAAGGCCGTCTACGGTCATCTATTTTTACTTGTGCCTGCCCATTGCCATCTCACCTCCTTATCCCAAATTGCTCATCAAACGTTTCTTCCAAGCCCCCTCAACAACTTTTTGGAGTGTGATTCTAGTAATATAAATGTATTCATCCCATTACATAATACAATTTAGATCAAATTACAGGATGAAATCAATTCTTGACAGAGCAATGCAAGAAAGGAGAAGACAATAGGGGAAAGTGGAAGTAATTCAGGAAAAAGAAATCTTTCTAATATCCTCTAGTTGGAGAGTGGAGCTGTGGAAGGGTGGCCTGAGCCCACCACTCCTTGGAGTTACTTTTCTAACCACAGAAAAGTAATATTAATGATACTAAGACCAGAGAAGGGGAATTAGGATTGCTGTTACACAGCGATTTTTTTTTTTTTTTTTTTTTTCTGATCTAGCACCAGCAGGAAGGAAAAGTAATAATCTCCTAAGAGCCATTGTTATTGCTGAGGACCAAGAACAACCGAAAAAGGTATCTGTTCAGATACCTTTTAAGAACTCTGAGGCATCTCTGCAACCGAAACTCTCACCAACTCATCAGTCTATTCCAAAGCCAGGGAAACTATTGAAAATCTGAAAAGCACCCAGCTTATTTCCACTGTCCAGATCTAGACCTTCCTTTAGTGCCTAACCCACCCTTCAAACCTCCAGAGAATCTTCTCAAATATCACCATGCTATTATTTTTAATTTCAATAGCTATTTAATTTACATGATTTCACCTAGACCATCTTATATGGCACACACACACAATACACGTACAGATAATTTACACCCCAAAATATGGAATACTTCTTGAAAAAGGGAGCCATTCTTTGATTTACTTTACATTCCTAAAAATACCCCTTAAAACAATACATTATTTTTCCCATATTTGTGGAATAATGTGTTCAAAATAAATAGACTTTCCAGATAACTTGAGTTTTCATTTGGAATTTCCAAATAAGAAATATGGTTGAAAATAGAGAGATGACAGGCATGTCCAGGGAGGTTACTTAATTAGACAGGATGTGCTGCTCATTTGACTAATCCCTCTCCTTCCCTCATTTGAAGGGTACCTTTACTTTAGGATTATTTGCTTGAGTTTGTGGTTTTACTCTTAAAGCAAAATTGAGGAGACTTATGAGACTTGAAACCAGATTGCAACTGACAGATTTTCTGTTGAGCATGATATGCCCACAGCAAAAGAGAAAAGTCAGAAGTAAGAATGTGGCAATGGAGGCAAGGAAAGCAGGGTAAATCATAGAGGCTCTGCCATGGCCTTTAAAAAGAAACAAAAGGAAAGAAAATTACCATGGGAAAGGGTAGACAGAGGGAGGAAACAATGGTATGGGAACCGATCAAGGAAAAGAATAGATTTCACATGGTCTTAAAGGTTGTTTTGCTAGACAGAAAAGAGAAATCAAGATAGATAATGGTTCAACCCAAGAAAAATGGATGAATAAATTATGGTAAGCCATGTATCTATCTGCTGTCTTGAGATTTCTCCTGGACTCCCTAGTCTTGGCTTTCATTATTTTCTTTTACCTAGTAACTTCCAAAATCCCAGGGACAAATTCTAATCCTCTGTCTCCAAGTCTCAAATATAAACATAATTATTCTGGATTTAGAAATCAGGAGATTTGTGTTGGAATTTTAGTTCTGCAACTTATAAGCTGCTCGTCTACAGATATTTCATTCAAATTATTTGAACTTCAGTTTATTATTTGTAAAATAGGCCTAATAATAGTGCCTAAAGTTGGTAGAATCTAACAAAATAACATGAGAAAATACCTTGAAAATATAAATCTTTATGCAAATGTAAAGGTTTTTACTTATTTTTTATTTAATATGGGTGTTTCATTGTTACCTACAATTTCATAAGTCTGAAAGCACATTTAATAGCTTACCACCCAGAACTGGTTATTTTTCCTTGTACTACATATACTAGTAGTTTTCCATTATTGTCTTACCTAGGTATGATAAAAACTTAGGGTTATCTTAGAATCTTTCCCACCTTTCAATATTCCCTAAGTCCTGCTATTCCTTCTTTGCAACATTGGAGGGGTGAATCCCTTGCCATTTTTACTGTTTCTATGTCTCTGTTCCTCTAGGAAACTACCTTTCACTCCTGGTTTGGAGCCCATCTTGCATACCACTGTTCAGTTCATCTACCTAAACCACTGCTCTTACTATCTTACCTCTCTTTGTGGATTCTTTCAGTAGTTGCCCCATTTAAAGTCAAACTCCTTGCCAGGTCTTATGACCAGCCACAATCTTGCCCTTCCTTAACGTTTCAGAAGGTGTTCCCGGTATGAGTACTCTGGGCCTCCCAAATATTCTCTTTCAGTCTTGAATAGCATGAACGTTAGTAATGGTAGTTTGGGGAAGGATTGGGATTAGGACCATGAGACGATTGAAATGATTACATTAGGAGTAACTGAGATGGTAGCATAAAATATTATGGGATCAGGGCTTCCTAAGGATACCTGTGCTTTTGCCTACTTTTCCCATTTTGTTCATACATATAAATTGTCTATATAATTTTCATTTCTTTTAAAAAATCATTTCTAGCTAAAACAATAGACTTATGTCCAGAAACAATACAGGAACTTTTGTATGAAGGGTTAAAATTCATCCAAATCAAGTAATAAGAGTTTTCAATACAAGAGTCCTTACACAAAGCCATCCCCCAAACACACACAGAGTCTTTTAACATTATCATTTTGTGTCTGAGTAATAGTGAAAAGAACATATAGCAGCCTTGTTGCAACACATTAAATCTTAATTTTTACATCGCTAACCAATATCAATTTGTGCCAAAGGTATACTTATAGTTGATGAAAGAATTAAATAGGTGGATGTAAGTCTAATTTTATCACAAAAACAATTTTCATCCCCCTAATGCAATATTCATTTTTTTGTCAAATACCTCACTGAACTCTATTTATTGTTATGGGTCTGTGGGCTTTTTTTTTTTTTTTTAAGCATATTGTCCTGCCATATAGCATTGGTAAAGCTATTTCATTCCAGTCTGCCACCTTCTGTTCCTTCTCTAAGTGGCCCCCAGATCGTGTCAAGTCTACCTCAGAGATGGTTTCAGAATAATGTCTAGAAGGAGAGGCCACAAGAATGTCTCTAAAGCATCTGTAAGTTTCTCAGAAAATGGCACTACCCACCTTCAGCTTGTGAAAAAGGTCTTGAAGGTTTTTGTAGACCGGATGATTATTACCTAGAAAATTTTCAAATCAGAAATAATCAACCGCCCAAGAGAACCTAAAATTGTCCTAAAACCCCCTCTATTGGTAATGTCATAACTAGGATATAACATGCTTTTGTTAAACTGTGTTCTGTATTTAAAGGTCTTTCTGTAGTAAGTTCTATTCTGAACAGCTGTCTACATACCTGGCTTTGATGGAGGTAGTAGATACAGTCTGACCCCCACGGTGGAGACAGCAAAAGATGGTCTCTTCTCTCAGTTGCCTCAGAGTCATATAGGAAGACTCAGAGCACAAGGGTGTAAAAGGACATCAAAGTTAGTGAAATATACCAATTGTGTGATACAGATAGCTAGGTGATTGTGCATGGCTAACTACTGAACAAATAGAAAATTGATCAAGGGGGGTTGCAGTATGACTCACCAGCCACGGGAAAGGGGACGTTGGGGCTCAGTCAACCTTCAAGTTACATTCAACACTTTTTATTTGATGCCAAAATGTAATTGAACATTGTTCATTATGATTTATGAAATTAACCAAAATGTTATCTCTGGGTTCTTTGCTTTTATGAATGAAGTTTAACTTGGTAAGAAAATACAATCTCTTTTCTTCCCTCCCTCCCTCCCTCCCTCCCTCCCTTCCTTCCTTCCTAAGTATATATAGAAGGGCATTCTGGCCATGAATTATTTGTAAATGTACATAGTCCCTGGATCATAGATTGTTTATGGGTATTCACACAGCTTGTACTTATTTAGCTTTAACCATTAGGCCCTTGGGAAGTGATACAACATAAGATGTTGATATGAGACAGACATTGTTTTCTCCTCTATTATTGTGTGTGTGTGTGTCTGTATGATTTATAAAATGGATGGTTTGCCTCTGTGTTTCAAGTCATCAGGTATAGTGCTTGTAGGTATTTTATATAATATTTCAAAATGTGGGCCAATAGCTAAGGAAAGTATTCCCTGTTATGATATTACTGCTTAACAGTAAACCACTAACATTCTCTGAATCCCTGGGTGGCACTGGGACTAAGTCAAAACACATGGGCTATGGGCAGTACATTTAGATGGAGTTCTATTGGATTTCAGCCCCTTGTTTCTCGCTGACTCTGAGGGGAAGCAAATCGACGGCAAAGATATTGCTTTTCAGTGGATCATTTAGAGTCCTTAGGGTGGGCTTCCCCTCAACTGCGTGAGGATATAAATTAGTCACAGGAGTGTCCCGAATCACCACCGGTTGGACTAGTTTCTTCTGCGGGAACCCCACACAGGCTGTGTGGCAAAAACTCCTGATTAGGTGATTGAAAGCTCCTTGAGGAAGAAAGAGGATACGTCTTTCTCCAATTCTGTTATTCCTTGACTACTACAACGGTGTTCTGCGTACAGTAAGGGCCTATGAAATGTACCTGTAATGATAACTGTGGTAGCTTTTCAAAAGATGGTTACCAGGACTTTGTGACTTGTGCCTTTCTGTATTTTTTTTTCTCCCCAAAGAATATTCACTAATGAAACTCTGACCTAGTAAGAAGTCTGAATAGAAGTCTAGGAAACAGGGCTGACTGTGTAGATGCTGGTGAGAATCTCTCAATGCACATTAGAGGCTTGGGAAGTCACCACCTCATTGCTGTTTCATTGTAGTTGTTTTTGTTGTTGTTGTTTATATTTGGTTTATGACATGTAAATGTTTATCTTAAGTCCATTGGGCAATGTTGGTAGTATTTCTCTTGCATACAGTAAATTCCTATGAATATTTGTTATCCAACCGTTTTTATTTTATACCACAGTAAATTCTCAAAACAGAATAATGATTTAAAAATAGCTGTACTTTGTGCTCTAAGACTGTCAGTTATTCTGTAATATATTTGTACTATGTTGAGGAGAAAAGGAAAAAAAAAAGGAAAATGACCAAAAGTTTAGCAGAGGCCACCCAAGATGATTTGTTCATTGCAACACAGTGGGAGCTAGTTTTGCCACAGTCTATATAACTGCTAAGGGAGATACAGGAATAGGTAAAAGCATGAGTTTGGGAATCAAAAGATCTCTGTCCTAGTCTCACTGAGCTGTGCAATTTGGAGAAATTACAGAACTTCTCTATGCCTTAGTGTTCTCCTCCTAAAACACTTTTTAAGACTTTCTTAGTTACAACACAACCAGTTTCTTGAATACATTTTTTCTTCACAAAGCACTAAAAAGTAAACTAGTTAAGCCATTCTCTGTGCACATCTTGGAACAAGAAAGTTCTGTTAACAGAGCAATCTCTTTAATTTCTTGTTGTATTCATTTATGATAACACATCTCAGAAACCTCAAAGACAGAAGGCAGAAAAATAAAGCTGAGAAATAAACAGGTTATTTAGCTTATGGGGAAGATGGCAAGCAAACGCTAGCACATTGTAAAACTTCTAGAATTTGTTGACTTGTGTGAATGTTAAAGCTCATTATTGGATTTTTTAAATGAAACTTTTTATTGCAAGCTGCCAAGCAGAAGCGTTAGCGTCCTAGACAAATAAAAGGGTACTAAATGGCCTTGTCATTGGCAGATTACGGGCTGTGATATAGAGATGAGAGACTTGATTCTTACAGATATTGTATCTGCTGCTGTGATCACCTCATTCTGAAGATGATGTAACATGATATAACTGATCATAAAAAATATTATCTGGTTGATCGCCCATGCTTTGTTGAGCTGCCTTGAAAGACATATATATAGATGTTTTCCCCGTTTAAGTTTCTTTTCTTTGAGAATTGCAATAAGTAATCTTTTTAGGCAAAAACAGATCTTAAAAGCTCAGCCAGTTTTAACCATTCATGCAAAAGAACATTTCAATTGCTATCAAAATGGAAAATAATTCAACTCACCTTTATTTCACAAATAAAAATAATAATTTTGGGACTAAGAAAAGGTATAAACAATTTCTGATAATTTTTTCACAGGAATAAGTGTAAAATTATCAGGGTAAAACTGATGACACATGTTTGAACTCAAGAAATAAAATAAATTGGCAAAACATTATTTTAAGACTTCTTTTTCAAAATGTATTGTTAAGTAATATTTTCAGTTAGATGCAAATTTTTTGGTTGTTTACAATGTGTTCATCTTTTATGACTTTTCTCCAAAATTTTATTGGCCCTAAAAAGATGTTTACATTTTGTCAGAAACTATTGAGATTAAAGTTTGCAGCTATTAAGCATGTACAGTGTTAGCATTATTCTTTGTTCACTGAACATCCACAGCTCTCCCTGTGACAGGCTGTCAAAAAACGTGTCTCTGAAAAGACAGGTTAGCTTTTAGAGACAATCAGTGATGCAATTCTCAGTGATGTGCTACACCCCGCCAGAGTGCCCCTGAGTGTTCCTGTGTGCAGTGATGTGATGTCTGAACTATTTGTGTGCTCTGCCATAAGATAGCATTAGCAGATGTAATGGGAACAGATCACTCATTTGCAGAAATATTTATGGCAGTGCCTTCAAAGGACCGTTCAATCCACAGTTGCAACTGATGAAGCATGTAGCAAGGACTGTTTCTAAAACCATGTGGGCTAAAATGTCATCCTACAAGGCAGTTAAAATGTGTTAACTTAATATGTGTATGACCAGAGATTAGAAAACACTGGCTGTCATATCTGAGCAGATTCAATGCATGTGCATTTTCAGTAAAAGAGAAGTAAGAAATCATATTATGTTGAAAGGGCCAGGTTAAATTGCTTTAATAAAAGAGGAAGGCTTCCCTCTCGCATATTTTATACTGCCCAGCAAGGAACCTCTTCATATCCAAAATGCACCTTTTTTTGCTGGGCAAAGCTTTTTTTTTAATATTATAGATACTGTTTTCTGAGCAGTACTTAAAATCACACTTCACAGCACTCAAATGCAACACATTTAAATGTGAAACTGAACCAGTCTTACTCTTTTAAGCTGCTGACAAATTCTCTATCAAAAATCCATAGAAGATGAATTAATTTAACAGATGGACATAAGTGTGATGTTGGCCACAAACAATAGCTTTCATCTCTCATAGGCAGCATTACATTCTTTTGTTAAGCACCTCACTGTGCTCTAATTATTGAATGTCTTTTAGTCCCAAAGATCCCTAGAAGTAGGTCATAAAATATTGTGCCCCGCCAATGGATGCTGCAAATCTTTGTCAAAAGTTTGCCAGAAGTATTGAGAAATTCCTGAAAGGACAAGGAGAGAAGGCTAAATGCATTCAGCTAAAAGCTCAGGAATACCACAGGGATGTAACTTTTGGACATTTTTTAATACTATCATTACTTTGGGCTACTTAGTGCAGTGATAATTTACTAAATAGGAGCAATTTACTAAAGAGACTCCAGAAATGTAAAAGAATTATTGCACCTCTGAAATAAGTACACAGCATTTGCGCTGAAAAGATGACCCAGCGTTTTCCAATAAAGTTGATTTACTACTTAATGCACATCTGAAACAGCGTAGTGTTGGTTCAGAGAGGAGTTTGTAGCAATTTGATTTACACTAATCAAATGAAATGGTGCATTTTCCTGACACGTAAATGAAGTACACATTTTTTAAAAACTTACTTAAGAAAATAGCTATTCGAGATATTTCGTCATGATGGAAGCTAGCAGACATTTCACACTTACATTAAATTGATGAAGGTTAGTTGTCTCTAAAGATATGTCTTTGTAATCATCCATCTTGTAAGTTTACTTTAAGAAATTAAAAGTTCATCCTTCTAATTTTATCTAACTTCACATCAAAAATATTTTTAAGTATATAAGCAACATGGAGGGTAGAATGAGAAAGTCCAGCCAAATACAAGTTCTAAAAGGAAAGAAAATATTATCTAAGAAATGATGCCATTAAATGTTTTTCTTAAAAAGATGGACTGGGTGTGTGTGTGAGGGCAGAAATTTTATAAAGTTTATGTCCCACACACGGGTACTGAGCACTTGCTATATGCCAAGCACAGTGCTAGGTGCTTGAAATGCAAAATAGCATACAACGTGGTCCTTTAATTTAACAAATTCATATTTATTATTGGAGATAACTTGGCATTACTGAATCATCTAAGAGGGCATCCAAACCAGATCTGGCAGTTTAGAGAGAGCTCCCAAAGCCTGAGTTGAGCTGGAAGAACAAATAGTTAGTTGTTTTTCAGGTTAATAGTAGTGTGTATCTGTTTAGGGCCAAGGGACAATGTGTCTAGAGGGTATTCCAGGCAGGAAATATGGCTTAGAAAGAAGCATGGGTATATGAGCATGTCCTCCAGATAGGGTAGGACCTAGTGCGGTGGGAGAGTAGAGAGCAGATGGGGAGAGGTGAGACAGAGCAGGGTGGGAGTGGGTAAGCAGATGTCACAGCATGAAGGACTCACAGGCTTTGCCAAAGAACCCAGGACTAATTCTGAGGGTCCTGAGGAACTATAGAAGGCTCTCAAGCAAGGCAGCAACATGATTATATTTGGCCTTTAGGAAGAGAAGTGAAGAATTGAGATGGGTAAAAAAAAAAAAAAAAAAATCGAGGCAGGGAGATACATTACAAGGGGTTGTAGTAAAAGTGAAGATGTAAACTAAGTCATTCACAGTAGAAGAGAGAGATTTGACAGATATTAAAGTGGTAGAATCAAGTTCAACTCAAGGTGGGTTCTATGTGACAGATGAGTGAGAGGTAGGACTTAAGTACAAAGTCCAGTTTGGGCTGTGTATGTGTGTGAGAGATAACTAGAGGGTAACATTGACAGTAACCAAAAAATAAGAAAGAGGAGGGGCAAGTTTGGGGAGAAAGATAATACTTATATTGTGTTTAATGCAAATCTGGAGCTGATTGGAGAGGTTTGGTCTGGGATATAGATTTTTAAGTCATTGGAATAAAGAAGATCATTAAACTTATATGTGTGCAAGATATTTAGGGAAAATACACAGAGAAGAAAAACAGCTCAAGGCAGGACTATTAGGGGAAAATAAAAACATAAGTACTATTGAAGAAATGCAAATCTATAGAGCAGACTTTAAAAAAGACATCCAGAAAAGCCCAGGAAAAGGAAAAATGCTTTAAAGAAGACAAGAAGAAAGAATTTCAAGAAAGTCAAAGTCATTTAATTATTTAAGGTTTGCAGTGAAGTAAATTAACATAAGGATTGAAGAAAGTTCATTGGAATAAAGAAGAAGTTTCAAGAGAGGATGGGGTTGGAGAGACCTGATGGCAATGGGCTGGAGAAGGAAAAGGAGAAGAGAAAATTATACCAGTAAGTGTAAGCAAGCAAGAGCGGGAAAGTGTAGCAGTTACAGAAGGAGGTAGGACCAAGGGATGTTTCTATTTTTAAGAAGAGAGAGGTGAACAAGTTTATATTTTGAGAATGAAAATGAAATGAAATGAAAACATGACAGAGGTTGAAGGCAGAACCAAAAGAGAAGATGGTGATGGCTCAGTCTCCGAGTAGGCAGGTAATGGTGCTACCCAGGGAAGGAAGAGGCAGAGCTACCACTGCAAGGAACAAAGGGGGAAGAAGAGATTTGGATGCAGACAAGTTTAAAAGTTAGGAGGATTGAGGCATTGAGTGGGGGTGGGCTGGGGCAAATCACACAGTAGTGAATAGATTGGTGTTATTGCAAGTGAATGGTCTCTAACTCCAGCCAGATCTCAGCACTGCCTGAAAATCCACTTGTGTGTCTTTAGTGAGGTCCCTTAACCCCTGAGTGGAATAACTCTGAGGATAATATTCTGCACTGACTCTTAGATTTTTCCATTTTACCCAGATTTTACCTACAGTGGTAACTTGTTTCATAACACATGCTTTAATGCATGTGTCCCCTTTCCTGTGTCACTTCCCCACTCCCCACTAATGTTTCCTGGAATCACATTCCAAATAAACAATTTTTATTCAAATCCTTTTTGCAGGTTTGGTTTCTGGGGAAGCTCAAACTAAAACAAATAAGGCGCATAAAATAAGGAGCAAATAATAAGCACTCGATACATTTTTTATATGTAAATCATAAGGGATAACAAGGGGAATAAATTATATTGTCTATATAAGGTGCTTAGTTAGTTCCTGGCACATAGAATGTGCTCCCTAAGTAGCCATGTTGTTGGGAACTGGGAAAGGCTGTTTAGTTTCTAGGATCTGTGCCATGTAGAGTTTAGGAGAATGACCAGCTTCTACCTGGGATGAATCAAGAGAAGCAGATGCCACCAGAAAGAGCCAGGCAGAGAGGTGGAGGCAGTATTCATAGAGTGGTTGAGGAATGAAAGGTAGTTCCACATGAAACAAGGCTTTTTTAGGCTGCTGTGGGCACATTTGGGAGGTCAGTAGGGAAAGAGCAGAGAATGTACATGTGAGCAGAGGAAGATATAGAGAGATAAGTAGAGGTTTTCATTCGGGATGGGTGATCAAGGATGACTGAAATGAGGCAGAGTGGGATGAACTGACCCCGTGGTACCACATAAAGTTGCTTCACTCTATTCCAGGCTGAGACTCTAAACCTAATGGAGCTAGCAGTTGATAGAAGGAGCTGGAGTTTGGAAGCTGAGCCCATTAGTCAGACATAGCATTACTGAATCCAAGCCCATATACTGCTTCCTTCACAACAGGCCAATAAATTAAGAAACAGGGTGCTGGGGCAAGGAATAGTGACTTTATTTGGAAAGCCAGCAGACTGAGAAGATGGTGGGCTAGTGTCCCAAAGAACCATCTTACTCAACTTAGAATTCGCACTTCTTTTATACTGAAAGGGAGAGGGTGTGGATGGTTCCTGGTGCGGGCCAGACCCCAGAGGGGATATGATTATCCTTGCAGCTATCCACCTAGGCCTGGTCAAGATGTTCCTGTAAACCTCCAGCAAAACAAAGGTTATTCTCTGTTCTGCAACTTTTTATCTCTATATGAATGAAAAGTGTTACACCTTTAAAGGTCAAGCCTGGAAGGCAGAGCCTTGAGAAAGGGCTATTATGTATATTTCAGGCTATAGGCAACATTCTTTTGCTGTTGGAGACAAAGGCGCAGAGCCAACAAGACTAAGCACAGGCAACAGAGCACAAAGGTTAGGGCTAAAGGAATATTTCCAATATGGAGTCAGGTTTGTTCTTCTCTATTACAGTTGTAATATACATTGACAGATGGGTGTCTGCGGGTTTAACCAGGACAAGCAGTGATAACCTAAAGGAAGAAAAACAGAACATGTTCATTAACCTGAGTCTTCTCTTGGTTCTGTTGTACATAATAATCTTTCCTAGGCTGATGTAACTTCCTGTGCCTTGAGAGTAATAGTCTGTAATTACAAGCAAATATGTACCAAGTTCCTAGTATTGCAAAACCAATTATGTTCAGTGATTCCTTAAATACTCCATTAGAGAAATTTGAACACAGACATGGGGATAAAGGGGAAAATTTAGTCCCTACCAGTAGAATATAAATTCAAGCCTGTGAAATGAGCCCTGTGTGCTGCCTTGGTGAGCTGCAGTGAAATGATGACTCATCAAGCGTTTATTTTGCACCTGTCACATGCTGGGAGCTTCACCTACATTGTTGCATTTATGAAATGTCTTCAGGTAGGAAACAGTGCAGGTGTCGCAGTTTTAGCTGCAGTTTTGTGGTCTGGATTTCTTTTGGTCATGCAGCATTTCAGCAGTCAGGAAGAGAAGGTAAAGCTCCACTGCTTCCTCAAGGCAGTGACAATTAGAGGATATTGCTACCTCCCTCTATCTAGCTGTGACAATCTCCCATTCCACCCTGAAGTCCTCTCAACCGCTCATCACATATTGTATGCCTCTAAGGTGATGAATTGTAGAAATAAGGGAAAACAGAGGAGAAAGGCTGAAATAAGATTTTAAAGAGAGAAAAAATGTGAGACAAGAAAAGAAAAAGTAAAAATAAAAATGGAGACCCAGGAGTGGCAAAAACATTATATGGAAAATAAGAAAAAGATGGTGTTTGAAAATGAGCTCTTTGCTTATGTCAGGATGCTTATTTCTACACCTAAAGCACACATTCAACCTAGATGACAAAATAGCATGTAATCTAGTCACATGGGGGAAAGGAAGTTGCAGATATTTTTCCAAAGCCATTATGAAAAAAAAAAATTTATGCAGATATTTTTCCAAAGCCATTATGTAAGGCAGAGGCCTTACATTTCTACTCCTATTCAGAATAATCTTACAAGTCAGAGAAGGTGGAAACAATGTTCAGTGTTTGTAAAACTGTGGTTGAAGAAAGCTAGGTTCTGATTTCAGAATCCAAATCACAAGCTCTTTGCATTTAATTGTGACAAAAATGGAGGGTTTTTATTAGGTAGGTGTTCGTAGAGAAAAAATCAAATAAGCATTAGGGGATATTAAACCCCTGATGAGGTAGTTACCTGCTGCATTATTTAGAACACTTGGGACTCCAACTTCTGCCCTTTTGTGTGCCAAGCTGCCGCTGACTGATGTAAGAGCTTCAGAAATTCTCCCTTAGGAGGTATAATCAATGAAAATCCTTTACGAAGACTAGTCCCTGAGGTGTGTCCTCCCACTGCTAGACATCTAAGGGATGATCTTTTTCACAAATCATATTAACTCACTACCACAATAACAGTAATGCTCATTGTAAGTTGCTAAATTTTACAAATTAATGAATGACAAGATGATGGCATAGGTCAATGGTACATGCTTATGTTTCAGAATTATGCTTAATACTGATTAAGAGTTTGATTTGCATGTTACACCTCCACCTATCTGAATAAAAAGGCGATGAGAGTGGAGGCACCAAACGTTATTAGAACTCCACAATTATATTACATTTTTGCGTAAAATAGAATGAAACTTTCTGATGTCTCATAATTACTACAGTGTATTAGCAAAATTTTATTATGCAATTACAACATTAGCTACAACAAACATAAATATTTCTATGTGTTCTTGATTAGAGCACTTTCATAATCACTGTTCACTTGTGTATAAATAGTTTACATACAACTAGAAGCACTTTATATGAATTAAATTAATATAAAAGTGGGATTTCAAACTTTTAAGTTTGCTTTTTCTACGAACGGAAATTATTATATGGACAGGAAAAGGGATAAAACTGACATTGCACCGCAGTATAACCTGGTGGCTCTAAGTGCCTTGACCTGGGTTCAACTCCTTGCCCTGCCACCTATTAACCATGACATCAGGAACAAGTTGCTTCACCTGTCTGTCCCTCAGTTTTCATATCAATAAAATAGGAGTGCCAACTATAGTGAAAACACTTTCTAGGCTTGTTGTACAAATGAAATGCATTGATAGATCATGCCACTTAGAACAGCACCTGACACATAATAAGCACGGCATGAATGATGGTGATTAATACCACTATTATTGCTTGATTGTCAGAGGAGCTACTAATCTAAATCATCAGGATTAGGGTCTTTAATAAGCTTTCTCCAAAGATCCCAAAGAACTCTAGGTAGGCAAGGCAAGTAATCAACAGAAAAAAATGTTTTTCCCTTAACGATGCAAAGTAGCAGCAGCGTGCTGAAACAGTTACGGCAGGTCAGTGCTAAAGGCCTGACTCCCATTCAGATAGCATAATGAAACAATGGTAGGAGTCGGAGAAGCAGGAGTCTGCCAAAGAAGGAAAACTCTTCATCCCTCTCCTCCCTGAGGAAGTCTTCCACCCTTTCCTCACTCCTCTTCTAGAAAGAAATCTAAGGGCTCAGAGTTGAGGAATTTACTGAGGCCATCTTTATCAGTGGGGGAAGGGGAAATGGGACCACTGCTCATTGGCTTCCTCTTGTAGCACGAGGAAGGGGCTGGTCCAGAACCTATTTTCTTGAAGCAAAACCATCACTTGCATTCTCTTCTTCAGTCCCTGCATTTTTTTCTGCTTATTTTTATTTTATTTTATGTTTTTTGAAGTATAGTTGATTTACAATCTTTCAGGCGTACAGCAAAGTGATTCAGATATATATATATATTTTTTTTTAATATACTATTCTTTTTCAGATTCTTTTCCATTATAGGTTATTATAAGATATTGAACATAGTCCCCTGTGCTATACAGTAGGTCCTTGTTGTTTATCTATTTTATATATAGTAGTCAGTATCTGTTAATCCCAAATTCCAGATTTATCCCTCCCCTGCTCCTTTCCCCTTTGGTAACCATAAGTCTGTTTTCTATGTCTGTGAGTCTGTTTCTGTTTTGTAAATAAGTTCTTTTGTATAATATTTTTTAGATTCCACGTGTAAGTGATATCATATGATATTTGTCTTTGACTTACTTCACTTAGTATGATAATCTCTAGGTCCATATAATAATCTCTAGGTCCATATACATATGATATATACATATATCATATGTATGCATATACAGTGGAGTATTACTCAACCATAAGAAAGAATGAAATGACGCCATTTGCAGCAACATGGATGGATCTAGAGATTCTTCTGTCCTTTCTGCAGCCAACCAAAGTATGGTGAAATCCTGCTTCAGGGCTTTAGGCATAGCGAGAATAAAGGCCCCTGGGCTATGTGCTACAGTCCAGTTTACCAGAGCATTGCTTGGACTTCAGGATAGGAGCCCAGCTAACAGTGAAGTGATAATCTGCTTACTTGGACTGTCATTCCTTGCTTGTAGCTATATCTTCCATTTGGTTGTGGTCTGGAGTAGGATTTGGACACTCCTAAATCCTTTCACAAATCCCATCTAAAAACACCCCAATCCCAACACAATCCCTAACATCACCTAATGATGTTAGGAAATAGGTCCATTGAGAAAAAGTAACCTGCCCAAGGTTACATGGTAGTTAGTGGTAGCCTTGTGGCTTGAAGTCAAGTTTCCTGATTCTCATTTTAGTGTTCAAAAATTTGATTAAATAGTTATAATAAGATGGACAAAATACAGAAAACTTCCAACAACTTGAAATATACAACCTCAGAGATATTGTGAGTTCAGTTCCAGACCATGGCAATAAAGCAAATATTGCAATAAAGGGACTCACACAAATTTTCGGTTTTCTAGTACATATAAAAGTTATGTTTACACTCTGCTGTAGTCTGTTAAGTGTATAATAGCATTATGTCTAAAGAACCAAATGTACATACCTCCATTCAAAATACTTTATTACTACAAAATGGTAACCATCATCTGAGCCTTCAGTGAGTTGTAATCTTTTTGCTGGTGAAGGGTTTTGCCTCGATTTTTATGCCTGCTGACTGCTCAGGGTGGTGTTTCCTGAGGGTTGGACTGGCTGTGGCCATTTCTTAAAATGGGACAGCAATGAAGTTTGACACATCTATCGACCCTTCCTTTTACAAATAACTTTTCTGTAGCAAGTAATGCTTTTTGATAGCATTTTACCCACAGTAAAACTTCCTTCAGAACTGGAGTAGATCTTCTCAGACACTGCCACTGCTTTATCAACTAAGTTTATGCAATGTTTTAAATCCTTTGTTGTCATTTTAACAATCTTCGCAGCATCTTCACCAGGAGTAGATTCCATCTTAAGAAACCACTTTCTTTACTCATCCATAAGTAGAAACTCCTTGTTTGTTCAAGTTTTATCATGAGATTGCAACAATTCAGTCACATCTTCAGGCTCCACTTCTAATTCTAGTTCTCTTGCTGTTTCCACCACAACTGCAGTTACTTCCTTCCACTGAAACCTTCAACCCCTCAGTCATCCATAAGGTTTGGAATCACCTTCTTCAAAACTCCTGTTAATGTTGATCTTTTGACTTCTTCCCATGAATCCTAAATGTTCTACATGACATCTAGAAAGGTGAATCCTTTCCAGAAGATTTTCAATTTAGTTTGCCCAGGTGCATCAGAGGAATCACTATCTTTGGCAGCTATATCCTTACAAAATGCATTTCTTAAAGAATAAAACTTGAAAGTCAGAATTACTCTTTAATCCATGGGTTGTGTGTTGGATGTTGTGTTAGCAGGCACGAACGTAACATTAATCTTGTACATCTCCATCAGAGCTCTCGGGTGACCAGGTGCATTGCCAGTGAGCAGTAATGTTTTGAAAGAAATCTTTTTGAGCAGTGGGTCTCAACAGTGGGCTTAAAATATCCAGTAAACCATGTTATAAACAAACGTACTATCATCCGGGCTTTGCTGTTCTATTTATAGAGCAAGGCAGAGTAGATTTAGCATCATTCTGAAGGGCCCTAGGATATTCCAAGTGGTAAAGGAGCATTGGCTTCAACTTTAAGTTACCCCTAAAAAGACAGCCAGCCTGTCCTTTGCAGCCAGACATTGACTTCTCCTCTCTAGCTATGAAGGGCCTAGATGGCATCTTCTTCAAGTGGAAGGCTGTTTCATAGACATCAAAAACCTGTTGCTTATTGTAGCCACCTTCATTGATTAGCGTAGCTAGATCTTTTGGATAACTGGCTGCAGCTTACACATCAGCACTTGCTGCTTCATCTTGCACTTTGATGTTATAGAGACAGCTTCTTTTCTTAAATGTCATGAACCAATCTCTGCTAGCTTCAAACTTTTCTTCTGCCCCTTCCTAGCCTCTCTTAGTCTTAATAGAATTGAAGAGAGTTGGGGCCTTGATCTGGCTTAGGCTTTGGCTTAAGGGAATGTTGCAGCTGGTTTGACCTTCTATCCAGACTACTAGAACTTTCTCCATATCAGCAATAAGGCTGTTTCACTTTCTTATCATTCATGTGTTCACTGGAGTAGCACTTTTAATTTCCTTCCAGAACCTTTTCTTTGCATTCACAACCTTGCTAACTGTTTGGCTGAAGAGGCCTAACTTTCAGCCTATCTAGGTTTTCAATATGCCTTCCTCAGATATTTCTCAAAGCTTAAACATTTCTTGCTTTTGATTTAAAGTGAGAGACGTATGACTCTTCCTTTCGCTTGAACACTCAGAGCCCATTGTGGGGTTATTAATTGGCTTAATTTCATTTTTGTTTTGTCTCAGAGAATAGGGAGCCCTGAGGAAAGGGAGAGAGACAGGGGAATGGCTGTTTGGTGAAGCAGACAGAATACAAACAACACTTATAAATGAAGTTTGCCATCTTACATGGGCACTGTTTGTGGTACCCCAAAACATTTACAATAGTAACATCAAAGATCACTGATCACAGATCACCAAAACAAATATGATAATAATGAAAAAGTTTGAAGTTGGGAGAATTACCAACGTGTGACATGGAGATATGAAGCGAGGAAATTCTGTTGGAAAAATGGCACAGATAGACTTGGTCTACACAGGCTTGTCACAAACCTTCAATGTGTAAAAAACACAATATATGCAAAGCACAATAAAACAAGATAGTCCTATCATTTTTACAGTGCGCAAGCGTACAGTCTGCTTTTGTATAGAACTGAAGTCTTAGCCAAGCTTTACTTTTTTCTTCCAAAATCCTTTTCATGTTCTTAGCCAGATTCCCACTTAGGCAATTACATCCTGTTCATATAAACTGTCTTTATATCTCATTTGGACAGAGCACACTTCCATCTAATTTGTCTTGCTCTCCTAACTGGCTTTGCAGGCTTTTTGTGTGAGCTTGGAATTTCTGTGCTTCTTCTCTGCACTCCAGTACATCCTTAGGGAGCCATCAAATAAATTAGTTTTTTCAGTGTGCTAAATGGTACCCTGGTGCCCTGAAAGAGTTAATTCACCTCGGATAGGTGAGCAGTTATTCACTCAAGAACCATGACTGTGACTGACCCAAAGGGAGCGGTAACAATCCAGGCATATGGCCAATTAGCCACATGCTGGCTCAGCAGACATTCAGTAGGTAGGTACCCAACCATTGTTTATGCCCCATTGGAAGTGACTCAACCATGGAGAACATGTGACTGGTTCAACTGAGTCCCAGGTCACCCTAGGTGTAGAGGTGAGAAGTAGTTCTGCCTAAGAACACCTATTTAGATTTACATCTGACTTCTGAGGGATGAGGAGGGCTCTGTTTTTGTTTACAACCAGCCCTCGGGACTCCTGAGTATACACATTGGTTCTGCAATGGCCCTGCCCAGATAGGATATCATATTCCACAAAGGAGCATCTCAGGGGTTCCAACTGAAGGAAAAAATAAGTAATTATGGGGTGTTATTCCATCCTCTAGTACATTCAATAGAAATATAATGTAAATAAACCACATATATAATTTAAAATTTTCTAGTACTATATTAAGAAAATTGAAAATAAATAGGTAAAATTAATTTTAATCATATCTTTTATTTATACACAATATTGTCATTTCAACATGAAATACATATTATTAATGAGATATTTTCCATTCTTTTGTTTGTACAAAGTCCTTGAAATATGGTGTGTATTTTATAGTTAAAGCACATCTCATTTCAGTACCAGTCACCTTTCAAGTGGTCCATAGTCACATGTGGTGATGGCTGCCATATTGGCAGCACAGCTCTAAAGGTGGTCTGAATTGGTATAGTCTTGGAAAGGACCACATTTTGCTCTCTTCCCTACCTGTTTCTTTTTTTTTTTTTTTTTGGCCAGGAAAATCCAAATCACCTGAGCTTGCTCAATTCTTTGTAAGTTTGGTCCTGCATCTTCAGAATGTTCTACAGACTTGACCAGTTTTCATAAATGTTTGCACTGTGGGACACTTGTATGCTTTTTATCTCAATTCCTGGCATAAAAGCCAGGCTGGAATATGATGAAAGTAGAGCTATAGCATTTCCAGACATGTGGAAACTAAGAGGAAAAGAATCTGTTTTTCTTTCTTTTTCTTTGAGGTAGAGGGGAGGTGAGAAGTATTAGGAAAATTAAAATGGAGTTCAACAGTTTCATGAAACATTAAGAATCCACTATGAGCCAGGCCCTTATGGCACAAAGATGAAAAAAGCCATAATTATAGCAATTGAGAAGATTGTAGTTTAGCGGAGAAGACTGTCCCAAGAATGATTTGATATGCTATAGAAGGTTAATGAGAGGTAAGCACAAGTTTTATTTGAGCAAACTGTGTGGTATTTAACCTAACCTGGGATACAAAGACACCTTCTTGGAGGAAATGGGAATAACAATAGTGAAAGCTTGGATGCCCCAGATGAGAATAACTAGAAGTAGAGCACCACCTGAAACCTAAAGCATGTACGTCATGCTACGAGCTGACTTTTTTTCTGTAAGTGATGGGAAGCCATTGGGACTTTCTAAGGGAGTTACCAAATTAGGTTTGTGTTTTAGATGGATTACTCTGACTACTTTATGGAGGGTGGATACAAGGGGTGGGAGAGGGGGCATAGGAGCAGAATAGAGGAAAGGAGACAAAGTAGGGGGCTGATACAAAAGTGCAGTGACTGACCAAGGGGGAGGGACCAGCCTAAGGCCATCGTAGATACACAGGAAGTAAAATCAGTAGGTCTGGGTAATTGGTTAGATCCAGGAGATAAGATTCAAAGCAACTAGGCAGAGATTTCAGGAAGAAAGTCAGCGTAGAAGTGAAGATGGTTACTTTTATTTTTGAAAAGCCTGAATGTACATCGCCATGGACTTCACCAATAGGCAGTTACATACAGGTCTGATGCTAACTCATGTAGATAGTAAATAATACCTACTATTTACAGATCATTCAATGAGGTCAAAGACTTAACATTTGTAACTCCATTTAATGGCCAAAGTGACCTTATGAGGCATAAATTATTATGATCAATTTTACAGATGTAGAAGATCAGGCATAAGTGTCACAGTTAGTAAGTTAATTGGATCACACAGGAGCCAAGATTAAAACTCCAGGCAGTCTGAACCCATAGCCTCCAATTGTACTCAAAATTTTATCCTAGTCATAATACCATAGGCTAAAACTCATGAGTGGCGATGATATCGCCCAAGATGAGGATGAAAAGAGATCAGTGGGTCAAGGACTAAACATTTTATCACTTATAATAAACTTGAAAGTGCATTGCTTTTCACATTTAAATATATGATATAAATAACTTATTTGCTTACAAATTTAGTATGTTTGGTTTGAAAGCTTGAAAGAATAGATTGTTAATAAATTATAGCTTTATAAATGAAATGTTGCCCTTCTAACAGTTTTTAGTTATGAAGTAAGGTATAACTAATTACAATAATTTGATTTTAAATATTTTATATTAGTTTGTAACAAATGGTTCAATACTTACACTATCTAGGTTCTCTTTGCTTTTGCCAATTTATGAAGAAGCCAAATTTTAAGAAGAAAGGAAACTAATAATACTAAAAATTTAAACTTAAGACAATTTTAAGACCTGATAACTTCCATAGTGTTAAGTGGTCACACAAAACTATCACTGTCTGGAAAGAAACCTCTTCTGCCCACTGTCTGCCACCAATTTCCCCATCCTACCTCCCGCCATTTTTATCTTTTCAGTGGTAAGAAAATAAATGATTATGTTAAAAATCATTTAATGAAACTTTCCCATAGGATGATTGTCTATGTCTATTTATTTTTATTGTGTTACTGTCATTATCAGAGCTTTTTGCTTGGTGCCCCACTTGAACATGGGTTCCAAAACCCAACGCTTTATAGGGCCCAAGGTCCCCACTCCTCCTCATGGCCTCCATTTCTGTTTTCTGTACCAAGAGTCTATTTAGATACTGTTAGATAGTTGCTGTTTGTATACAAATCAAGACACCACTTAGGACCCCAACACTGTCACCCACTCACCTGAGCATTAATGATCACCCCCTTACGCTAACGCTACCCTCGCCCACTGAAGGTGGCCTGGCTACAGCCTGTTTGATATGACCTTTGAATGTTATAATTGGGTGACTCTCAAAGTCTAGCTCTTACAGCCTGATTAGGTCTCTGAGAAATGTTATCATGTATTTCTAGCTTCCCTCTTTCGGTACCAGCCTGCCATGGAGTGCCCAACATGGCTCTTGGCAAAAGGTGTTTATACTTTTATTGTAATTGCTTTTAGTGTACAGGGACTATAATCACACAGTAGCATGTCTGTTATAGAAAATCTTACTATTTGCAGGCATTTCAGAAAGTGTTTTGAAGAAGTAAATTCTAGATGACAAAATAAATGAACCTTTTCTATCTGCTTAAAACTCATAAAGCAAAATGATTTCTTTTTTGGTTAAAGAAACTGAAATATCCTTAATAATTCTACAGCTAGACTCTCTCCTAAAATTCAACTAACTAGGTTACAATTAAGTTGTTACAAGACTGATAACTATATATAGAATGATAAATTCATCAGCTAGGCCTTATTTAACACAACTGTCAAGACTCAGTCTTTTTTTTTTTCTTCCTCTCAGCTGTGCCAATTAGCCTCCTCAATAACTCATATCTAATCTTAGGCAGGTTTGGAGCCTTTCTATTCATGAAGCTGGTCAGGTAGCTGCCCAGTTGACATTTTCTGAAGCAGCCCAGGTCTTACTAAAATCCTCTCATATGCCAGCCTTACAATGTATCTACAGTCATCATTAAGTAATGTTGGGAATAAAAATCAATGACTTACTTATCCAGTAGAGCTGCGATCCATTTGCATGAATAACTGCACTTGTTTACCCTGAGTACAACCTATTGTCACCATAACAAAAAGTATAGTTTTTCATTTATTTTTAGAATAAACAAATACTTACTGAGTGATTATTGCCCATGCGCTAGGCACTGTGAAGGCCCTGAAGGTACATAAGAGAACATCACAACATGGATTAAGTCTCTACTCTTAATGAGTCTGTATTTTCATGTATACTGATGAGGGGGGAGAAGTATTGGATGGTGTATTAGCCAGGGTATAGGCTAGGTATGCTATGGAAAAATATATCCCCCAAACTTACTGGCTTCGGAAAACAACGCTTTATCTCTCTGTCACTTCCTGCCCTTTGCAAGTGAGTCAGGGCTTTGCTCCACATCTCTTCATTCTGGGATTAGGCTAATAGAGAAGCCACTATCTCCCAGGGAAAAAAACATTCTAGAGGGTCTTGCACTATTCATTTAATGCCTTGATCTAGAAGAGATATTGTTTCTTCTACTCCCAACTTGATGATCAGAATTTGTCATGGGAACTTATTCAAGTGCAAGGAGACAGACACGGCTGGGAGGCAGAGAACTGGAATATCTGAAGAGCTTTAATGACTTCCAGGGACATGCAGGTTCTGAAGTTGAGGAGAAGATAGGTAGGGGCCTTCAGTGTGGCGAGTATCCTAGGTCCCACAGAATAACATCTTTGGAGCTCTGGGCATCCGAGATGAAGCCTGAAAGATAAAAGTGCTGGAAAAGGGGATAAAGGAGCAGAGGAAGAAGAATTGCAGTTATTGATTATCTACCCTGTTTCAGTCATTTTCATTTCATTACATTGTTTAAACATTTAAATTTAAGGGATTGAGGAGGAAAACAAAATGTTAGCAGTGAACAAGGAGCTAGAGGTATCCCAGAGGTAAACTAGACTCACTGAGCCATCTGATTTAGATTTAGTAACATGGTACCAGATATAACACGGTACATGCAAACTGATACCTGTGACAACTAACTAGGTAAACGCATTTGTTAGAATGCTATGAAATTTAAATTTTTAGAGAAATTTGGGGAATAATACAGAATTACAGTCCATACTTGATTATCAGAAATAATTTTGGAGAATGGGTGGAAATAAAGTAGGTTACAGGTAACCCAAAACCACACACAGTTCAAATAAAACCACAGTCAATGCTTCGTGACCTCAAAGCAGGTAACCCAGTTTGCAGATCGATCAAACACTGAATAAACTAGAGTCGGGATCTAGGAAGATTTCATTTCTTAGCGAGGCTGAACAATTAGGTAATGACGAAATTGGAGTTGAAGGGCAGCTCTCCCAGATGCAGGAACTGAGGAGCCAGACTCTGGGTAGGGCTGTTAATAGAGTGGATCAAGTGTGCCAGACTTCAGGACTCCAGACCTGGAATCCTGTCCCCTGCCACTGCAGAGCTGATAATCAGGGCTTATGCGCCAGGGCTTGATTACATGCCCTGTGAGCAAAGTGACCTAATCCCAAATCTCTGCTGCACCTTAAACACCTCCATCTGAAAACGTGCTAATCCACAAACCCATTCCTCCATAGACCAGTTTATCCACCCTCAGATAATCAGGAATTAATTGTATATGCACGTGTGTGTGCATTTTAATGCATCATAATTAGAAACAAAAGGAGCAATTTTCCACACTTGAAGGCCCAGAAATTCTATTTAGGATATAACAGAAACATTTCTTGATCCTCATCTTTTAATCCACATGTGAAAATACAAAGTGTATTGAAAAGTATCCCTACTAACTGCTTTCTATACTCCCAAAGTTGACATTTTTAAACCTTCTGAACCTGGTGATTATTTTCTAAGTGAGCAAAAATTTACTTTTCAATGGATATTTTATCATTATCGTTAATTGACTCAAATAACATGTATTGAGCGCCTGTTATACATCAAAAACCATCTACTATATAATGGGTTATGGCTTTGCAATAAGAAATCTATATTCTTAATGCCAAGTATTTAGGACATTATAACCAAAAACTGACAAGTGCAACACAAAACATACTAGGCATGTAGCATTTAGAATAAAAACAATGCCGGGTAATGAATCAAAGGTTTATTTTCTAAAACAGCATGCTATAAAAACAGATTTTACAATAAAGGGCGATTTGATCAATGTGCCAAAATTTCAATCTTATTGAAATAGAGCTTTTCTGTTTGTGATAAAACAGTGAACTGATTAATAGCATCAGCCAGGACTTTTCAGTTTTCTTTGCAGGCTGAAGCTTCTCTCCTCTTATCTAACCCAAGGGAGGTGTCTTAATCTAGAACATGGCTTGGCACAAACGGTGGCCTGTGAGCCAAATCCATGCCTCTAACTAAGAATGGCTTTTACATTTTTAAAAGATTATAAAAAGCAAAGACTATACAACAGAGACTGTATGTGACTCACAGAGTCTAAAATATTTACTAGCTAGCCCATTATAGAAAAAACTCACTCACCCCTGGTCTAGAATATTCCTAGACTCCTCTCTCTTCTTCATTCCTCAAATCTAATTTAGTGTCTGCCCCCTAATATCTCTGCCACAAGTGCTCTTTCTCCATTCCCCTTGCTAACTGTCCTAGATTATGACTCCATTGCCTCTTGGCTAATGTGGTTCTCTGCCTCCAATCTCACCCTTTTCCAACCATCCACTATAATGTCACCTGAATAATCTTTTAAAGAATAGAAATCACCATGTCCTTCTCAGTAAATCTTTTCTTGACATCCCACCACCACTACAACATACATATTACAGCTTGCTTCTACTTCCCTGCATTTGTTCAGATGTCCATGCAACACACTTCACATCAAGCATTTATTTACAGATTTGCTTTCCCTTTAAGCTAGGAGCTCCCGTCAGGGTAGATACGGATATAACATCTGCCATGAAGAAGATATGTGTCAAAGACTAAGTGAATGAATGAGTTTAATTCAGTGTTTTTTGAGTGTAGAAAAAGTTCCTAGGGTTCTGGGTATCTTTGGAAGAGAAGAGGATAGGTATGTGCCACCAAGAGAACGTTTGGCAAAAAAATAGTAAAACTAGGAGAACTGAAAACCAACTTCTCATCTGCCTTTCATGCTAATGTTTCCTTTCGTGAATGCATTTGAATATATAAAATTTTTAAATGTTTAAATTATGCACAACACTAAGATGTGTACTTTACATGTTTTTCCAGTTATTTTTGTTTTATAAAGTGGGCATATGTGTGAATATAGAACTGAAAATTGACAGAATGGGTGCATTGTGTATGTGTGGAGAATAAGGATTGGAGGAAGGCAGGAAAACAGAAGGAAGATAGAAGAGCTTACCATTAGCTGCTTCCCTGCTTCTAACTTCTTTCCCCTAGCTCCAGAAAGAAGGCAATCTCCTTGCCTTCTCAGCATCCTTTTTTATTAGTCGGGGTAGACAATGCTATGCTGCAATAAAAACTCACTCTGAAATCCCATGGCCTTAACATAGCTAAAGCTTATTCTTTGCTTATGTTACATTTTCATTTTTAAGCCCATATGAGAACATGGGCTCTCCTCCACGTGGTCACTCAGGATCCCTGGCTGACGGCAGCTCCATTGACCAGAACTGTATAATTTGGGATGTGTGATCTTCTTCTTTTAAGAGAAGAAAGTACATAAAGACCTTCTATCTTCATTCCATTGCTCAGAGCTAGTCACATGACCCTACCTAACTGCAAGGCAGGTACAGTCTCTCTTGTAGTAGGAATGAAAGAAGAATCAGATAGTGGAACACTAGAAAGGTCTACCACACCCTTTCAGATGAACTAGTTATCTTTAGTAAGACAAAACTATCCACTTTGTAGCACAGAATTCGAACTTCTGTTTATTTAGTTTGGAAGGTGTCCTTCTCAGGGATTATTGATGTCATACACATTTGGCCAGCAATCCAGAGAACTCCGGTTATGGTTCCATCCCATCTTCCTTACATCTTCAGTTTATACGGAGATTTTTTTTTTTTTTTCCCTCAGTACCTCATTAGCCAGTCAAGAAAATAGAGCAGAATATTTACTCCTGGAATAAGTACCTTCTCTGATCATCCAAACAATAGCTCTCTAATAGTTCCCCAATTCTCCTGATTTCCCTAGGATGAATGGAACCAGAACAATAGTCCACAAATTAGAAATCCGGGCAGTGGCTCAGACGCTGAATACTTTGTGTATATGGTGAAGACTGAGATGGTCTTCACCACAGATACAAGACTGGGGTAGGAGATAGGGTGGGAATGGATAATTGGGGGCCAGGCATACATGAGCTAGATCTCTAGCCTTCCTGACTACTATGAACACAAAAGAGGGAACCACCAATTCACAGCCCGAAGGTTTTATATTAAACCATCTTAGAGTCTTCCTTTTCCTTTCTCGGCTGCCTCGGAGATTCATTTTAGCAAGCTCCTACCCGCAAATGTTGAGAAGAAGGCCACATATCAATGATCCTCTGTACCCTGTTCAGATATCTGAAAAATCTAAAGAAGAATGAATATGTGTTGGATAAGAGATTAATACAGTTCAGATGAGCCCATGTTGCAAGCATATATAAACATAATTCGCGAATCAAATGGACTCTTAGTCATTGTCTTAGTGACTTAGTCACTCTTAGTCATCCCTTCTTGGGATTTTAAGGTTAATTCAGTACTTGCTTGAGGCCAGATGTCTGGCTAATCACGTCTCCTGAAGAGAAAGAAGCCAGAAGACCCTACCAGCTTTAAAAAGAGAAATGTAAGGAGATGGGTGCGTGGAGACTGTTAGCAACACAACCTAATTTCTGGAAAAAAAAAATAAAGGCTTCCTTTGGTCAAAAGGTAAACTTCCAGTTATAAGGTAAATAAGTACTAGGGATGTAGTGTACAACATGATTAATATAATGAACACTGCTGTATGTTATGTATGAAAGTTGTTAAGAGAGGAAATTCTAAGAGTTCTCATCACAAGGAAAGAATATTTTTTTCTTGCTCTTTTATTTTCTGTCTGTATGAGATGATTCATGTTCACTAAACTTATTGTGATAATCATTTCATGATATATGTAAGTCAAATTATTATGCTATACACTTTAAACTTATATACTGCTCTGTGTCAATTATATCTCAATAAAAACTGGAAGAAAAACACAACAAAACAAGACAAAATCAATAATTCATCTCCTCAACTCCAAGCAGCACTTTATTTTCATATTTAAATTTTTTTCTCTAATTGGGAACCATATTATAATCAATGCATTCTCTAGAAGTTTTATTAATCATTTTTTACTAGCAATGGTGCTTTAGAATTGAGGGACTAATAAGAATAAATATTTCTGTTTCACCAAAAAAAGAGAGAGAGAGAGAGAGAAAAATAAATAAATACCAAAACAAAACAAAATAAAGGCTTCCTGTCCCCTGAGAGGAGGAAGATCTCATGTGAGTTAAGATCATAGGGCTTCCCTGGTGGCGCAGTGGTTGAGAGTCTGCCTGCTAATGCAGGGGACATGGGTTCGAGCCCTGGTCTGGGAAGATCCCACATGCCGCGGAGCAACTGGGCCCGTGAGCCACAACTACTGAGCCTGCGCGTCTGGAGCCTGTGCTCCGCAACAAGAGAGGCCACGATAGTGAGAGGCCCACGCACCGCGATGAAGAGTGGCCCCCGCTTGCCACAACTAGAGAAAGCCCTAGCACAGAAACGAAGACCCAATATAGCAATCAATCAATCAATCAATCTTTAAAAAAAAAAAAAAAAAAAAGATCATAACGCACTCATAAGGAGCCCAAATGCCAGTCACCAAGCTAGTCTATGGATAAAGTGAAGATATTTCTCTTCTGCTTGTCATTTTTGGTTATGGATCTTTTCTCTTTCTTCTCTTCCATGTGTCTGTAGATGGGCCTGGGGCAATCTCCTGTTTGTGAAAGTCTCCCCAATAACTCTCCCCTCTGCCACCTCTTGGGAGGTCTACCATGGAGATGACAAGGTGTCTCAAGTGTACACATAGTTTGGTCCTCAGCATGTCAGCCTGCGCAGCCTGTTTCAAAAATTTGAATCGGTTGCTAATGTTTAAAATTCAGGAGACTTCATATAGAATTCAGGATGCCTGACTGCTCTGGTAATCCTGGGTCTGCGTTTCCCCCATGGCAACTTTTGTCTGGAGCTGAGTAGCAGCTGCTCCCTTTAAAGGAGGCAAGAGCACAAGAATTCTCTAGTCTCTCTGCTCCCCATTGTCTTGTTAACAATGAGGCCAGGCATTTTATATCAGGTTAGCCTTGATGTTTTCCTTGGACTCCCAGCCTGTTTTACTTAATCATTTTTTCCTGCCTGGCCGCTTTAGATATTTTAATTTGTAGCCTCTGGCTAGTAGAATCAAGTTTTAGTCAAAGCATCAAAGTTAGATAGGGTATTCTTGGACATATTTTGCATGCCCTAGAAGGCCAAGATCCAGGTATCAGTTTAGAGGAAAGAAATCTAGGAGGCTGCTTACCTTTCCTCAACCTTGGACAGAAAGAATCCTGAAGAGCCGCATGTGGTCTAATCCAATGTGTCAAATGCAAGGGGTGGAATTAAGACCTAGCTAGTGTGCATTTGACAAAAGAATTGCACATGTATTATCTGATTTGTTAAAGCCTTTAGTGGCATGTAACAAAAACACACATAATCCAAAATGGTCTAACCAAAAAGAGGTTCTGTTGGTTCCATAACTGAAAAGTATAGGAGTGAGTCTGGCTTTAGCTAGCTATCTGGTGTAGCTACACCAGAGGCTCAAATGACACCATGGGCATGAGACTTCTGTCTCCATCTTTTGGCTCTGCTTCCCCTGGCTCCCCTCTCAGACAGCCACCTTGCATCACCGTCACAAAATGGCTGCCAGCATTGCCAGAGCTACATCCTTACAGGTCCATATCTAACAGGAGAGATCTTTGTCCTCGCATTCCAGGAAAAGCCTAAATACTTCACATCAATTCTGATTGGGACAGATTGGTCCCAGTCTCTGTAGCCAGGGGAATGTCAGTCAGGCACCAGGGACAGGTCAGGTGCTCCACCAGAGAAGCAAAAGTGGCATGGGGGGGCAGGTATAATCCCCCAAATGGAAATCCATCTGTGGTTACCAGGAGAGAAATGAATGAATGATGGATAGCATGAGTAGCTGATTTCAACTATGTCTGGGCCACTTGTTAAAAAACAAATTCCCACTGCTCAGGTATTCTGATTCATGAGGCCCAGAAACCTTCTTCTTTAATAAGATCCCGAGGGATTCTGATGCAAGAAGTTATTAATTCAAACTTTGAGAAACACTTTGAGACTTCAGTGTCTTATTAAAACTAAAAATAAATTCATAATTACATGCCAGGAACCGTATTAAGTATTTTACAGCCATTATTTCAGATAATCCTTAAACAACTCTATGAAGTAGGACCATTATTATCTTCATTTTTGGATGAGGAAGTGAAGCTTAAGAAGTTTCATAATTTTCCAGATGACGCCTAGATAATAATAAGTGACAGAGCCAGGATTCAAACCCACAGCTACCTGACTGTAAAGTTAATGTTGTTACTACTTTGTTATAATATCTATATTCCTTTAGATATCTGTGCTTGCCATAGATTGCAGGATGATTCATGAGTCAGAGTGTCTGATCTTGCCATTCTTTGACATGAAGAACAACTTACTGATAGTCACCAGAGTGAGTCACTGAGTTAGACAAAGTTATATCAAACATCAGTGTGTTGTTCCTGCACTGCAGTATACTGTATGTGGCCTTAGGAAAGTTACGTCTGCTTTCTGAACCTCAGTTTCCCTTTCTATAAAGGATTATTGATATCATTTCATAAGGTTGACACAGGAATTAAATGAATAAGTAAAAGGAATTAAATGAATAAGTAAAAGTGCCAAGACCATACCTATCCTCAGTAAATACTGGGTATTTTTTTTCCATCTGTGGGTTTAATCACAAATGACCAGATGATAATTTCTTTTCCTATCACTTTGTTTTGGCTGCTGATTCATTGAGAACTTTCACTGTAGGCTCCTCATTACCCTTAGCATAGACGCCAACCAATTCTGGCCAATTTGTAATCTTCAGATGTTTGTGATGCCCATGGCAGCTGGTATGTCAGTTTGAGAGAGGTGCTCAGGGATTGGAAAGAGAGGAAGGAACAAATAATTATTAAGTGCCTATTATATAGCAGGCATATTTCAGAAAACAGTTTGTTAAGTTTTTATATTATTGTTGAGGTATAACTGACATATAACATTGTGTTAATTTCAGGTGGGCAATATAATGATTTGATATTTGTATATTTTTCAAAATGATCACCACAATAAGACTCGTTAATGTCTGTCACCATAAATAGTTACAAATTTTTTTCTTGTGATAAGAACTTTTAAGATCTACTCTCTTAGCAACTTGCAAATATGCAATACAGTACTATTAACTGTAGTCACCATGCTGTACCTTACATCCCCAGGACTCATTTATCTTATAACTGGAAATTTGTACCATTTGACCACCTTCACCCATTTTACCCGCCCCCTCTGGCAACCACCAATCTTTTTTCTGTGTCTGTGAACTTGGTTTTGGTTTTTGTTTTAGAATCCATATATAAGTGATACCCATGTAATACCACATAGTATTTGTCTTTCTCTATATGACTTATTTCACTTAGCATAATGCCGTTAGGGTCCATATATGCTGTAGCAAATGGCAAGATTTTCTTCTTTTTTATGGTTAAATAGTATTCACACACACACACACACACACACACACACACACACACACACACACACATGCACGCACACATTGTTTTTATCCATTTATCCACTGATGGACACTTAGGTTGTTTCCATATCTTGGCTATTGTAACTAATGCTGCAGTGAACATGGGGGCACATAAATCGTTTCCAGTTAGTGTTTTCATTTTTTTCAGACAAATACCCAGAGATGGAATTGCTGGATCATATGGTAGTCAATTTTTAATGTTTTGAGGAACCTCCATGCTGTTTTCCATAGTGGCTGCACCAATTAACATTCCCACTAACAGTGCACAAATGTTCCCTTTTCTCCACATCCTTGCCAACACTTGTCATCTCTTGTCTTTTTGATAATAGCCATTCTAACAGGTATGAGGTGATATCTCATTGTGGTTTTGATTTGCACTTCCTTGATGATTAGTGATGTTGAGTACCTTTTCAGTACCTGTTGGCCATTTGAATATCTTCTTTGAAAAAATTCTATGCAGATCCTCTGCCCATTTCTTAATGGGATTGTTTGCTTTCTGCTACTGAGTTGTGTGAATTCTTTATATATTTTGGATATTAACCCCTCATCAGATATATGATTTGCAGATATCTTCCTCAGATATACGATTTGCAAATATTTTCTACAGCTATTTCGGTAGGTTACCTTCTCACTGTGTTGAGGTTTCCTTTGCTGTGCAGAAGCTGTTTAGTTTCATGTAATCCCACTTGTTTATTTTTGCTTTTGGTGTCAAATCCAAAAAGTCATTACCAATACCAATATCAAGGAGTTTACCACCTATGTTTTCTCTTAGGAGTTTTATGGTTTCAGGTGTTATGTTTAACTATTTAATCCATTTTGAGTTAATTTTTGTGTATGTTGTAAGATAGTGGTTCAGTTTCATTCTTTTGCATGTGGATATCCAGTTTTCCCAACACTTGTTTATTGAACAGACTGTCCCTTCCCCCATTGTATATTCTTGGCTCCTTTGTCATAAATTGACCATATATGTGTGGGGTTTTTTCCCTGGGTTTTCTATTCTGTTCCATTCATCTATGTCTGTTTTTATGCCGATACCATACTGTTTTAATTAGTATAGCTTTGTACTATAGTTTGAAATAAGGGCGCATGATGCTTCCAGCATTGTTCTTCTTTCTCAAGATTGCTTTGGCTATCTGAGGTATTTTGTGGTTCCATACAAATTTTAGGATTGTTTGTTCTGTTTCTGTGAAAAGTACCTTTGGAATTTTGATAGGGATTGCACTGAATCTGTAGATTGCTTTGGGTAGTATGGGCATTTTAATAATATTCTTCTCATCTGCAAACATGAAATATCTTTCCATTTATTTGTGTTTTCTTCAGTTTCTTTCATCAGTGTCATAGTTTTCAGTGTACAGGTCTTTTACCTCCTTGATTAAATTTATTCCTAGGTATTTTATGCCTTTGTTATGCAGTTGTAAATAGGATTATTTTCTTAATTTCTCTTTCTGATAGTTCATTTTTAGTGTACAGAAATGCAACAGATTTTTGTATATTGGCTTTGTATACTGCAACTTTACTGATTTCATTGATTAGTTCTAATAGTTTTCTGGTGGCATCTTTAGGGTTTTGTATATATAATATCATGTCATCTGCAAATAGTGACAGTCTTACTTCTTCCTTTCTGATTTGGACTCCTTTTATTTCTTTTTCTTGCCTGATTACTGTGTCCCGGACTTCCAATACCATGTTGAATAAAAGTGGTGAGAGTGGGCATTCTTGTCTTGTTCCTGATCTTATAACCATTGAGTATGATGTTAGCTGTGAGCTTGTTATATATGGCCTTTATTATGTTGAGATATGTTTCCTCTATACCCACTTTGTTGAGAGTTTTTGTCATAAATAGATATTGAATTTTGTCAAATGCCTTTTCTGCATCTATTGAGATGATCATATGATTTTTGTCCTTCATCACGTTAGTGTGGTAGGTATATCACATTGATTGATTTGCAGATGTTGAACTACCTTGCTAAGTTTTAACAACAATGCTACATCGTGTAGATGAGGACACTGAAGCTTGGAGAAGTTATTTGCCCAGGGTCACTCCCCCAGGCAAGTGGGGGAGTCAGAATTTGAACCCACACCTCATCCTAGTGACTCCATAACCTGTGGGCTTTTCTGCATGTGTTACTTCCCTGTGAAAGTGAAGCCCTCATCATGTATGTAAACTATTCATCTGGTGCTGACTCTACTTGAGTAGACTTTATTAGTGAAAACTTCAGTTTTCTTGGCATATTAATGCTCAAAAGCAGAATGGAAAGGAATCATCAAATGTGAAGAAGGAACACTGACAGTTTTACTGATGAGTTTTACAGTACTGGAGACGTATTGATTATGACAATAATAAACATACCATCTTTTAAATACAGTCTTAGCTTACCTTTTTTTACTCTAGGGTAGAAATTAGAAGTTGAAACTAGTCAAATGCTAATGTAAATATGTTCTCTAATAAAGAAAACACCATGGTTTTGCATACATATCAAGTTTTTCTCTTTTCTTTTCCCTGAGAAGAAAAAATCTTTTGAAATCCTCAGTTGAGTTAGAGGAGGTTCTTATTAGGTAAATGTAATAAATTTATGATGAAGATAGGACTTTGTAAAGTTGCTTTTCTTATTTGTTTTACATTCAATTCTTTTAGTACAATGGCATAAAAATTCAACTGAATAGGAAAAAAATTCACTGCAGTTCCAGAACTTGATCAATTATCTAACAATATTATGAAACTGAATATATTATCTAATGCAATCCATTTTATCTTTCCAAGTCAGTTATCATTATTCTTTCTGAGACTCAGTAAGAGAATTCTTTGGGTTTTTCTAAAACTTCCTAAAGTTCAGATGCTCTATTCCTTCTCTCCATTGGCCATCAATACTCTGAAAATCACAATAATTCTCTTTCCAACCTATAGAAGCCACTGTCACCAAGTACTTGAAAGCAACATCAACATCTTTTTCAAATAATGGATTTCAAATATTGATTCAAAAAATGTTTCCATTATTTTAAAATGTTGAGTAGCTAGATGTAAGTTACACATTCTCAAAATGACTAAAAATTAGTTCCAAGATTTTAGCAAAGGTATTATAGGATGGTACAAACAACGTGAATGCTATGCTCTTTCTTCACAGCTCAATCTCAGATTTTGAGGAGTATGTACCCAACATAAAACATATATATATATATACATTTTCCGAATTCCTCTAAAAGGCAAGATTACTAGCCTACAGAAGCCTAGTCATTAATATCCAGTGTGCAAATGCTAGAAGCTGGAAGGAGGGAGAAGAGGACAAGTGGTTCCTTCTTAGGCACAAACCTACCTTTATATAAAGTTGTTGTTTAGGCAGAGATTTCCTTTGACATTGCTAGTTCTTTTTTTCTCATTGCCTTAACTACATCCTAGTTCTCCTCTGTCCAGACACCTAGAGACTCTATGCCCACACTCTGCCTCACATGGGATCCTGCCAGGACTTGTCTTGGACCCCAGTGATTTGGGGCTCAGGTAACCACACACTCCAAAATCATAATCTTCATTCTTCTAATAAAACTGATCTGTGGCATAATATCCCTTTAATCTTCCTAAAAAAATATATGCACCTTAAGTCCAAACCAAACTCTAATGTATTGGTTCTTAAATGTTACTATGTTTAAGAATCACTTGGAGAAATTGTCCAAAATCAGCTTCCCAGGGTTCCCCCACAGACATTGTGATTCAGTAGGTCTGAAGGAGGGTCCAAGAGTTCACCTTTTCAACACAGACTACAGATACTCATGATGTAGTAGTTCAGCAGAGTAAACTTTGAGAAAAACGCTTTTTATCAATGACAGTAGAAGGAAAATAAAATAAAATAAGACATTCAGATAGAATAGACAAAGAAGTCTTCTCACATGCCCTCTCCACCTCACCCCTGTTCTCCTTCTTCTGAAGATTTGGCACCAAAGCTTCCTAGCCAAGGACTCTGCCCCGTGAATTTTAGCTGTCCTTGCTTTAACCAAATTGTTCTTTAAGTCTCTTTGAAATCAGATGGAGGACCCTCTTACTCCACTTACGCATATTCTACTCTTGAGGGCTACTGTATCTGGCAGTGAAAGCAGGTATTCTAGTGTTTGGAAAAAAACAATTGAAAAGGTGTGAAAGACCTTGTTTAGTGAATTGTGTCTGAGAGGTATTGTTCATGCCTTTGTAACGATTTTTGAAAGCTATAATCTGCCTTAATCAATATTTCCCCCAGTCTACCTGGATAGAATGGTTTCCCCCCAAATTCCTGTCTACGTAGAACCTCAGAATGAGACTTTATTGGGAAGTAAGGTATTTACAGATTTAATTAGTTAAAATGAGGTCACAGGTCTTACCATATCAGAGTGGGCTCCAATCCAATGACTAATGTCCTTATAAGAAGAGAAAATCGAAGCATAGAGATGAGATGCACACACAAAGGGAGAAAGCCGTGTGATGATGGAAGTAGATATATCGTGACGCATCTACGAGACAAGGAATACTAAGAATTGCCGGCATCCTTTGAAGCTAGGAAGAGACATGAGATGGCTCCTCCCTCATAGTCTCTACCAGGAACTAACCATGCTGACTCCTTGACTTTGGACTTCTGGCTTCTAGAACTGTGAAAGAATAAATTTCTGTTGTTTTAAGCTACCTAGTTTGTGGTAACTTGTTACAGTAGCCCTAGAAAAATAGTATACTACCTTTCCAGTCTTACCTCACTTTACTCCCTTATCCTTACTGTCTCCTCAGGAAGCAGCCTCCACATTTTGCCTTCCTCTGTTCAGCCTCTTGGAAGTGCCTTCCCCTTTCTTTCAGCCAGTTCACATCCAAGTCATCCCTCAAGGTCCAGTTTAAATAGGGCTTTTTCTATAAAACCGCCTCGTCACTCAGCTCAAAGTCAGATTTTTCAGGTATTTTCTCTGAATATCTATAGTAAGCACTATTTGAACAAACTGTTAATTATGTAAACATGTCTTAGCATTATGACACTCTTTGTTGACTTGAACTATGAGTTAAATCATAATATGGTTATTTAGATGTTATGCCTTTATGATATTATCTCCTCAGTTAGTTCATAAATTGTGCAGTAGAGATTAACCTTGCCAAAGAGAGGTTTGGCCTTTGCCCTTGGCTCCTGGGAGGTAACCTCTAAACCTTAGGAATATCTTGCTTGATTAGAGTGTTTTCGTTTACCTGGGACCTTGGGCTAAACCTGATAATCTATGCTAATAGTGTGATGTATGGTGAGGGGCCTAGGGCCACATGGTTTCAGCTCAACCTCTGGAGGGACTGGAAACTAAGTTGAGCTACGTGGGTGATGACCAGACCTCAGTAAAAACTGCAGACACCAAGGCTCAGGTGAGCTTCCCTGGTTGGCAATATTCCACGTGTATTTTCACATGCTGCTGCTGGGAGAAATAGGTACGTGACTCTATGGGGGAAGACAACTAGACGTCCCACAGCCTTGGTGTCTCCTGGGCTCAGCCCTACGCACCTCTTCCCTCTGCTGATTTTAATCTATATCGTTTGGTTTTATTGCAGTAATAAACTGTAATCATGAGTTTAACTGCTACCTGAGTTCAGTGAATTCTGCTAGTAAATTATCCAACTTGAGAGTGGTCTTGGGGACCCTGAACTTCCCACTAGTGTGAGAAGTAAGGATAGTCTTGGGGACTCTGGATATGCTAATAAAGGGACAGGACTAGACTGTGTCATATTTATACACATACATAACCATAGCACCTAACAGAGTTTAGTACACATCGTTAAATTATTTAATTCTAGTAGCAATTTATTGTCTAATCTCTTCCTTAAACTTCACTTCCATAGCACATCATATAAAGATAACTACTTAAACACAGGGCAGTGAAGAGTGAAAAGGAAAAATGATTTTTGAGTAAATGTGCTAAGTAAAGGGAATTCTACGTGATAATAACTGTGACCATTTACTGAGAATATATGAAGCACCAAGTATGGTACTAGTCCTTCACCTGGAAAACCTCTTAATTCTCATAGCAACCATTGGAAGTCTTATTGTTACTTTTGCGTCCTTGGCAGATGAGAAAACAGATACAAAACTTTTAACAAATGTGTATAACTAATCCATTAATGATTAACTTTTAAACAATCCTTGAATCCCTTATCTTTTTCTAGCCACCAACCTATTTTTCTATGCTGCCTCACAGCCAACTTCACCGAAAAATTTCTCCAGGTTGACTACATCCCTCATTTCCACCTCCTCGCTTCTCACACGTTCCTTCGCCCACTCTAACTTATTTATCTACACCTTTCTGTCAAAATGGTTCTTGTCAAGGTCTCCAACTGCCTTCATGTTGCCAAATCCAGCAATAGTGCTTCCGTTTTCATTATACTCCATCTCACAGTTTATCATGTCCTCCTTCTTTAAATAGTTTTTTCTCTTCTGATTTTTTTATGCTACTTGCTGATCCTAATTAGTCTCTTTTGGTGATATCTGTTCCTTTATCTAAACTTACTTTTAAATGTCGGAATGACCCAGGGCTCCCTTTGGGGCCCTATTCCATGTATACTGTCTCCTTAAATGATTTCATTCCCTTGACTTGCAAGCATCTATAGCATGATGATGCCCAAATCTAGAATACCAGCCCTGACATCTCCGTGGTGCTCCAGTCTCAGAAATCTATGTTTCATGTTTATCATCTGGTCAACACCATCATGTAGAGGAGATTTTTGGTATGGAAAAGGCAAAAGTTTACTCTCCTGGTGCTTCTGCTTAGTATGGTATCAAAGGAAACTGCTTTTCTTACTCTAATCATCACCCAGGATATTCATGTTCAACTAGAGGGGATAAGAAAATTGTGAATGAGCACAACTGTTTTTTAATAATTCATGTATAGTGCATATAGGTACATGCATAATATATTGGGATTTTATGCAACATTTCATAAATTTTGAATATTTACATCCAATTCAATTTTCTACAAATCTGTGTGACAGCTAAATCAAGTCATCTGTTTTGATCTCAGTATTAGAATAAAACCCAAACGCCTTTAATAGTCTTCAGTGTTATCAAGTATAGCCTCTGCTCCCCACTCCCCCATCCCATATTCTGGCCACACTGCCCTTTCTAGTCATTGAATGTTGTTTCCTACTCAGGACACCAGTACTTGCTTTTCCTTCTGACTGGTGTACACTTTTTTCCCCTGATCTTGCACAGCTGACTCCTCTGTCTTCAGGTCTCAACTCAAATATCATCCCCTAGCCCAACTGAAGTAGGAGCCCCCAGTTAACTCTGTATCATGTGACTTTGCTTCCTTCCTTCCAGAACTTATCACAATCTATACTATTTTTAGTTGTCCGCCCATGCCCCACTCTCTTCCACCATTGTTAGAATGTGAGCTTGAAAAGAATAGGTTTCTTGTCTGTCTTACTCACTACTGTACCTCAGCACCTATAATAGCATCTGGCCCACAGCTGGCCCTCATAAATAATTTGTTCAATTAATTTGTTTTACTAAGCACCTGTGCCAGGATTTGAACTTGAGTTGAACTTGGCTCCAGAACTCAAGCTCTTAAATACTCTGCTTTGCTAACATTTCAACTAAAGCAAGTGACAGTAGATAGTTAAAGATGATGAGGTTTGGCATCAGTCAAGGAAGACTTCTTGGAGAAGAAGTGAATGATTTGTATACAGGCAAAAGTTTAAAAGAAAACATTCCAGACCAGGTGTACACACAGAACTAGAAAGAAGCTGGATTTATGAAGTGGAGGACAAGGAAAGCTTAATTATAATTATAATGGAATTGATATTGAACAGACACAATGTAACCCTTTGGTGGCAAAGTTTAATTCAATCCTAGCTTTACCCAGTTTCCATGCCAAATTTAAGTTCTTTGGAGGGCTGATGAATGCACTTACACATAGACCCAAAACCCAGTAATTCGGACTCTTACTCTTTATTCATGTTTGCTTTAAGCTGTGCCGTAATATTCAGCATGGCAGATACCTGGTGGAAAGAGCAATAGGAATTAGGTGCAAGAGTAGGGGCAAGAATTGAAGAAACAAAATGTTTTCATTTTGCAAATAAATTGATTTAAGCATTCTCCAAAATGTTGTACCTTATATATTTTCATCTTGTTTCCAAGAATATGCCACATTCATTTTGAAGTCTAGTGTTGTTAAATAAGAAAGCCTAATTAATATGTAGGAAAGAGTATTATTCACCTCACTCAAATGCTTAGAAAAATATACTTAGCTATACAACCCATGATTCACAAAGGAAGCTGAGGGCCAACTTCAAACTACAACTCCCACTCAGAGATAATGAAGCATGAAATGGCACTTTAGAATTACAATTACATTGAGGGAAAGTGCCTTTCCAAACTCAAGAAAAAAAAAAAAAAGCATTGAAATGTTAAACAAAACTACATAGAGTATACTCTTACAGGTTATTAGCCAATAAATAGTATGTTGTTTGCAGGGGTTATTTTCCTTACAGTTTATGTGAGTCTTTGCTTTTCCTAAAGGTTGTAATATTTCTTAATAATTTCTTATGAGAACAATTTATTAATATATGTGATTTAAAATTATTTTCAGAAAGAAATATACCTGAGCCTAGCGTTTCATTGTATCAGGTAGCTATTGTGGTCAAATTCTAAATGTATGTTCCTTTGAGTTACCCTGATAAAACATTTCAGACATCTCTGCTTCTTGAATTGTTATGTGTTTTTTATGTTTTCGTTTGAATTTATTTTCTATCCTATCAATAACCTGAAAACTTCAGCTGTTCCTTAAACTTTTTCCAAATATTGAAGAAATTTGCTCATGATTCAGTAGGTAAACGATTCATATATACAAAGCCCAAAGGAACTATTCATAGCCCTCTGATATTAAGTGTTATTCAAGAAAGAAAGAATAAAAGTATCTTTATACAGATATTTTATTTAACTCCTAAGTATATCATATTAAGCCTGCAAACTAATTTTATTCTTATTCTTTTTGATTTTGCTGTTATAATTATATAAAAATTACATATATCCATTCATGAATTTTGCTGATTTAAAAAAAATACATGAGAATAATGCATTGTGTATAATAGGATATAAAAAAATTAATAGTGATTTTATTTTTATCCCTAAATAACAGGAAATGTTTCCAATTATTTTTTAGAGCAGGACATTTGGTACAGATAATGTTGCTATAGCAACTTTAGAACAGGCTTAATTTGGGCCACAGTGAGTGCACCCACTTGTTTTAAATTCATCATTCAGTCTAATCTAGCATTTACATGAAGAGCTGCGTTTACAAATACTGTATCAGGAGTGCCTGTGTGGCAAGTTGTTCAGGGATACTATGCCTCAAATTTCCACTTGCAGTCATGGCATTTATTAAGAGCTTATATCACAGTACCAAGAGCTCTAATGTTTATTAAGGAAAAATAAAACCTTACTCCAATTTAACTTGAGATTAAAAGCTTTGAAGATCTATTTAGCCTTAACAGATCTCTGAAAATATTTTGACACTAAAATACACTTTACTTTCTAGTGGTAAGCCTTACAAAATCTTGGAAAAGATTTTATTGTGTTTGCCTGGAGAAAGATATTTTAGGTTATTCTGCATTAGCTTATTTCTACTGTAATGATACCATGTACCTGTTAGAATTCTCACAGGGTTTACACACATTTAGGATCAAGCTGGTTTCAGATGAGGATACAGCAGCTTCCCAATTCTAGGAAAGCATGCTAAATGCACTGGTCTTTAGGTTTCAATCTCATAAAAGCTAAAATCTTTTACGATTCTAAGATTCATTCTTTGTTACAAATGAGGTATGGCCTTTGAGGCAACAAATATCTTCACACCCTTTACCTCTGCCTGGAATTTATCTCCTGGGCCATTATGTTAGGATTCAACTCAAATGTTAGGTCATCTACCAAACCTTCCCTGATTTGCACCGCAAAACTGCCCTCTCCTCCAGAACATTGGGTCTAGACTGGGCTCGCTATTTCACATACTTATTTGCATATTTCTCACTACTAGGCAGAGAGTTCCACAAGGAACACTTGCTTAAGCTTAGTGTCTTCTTTCCCCCAAACCAAAACAAATTCAACAAACATTTGTTTTAATGCATCAACACATAACTATTGACCACCAACCACGAACCATAATAATAAGTGTTCTGGACTTACTAACTTTAATTCGGGGCACTATATCCTGAAATGACACCTGAGAGTATAAGGCAGAAAATGTCATTTGTAAAATAACTAAAACCAACAATAAGAACAGTAAGCTATATGAGAGTCTAGAAGACAGTCAACTAGGAGATCGGAGAAGATTTTAAAGAAACAGGAGGATTGAACTAAATCATAAGTATAACTGGGAATTGGGGAATTAGCCAGAGAGTGTGGAAGGTTTTTTCAGAGAAGGGCAAGAGCCAAAAGAAGTGGAAACAGGGTAATTGATTCAGGGAGAGTAAATACTCAAACGTTGCTGTGTCTAACGCTAGGTGAAGGAGAGGGATTCCTTACACTTCGGAAGAGTGTTTAAGACAATCTTCCTTTAAAAAAAAAAAATGACTGTGGAAATTATATAGAAAGGTTTTGAATTATGCACTACTAAGTCCCAATGTCCAGACCTAGAACTGATTTTGATATTTATTGTTAACTGTTACTTTCCCCTCAGAACATTTTTAGAATAACAATAAATAAAAGAGTCATGATAAAATAAAATATGAAATACCAAATTCTTTCTCAAAGTAACTATTTCCCAATAAGATTGTATTTAATAGATATTTCACTCAAGACAGAAATGCAATGAAACAGTGTAATTTAGGAAAAGGTACATTTAGTTGATATCTCATCTGTCCTAAGATATTAGTTCCATACTTTTAATTTCAATTTTTTAATCTCTTCATTGACATGATAGAAATACCTAAAGCAGAAATAAAAAAATAGCTGTTTATATAAAAAAGAATTGAGCTAATGATGGAGAAAAGATTTAAAGATCATCCTCATGGTTCAAGAAATATAACAAAGGGAGGCTCTTAAACTTTGCATTATATTACTGTTATATCCAAGAAAATAAATTTTCTAGAATAAAAGAATGGGCTACTGACAATTGTTATCTAAAGTAGTCATTATATATGTTCAAAAGTAGTAGAAAACAGGTAAAACTTAAATCATTAAAAGGAAAAAACGTGGAAGGTTGTAAATTTAATTTAATGAGAGGTCAAGATGTAACTTCGCATAAAAGACATTCTGAAGAGAAACATTAAATAAACATATGTGAGAGTCAACTATTACAGCAAATGAAGATTGGATTTAGAAAACAGTAAGGAATACAGGTATAGATGTGACAAATGACACAAATATAAAACCCTAATGTTTAACCTTTAAATTGGTGATCTGGGAGGCTGAAACATACTATGACAGGTATGAAAAGCACAAATAAAATAGCATAAAAAGCCATGTACCAAATTAACAAAATATGATTCAGGATCAAAAATTGCTCGTCTGTTGCTAGCAATAAGAAAAATAAAAGGTAAGGAACTTGGTTTTGACAACATGATATTAAACCAATTATGAGAAGTGAAGGCAATATAAAATGGAATGGATAATTCTATACTTTTGCCTCCTAAGAGCACTGAGGATTAATGAGATGACAACACAGTTCCATCTGATACAAAAGGAAGGTGATGAAGCTTCAAGGGAAAAGTGCCTTTATTAATGGGGAAATATGTTTTGTTTGAACATTGAAAATTATAAGCTTGGAATTTCCCTTACTGGAGTCCCAGAAAAATAGTCTTGCTGCTATTTTAGGAGCTTACACTTCTATTTCAAAAAATAATCCCAGGTCAGGATTCTCCCTAACCTACCCTATATGAGGCAAATAAGAAGTAATCGTCCTTTTTTTTTTTTTTAGTTCTACAGAGAATGGAAGATACTTTCTCATCTTTCTGTACATTATTCATTGCTTCACATCTCTATACAAATAAATATAATAAAACTAGAATGTGTGATATATAAAAAATATAATAATTGTATAACATATATTAATCACTTACCATGTTCCAGGCACTATGCTAAACATGTTCAATGTTAACATATTAAGCCTGTTCATTACAATAACTCATGTGACTCTGTGTGACTGTGTTTTTTATCAATTCATTGCCTCTCAACTCCAAATCTACCCTTCATTCCCTGTTCTGAAAAAATAGAGCTGAACCCTTTAAATATTTTTCCTTTGCAAAGAGGCACAAGGTTAAGCATCGTCCGTAAAGGGTGTTGGGGTACACTGAGGGAAGAAGGGCTGTTTCTCTTCCTGAGTCTGGTGTGCTCCCCTTGCCATGCTCCTGCAGTGAGCATACTTTCTCCTGGCTCCTGCTGCCGCCTGCAGCAGCTTGCAGAACCAGTGGCCAGAATCTTCCTCCAAGGCCCCCTAAGTCATCTTCACAGCCAAGCGCCATGGTGGAAGCATCTCCCTAGGGATGACTTCCCCTGGTATCTTCTCAGGCCGCTTTGCAGCCAGCACATTCCGTTGTTCTGCCCTGGGTGCTGTATCTCCGCCTTCAGGTAGTAACTGCTCCTTAGGAACTGCTATTGCTGCATTCTGTGGCGTTCTCTTTACTTCTTGCTAGCCCTCTGTTACCTCCAGTAACGGGTAACAGGTAGCAGGTAATCAGTCCTCTGTTACCTCCAACCCCCTGTTAAGGCTAATAATTCTTGTTCAAATAATTATGAGGTTTCTGTCTCCTGCCTGGAATCTCACTGACACAGTGCCTTCATGAGGTAGCAATTAGTAAGCCCATTTTATTGATAGAAAACAGGCTGAGAGAATAACTTTTCCAGTATCATATAGCTAATGTGTGGAAGAACTGGGATTGAATCTTGTTTTCTCTAACTTCGCAGCTCAAGTACTTAGCCATTTATGACCAAGTATAATTAAAAATAGCTCCCCCTTTTATTCTCAGAAGTGTCCCAGTTTGTTTGATAAATTACATGGCTACCCTAATTATATTAGACTATTTCTCATTTTGCTTAAACAAGCAAATCTCAAGCCTTTACCTCATGACACAAATGAGAATGAAAGTCACATGCATGTCCCATTCTCTGTCCAGTTCCTTTAACCCCTTTCTCTCACACTCAAGAAAGCATATGCCAAGACAAATTTGAGAATGTTAATGTGGAGATAACCTTGAATCAACTGTAATTTATTATAAAGGCAAGTCTCCCACATATTTTGGTATTTTGTCTACTATCAGTAATTAATTACTTATGATACCTTACAGCTGATTGAGATGCAATATGTCTCAGAAAAAATGGTTATTCTCACCCATTCACTAAGGAAACATCCTCATATGTAAACTAAAGCTTTTCAATTGCTTTATGTAATATACAATTTATTATGTGCAATATAATATATGAATTGTTATTATCCAATGTATGCTTTATTAAAGTACAAAGTGTATTGCTTTATTAGCGTACTTTATAAAGAGTTGATTATTCCAAGGGTGCCAAGTTATATCTCAAGCAGGACAATTGCTTTGATACTTTATCACTATCCTGAATATTAACTTTTTACATGTAAATAGCTCAGAGTAGGGACTCTAGATAGCAAAGACACACACAAAACTGTGCATCTCACCAAGAACATCCTACAATAAGTTAATAGAAATGTGACAGGACCTTTTCCATCTTCAGATAAATAAACTGCTAACATTTTTTCCCAACAAGCCAGGAATGAAGATTCTTTATCTAAGAATTTCCAAAGCTTTCCTAGGCTTATAAAGTACAGGTTTTTTCTAGACTTACATCTGATGACAAGGAATTGAACAGCACTGAAGTTGTAGTTCCCCTCCGCAAAGTTTAGAAACCAGAAGATTCAGAAGAGGGATTGAATGTATGGTAATCTGGGAATGAGACAGTGGCATGTAGGATGCTCAATAACTAAATAACGAATCAGTGTGTTAAGTGGATAGATGAATACTGTTTCCTCATACAAGTATCATGTGCACTTACCCACCCAATATGCTTACCTCGATATTGTGTAGCCTAAGCATCTGAAATGTGCAAGGCATTGACAACTTCAGACTCCCATTTGGAGTTAGGGTAAGTACTTGGGAATCCAGCCTTGTCATCTTAAGGATTGTGTGGCCCATGTGTTTGAGTGGGGATAAAAGACTAACATTGGGCCTCACTTTCACCAAGAGTCTATCCTCAGACAGCAGCTATGACCCATCATTCTTGAGGCTTTGCCTCCAGGTTTCTCAACAGGGCTTTGGCTTATGTGAGCCACTGCATCTGCTTGCTGCATACTAGTGAGATCTGTCTCCCTTAAGGTATTTAATATCTATCACAGAGGCACCAGATGCCCGACAGCAAAAGAATACTAATGAATGCTGCAGAAGCAGGTTCAGGAAAGATTACGGAAACTGTTTACAGAAGGCTTAAAATGGATGTTAAACTAACTGCTCGCCTGGGTTTCTTTCCATTGCTTCTAGAAATCAGATGTTGTTTATGCGGTTATTTAGTATCATTTGGCGATTTGGGTTCTCTCCAGATATTACAGATATTCTTTATTCTTTCCTAGAATCACAAAACAACTGGTCGATAAGACTGACTACTGCTTGAATGCTTAGCAGTATATCTAGTTCTCGAGCTCCAGTTCTCAGCTGGAATATTCATAAGGAAAGGATGAAGGAAAATTTTTGGAATGTGCAATATCAATAGCACGGGTGTGGGTTTGGGGGCTCTGAGGTGTGAATACTTAAGCTGTTCAAGGGGCTGAAAAAAGCAACAAGCAATTGTTAAGTAATGAAAACTTTCAGTAATTACCAGTCCCACTGTCTTGACTATAACTGGCAAAATATTCTGCATCCCGTTATATATCCTGTGATTCATCCCATCCCCCATGAGACAGAGATTAATGCTGCGATACCAAAGAAGGAAAATGTGATTACACCAGATTTTATTGTAATACCATTATTGATTTGTTGCCATAATAATGTAGGATGCACATTGCTTTACTTCAGTAAGTTTTTATTTTTCTACATCTTCCTCTAGAGATTTGTGAGCCTATATGTCTATAAACTTGCAACCTTGAGTCTGCAATTGGAAAGGCCTGTCTATTGTTCTAAAGTTACCTTTATTCTGACTATACAGGTAGGCATAAACTATCATAGTAAAAAAGTGTTGATCCTTAGTACTATAAATTTTCCCTAAATAGTCCCAATTTATACTTGTATCCAAGGTGTAGTTATTAATACAATTCCTTTTCACTCTTAAAAGTGTCTCAATTGAGACCAAAATGTTATGGTCATATAGGGGGAAAAGGTAGAATGGACCAGTGAGAATGAAGAAATAAGTGTGGGAAGAGCAGAGACAGATGTTTGATTACTTAAACACAGTTTATGTTGTCAATTTAACATTGAAAACATATTAATATTTTATATTGTGTTAAATGAAATCAATAAAGCTAAAGGTATGTTTATTAGGTAGCATAACTATACAGAAACAATTTAGAATGACATAAAAATGCGAGAATAGTTTCTTAGTGGGACAAGAAAGAAGAAGAATCGCAAACATGCCATACTTTTCACAAATTATATTGTTGTATTGTTGATACTATTGGTATTATTCTAAGATAGCTTTGTATGTAGTACAGAATAAAGCAAATGAATAATTGCACTTATGTCATTAAGCACCAGGATTTTCAGCACGAGAGAAAAGACGATAGAGATGTAAGCTTCAGTAAATATTTAATAGCTCTCAGTTTGAATAAAAAGCTCCAGTGTGAACTCAGGATATATGTTATATATATGTATATAATGTGTATGTGTATATATATGTATATATATGTATGTGTATATATGTATATATATTTAAAGGACTTTATTTTTTTAGAGCAACTATAGGTTCATAGCAAAATTGAGAGGAAAATACAGAGATTTCCCATATACTCCCTGCCTCCACACATGCACACCCTCCACTATTATCAACATCACTCACCAGAGTGGAATATTGGCTGTAATTGATGAACCCGCATTGACAAATCGTAATCACCCAAACCTATAGTTTATACTAGGGTTTACTCTTGGTGTTATCCATTCTGTGAGTTGGGACAAATGTATTGTACAATGACATGTTTTCGTCATTATAATATCATATAGAGTATTTTCACTGCCCTAAAAATTCTCTGTTCTCTACCTATACATCCCTCCCAACCCCATACCTGGCAACCATTGATCATTTTACTGTCTCCATAGCTTTGCTATTTCTAGAATGTCAAATAGCTGGAATTATATGTTATGTGGCCTTCTCATATTGGCTTATTTCACATAGTAATATGTATTTAACATTCCTTCATGTCTTTTAGTGTCTTGTTAGCTCATTTCTTTTAAGCACTGAATAATTTTCTGTTGTTTGGATGTACCACTGTTTATTTACCATTAACCTACTGAAGGGCATCTTGATTGCTTCCAAGTTTTGGCAATTTGAAAGAGCTATAAATGTCTGTGTGCAGGTTTTTATGTAGACATAGGTTTTCAGCTTCTTTGGGTAAATACAGGGAGTACCCATTGCTGGATCATATAATAAGGGTATATTTAGTTTTGTAAGAAACTGTCAAACTGTCTTCCACAGTGGCTGTACCATTCTCTATTCCTACCAGCAGTGAATGAGAGTTCCTGTGGCTCCACATCCTTGCCAGCATTTGGTGTTGTCAGTATTCCAGATTTTGGCCATTTTAATAGGTGTGTAGATGCTGTTTCCATCTGTATTTCTTTGGTTAGGTGTCTGTTAAGGTCTCTGGTCCATTTTTTAATCAGGTCTTTTTTTTGGTTTTTGAGTCTCAAGAGTTCTTTGCATATTTTGAATAATAGTCCTTTATTCAGATGTACCTTTTGCAAATATTATCTCCCAATCTGTAGTTTGTTTTCTCATCCTCTTGATATTGTCTTTTGCAGAGCAAATAGTTTTTTTAATTTTAGTGAAATCTAGCTTATCAATTATTTATTTCATGGATTGTGCCTTTAAAGTTGTGCCAGAACCATTTACTGAAAAACTATCTATACTCCATTGTATTGCCTTTGCTCCTTTGTCCAAGATCAGTTGACCATATTTATGTGAGTCTATTTCTGGGCTCTCTATTCTGTTCCACTGATTTGTTTATCTATTCTTTTGCCACACTCTCTTGTTTACTCTAGATTTATAGTAAGTGTTGAAATTGGGTATTATCCATCCCCCAACTTTGTTCTTCTCTTTCAATATTGGTTTGGCCATTCTGGGTCTTTCACCTCTCCATACAAACTTTAGGATCAATATGTTGACACCTACAAATTAACTTACTGAGATTTTGATTTGAATTGTGCTGAATCTATAGATCAAGTTGGGAAGAACTGACATCTTGTCAGTATTGAGTTTTCCTATCCATGAACATGTAATATTTCTCCATTTTTCTGGTTCTTTGATTTCACTTATCAGAGTTTTGTGGTTTTCCTCAAATAGATCTCATACATATTTTGTTAGATATATACCAAAGTATTTACTCTTCTTGGGTGCTAATGTAAATGGCATTGTGTTTTTCATTTCCAATTCCACTTGTTCATTGCTGGTATATAAGAAAGTGGTTGATTTTTGCATATTAACCTTTTATCCTGCAAACTTGCTGTATTTGCTTATTAGTTCTAGAAGTTTTTTGTTGATTCTTTCAGATTTTTCTACATAAATGATTGTGTCATCAGTGAACAAAGACAAGTTTTGTCTTCCTTCCCAATCTGTGTACCTTTTCTTATTTATTACATTAACTAGAACTTCCAATACATTGTTGAGAAGGAGTGGTGAGAGGGGACATCCTTGCCTTGTACATAATCTAGTGGGATAGCTTCTAGTCTCTCATTATTAAGTATAATGTTAGATGTGGGGTTTTTGAAGATAGTCTGTTGAGTTGAGAAAGTTCTCCTTGATTTCTAAATTATCATTAATGGATATTGGATTTTGTCAAGTGCTTTTTCTTCATCTATTGGTATGATTATGTGATTTTTCTTTTTTGTCTGTTGATGTAATGGGTTACATTAGTTGATTTTCAAATGTTGAACCAGCCTTGCACATCTGGGGTAAATCCCACTTGGTCATGGTGTATAATTATCCTTATGCTTTTGGGGATTCCGTTTGCTAATATTTCTTTGAGGATTTTAGCATCTCTGTTCATAGGAGGTGATAGCCTGTCATTTTGCTTTATTGTAATGTCGTTGTCTGGTTTTGGTATCAGGGTAATTTTGGTCTCATGAGTTAGGAAGTATTCCTTCTGCTTCTATCTTCTGAAAGAGATTGTAGAGAATTGGCATAATTTCTTCCTTAAATGTTTGGTGAAATTTACCAGAAACCCATCTGGGCCTAGTGCTTTCTTTTTTGGAAGATTATTAATTAATGATTCTATTTCGTTAATAGATATAGGCTTGTTCAGATGGTCTATTTCTTCTTTTGAGAGTTTTGGCAAATGGTGTCTTTCAAGGAATTGGTCCATTTCACCTAGGTTATTAAATTTGTGGACATAGAGTTGTTCACAGTATTCCCTTATTATCTTCTTAACATCCATGGGATCGGTAGTGATGTCCACACTTTCATTTCTGATATTAGTAATTTGTGTCCTCTCCCTTTTTTCTTAGTTAGTCTGGCTAGAGATTTATCAATTTTTAAATTTTTTTCAAAGAACTGTATTTTAGTTTTATTGATTTTTCTCTATTGATTTAGTTTTCAGTTTTGTTGATTTCCACTCTAATTCTTAGTATTTCTTTTCTTTTGCTTACTTTGGGTTTACATTTCTCTTACTTTTCTGGTTTCCCGATATGTTATATCTTGAAAACCAACAAAGAAAAACATACTTCCTAATTCTGTACACTGAAAAAACCTAGAGACAATGACCAATTCAGTAGCTCTGAGCATCCCTATTGTCCACATTGTGGTCACTACTATGAATTCTTTCTAAAAGGAGCCAAGGATCCTTGGAGAAATAGATGCTCCAGGTCCAGGGTAGGAAATGCCAAGGTAGCCTGGACTTCTTGTTATACCAGCAAGTAAAGAAGCTATCAATGACTACTAAGTCCAGTAAAAGGATTTAGGGGACAACTTGAATAGTCTCCCACTGGCAAAGGGGTGTGGAGAGGAGGGAATCATGCATTTATTCTGCCTTTCTTTAACTGTACCTCAGTGTAAGCAGTTTCTTTATGGAAGTGTTCTTACTAATAAAGAAAGCTTTTAGAACTAGAACATTACTCTTTTACATTCCTAATTAATCAATCTGGAAAATAATCATCAATAGCTAAGATTATAAAACAACTTGCAGTCAGATAGTATATAACTCCTGAGGACGTACACACCACCACCTCTAAAGTAGTCTGATACTGCATTTTGATCTAACAATCAATACACACAAAATACCTGGGACATCACAGGAATGCAACCAACACAACCCAGGAAGTGGGAAATCTATAAGAAAACCTCCTGTTTTTTTTGAACAAAGAATGTAAGAAAAAAAAGTAAACGCTATAGACCTAAAGAGACTCAAGAAACATGTCGAACAGTTGCAATGTATGGACTTATTTGCATCTTGCCTCAAACAAACAAAATATGTAAAGCAAAAAATATAGTCACTTATAAGGTGATAACCAGAGAAATGGGAATACTAGCTGAATATTTGTTTATTGATCTATTGTTCATCTTTTTATTTGTGGTAATGATACTTTGGTTACTTTTTTTTCAAGAGCCCTGCACATTTTCCATTGACAAAAAAAAAAAAATGCAAGTATTCTAAATAACCTCCCTTCTGTAGTAATCTAATGATATGGCTGCTTTTCTTAAATTTATATGTAAGGACACAGCTTCTGGAACCCTTTCTCCAACTAACACCATCAATTTAAGCACTCAGCACAATCTGATCTTCATAATACACTTCACAGTTATAGCATATAATTATGGCTAATGTACTTTGCAAACAAGCAAACAAAAACCTCAAATACTCTATTGGTTATTCCTACAGATCAAAATAAACAATTTTTTTCTTCTGTGGAGCACGTGCCTCTTGGCCTTGCCACATTTTCTCCTGTAGTGTTGCATCTCGACAGTCAGACCCAGAAGGACTGATGCCAAAAACCAAAGCTTTTAACTCAAGGAAGACTGTGAGCAGAGAATGGTTGTGGTGTTACCTTGCAAATAATGACCAGAGAAAACTCCAGAATATCTGAGAGTCGTAGGTCCAGATTGCCATTGGGATACAGGAAAATCAGTTTTCATACCAGAATGGGGTGGTTACAAACAGGAGGAAAGTTGGAACAGGTGCTGAGAAGCTAAGTTTAGCTGAGTAATAAGAATGGAATCCAGGTTAAAGATAGAGTCAGGAGAACAGATGGAACAAAAGTTGAGCGGTAAGCAGTGGTGAATAACCAGAACAGGAGCCGTATCACAACCAGAACCAAGAAAAACACAGAAATCAATTCTCTGAAGAAGCAACAGAGATAAGAATCTTACAGGCTTCTTGTGAATAAAACTTCCCTGGAGGCACAGGGTAATTTTTGAAGAACATTGGCCAGAGGCTTTTCTTCAAAACTTCACTTGCCTTAAAAGAACTGTGGTTCTGGGTGGCTAGGAAACTGTACACTGTTCACTACCACAATTATACATTATTCATTATACATATTAGCTGTGAAAAAAATGTAATGACACGATATCATGGAGTTTAGGTTAAGGGTTCAATAAAATTAACTTTTTAAAGCACTTAGCACAGTGCTCCTTAAAGGTTAGCTTCAAATCAATAACAGCTAATGTTGAAGGGAGGCTCTGTTTGTAAATTATATCTTATTAAAGGAGGTCACTAAATCCTGTCACTTCTACTCCTTTAAGGTCCTTAAACTTATTCCCCCTTGACATCTCTGCTAACATGACCTTAGTTTAAGGCAGTGGCTCTCAAAGTATAATCCAGGGATCCCTGGGAGTCCCCAAGACTCTTTTGAGGGGTCTATGCAGTCAAAATAATTTCATTAATAATATTAAGATATTATTTACCTGTCTCACTGTTTCCCAGATACTTAGCAGAATTTTCTGGAAGCTACATGACATGTAATGACATCTTTACTCTGATGACTAAAATATGTGTTTGCTCCTGTGCTTTAAAATTTCCTCACTTTTTGTTTCTAATATGGTAAAGATCAATAGATAGAACCTATATAACCATAAGTTCTTTGAGGTCCTCTAGGATTTTTAAGAGTATGAAATGGTCCTGACACCAAAAAAGATTGAGAACTGCTGCTTTAAACCATCATTTGTTGCTTTAACTTTTACAACTGTTTTCTAATATATCCTGCCCTTTTTCTAATTTCTCCAAAGTGCTTATTCAAAAATGCAAATCTGATCATATTGCATCTCTGCTTAAAATTTTTATATCTCTTATAACCTAGAAGATGGAGAAATAGCAAAGCGCAGTGGAACAAACAAGTGAGCCTTTGGTTTCACCTAGGGCTGAATTCAAATTCCATGTGTGTCCAGACTCTACTAATTGTCCCCCAGTCACCATTTATCTTTCTTCATCTTTGTAATAAAACTCCTGAGTTTTAGCTTAGCACATGGTATTACCACTAGAAATTACTCCCTTGAGGATGAGTATGGTCGTATGATGTTGGGCATTGGGAGATGAGCAGAAGTGATATATATGCAACTTCTGGGTCAAGTTGTCCAAAAGAATAAGCTGGTTGCCTCCCATTTCTTTCCTCTCTCCTGCCAGCTTCAAAGGGAGCTAGAGAATGCCGAGACAGCTTCAGTCATGTGGACAAAGATCATACCTGTCTACTTCAGATTGTCTGCCTAAGACCATAGTGTTTCATGGAAAAAATTAGCCTTTCTCTTGAGTCAGTTTTGACCAAGCAGGCAAAGATTTGCGTTTAACCTCAACCAAGTGCCTGCATGACCTGAATCCCTTAGGTAAATTTGTATAAAGGGCTCTTTCTAGATATTTCAAGTTCCTACTCTGGGTTCCCATTAACCTGGGCCTGCTCCAAACAACCTTTTTTTTTTCATTTATTCTTTCATTTAATATGAATGAAGTATGCTAGGCACTGTGCACAATAGCATAGCAATATTTAGTCACTATTCAATACATCCATCAACACCATGGGATTCAAGAGGAAAAAACAAAACAAAACAAAAGCCAGAAAAAAACCCATGTTCTGATAGACAAGCAGAGCAAAATGACAGTCGCTGAGGTCCTGCTACTTGTAGACAGACCCAGAAACCATGCGATCCTCAACAAGTGACAGGGTTCCAGATTTATTAGAGAAGGCAATAAAGAAAAAAGTGGGACACTAGTCCCTGGCTCAGAATGTGAAGTTCAGAGTGGGATCTGTGCAGAGGGGTACCTGTGTGTGACTGAAAAGTAACATAAGCACATCTTTTATCAAGCCTGGGCTATTCTAGAATCCAGGTGAGACTGAACACGAAAGTAGGAGATGAGTGATCCAAGCTCATCAAGAGCTGGGGAAGCCAAGTAAGGAGAAGTGCTTCTGCACTAACAGGGGATATGTGTAGAATGTTGGAATTATACCTTTCATAGACATACTTTTCCATGTGGAAAAGGCACATACTTTCCCTGACCATTTTTTGTTTAAAATGGGAATGTGACCCATTTGGGTGATTGACAGTGTTATTTTTACATTTTTACTAAAAATAGTTTCAAATGTTATATTGTTTTTAGGTTGAGCCATATGAAGTTGCTGCTTTGTGGATCAAACACAGAGATAAAGATTCTTACAACTGTGACAAGGTAGGAGTGAAGGCCAGGAAGGGCTCTTTTGAGAAATCTGAATATGCAGGAATTGAAGGTAAGCCAACACCAAAGGTCTTCGATACCTGCAGCATCAAAGTGGCTGATACTCAGAAGGATATCAAAATGCCAAAGGTAAAACTTTACCTGTACCATCTACCTAAGGTCTGTCTAAAGCTAAAGCATTAATGGCTTTTCCTTTTCATCTCCTTACAAATCTAATGCAAGTACCTTTCATTGATAGTTTCTAACTAGAATCCTGCTGGCAAGGGAATCTGTAGAACAGTTTCTAAATGTTACTCCCTGCGGTACAGTGGGGAACCTAGAAGAACTTTAACCTATGTTAATGTCATTTTTTATTAACTAGACTATGGGTAGATTTCCTGGAGTAGAACAAATAAGAGTTCAAAGCAGAAAGAAAAGGTAAGGGAGGTGTGTGTCAACTCAGACTCTTTGTCTTTCCCTTTGTTCCCTCTTCCTTTCCAGCTCCCCCTCTACTGTGGATGAATGGAGATAAATGCTAACACTCATACCCCATATGTGTGTGTGTGCATGTGCATGTGTGTGTACTTCCTTTGGATCTACAAAAGAAAGATTTAGAGTTATTTTTCTGTTAGTCTCTGCACCTTCCTTCATTCAAGGAATAAAGGTCACATCTATAATTTTTAAATTGTGGGAATTGGAATTGTTTCAAAATATATAACATATTAACCAGGAAAGAGAGATATCTGGGGTTCTATGCTGTAACATTAAATACATATTTTATTCATTAATGTCCATTTAAAATAGAAACTGATGTGTTATTGTTAATGAAAATGTAATTTTTCATTTGGTAAAGATGTCCCCAGACTCACCATTTCAGCTTTTCAGATTGATTATTTAAGAAACCTGTGGCAGATCTAAGCCATGGGGCTTTCACTGTAATTACATCTGATTCTTGTATATTATATTAATGCTGGACTATTAGTATAATAATGGCCACCGATGTACTTTTCATTTGTATTTTCACAATAGTATCTATCTATGGAAAGCAGCTAATTTGTCATAATGGAAAGTTGGTGTTTTTAAGGTGCAGTTTAAAAGGGTAATTCCTTATGACTTGACCATAATAGTTCATGTTGGGAAATCGTATTATTTTTTTCAATATGTCAGTGTTAATCCATTTTGAAATCTCTATAAGCCTGGTTCGGTGCTCAGTCGTTAAAGCTGTAATTGTCAAATGTCTTACACATTGTCATACATACATACATACATACATATAAAGACATTGAGGGGAATTATCTGTGAGAATAGCATTTCTTGGAATTATAGAATTGTTTATATTGACATTTGAAATAATTTTCAAGATTAAAAAAAAGAAGATGAGTAAAATTACTTAGGGGAAATAATGCATCTCTCTCTTCAGATTACTTTCTTTTACTTTATACCTAGATCTAAATATTCAGGCCCATTGTAGAATGTATCTTTTAAAATGAAAACACAATCCACATGTAATTCTACTACCTAAAAACACCACCATTTTAAAAATATAGCCTTTCTTTTCTTTTTTTTAATCTGTGTGTGGAAGTAGATATGTGTGTTGGGGTGTGCACACATGAATATGGATGTTTGTGTTGTCTGTAAGAATTCAAATTAGGAACACAATATCTTTTGTTTACCATTTAAATGTAAGAGAATTCATCATTTAGTGTTGGAAAGTAAAATCTGAGGGCAGATTGATTTTCACTGCTTTGTAGACAACCTAAAAGTTTTATAAAATCTAGGATTTTGTTGATATGAGTGGATTATATTAATAGATTTTCAATGTTAAGCCAGCCTTGCATCCTACTTGGTCGTGGGGTGTAATACTTTTTAGATAATTCTGAATTCTATTTGCTAATATTTTGTTAAGGATTTTTGTCTCTAAGGGACATTGGTCTATAGTTTTGCTTTGTTTTGTTTTGTACGGTCTTCCACTGATTTGGTATGAGGTTAATTAACATTGGCCTCATAAAACAAGTTGGGAGGTGTTCCCTACTCTTCCGTATTCTGAAAGAGGTTGTGTAGAATTCTTCTTTAAGTATCTAATAGAATTCTCCAGTGAAACCATTTTGTCCTGAAGGTATCTTCTTCAGGAGCTCTTAAACTATGAATTCAATTTCTTTAATGGTTATATGGCTATTCAGATTATTTTGTATTAGTTGAATTTTGGCAGTTTGTGGTTTTCAAGGAAGTGGTCCATTTCTTTGACGTTGTTTAATAAACGAGCATGAAATTGTTCATGGTATTTCCTTATTATCTTTTTATTGGCTACAGAAATCTGTAGTGATTCTTTTTAAACAGGTAAATTTTGCAAAAGTTAAATGCACAGATCTGGGCAGCACATTTTGATGAGTTTTGACAAATATATACACCCATCTAACCATTGCCCAAACGAAAATGAAGAATATTTCCCTCACTCTTGAAAGTTCACTTGACTTCCTTGTCAGTCAGAAAGCAGGACACCTTCGGAAAGCATTGTGAAGGTTTCTATCACGCTAGAACAGGGTCGGCAAACCACAACTCAGACCAGTTAAATCTGGCCTACCACTTGTTTGTGTAAATAAGGTTTTACTGGAACAGAGCCACACCCATTTTTTAATGTGCTGCTGCTTTCCCATCACAAGGGCAAGGTTGAGTACTTGAGACTGAGACATTATGGCCCACACAGGGGAAGTCAGTCTTTTCTGGATTTTTCAGTGTTCCTGCAGAGACCCAGCCTCCTGAGCTATAAAAATTGACACGTCATAAGATAGAGAATGCTTCCATTTGTCTCCTAGAAACATTTGTACTTCACATTTGAAGGGTATGAATTTACATTTCGAAGGGGGACGAAACTGGGAACCATTTGTTTTCATTTCAAAGGAATGTAGAATAGGGGCCTTCTTCTTTTTCTTCCCCAGTGAAGATTTATTTACATTAGAGAGATAAGATATAGGTCCTTTTCTCAGGAGAAGTGAAGGGCACCTGAATAGCAGTTCCCATATAAACCCCCAGATTCATAATTCTGGGGTCCCTCTCCTGTGGTACGAAACTTCCTTTTCGTACTGCAGGTCTGAACTTCTGGCTTTTATCCCATTGCCCTGAAGGGAGAGAACACGGAGTAGGGAACCTATGCAATGACTGTTGTAAGCAATAATAGTCTGCCTTTATTCAGAAACTTATTGTTTGCTTTCAGGACAAAACAAATGAATATAGATACTAAAAATTTATCTCCACAAAGCCTGAAATATTTATTATCTGGCCCTTTACAGAAAAAGTTTGCCAATCCTTGCCCTAGAGTGGTATTACTGTTCTTGAACTGAAATACAGGGAATCATAAGTTTATACTCCATCTGGTTTCTTTTGTTCAACATAATGTTTTAGAGATATATCCATATTGTTGTGTATATCAATAGTTCTTTTAATTACTAAGTAAATCCCACTATGTGACTATCCTACAATTTGGTTATTCATTTTCTGTTGATGAACATTTGAGCTGTTTTCAGTTTTTGGTTATTAGGGACAAAGTTATTATGAACATTCTTGTACAATTCTTTGTAGACATGTGCTTTTCCTTTTTTGGAGCATAACTTCTGAGTCATGGCGAAGATATATGTTTTAACTGTATTTTAAAAATCTCATTTGCCAAAACTGATTGTATCATTTTACACTGTCAGTGTCAATGCATTAGAGTTCTAGTTGATCCAAATCGTTAGCAATACTTAATATGATCAGTCTTTTTAATCTAAGCCATTCTATACCCATAGAAGTGGGTATCTTCTTGAAGGTTTAATAACATTTTTCTAAATAGTAATGATGCTGGGCTCATTTCTATGTGCTTCTTAATCAATCATATGCCTTTTGTGAAGTGTGTGTTTACTGTTAGTCCTTTTAAATTCTATTTTTAGCAGTTCACTTTATATTTTGGATGAAAATCATTTGTCAGATACATGTATTGTGAATATATTCCCCAATCTGTGACTTGCCTTTACATTTTCTTAAGAGTATTTTTGGACGAGAAGATTTTTTAATTTTGATAAAATCCTATTTATCAATTTATTTTTTTGTGGTTGATGATTTCTGTACCCGAAGAAATTGTTGCCTATTCTATAGTGAGGAAGATATCCTCTTATCTTTTCTTCCAGAAGCTATATCCTTTTAGATTTTACATTTAGGTCTATGAGCTACTTTGAATTAACTTTTATATATGGTGTTAGGAAAGGTGTCGAGGTTTGGGCTTTGTTTTTCTATAGAACATCCAGTTTTTCCAGCAACATTTGTTGAAAATATTTTCCTTTCTTGCTTAATTTCTTTGGTACCTTTATTGAAACTCAGTTTGCCATATGTGGGTGAATCTATTTCTGAACTCTATTCTGTCTGCTGATTTGTATATTTTTATGTTAATACTACACTAATTTAATGTTTGTGGCTTCATTGTTTATCTCAAAATTTAGTTGTCTTCCAACTATTTCTCTTCTTCAAGATTTCCTTTACTATTCTAGTTCTTTTGAATTTCCATATGAATTTTAGAATGAGCTTGTCTTCTGCAAAACAGGCTGCTAGGATTTAGAATGAATAAATTTGGGGATAATTAACATCTAAAAATACTGAGCTTTTTCAATCTATGAATATAATATATCTCTGCACTTATTTAGATCTTCTTTAATTTCTCTAAGTAACATTTAGCAATTTTCAATGTACAAGTCTTATAAATTTTTCATTAAATTTATTCCTAAGAGTTTGATGGAGGTTTTTTTTAATGCTGTTGTTTTTTTTAATCTTAAATTGGCCAATGCGAGAAGATAAAATACTATTTATTTTTGTAAATGGACCTTGTCTCATACAACCTTACTAAACTCACTTATTAGTTCTAATAGTTTGCTTATAGATTCATCCGGATTTTCTCTGTACATAATCAAATCTTCTTCTACAAATAAAGACAGTTTTATGTTCCTTTCCAAACAAGACACATATGCAGACTGGATTCAGCTCACAGGTTACTAATTGACACCCTTAAGAATCTAAACTCTTCAGTGTGCAAGTAAAAAAACTGAGGTCCAAGAAATGACATACTTAGTAAGTGCTTAGCTGAGCAAGTACACAATCCACTGATTCATAGGCCAGGAGTCTCTTTGTGACCAAACTGCCATCATGTGACTATAGGATAGCTCTCAGAGTAAAAGTCCCACTCCTATGCCTGACGAGTTAAGTTTAGCTACCTTTCCAAAGCAGGTCAAGTCCTAGGATGCTCCTCTGCAGTGTCCTTCTGTACAGGCAAGTTGTAAAAAGGATGCATTTTTGAAATGCTTATAAATATTTTTTATTCTTGGAATTAAGAGAAAATCCTGGTATATCTGTAGGTATGAGTCTCCTGATTTTGGATCAAACTAGCATACAGCTTTCAATCCACATCCGTAAAGCTTACTTTAGCCCAAGAAGTTTTCTTTGCTTGATTTTAATTTTCTTCAGTGTTCCTCCAATTATTGGATTTCAGTTCTTACTAGCTACTTCTGTTCATTCATTCAAAAATTATTCAGTCTATATATTCCTATCACTGTAGTAGGTCCTGGATTAGGAAGTGTCAGCAAAAACAGGTCCATTTCCTGCTCTTATGGTACTTAATGCTGAGTGAGGATACTGTTATTCAGTTTTGTACGTGGTTCAGATTCTCAATTCATAAGCTATAGGTCAGAGAATAAGGAATAAATAAAATGCCAGCCCCCTGCCACTTTTTTCCCAAGCAGGTGACTCTGCTGGGTCACACAAGGCAAATATAGGCTAGCCATTAATCTCATGCCTAGTGGATCTTATCCCCAAGTTCCATTAACAGCGTGTCAGACAGATTTGGTTTTTAGTATTATTGAGTTTCCATCTCTTCTTAGTGGGAAATTAGAAAATGTATCAAAACCTGTAAGAGGGACATTGTTTTAAGACAGAATTTCAAATGACTTTTTAATATAATCAATTCATTTTCCTAAATATTGTTCCTAATTTCTAATGCTTTCTGAGATTTTTCATTAGATTTTATTTTAACTTGCCTGGAAATAAGCATTTTATTGTTCAAACGAGTTATCCTTCCTGAACAATTTGGGAATGCATTGTTTTTAAAAAATAATCCACTCTTCTATAACAATGACTATCACTATTTCTAAAATGTATTCCTTGTTTTGAATCGAAACACACACACACGAATGTCTCTTTAGAGGAAAATAGCCCAAACTAAGGCACATTATCTGCGGAAGAGATTAGTTACAAACGTCAGAAGCAAAGCTCTTCATACAGAGTCAGTCAGCATCCGATCAGTCAGCATCACAGAATAATTGCTGCTACTCCAGCTGATGTTGAACTCTAGGTGAAAATGTTTTGTGCATCAATTTCAAGTCTTTTTTGGCAGCCTTCTCTTCATTTTAGTACTAAAACGGATATATTATTTGCAGAAGAATTATATGCAGATTACCGCATGTAGTGTCATTTATTCGTTTTCAAATTACACATTTCTCCATCAGTTCTGGAATCACTTACATTATAAAAGATATGTACAGGAAGGGATAATTAATTTGCTTTCATTCTAAGTACCAGAATCCTCTGTCCTAATGTTATGTCAGTTCTTTATCCATGTCTGACCTCGACCTCATCAGCAGAGATGATAAGGTCAAGGGAATTTCCTCTGTCAAAGAAGTATGACCTACGGTTCTGGAAGATCAGCTAGATGCGATAGAGCAGTATTTTAAATTTTAGTTAGCAGGAGAAAAACAGTGAAGTAGAGAATAGTTTGATGTATAGTTTGATGCTAAAGATCACTGTGTCTGAGAATCTGCTCTCAGTGGAAGAACGGATTGTATATTTCAGCATTTAAAGAAAGAATTTTCAGTTACATGCCTCTCTCCCCGCAAAACAAACTCATGGTGTTTTTGGTTTCTCTATTTATTATTTCTTTCTGCTAACTGGCTTCTGATTTGCCTGAAGAAAAGAAGCATAATCTAATGTGCTGTTCCTTACCAATGAGGCTGGATGTTCATATGTGTTAAGAAAGAATTGATGTCTCAGAATATTCATGTATTTTTAATTTTTCCTTGCTGACTTATTTCAGGGATACAAAGTTATATGCCTCACAGCCCAAGCAGGTAATAAAAAGTCATGATTCTAGCTTGGTATAAAACACTAGAGATTGATGGGTCCTAGAGATCCTAATTTTTAAACATTGTTTTAGCTAAACCAAACACTTTAGGGAGGATGAGGGGAGATATGGAAGTTTCAGCCATAAAGACAATAGTTTCTTGGTCTAATCTAAGAGGCTGGCACTAAATATCTTCTCTCTTTAATTCTATCAATGGCGCTAAGGAAGTAGCACTGTCCCCACTTGATCAATGAACAGAGAGACCAAGGAGATGTATATGCACTTAAAATATGTGAAAATAAACGTGTTTGTACTTATATAGATGATAATTATATGTATAGCTACATGAAAGGTAGAATTACATAGCAAAAGTAACATCAAATCTAGAGACAGTCAAACTGGACTTCAATATCACCTCCGCCACCAATTCACGTAAAATATGGCAGAGTCACTTAGCCTCTCTTTGCCTCATTTTCCATCTGTAAAATGAGGATTTGTCATACTTTTTTTTAAGAATCAAGAGAGGCAGTATGTGAGAAAATACTTGATAAACATAAAAAAGCAAAAGTAAACCCAGGTATAAATTAACCTTCACATAGTATGAACATCCGTGGCTATATAGAGGCAACATGGCAGTGGATGGGGACATGAGTGGCTATAGAACTATGTTAAGCAGAATAAAGATCTCCCAAAGAGGTCCCCATCCTAATCCCAGGGTTTATGAACATGTTAGGGTACATGGCATGGGGGAATTAAGATGCAGATGGAATTAGAGTTGCTTATCAGCAGCTCTATGTCCTTCACATAAGGAGATTATACCGGATTTTTCTGTGTAGGCCCCTGGAATCACACGGGTCTTTAAAAGTGGAAGAGAGAGACAGAAGCCAAGTCAGAGTCAGAGAAGGAGATGTGATGACAGAAGAGGAGAGTGGGTTATTGCCATACGAGAAGGACTCAACCTGCCACTGCTGACTCTGCTGCCAATGATTGCCAGCAGCCTCTAGAAGCTGAAAATGAGGAGGAATGGATTCTCCCTCCCTTAAAGCCTCCAGAAAGGAATGCAGCCCAGCTGACACCTTGATTTCAGCCCAGTGCAACTCATTTCCGAGCTTTGACCTCCAGAACGGTGACATAATAAATGTACGTTGTTTAAGCCACCAAGGTTGTGGTAGTTTGTTACAGCAGCAGTAGGAAACTAATACAAGAGCAGAATGACGGAGAGGGCCAGTGTGATGTTCTCTGCTATGTGATTCCCAGCAATTCACAGGAAAGTCAGAAACAGTACAGTTGGGCTAAGCCTTTTCCATAGAGTCTGGTGGCTTTCTGGCTACTTTGCTAGGGCTATTTCACCACTGAGACGTGCACTACAGAGATCGGAGAGAATTCTCTGGACAGGAATTCATGAAGTGAGGACACTTTTGAGGGTGATAAATATGTCACTCTCTTAATCATGTCGATGGTTCCAGGAATGTATACATTTGTTGAAAGATACCAGTGGTACACTTTAAATATTTCCCATTTATTGTATATCAGTTATACTTCAATCAAGCTGCTTTTAAAAAATGAAATGTGGACTCTTCCGATTTTCCAGTGTCTCACGCTGAGCCAAGTGCAGCAGTGGACTGAGAAGTATCGATGGTGCTGTCCCGTGATATGGGCCATGAATTTTATGTGATTTGCAGCTTGCTTCCCAGCATGAGTCCTGAACTGTAACTTCTTGGCAGCTATAAAAATGAGATTTGGGGTTTCACTTGGCACCTTATTTTCTTAATGTAGCAATAGCTAATTCTTTCTTTTCCTTTCATGGCTTTCATGTGGTATAGAGAAGCAGAAAAGTATCCGTGTGCCTCCCCCAGAGTTTCCATTGTCTTATCCTGTCATGACCAGGAGGGAAAGCCTGCCCTTGTCTCAGGAAGAGTGTGTGGGAAACAAATAAACTGCCAAGTTAATCCAACTTGCTTATTGGATTAACTCCACTCATTGACTGTCAATCCTTCTGGGCTCTACTTCACGTCTAGAATTCACAGTTCAAGATGTAGGACTACCTCGGTGCAATATGGTAGGCGGCACTACCATATTGGAAGAAACTGACTCCTTATGCCCCTTTTTCTTCTTCTATCCAGCCCCTGACCTCCCGCCTCCAAAATCACATCACCAGTGTGTTTATTTTCCAGTTTATTTTCCAGCTTCTAGGTTTCACAGGTGCAAGGGTGAGCTTTGGCTAATCAAGTCACAAAATTTACGTATTTATCCACCTGTGTTCACTCCAGGTCTTCTCTATGAACTTGAACAAATCAATTTCTATTCTCTTATCTGTAAAATGGGAATGATATTTCCTGGCTGCTCCCTCCTTCATATTCATAAATGAGATCAATAATGGAGGCTGGAAATACTCACACAGTTCTGAGTTCCTCAGAGATGTGGCTAAATAGAAATTATGTGATCCATATAAGTGTTCATTATAGACATGCCTAATGAAAAAAAAAAAAAGCTAAATGGAGAAAGAGAGTGTTATGGACATAAGGGAGAGTTATTACAAATTACACAAGTTCCTTTTAAAGCTGCGATTAAGCCTGAGCCTCATTAATGAAAGTGCCTAATCCACTCGATCACACAACCTCTGGGAGAGTCTGATAATAGTAGTGCTTCTTTTGGTTTCTTTGCTTAATCTGGATACCCCCAAATTGATTTAGGATTTTCACAAAAATAGTTTTATGCAGCCCAATGTTTTTCTCTTTTTATTATTATTTTTTCCCCTGAATATAAACCTATTAATTTAAACACTCTTGTCTCTGTAATGATGGACTCGCTGTGATATTTCAAAATTATATTTTGTATTAGTAAGTATATTACAAAATTGTCTTTCTAGTCTCTCTTTAGAGGCAAGAATAAGGGTAGCATTTGAAACAAGGCTATGAGTAAAACCTTTCTTTGTCTCTCTCTGATAGACACAAATGCACAGGCACATGTGCCCACACAGACACAAACACCCCACTCCCAGTGTTAGATGGCTGTATATTGAACTTGAAGAAAACCTCAACTACCACTCACTCTTTGGAATCTTTTTTGTTTGCTTATGCCTTTAGAATTCAGTGTTGTTTTTTATCTGCTCTCCTTCCAGATACTGAAAGAGATACATACAACATTCTGTATATTAATGCCATAAATGTCTGCCTCTGGCAAAAGCTTAATGTATGACAAAGAAGGGAATTGTTCACACAGCAAAACATACAATGAGAAATGAATATCAGTGGTGGAAACCTCTCTGTTAGAGGGAATTTCAGATCATTTCAATGTTTACATTTGCAACTCAAGCATATTGACAGAGCAATGCAAATAGATGTACACTAGGAGATGCGGGAAGAAAATTATTTGCACAGATACTGCAAAGATTTTCTAGCTATGTGAGAAATGAAAATGCGTTTTTGCCATATTTGGTAAACTGAATGTTATTAAGAGGACAAACCTTATGTAAAAGGGAGATAAGCAGAAACTGATTTGAATATTATTGCAGGGTAAAGTAAACAATCGTGATGTATTCAACCTTTATAAATGTGCAAAACCAGATTAATTTTCCCAATTACAAACTTTAATAATATTGAATTACTTTTAAAACGTAAAATAGGATAAGAGATTGATGGTAATGATAATCCACATATGTGTTCTAAAGGATATTAATAAATGTTTGGTCAAACAAAGTAAGGAGGGGATAGGGAAGAGAGGGAAAACGCTGTGTTAAATAAAGTTAAAGAGGTATCCTTCTTCTAGAATTTTAAAACACTAATACATTACGAATCTCTAAATAGAAATAGAATGTGTGATGTTTCCAAACTTTTAGACCTGGAAACTCACAAAGCACTTTGATGAACTAAGAATTCCACTTTGATGGACTAAGAATTCCACTTTGATGGACTAAGAATTCTGAGGAACACATAAGTAATTGGATGTCTTCTCAATTGATTTAGACTTAGAGTTATACTGAACTGCACGTTCTATTCTAGACCTTGCTACAGTGGCCACTGTTGAAACCTGATTTTCTACAAATGAATAAAGGGTTTATAGAAATTCAAGTAGAGACATCATTGTTCTGCAGTTTGGTTCCTGAAACCAGGTCTCCATTGCTGAGAGTTATAGAGGTTATGCCAGAGAAATGCAGACCAGGTAGTCCCACAGAGGCTAATGCCAGGAGGTCTCACAATATATTGATGAAGTCGTCATGATACAGGCCCAGAAACTTGACTTTGTCATGACCAATATCATACTATCAATCCCAAAGGCCAGGATCAGATTAGTTCTTAAAAATTCACTTATTTGTAATGAAAAACAAAGTTGTCAGGCATCCGTATCCTCTGCCTAGTGCCTCTTCTCTTTGGAGGGCAGTCTATCTGGGAAGCCAGATTAAACTCAGAATGTCATTTGGTGAGCGTGGATTAGAGCAAGAGGAGCTTGCAATTTGACCTGCATCATTACTGGCAGGAATTCCAGCCTCAGGCAAGGTAGAGTATCACGGGAGCACTGCCAACTACTTCTCCTTCCACACTGTGCTTCAATTTTTTTGTGTGCTCAACACCTCAATTTGACTGATTCCGTGCTTCCTTAGTTATGATAATGCAGTTTAATCTGCATCAGCAGGCTTAGCCATTATGTTAGAATTAGACTTCACCTCAAGCTACACCCTAGTAAATGGATTGGAGGAACCTATTATTGCCCACTATAATTTTCCATAATATCATCCTCACAGTCACTTTATACCCACATTCTGAGACTATCTTGCTATCTTATCTTTTTTGTTGCTACGGGTAGAACCTGGTAAATACAGACATCCCCATTGCATTATTGCTCGTCTAAAGGTGTTAATTAATCAGACACTGCCACATACACAAGTGTGTAGTACAACCAAGGGTGTGCCACCCACATCCATTAGGATTTTCTCTAGTCACAGCCAAGGGGAGGGAAGTCCAGAAGTGCCGAGGAGCTAATAACTCTGGGAGCAGCTCACAGCCAATGACAAACAAACTCCAGCTCCCCCATCCCCAGATATGACAACATCATCCCCCAAAAGTCTCCAGCGGGATTGAGTCACAATTGACCAGAGCAGTAACCTGCTTATTAAGCACATCATAGATTGTCTTGCTTTCCCTGTCTCACTTACCCACTTCTGGACTGATGCTTCCTAGGATCACTTCCCAGATAAGCTACCTGCACCTCAAATTCTAGTCTCAGAGTTCCAGCAGAACCCACCCTAAGACCATATGTAACTATACAGCTGAATTAGAAATCTCATCTGGACCCAGAAAGGCTTACTTTCTTCCTGGCAGCTCAATTCATTTTAAGTCATTTTAATTACCTATACCTGGACTTATGTAACTCTGTAGAATTTGTACTTGCTTATATGTTATTCACTAATCCATGACATGTAGTGACTACTCAAACTTCTTGAAAAAATCATTCCTATATCAAATAAGTCAACATCCTACCTGTGGTTTGGTCCATGTAGAACCTACTGCTTATTTGGCTTATGAAGGAAAGACAAATGACAGTATTCAAAAGAGCTTGGCTGACCAACAGTTTTGGTAATATAGCAATAAAATAGCTCGATAAAGCTCAGTCTCTCTTTCCCCTCTCTCTTGCCTGTGGACCTAGTTTTCCATAAATATAGTTCAGTTTCTAATCGTGGTGCATTATTGTCAGTAGAATATAATTTTTATCGTGTTATTCATGCTGAAGGATTAATTACACTTTTGGAAATTGAGCAAAAGGTAAATAAATGACTGAAACATGGAATAAGTCGAGATCCAGGCACTGCCCTTACTGCCTGCAACTCTCTTACCTTGCTTATCACAGAGGAAGGTTGCATTTAGTGTTTTTTAAGGAATCTCTCTAACCCTAAAATTTTAATTTCTGTGACTCTACCAAAAAGTATTGACAGTTATTGTACAGTTTATATAAATTATTATTATTAAGACCAAAGAGAAAGATTTGCTTCTAGATTCTAGAAACTAGAATATGCAAGATTATTTGCACTTTTTTTGCATTTGAAAATTAGCTTTAGGTTAATTTTAGGCTAACAGTGTTTTAAAAATAACTTCTCATTTAGGTCAAGATAGAATATCAGAAAGAATGTGTGTATTTCTATTATATTTTAGGTTTTAAACTTAAATATCCAGCTTGGAAAGTGTATTGCAGTGATTCCTAATGTTGATATAATAAGAAACGCAGTAAAGTCCTGTTTTGATTTAAAAGAATTGCTAATTTACCTGAAGCACTATTCCTTCATTAGAAGGCAAGGAGCTGGACCCTGGGAGTAACATAGTTGGTTGATGTGTTAAGATAGATCTTTCCCTCTTTGGCATGAGAGTTAAGGTTGGACTAATTTATAGGATGAAACGGACTTTACAATGAAAAAACAACCTGTCAGAATTGTTAAAAGGTCCTTAAAAGTCTTTAAACTTTACATGGCTATGAATTCCTTTATGTAAATTAATCAGAAATACATGAATTTTGTTATTTTAAAATATACTTTTATTTTTAAAATGAAGAAGAACTATGCCTTCCAGTTTTCTTAAGTTAGCTTCTTTAAAAATAAGCACAACAACAACAACTTCATGATGTTTAAGAAGCTACAGGCACAGAAAGGAGCTACTCAACTAACAGAACTCATCCTTTGAAAGATGTTGTCACTGAACATGGGAGACTGTGGCATTTTATTTTGTAAGCTTCAATCTTCCTTGGAAAATGAAAGATCAGCTTTGAAGTTGATATTTTCCCATAGCCTGTGAGTAGAAGATGGATAAGTAAAAGAAGAGCCCAATATGCCTACTTTCTGGAGGGTTTTTATCATAAATGGGTGTTGAATTTTGTTGAAAGCTTTTTCTGCATCTTTTGAGATGATCATATGGTTTTTATCCTTCAATTTGTTAATATGGTGTATCACATTGATTGATTTGTGTATATTGAAGAATCCTTGCTTTCCTGGGATAAACCCCACTTGATCATGGTGTATGATCCTTTTAATGTGCTGTTGGATTCTGTTTGCTAGTATTTTGTTGAGGATTTTTGCATCTATGTTCATCAGTGATATTGACCTGTAGTTTTTGTCCTTTGTGACAGCTTTGTCTGGTTTTGGTATCAGGATGATGGTGGCCTCGTAGAATGAGTTAGGGGGTGTTCCTCCCTCTGCTATTTTGGAAGAGTTTGAGAAGGATGGGTGTTAGCTCTTCTCTAAATGTTTGATAGAATTCGCCTGTGAAGCCATCTGGTCCTGGGCTTTTGTTTGTTGGAAGATTTTCAATCACAGTCTCAGTTTAATAAAGGCTATATATGACAAACCCAGAGCCAACATCATTCTCAATGGTAAAAAACTGAAACCATTTCCACTAAGATCAGGAACAAGATGAGGTTGTCCACTCTCACCACTATTATTCAACATAGTTTTAGAAGTTTTAGCCACAGCAATCAGAGAAGAAAAAGAAATAAAAGGAATCCAAATCAGAAAAGAAGAAGTAAAAGCTGTCACTGTTTGCAGATGACATGATCCTATACATAGAGAATCCTAAAGATGCTACCAGAAAACTACTAGAGCTAATCCATGAATTTGGTAGAGTAGCAGGATACAAAGTTAATGCACAGAAATCTCTTGCATTCCTATACACTAATGATGAAAAATCTGAAAGAGAAATTAAGAAAACACTCCCATTTACCACTGAAACAAAAAGAATAAAATACCTAGGGATAAACCTACCTAAGGAGACAAAATACCTGTATGCAGAAAACTATAAGACACTGATGAAAGAAATTAAAGATGATACAAACAGATGGAGAGATATACCATGTTCTTGGATTGGAAGAATCAACATTGTGAAAATGACTGTACTACCCAAAGCAATCTACAGATTCAGTGCAATCCCTATCAAACTGCCAATGGCATTTTTCACAGAACTAGAACAAAAAATTTCACAATTTGCATGGAAACGCAAAAGACCCCAAATAGCCTAAGGAATCTTGAGAAAGAGAAACAGAGCTGGAGGAATCAGGCTCCCTGACTTCAGACTATACTACAAAGCTACAGTAATCAAGACAGTATGGTACTGGCCCAAAAACAGAAATATAGATCAATGGAACAGGATAGAAAGCCCAGAGATAAACCCACGCACATACGGTCACCTTATTTTTGATAAAGGAGGCAAGAGTATACACTGGAGAAAAGACAGCCTCTTCAGTAAGTGGTGCTGGGAGAACTGGACAGCTACATGTAAAAGATTGAAATTAGAACACTCCTCTTAACACCATACACAAAAATAAACTCAAAATGGATTAAAGACCTAAATGTAAGGCCAGACACTATCAAACTCTTAGGGGAAAACATAGGCAGAACACTCTATGACATAAATCACAACAAGATCCTTTTTGACCCATCTCCTAGAGAAATGGAAATAAAAGCAAAAATAAACAAATGGGACTTAATGAAACCTAAAAGCTTTTGCACAGCAAAGGAAACCATAAACAAGACAAAAAGACAACCCTCAGAATGGGAGAAAATGTTTTCAAATGAAGCAACTGACAAAGGATTAATCTCCAAAATTTACAGGCAGCTCATGTAGCTCAATATCAAAAAAACAATCCAATCCAAAAATGGGCAGAAGACCTAAATAGACATTTCTCCAAAGAAGATATACAGATTGCCAACAAACACATGAAAGGATGCTCAACATCACTAATCATTAGAGAAATGCAAATCAAAACTACAATGAGGTATCACCTCACACCTGTCAGAATGGCCATCATCAAAAAATCTACAAACAATAAATGCTGGAGACGGTGTGGAGGAAAGGGAACCCTCTTGCACTGTTGGTGGGAATGTAAATTGATACAGCCGCTATGGAGAACAGTATGAAGGTTCCTTAACAAACTAAAAATAGAACTACCATATGACCCAGCAACCCCCCTACTGGGCATATACCCTGAGAAAACCAGAATTCACAAAGAGTCATGTACCACAGTGTTCATTGCAGCTCTGTTTACAATAGCCAGGACATGGAAGCAACCTAAGTGTCCATTGACAGATGAATGGATAAAGAAGATGTGGTACATATATACAATAGAATATTACTCAGCCATAAAAGAAACAAAATTGAGTTATTTGTAGTGAGGTGGATGGACCTAGAGTCTGTCATACAGAGTGAAGTAAGTGAGAAAGAGAAAAACAAATACCGTATGCTAACACATATATATGGAATCTAAAAAAAAAATGGTTCTGAAGAACCTAGGGGCAGGACGGAAATAAAGATGCAGATGTAGAGAGTGGACTTGAGGACATGGGGAGGGGGAAGGGTAAGCTGAGACGAAGTGAGAGAGTGGCATGCACATATATACACTACCAAATGTAAAATATATAGCTAGTGGGAAGCAGCCATATAGCATAGGGAGATCAGCTCACTGCTTTGTGACCACCTAGAGGGGTGGGAGGGAGATGCAAGAGGGAGGATATATGGGGATATATGTATATGTATAGCTGATTCACTTTGTTATAAAGCAGAAACTAACACACCATTGTAAAGGAATTATACTCCAATAAAGATGTTTAAAAAAAAAAAAAAAGCTAGCAGTCAGTGACCTGAGAGAGGACTCTGTCACATCTAGAGTCTAAACAAAGCTTATCCTTGGGCCAGTCTTACACCTGCTGGAATGACCAGTGACCTTGGTGGTCACTTTCCATTGTGTTCCACTCTCCATTGTGTTGCTGTCCATAGTGGCTTTCTGGATCCTAGTTATGTCATGCTTAGCCCCTCTTCTCTCACAAGGACCTGTTTATCCTACTTCATTTTCTCAAGTATTCCAAGTCCTTACCCTGTATTTCAACATGTCTTTGCAAAAGAACCCTGTTCTTCAGAAACATCTGTTTGTGTTCCTAGACTTTTTCATGTATGAAATATGGAACTACTTTCTGAATACTTATGGATGCAGGAAACAGATACCTGCCAAATGGATTCAACAGTTAGTAATGAAAAGCAATAATTATTCTTACATTCTTCATTTTGCTTCACATAATCGTGAAATTCCCATGGCCTTTCCTCACTGCTTAGGATATATGGAAACGTTGCAGGGAAGAACTGAAAGAACAGATGTATGTGCCTGGGCTCTCATAAATCCTAGATTAAATGATAGATGTCTTTTATACAAAATAATTTTTGTTTATGTGTTTTTCTTTCTCAGACTGTGTCCTAATAGTTGCTCACCATTACTCTGTTAATTTAACCTTCTTGGGGCCTGTGACATCCTGAATTTGGTCATCATATGATGTCAGAATGATATTTATATTTTCTTTACCTCGTGAGCATTTAAATATCTGCATGTAGTCAAACTAGGCTGAATAATAATAGCAGGTTACATTTGTTGAGCGCTTATTATTTGCAGGTACTGTGCTGAGTCCTTTCCATGTATGATTTTCCTTAATCTTCTCAGTATCCCTGTAAAGTAGGTCTTAATTAACCACATCTTACAAAAATGAAAGCTAAGGCCTAGATTCTAAGTATCATGCCCAAGGGTACACAGCTAGTCCCTTGTAGAACTAGAATTCAAACTCACATTGAGTACAAAGCTCTAAATAGGGAATTTTATCTAACTACTCAATTCCTCCTAAACAAATAATTTTCAAAGATATACTTGGAAAATATTAATAAGCTGGAAATAAATTACCAGTTGTCACGATCCTCTCGTAGCTCACAGATTGCACCCTTCTACCATATAAAAACACATCAACAACAAACAGTTGGATATGCTCCAGTGTCAGTTAAAAGAAATTGCAGAATAGAGAACTCTACGGGAGCATTTCAAGTTCAAAATCATGTTTCATTATTGCCCCCACCAATGCCTTTTCCTCTTCCAAACCTGTGTCAGCTAGCGGTTACTTGTTCACACTTTCTTTTCTTTTCTTTCTTTCTTTCTTTCTTTCTTTCTTTCTTTCTTTCTTTCTTTCTTTCTTTCTTTCTTTCTTTCTTTCTTTCCTTCTTTCCTTCTTTCCTTCCTTCCTTCCTTCCTTCCTTCCTTCCTTCCTTCCTTCCTTCCTTCCTTCCTTCCTTCCTTCTTTCCTCTCTTTCCTCTCTTTCTTTCTTAACTACATTTCAGGTCCTATTTGTCAAACATTTTTGTTTGCCTCTTATGTGACTGAAATGATCAAATGAATCAGTTGCCCTCCACTGGCATGCTGGGGCATTTGGGGATGTACCACAAATGTTTCCTGAGTGTGCTGCCGAATTTTCAGCAATGTGTAAAAGGTATAATGTGTTTGGTTACAGCTAAGGATGCATATGGTCCCTGAGATGTCTGTCAGATGGAATATGGAACAAAGAAGGTTCTATACTTTGCTCTGGAGCAGGTTAGGACTTTCTGAGGGGAGGGGAAGAAGTAAAAGCTGGTCAGTGTGTTTTCAAACTGGCTTCAAAGTAACATGGGGGGTTCCTTAGTAAATTCCAGATTTTTGTCACTTGGGGTTTTAAGAAAGCATTTATCTGCAATTATCAGTTATTCTCAAGCAGAGACTCAGTGCTAAAGGTCAACCTCTTGAATTCCGTGATGACTATGGCTGCATTTATAGACTGGGAAATGTTACACTGTGAATGTGATCATGTGGTAATCACTCTAAGTAGTGAAACAAATCCGAAAAGTTCAAGACCTGCTGAAATAGACTGACTTTTTTGCATATAGGCCTGACTTTAGAAAAAATTATCTTCCATCCTTTTCCTTCCAGCGACTTTCTTATCCTTCAGAAAACCAGTGCACTCTTGCTACCCTGGAATTTTCCATGTTACCACTACTCTACCACCCTTGAGTCTGAGCTCCGAAATAGTAATCTTCATTGTCATACTACTTTCTGGTTATGTCTCAGCAACCCAAGCCAATTTAACTGCTTGGAATAATTGACTACCTAATAGTCTGCTAGCATTAGTAATCTAAATGTCTGAGGTCTGTGGGTTTCATAATCAATTCTAATTTGTCACTTAGACAAAATAGTCAAACTGATTTTGCATGCCTACACACTGCCATTGATTAAAAGATGCCTACCCATCCAAGCGACAAAAATGATCAATCCATAAATAACCATGTGTATATCACACACATATATTCAATCATCTACTATTTTGGGGAAAAAACAATCAATCTCTATATTTTTATGAAGAAAGCATGATTCTTACCTAAATTATTAAATGTTGAATGATTGAATAATATTTTCTCAAATGTTAGAAAAGATCCTAAACACTATTTGAAACATCAAAAAATGATGACGCACATGCTCCACTTTTTTGGTATCACATCTTGACAAACTTATACACCTGCCATCCACCTATTTTCATAGGAGCTTTCACTTTCATTTTTTTAATCAAGTACAGAAACTGCTCTGCAAATGTGAGCCTATATTTGCCTATAAATGTGACATTCCTAGCCAAAAGCATAGATTTATATTTGTAAGGCTCATCTCCAAATCCCACTAGTTGCCCTCAGTGAATGTGCTAATTGCATTTCTTAGCTTTCCATTTTCTTATCTTAGCCTTTGTGGTTTTATGCACATTTTACTAGATGTTACACTTTCTTGTGTTTAGGTTTTATTTGCATGACACCAAAGTGTGAGTCAGTTGGCTCATTGCATTTTGCATACATCGTGCATAATGAATACTAAAGTGAAGATTATCTTTTCACAGAGCAAAACTGAAAACATGTGTTTCTCTGCCAGATCTGCTTTGATGAAAAACAGAGAAACCTAAAATGTTGGGCAGTATATGGTAAAGTAATCTTTCTACAATCCAGTCTTCTGAGCCATGGGAGGCTTTGTTTCTTGCCTTTTTTATGTTATACATACCTCAATATTCTTGAAATTTGACAAGTGACATCTAAGAAAACCCTACTTAAATTCTTTAATCAAAGTGTAGGGTATAACATTTGTGTATGTATGTTTGTGACGTGTGTAGATATGGTTGCCATATGATTTTGCACTTTGATAAAGTATGCTATATATGTTACATTATAATTCAGATTTATTCTTAAAAATATAGAAAAGAGAAACAATCATAAAGGAAGAAAACTGAAATAGGCCCAAATCTTAATGGTGTTAGCACAATTTTTTTTAAACATACCATTTTTCTTATGCCGAATTCTTGTTGGCCTTCTGACTATTCTCGCCTCCTTCCATGTCTTGTTTTCACTCTTTTAAGTTTACAATATGTTTTAATATCTAATATTGCAGATACATCCCTCATTACTTTAAATGGAATTGCATTGCATCTCTGGAATAATTCATGAGAGAACTTTGTGCCACCATCCAATATGGGAAAACACCCTTCCTGGGGGTTTTCTATTCCTTCAACCTCCCACTTCAGAAAGAAACTCAGCCTGTGCAGGGTTTCTTCTTGGAGAAACACCTGCCATTGTGTTTTTCATTTGTTTGCTGAGTTGCTTGTTGTGGCCCCTGCTCAATGACTTGGCCCTCCCTTCACCAAATTATGGGCTGTTCGGGTTTCCTCAAATTATTTCCCAAGCACCCCACATTTTCTCAAGAAGGACAACATAAACCTCTTTAATCTGGGTGCCCCTGCATAGCTCTAGCAGAAAGTCCCTGAAGTTTAGGGTCTGGAAATAGTAACCTTCAATCTTTTCAGCATGGATGTAGGTCATGGTTGGCAGAATAATGGTCCCTCAAAGGTGTTCAGGTACCAGGAACCTGTGACTATGTTACCTTGTATGGCAAAAGACACTTTGAAGATCTGATTAAGTTTGGAACCTTGAGATTGGGAAATTATCCTGGATTATCCAGGTGGCTCCAATTTAATCACATGGGTGCTTAAAAGTAAAGAAGCTGTTGTTACAGAACTCAGGTTCGGCTGCTCACCGCTCAAAAGCCAATAATTCAAGAGGCAAGTGTTGGTAGAAAGGAAAGTTGCTTTAATCAGAAAAGCCAGAAAAAGGCAAGGAATTGAATTCTCTCAGAGTCTCCAGGAAGAAATGCAGCCCTGCCAACATCTTGATTCTAGCTCAGTGAAACCTGTATTAGATTTCTGATTTGCAGAACTGTGGCTAATTAAGTTTATGTTATTTTAAGCCACTTAAGTTTGTGCTAATTTGTTACAGCAGCAATGGAAACTAATACCCAGGTTTCTCCACTTTTTTACTTGTTTGTTTCTTTGTTTGTTTTTATTATTCTGTTGGACATTTCCCTGGGATTGCTGGATAGAAGAGGAGGTGCAAGGGAGTTAGATACCTGTGCTCTTTTGCCACAGTACCAAAAAGTTCTGTAGTGGGAGTGTTCAGGAAGGGAGGGAGGGAGGGAAGAAGGAAGGAATGAAGGAAGAAAAAGAAAGGAAAGAAGGAGCGAGGGAGGGAGAAAGGAAGAGAGGGAGGTTGGTTCTTCTAATATTATGGGTACATTCCAGTTTTAAATTTTGCACCCAAGAAATTGAAATTTGCCAAATAATCTTTTTAGTTTTTAGAGAGTCTTAGTCTGACACGTGGCAGCAGAGTGGTCTCTACAATGGTATTTGTATCACTGGCAGAAAACTGGAAGGGTCGTGTTCTACATTATCGTGTATACAGACTTGCCTGCTAGTTTTACCAACACTTATAAATGAAAGGATTCCCGAATTCTTTCTTTTACGATATTGAAATATACAGAATTCTGTTTTCCAAGGTTATAAGCTTCAGTAAAAACTTACCTCATAAATTACAAAATGAACTTATTTATCTCCCAAGAGCTCCCAAAGAAATAATCTATGACTTTTTATTATAATAAAGAGTTCTACTTAAAAAACAAATTCTAAAATGTAATACTTCCTTTCTGTTTAAAAAAAAAAAAAAAGTATCCAGAACTTGAGAATAAGAAAAAGAAAGGCTGCATGTCCTTTCAATGGCATCCAAGGACTATTTAATTCTGTAGGGCAGTGCTCCCCAACCTTTTTGGCACCAGGGACTGGTTTTGTGGAAGACAGTTTTTCCACAGACGGGGGGTGGGGGGGGTGGGGGGGATGGTTCAGGCGGTAACGCGAGCATTGGGGAACAATGGGGAGCGGCAGATGAAGCTTCACTCACTCATCCACCTGCCGCTCACCTCCTGCTGTGCGGCCCAGTTCCTAACCTTGCAGCCTAGAGGTTGGGGACCCCTGCTGTAGGGGATATACTTTTGTTGCACTTACTATTGACTATTGATTAAGGCCCAGCTTTGTAAGTTAACGGTGAAATTGTATATTTTTGTCCGATAGAGATGCAAATCACTTCTTTACAGTAGAAAAGGTAGCCACAAAGATTATGTTTTATTGTTGTATAGGGCATTCATCAGTTTTGTCTCTAACTTATCCAACTTATTTCACTTACTTCAGAGCTCCTTTCCTTACTGATGATGTAAACTGCTGTTCATAAAATTCACCACTTAATCAGCTTACTGCTCTGCTGTTTTACTCTTTAATGGGTTAAAAAATCTTTGACATGTGTTCATTTTATATGTGTATGAGTCATGTTTTTAAATTTTTGAAAATTATATTTTGGCATTCCAGAATATTTTAGCCATGTGTATATGTGTGTGCATGAAATGACTAATGATGTCATTTAAGCAATATTAATAAAGGGATTCTATGTTGGTCTTAATTATAATGTAATTATGTGTGTGTATATATATGTACATACATATATATGTTAGAAATATTAGAGAAAGTCTAGACAATACTTAATGTCTGAAATTCAGTTGCCAAAAAACTGCTAAACATAATAAATTACGTAATTATATACTATTTCTTATTCTGGGATAAAAATATTTATAGAAATATTTTTGAAAAACTAAAATGTAGAATCTAGCTTTTGAGTTTGGGGTCTGAGAAAATTACTTCTTGTTCTCTTTTACCCTCCATACAGAGTATATGCAATAATGTTTCATCAATTTTTAATTTATAATTTAAATACTAAGCAATGAAGAGATTTACATAAAAGATTTTATAACTAGTCATTTGCAGGGTAAAAATGTGGTTTCTTATTATTTCTAGCTCTTAAAATGTTAATGTAATACATAGCTGTGTAATTTTACAGGACAGTTTAATTCCCTTGAAAATACGGAGCTCAGTGAAGAGTCCAAATTAAAAAGAAATTAATATGTTTTAAATATAAAGTTATATTTCTGGTCTTCTGACTTCTCTTATGTGTTGGCCTGGTGAAAATTTTACTTAAAGGAAGTTACCAACAAACAATCCTAGTTGGGGATTTTTCACATTACCAGAAAATAAAAATGCTTTTAGAATGGGTATCACATATTTGTTTCATTATTTTAATTACCATCAAATATCACAATAATCAAAATTCTGTTGGCATGGAAACTAGTAGAAGCATATCCTTCAAATACACTAGTTGTTTCCCAGCTTTTTCTATGTAGAATAAAAATCTTCATCATTTGCTCTGTCCAGAATCTTTCTAGTTTGGGACCAGATGCTAGTTAAAAGGTGAAGTTAATCCATATATGTGAAAAGTTTACTTGGTAAGTTTTAATAATAGATAATATTTGAACTTCAAATTTGATACCCATTTTATAGAAGCAAGAGTTATGTTGAAATTATAAAAACAGATTATGGCTTTAATAACAAATTTGGAAAACCTAAGGTTCTTGGCCTGCACTGTCCAAAATACTAAACCCTAGTCAACATGTAATATTTGTACATAAGATTAAGTTAATTAAAATTAAATAAAATGTAAAATGCAGTCCTTTATTATACTAGCCACGTTTCTAGTGCTCAGTATCTTCATGTCGTTGGTGGTTCTTGTATTGGACAGGGCAGATATAGAACATTTCCATCACTGCAGAAAATTCTACTTGGCAGCGCTGTTCTAGATTTCTGTCATGTCGGTCGTACTTCTTCCTCTTTTCAAATATTAAAGATAAATTTGATCTTATCCAGAGCTTAAGCAATATTAGATTGGACAGATATCATACAAGAGAGCAAGCTCAACACCCTTAATTCATGGAGCAGAGAATTTCAGTATGCTTCACATTTACCTATATTTTAAGTACGTAAAACATTCTCTACTTATTCTTTAGATTAAGATGTGTAGAATGTGCTTTATTCATCCTTAAGATTTCTTAAAATTGTTTTGATTTTGAGTGAGAATTATTTATAATATTAATGATATTAGAAAATAAATGGTATTTTATCAATTCACAATTCACTACTCTTGACCAAAGCCCAATAAAAATCAGAATATGGATAATTTTATCTCATGATGCTTTGTTTTGCAGACTGCAAAGCTATTTACTAATTTTCTTTAATACGTCTGTGATTTCCATTTCTTGGGCCAAATTCAGTAGTCATTACTCATATAATTCAGCAAGAATAAAAGTTGAAATCAGTGATGGTTCCAGGCATCTTTTTTCCTATTCATTCTAATCATAGGCCGATGATTCATACTGATAGTAATAATGATTGCTTTAAAATAATTTAATTTAAATAATTTCTGATACTGTAAAATAAGGGTAAAATGGAATATCTACTATTTTACACTTAGGGATTTTACATGACATTGATCACTTCTTAATATTAATCCTGTGTCTTAATCTTTCTATAGATCAAATTATATTTTTGTTCAACTTAATAGAAAGAATGTATTTAGAAATGCTACAGAATCCTGAAGGAAACCTCCTTTTATAAAGATTTATAAAGTTATTATTTAGAATTTTAATAACAGGGATTTGCACTAAAATTAATACAGCTTGGTAAACTCTGGAAAACTGTTTATATGTTTTCAGTTTTCAAGCAGTCAAAGGAAACCTCTGTGCCATTTTATTGAGAAAAACATGAGAAGAGAGGAATATTACTGATATCCTGCTTCTCCCAGGATCTAGATAACCCAACATTATATGTGAAGAAAGAGTTAACTTGAGTCTTGAGCTAGAGATTCTGATGATTTAAATGTTATTTTAGCAGACAAGATAGATGGTAAAATGACAATAAATTATATTTAAATATTGTGTATGTGTATGTGTGTTTAATGCAATCTCCTATATAAAAAGAGCCTAATTGAGTAATTTTAAAACCAAATATTAGCAATAGGGGAAACATTTAACCTAAACTAAAATTAAAATATGTGTTTTTCATTAAATTATATTGATATAAATAAAACCACTTTCATTCAAATCACTGATGTAACAGTGAAAGTTTCATAATCTTGCCTAATTACAGCAATCACAAAGTTCTGAGCCTGAGAAAATGATTATATCTCTTGTAGAACACATGAAATGCACATAATCTTGAGTTAAAAGCACTCTAATTTCCAACCGTGTGTTTAAAACAAAACAAAGTGCTGGCATGAAAGAATGGTTAGCTATCAGAAGATTTATCAATGTAATTAACTGCATTAACGGATCAAGGAGAAAAATTGTGTTAGCATTTCATAAGATGCAGAAAAAAGGATTTGATATAGTAGATATTCAACTATGATTTTAAAAATAAAATCAAGAAAACAAGAAATAGAAGAAAATTGCCCTAACCTTATAAAGTATATTTAGCAAAAACCTATAGTAAACTCCATAGTAAACAGTACAATTTTAGAAGCAGTCCTATCAAAGTCAAGAGGAAGAGAACTATGACTGTTAGGTCCAGTACAATATGTATTGTACCGGAGGTTCTTACAATAAGACAAGATAAGGAGAAAAAAAGTATAAAAAAAAATAAAAGAGGCAAAAATTTTGTGTTCAGGCAACATGATTGAATGAAGAAAAAATCAAAAGGCGTTCATAAACTTCTGTTAATAAGAGAAGACAATAATGTTCTTGGATGCAAGACCAACTTTCAAAAATTAATAGCTTTCCAGTACACAAGTAGAAACTAATTAGAAAATATAATAGTAACAACAATCAAAAGGAACCTGCCAGAAGATGAGCAAGACTTTTGTTGAGAAAATTGCACCCATTGTTGAAGGACATAAAAGAAGATCTGACTAAATGTCAAGATGCACTAAGTTCACTAATGGGGTGACTCCATATTGAAATTAAGTTAATTCTACACTAACTCATATAGAAATGTAATACAATAAAATAAAAATCCCACAGAATTCTATATGCAACCAGGTAAATTGAGTCTAAAATTCATATGAAAGACTAAAGTTCCAAGAATTGGCCAAACAATTTTGTGGAAAATGAAAAGAGAAAACTTGCTTTGCCAGACATCAAGATCTATAATAAAAGTATAATAAAGAAAGCAGCATGTATTATTTATCAGGGCAAAGATGGACAAATAATCTAATGAGCAAGATAGAAAGCCCAGAAAGGCACATGCATGTGCAGAAGTTTGACACATGACCAAGTTAATAACTGACCATCATACAGGAGAAAAAAATAGGTACTCATCTCATAGCATATCAAAAATAAATTGCCAGTGCATTAAAACTAAACTTTTTTGCAGCGAAAGCTAAAACTTTTAGAAGCCATCAAGATAAGAAAGAATTTCTTAAGACAGGAAGACCACGACCATAACAGAAAATCTTTGCACATTTATCTATATTTAAATTTTAATAAAAGTAAGCCACGTTACAGAGATATATTGTAAGACAACCTGCAGTATGGGAGAAGATATTAAAATGTGACTTTTGATAAAGTTAAGTGCCTGGAATCCATAAAAAGTTCTTCCAAATCAGTAAGTTAACAGCAAATGACTGAATGGCCTGTAAATATACAAAAAGATGCTCAGCCTCGCCAGTAATCAACAAAATGCACATTAATACAATGAAATACCATTTTATAACCATGAAATTGGCAACATTTAAGAAGCTTTACAATACCAAGTTTTGTCAAAGATTAAGGAAGAGACTGAACTCTGCTATACTGCTTTGGAAATGTAAATTAGTTAAAATCACTTTGGGGAGCAATTTAAAAATATCTAATAAATGTGAAGATGTACATACATTGTAATCCAATAATTCTACTTCTAGGGATATAGAGCTCTCTCAGTATGTGGAAACTCTCTCTTATGCACATAGGGAGAAATAAGTAAGGATAATTGTTAAGGTATTATTCATAATATTTAAAACTTAGAAACAACTTTGACATCCATCAATAGGAAAATAAATAAATTGTATGTTTATACCAAGGAATACTATTGAGCAATAAAGTTAATGATTTGGAAGTAAATGCATAAACATGACTACAACTCAGAAAAATTATTTTTAAGTAAAATTTTTCAAAATTTTAAGGTTCTTCAAGGAAGAGTTTTCAGACTCTTTAACCAAAATGAAAGAAAAAGGCTTGTAATTCCTCCCCTACAGTAGGCAACAGCAGGCTGAAACTTGGAAGTGGCTCCCTTTTAGAGAGAACACATGCTTTCACGTTCACCTTGTCCCCATCCTACCCTTCTGTATCTCCAAAATGAAAGCCAAATATCAGTTGCTATTTTATATCATTTTGATAGAGTTTTTCTTATAATATACAAGTGTTTTTCTTTATCTGTGCCTCCATCAAAAGATATATGGAGAAGGCTTTTGATATAAAGTTTTAAAACACAAAAACTAACTCAACATATTATCTGTAAACACTTACACAAATTGTTATATTACACAAATTGTAAAATTGTTGAAAACATGGATAGGAAGGATATATATCTTAAGGAAATAGTTTATTTCTGAAGAATGAGGGAGTGAATTTGATTAGAGTGGACTAAAACCTTACCTGGGGCTTCCCTGGTGGTGCAGTGGTTGAGAGTCTGCCTGCCAGTGCAGAGGACACGGGTTCGAGCCCTGGTCCAGGAAGATCCCACATGCCACGGAGCAACTGGGCCCGTGAGCCACAACTACTGAGCCTGCGCGTCTGGAGCCTGTGCTCCGCAACAAGAGAGGCCGCGATAGTGAGAGACCCGTGCACCGCGATGAAGAGCGGCCCCCGCTTGCCACAACTGGAGAAAGCCCTCGCACAGAAACGAAGACCCAACACAGCCAAAAATAAATAAAAATTAAAAAAACAAACAAACAAACAAACAAAAAACCAATGGCACAAAAATGTAAAAAAAAAAAAACAACCTTACCTGAACATTTGATTAAATGTAGATCAGCAAATCTGGCCAAACATTGACATTAGTTAAATGTAGATGATGGATATACAGGTGTTCATGATACTGTTCTTGTTTGTACATTTTGAATTAGTGTGAAATGGTTAAACAATAATTTAAAAAGCATTCTGTGCAAACAGAAAAATAGTAGAGAAATAGAGAGCAGGTTTTTGAAAAGATCAATAAAGTTGACAAATCTCTAGCAAGACTTTCAAAAGAGAAAGACAGAGAGAGAGAAAGAGACAGAGAGAAGACTGAAATTACCAACATCTGGAATGAAATAGGAACTATCACTGTGGACCCCCCAGATATCAAAAAAAATAATAAGGAAATACTGCAAACAAGTCTCCACACATACATTTGACCACTTAAACAAAATTGACCAACTCCTTAAATAACACACAAACAGCTACAACTCATCCAATATACAGCAGATTGTCTGAATAGGCATGTAACTATTAAGGAAATTGAATTTATAGTTTTATAAGCCGCCCAAAAAGAAATTCCCATGCCCAGATAGTTTTGCCGAGAAATTCTACCAAACATTTAAAGAAGTAACACCAATTCGACACAATCTCTTCCAAAAAATAGAAGAGAAGGCAATATTTCTTAACTCATTTTTGAATCTTATCTAACCTGATACCAAAACCAGCTAAAGAGAGTACAACAAAAACAAAAACAAAACCTGTAGACCAATATCCTTCATGATTATAGATATAAAACTATAAAACTCCTAGAAGATAACATAGGAGAAAACCTAGATAACTTTGGGTATGGTAATGCCTTTTTAGATACAACACCAAAGACATGATCTATAAAAGAAATAATTGATAAGCTGGACTTTGTTAAAATAAAAAAATTCTGTTCTATGAAGGACTCTGTCAAGATAGTGAGAAGACAAGCCACAGACTAGCAGAAAATATTTGCAAAAAACCTATCTGATAAAGAACTGTTACTCAAAATACACAAAGAACTCTTAAAACTCAACAATAAGAAAGCAAATGACCCAATTAAAAAATGGGCCAAAGACCTTAACAGACACCTCATCAAAGAAGAAATACAGATGGCAAATAAGCATGTGAAAAGATGTTCCACATCAAATGTCATCAGGGAAATGCGAATTAAAACAATGAGATACCACTACACACCTATTAGAATGGCCAAAATCTGGAACACTGACAACAGCAAATGCTGGAGAAGATGTGGAGCCAGAAATGTCATGCATTGTTGGTGGAAATGCAAAATGGTACAGCCATTTTGGAAGACAGTTTGTCAGTTTCTTATAAAACTAAACATACTCTTGCCATATGATCCAGCTCCCACATTTTCTGGTATTTATCCAAAGGAGAAGAAAATGTGTGTGCACACAAAAACCTACACACAGGACTTCCCTGGTGGCGCAGTGGTTAAGAATCCGCCTGCCAATGCAGGGAACGTGGGTTCATGGGTTCAAGACCTGGTCTGGGAAGATGCCACATGCTGCGGAACAACTAAGCCCGTGCACCACAACTACTGAGCCCGTGTGCCTAAAGCCCGTGCTCCACAGCAAGAGAAGCCACCGCAATGAGAAGCCTGCGCACCACAGTGAAGAGTAGCTCCCGCTCACCACAACTAGTGAAAGCCTGCGTGCAGCAATGAAGACCCAGTGCAGCCATAAATAAATAAATAAATAAATAAATAAATAAATAAATTTATTTTAAAAACCTACACACAGATGTTTATAGCAGCTTTATTCATAATTGCCAAAACTTGGAAACAACTAAGATGTCCTTCAGTAGGTGGATGGATAAATAAACTATGGTACATCCAGACAATGGAATATTATTCCGCACTCAAAGGAAGTAAGCATCAAGTCATGAAAGACATGGAGGAATCTTTAGTACATACAACTAAGTGTAAGAATCTAATCTGAAAAGGCTATATACTGTGTAATTCCAACTATATGACATTCTGGAAATGGCAAAACTATGGAAACAGTAAAAAGATCAGTGGTTGCTAGAGGTTAGGGGGAAAATGTGGAGCACAGAAGATATTATGGCAGTGAAAATACTCTGTGAGATTCTATAATGGTAGATACATGTCATTATACATTTGTTTAAACACATAGAATGTACAACACCCAGAGTGAACTGTAATATAAAGTACAGACTTAGGGTAATTATGATGTGTCAAGGTAGTTTCCTCAGTTGTAACAAATGTACCATTCTGGTGGGGGCTGCTGATAATGAGGGAGGCTGTGCATTGGCGGGGTGGGGGAGGCAGACACAATATGGGATATATGTATACCTTTCTCAGTTTTGCTGTGAACCTAAAACTGCTCTAAAAAATTGTCTTTTGAAAAACTTAGTACAATGCCCCAGCTTTGAATAAATATTTGAACTCAAACATATTCTAACTTATAACAGCTCCTCCTTGCTTGTCATCCAATTGCAAACTCCTTAGGCTGGTCTTTAAGACTGTCAGTAATATGAATCTGGCTTACTTACCACTGCTTTCCCATACATCCAGCCCTTAATGTCCACCCCAGCTGAGCTACTGATCTTGTTACCGAGTCTAAGCTTGTACTGCTCACCGAACGACAGGCCAGTAAATCGAGAGACGAGGTATTGGGGCAAGGAATAGCAACTTTATTCAGAAAGCCAGCAGAAAGAGAAGATGGTGGGCTAGGGTCCCAAAGAACCTTCTTGCACGAGTTAGAATCCAGACTTCTTTTATATTAAAAGGGGAAGGGTGTGGTTGGTTGTTGCTAACTTTTTGGTGTCAGAAGGCTTTGTTTTTGCAGCTGTCAGGGTAGGTAAGATCACAGTATTCCTGTAAACCTCCAGCAAGACGACTGTTATTCTCTGTTCTGCAACTTTATCTCTGTACAAATGGGAAAGCGTTATACCTTTAAAAGCAGAGCCTTGAGAATGGGCTATCCTGTATATTTCAGACTATAGTCTACTTTCTTAACCTGTAGCAGAAGCAAGAGAATATAAAGGTTAAAGTACAAGAAACAGATCCAATATGGAGTCAGATTTGTTCTTCCCTATTACATGCTCACAGTTCCTGCCTCTGTGCTTTGCCCAGTGGAACTCCCTCCACTAGGACCCTAGTTCCCCATCATCTCTGCCTGTCAAGTGTTTGTCCATTCTTCACCTGGTTCCTTCTCTCTGAGGTATTTCTCTCCTTATAAACTAAAAGTTGTCACCCCTTTCTCTAAAAACACTCCCACCACCACTGAACCTCTCTTATGGCACCAAGAGATTAGACACCCCTATGTGTGATTGTGTGCGTGTTCAGCTGATATTTGTCCATTTTTTATCTCCTCACAGATTTCCTGGCACAGAGTGAGTGAGCAATAAATAAATTTATTAAATTAAGTAGCTTTTTTTTTTAACTGTTTAATGCATGATTTTTTATTCTGGATCATTTCCTACACAGAAATAACAGTTTCTTGGACTTTTAAAAAGGACTTAAAATATGGCATTGCAAATGGTATGGAAATGCTGCAATGTAAAAATAGTCACCTATTTGATACAACTGGAATGAGCATAGCAAAAGGAGGGGCCCAGCTTTATATCATCTGGAATATTTTCATAAAATTAAAACATTTAAGAAATACTTGGTGACAGATTTGGAATACTAATCCTTGGCAATATTAAGTATAATTTTTCTTGGGTAATATGACGAAAAATACAAATAAAATAGTTTGCTGTGACTACTAACCTAGAGTGATTTTATGTGTTAGATAACAGAAGTAAATCAGTATATCTGTTATCTGCATTATCTCTATATGATTGTCATCATTCGTGTCAGTTACTCTGCTCTATTTATTTGGCTTCTCTCTGTAAAGTAGATCAGTCAATTGTTGTTTTATTGGAACAATGCACATGCTATATGTGCTTTGCTCATCATATAGCACAGAGTTAATTAAGATTTAAAATAAAAATATTTCTTTCACTTTATAGATACTCCAATTACCAGTCACTTATTATAAGTTATAATAATATTTAGATACACTCAAGCATGTACATTATTGAGAACAAGATATTTATCTATTATATTCAGTAATACAATATTTTAATCACCTAGAAAGCTTATAGTCTTACTTTGTTCCTCAATAGTACTTTAATTTTATAAGTTAACAGAACAGTATAAATATTATAACAGTGTGGATCCTCTTGGTCAGGAATGTTAAGGAATATTATAACATTTTATTTATTTCAGGTTATATGGAAGGATCCAGAAGTGTTACCATCTGAATTGTTACTAAAAATACATCCACAGCTCTGGGAATTAATGCCTAGCAAACAGGCAGTACCCCTAGTTGTCAGGGTAATTGGCTTTACTTTAGTGTGCCTGAGATGTCTTAGTTACTTTCAATGGTCTGTCTGAGTAAAATGCTTGTTATTTTTTAAAAAACTGGCACCAAGTAAAGCCAACATAACATTAAGTTCTACCTTATTAACATCAACAGTTTAAACGTTTCTCAGAGCAACAGTGCCACTATGAAATCTAACTTATTAGGCTTGAATCCTTCTCTCCTATCCAAATGCTTCATGCAATCATTCATTCATTCATTCATGTAACAGATATTTTTTATTATTATATCTAATATATCCCAGGCACTGTGATATAGAAAGGTACTAGTATTTAAGAAATTCAGTCTAGTGGGGGATCTATATTAACAGAAAAATTATAATACAATATGGTATGTATAACTCATTAAACCATTCAACAAAATTATATTGAGCACTCACTATGTATGCCTGGTAGTGGGTATTCAAAGAACTAGAAGTAACATCACAAGTAAACACACACGGTCATTGTCTTTAGGGAGTTATAGTCTAGAAAGTTCTTTAACAAATAAATAGAAGACAAAATTGATAGTTATTGGTAGTTATCAATAGCTGGGTTATATAATCGATGAGTGAGGGTTTAAAGTTGAAGAACACACAAACAATTGCTTTCAAGGTTCTAACATGGGTTTGTTTATTTGGTTATTCATTTATTTATATTTAATACATGCTAGGCTCCGTTATAAGCACTTATTAATTCATTGAACCCTCAATAACAACCCTACCGCTATTTTATCCCTATCTGTGAATGAGAGGTCAAGTAACTTCCCCAAGGTCACAGAGCTATTAAGTGTTAATACTGGAACTCCACCCAGGCAATCTGGCTCATGAATCCATATTTCTAACCACTAATCTAGGCTGCCTTTCACAAGTCACAGGTGACAATAGGCATGTCCCATGGCCTGTTGCCATGGAAAATAAAAAAGCATAGCTCTGATGGGGAAGATGTCGGTTTGAGATACTTAGAGAACGTAACTATCGGTAGGTGGCTTGCTGGATGTGAGTCTTAAATTTAAGAAACAGGGATGGGCTAAAGACAGAGGTTCAATAGTTGCCAATTTATAGAAATTAGTGAAAGCCTTAAAAGTAGGTGAGCTCACTTAGTGGTGATCCGCAGACCATTTAGGGTCTATGTTGAAACTTTTAGCAAAGTAGAGAAATAAGGATTGTTGAAGGCTTTAGTACCTGTGATGGTTAGTATTATGTGTCAACTGGACTGGGCTGAGGGACGCCCCCAGATAGCTGGTTATTGACAGGACATGGAAAATTAAGTAAATAAAATAAATACAGTTATTAATCTCATAGAAAATACAGTTGTTATGCAGCAAATGTAGTCATAGTATATTACATGGTCCAGCTTTTAAAGATGCAATAATGTAAATAATGCATATTTTATAACCAAAATTACTGTATAACCATATTGATGGGATGGGGATAGAAAATGTGTGTTGAAGAGGGAAGGGTTATGGGACAGAAGGGTAAAAGAGCACTAAATTTTTATCTTCCAGATTGTCAAGTCAATAGACAGTACCTAAAACTCAAAACAAGAACTGACACATTTTATTTAGAAATATAGTGATAAGTACAAATAATCAGTTAAGAATTGAGTGTGAAAGTTTCCAGTAAGGAAGAAAGAAGGCTTGGGGACTACTGTTTTTTATAACAGAATCTGTGGTGCTATTGAATTCTACTTAACTGTGTATACATGTAATTTTTATTTTAAAGCTAAATAATATGTAAACTTGAAGAAGGAAAACACAGTGAAAGCCATAGATAGCAGAATTTGTATTGGCAAATATCGAAATAGTAAGCTCCTGGAAGATGGGGTTGAAAAATTCCACCAGAGACAGAAAGTTCTAATATCTGGGAAATAGGAGTTTCCAGAGAAGAGGGAAAAAAAATAAAGATTAAAAAAGATGGAATGGATTCTTAGGATGACAAAAATAATAGATAACAAGTGTCCTGTTGCTGACTCATTATAATGAAATTAAGGGTTATCAAAGACAAAGAAAAATTTCTAAAAGCTTCCAAAGAGAAAGAGCAGATCACTCATCAAAAAAAGAATGTTAATCAGATTGACATCTGACTCCCCAACAAAACCCCTGGAAATAAGACAATGGAGGAATATTTTCAAAATATAGAAGAAGAAGAACTCTGATTTTAGAATATATCTTCCTAGACTGTCATTTAAATGTAAAAGTGAAATTAAGACATTCTCATGCATTCAAGGTATCAGAGGTTTTGTGTAACAGTGATCCTCTAAAAATACTCTTTGAGGAAGTACTACAATAAAAAGTAGAATACTACTAGAAATATGAAGAGAATTGGTGAACAAGTAACTTAGTAATGTTATTGTGGCATGGAATAGCAAGAACCAAAATTAAAAAGAAAAAGCAAGCAAGAAAAAAAATAGAAGTCAAAAAAGAGAAAAAGGAAATCCATTTCAACACAAAACTGACATTCTGGAACTTATATGCTACCAATACAGTAGCAGAACCAAAAGGTGGAGAGGTGAAAAGGTATAAAATATTTATCCTATGTGAAGGAATATATAGATACTGGTAAATTCATAAAATTGGCAAGAAAAATTCACCATATGTGTGCCTTAAAATGTTAGTGACAACAATAGAAAAGGAGAAATAAATATGTATATTGCATTTTAATCAGTGAAGAATTTGGTTTATCTAATGCAAAACAGGAAAGAATGAAAAACAAAAATGTGTACAGTAAAGAGAAAATATAAAATAAGATAGAATTTTAAAAATCTCAATATAGAAACAAGTATAATAACTATAAATAAATTCAAATCTCCAGTAAAAAGCCAGAGACGATCAGATTAGATTTAAAAAGCAGTATCCAGCAATACCTTGTCAGAGTAATGCAAGATAAACTTATAAATTCTATGGTACTTTTTACAAACAGCAAATAGAAAGCATACCCTTTTCAATAACACCCAACACTCTACACTACAGAGGATTAAAGAATTTACAAGACCTCTTGAAGAAAATTGCAAAACTCAATCAAAAGACTTCAAAACTCAATAAAAAAATATAAAATTCTAAGTGAAAAGATACCCTGTGCTTGTGTAAAGGATGACTTAATATTATTAAGATGTCTTTTCTCCACAAATGTGTAAAAGCAATGCAATCACAATTAAAATCTACCCAGAATTTTTCGGAAGGATACAACATGTTTATTATAAAACCCAAATAACAGATTACAGATCAGTGAATAACTATGTTAACTTTTTAAAAAAATCTGCAAAACTGGGAAGAGAGGTTTGGCATCTAGCCTACCAACATTCAAACATACTAATAGTCTTAAAAGAGAGAACAGAAGCATAATCTTTATTTTTTTTTCTTTTCTTTCTTTTTTATACATCTTTATTGGAGTATAATTGCTTCACAATGCTGTGTTGGTTTCTGTTGTACAACAAAGTGAATCAGCCACATGCATACATATATACCCATACCCTCTCCCTCTTGAGCCTCCCTCCCACCCTCCCTAGCCCACCCTTCTAGGTCGTTGCAAAGAAGCATAATCTTTAAGTAAAAGCATATAAATTAATGGGTTTGAATGCACCAAAATAAGGATATTTGTTTAAAAAAAGAATATCCTAGACAAAGCTAATGAACAATGACACTATAGGAGAAGAACTCTACAACACCTAAAACTGACAAAGGAATGATATACAGTGGGGGTTAGGAGGAACTAAGACTTCAGGAAAATAAGAAAAAGAGAAGAAACCCAAACTTGATAAACACGCATTTAGGAAAGGGGGAAGCACAAATGTTAAATAATTATATGAAGAAATACTGAATTTCAATTTGTAATGAGACTAAAGTAAACAAATGGATCCCACTTTAAACCTTAAAAGACTGAAAAATATTAGAAAATGGACAAGGATATGGGGAAACAGAAACCACCATGGTTCAACTGGTGCTTCCTAGAGTAGTGTAGCTACTCTGGAGAGCAATGTGGCAGTTATTAGTAATGTTAAAGAAAAGTACACCCTACGCCCAGCAACACTTCTACTGGAATTTCCTCTCCAGAGAAATTCTCAACTAGGGTACATGCCAGAGTATGCATATTGCAGGGGGACTTGAGGGCATCTAGCCGTCCCTCACTGAGGGGAAATGGGCAGGGTAAAGGGGGTGGATGCGTACTATGGAATATTATTCAGGTTAGAAGTGTTAAGCTTCTTAAGATGTGCCCTAAGAACAAAGATGTATCTTGAAAACATAGTGTAGAAAAAAGTGAAAACCAAAATGGGATCTATGATGAAATTAACTTTATGTAAATTTAAAATATATGCAAAAATTTACTATATATTTTATATATTAAAATCATTGTCCATACAGGGGAGAGCAATTGAAGGATAATAACATGAGAAGAAATATGTTAACAAAACAAGAGAGGGGTCTTGTGGGACAGTGCTGATACCAGGCCATGAACTGAAAAGAACAACTCCACGCTCTTTAGCTGAGAAGGAAGGAAAGGGAAGAAGGAGGGAGGAAGAGAGAGAAAAGAAAAAGTAAAAATTTAAAAATACAGACCTTTAAATATCTATCATTTTCTAATTAAGTTAGTCCAGTTATTATCAATTTATAACATAACTTGTGCATAAATTTGTTTTCTCTCTTAAATCTATGGAGTTCCCAGAACATCCACGTTCTGCCATATGACAGTCATTCTACACTGTCCTGTTTTGATCCAAACAAGGGGGCAAAAACCTAACAGACTGCGGACATTTCCCTCCCAGGCCCCAGGACGCAGGGGCTGCCACTTACGTGAAGTCCAGCAACCTTGAAGCGAATGTGTTGAGAGTGCCCCAAACAATGAGCCTCTGGACTGATTGAAGTGGTAGAATCTCTGATCTTTGGGGGTATCACCGTACTTCTATCTTACTACTAAACAAGGCAGTAGTTTCCTAAAATATGCTTTTGTTCAAAACCTTAATTCTTAATTCCTTCATGAGACTATCTTTTTGGATTCCAGTAGTATAAAATGTCGCCAACACCCTTAAGATAATAAACTGTGTTCAATAATCATTATTTCAGGGAACGCTTTGATGATGGAGATTTTAGATTCCAAAGTAAGTGGTGTGACTTCATGAAGAGATTTCCAGTCTCAGACAAGAGCTAGTGTGGAGCATTTAAAATAAGGAATAGAGACAGGAAAATTCCAGAAAGCCAGGGAAATTTTTGAAAGTGATGGTAAGCAGGCAATAAGGTGAACATTGGCAGAAAGTGGTAAATGCAGTGAGAAGACAGGAAAAGATAAGCATTAGGAAATAATAACAACAACAAAAATAGAATAGGGAAATGGAAAACCAGTCAAATATTTACTTAGGTGAATGTTGTACTCATTCATCCAACATTTATTGATTGCCCACTCTGTGACTGTCTCTGTGGGAAAACAGCTGTGAATAAAACGTTACCTCAGAACTAACACTCTAAAGTGGAAGACAGGTTAAAAAATAATGAAGATACAATATGTTAAGCACTGTAATAAGGGTATAAAAATGCTGTGGGAAGACAATGGAGAGAGTAATTAATTCTTACCACAGGGATTAAGAAAAGATTCACAGGATGGCATTTGACCCCCAATCAAGAATAAAGAGCAAAGATTGTTTGAGGATAATCACTGAGTAAATAATATATTCTTGTAATTTATTAGTATTTTATACTTACCAAAGACTCCTTATTCTAGAATGATCTCTGCCTGTTATGAATATGAAAATTATTTTTAAAAAAACAATTCTTCTGGGCTAACACTTTGATTGTTTTGATGGAAGCACAGTTTTGAAAGATGACTTTCACAATATAATTCTTATCAAGGTGTTTGCCCAGATTTTCCCTAAATTGGCCTAAAAATCACTCACTTCTCTTTTATGAATTAAAAAATGTATTCTTTTCAAAAATAAGATTAGCTTTATTTGAATTTAACAACTCCTAGAGCATGACTCTGATCAATCCAGCATAATTTTAATTAATGCAATTTGCATATAAAATGAATAACACCATAGTATTATCTCAGTTTAGCTTTGAAGATAATAGAGTAATTTATCAAAATACTAAATGATAAAGAAGTTATCATATAGGTTAATGCCTAGCCCAGTGCTTGGCAGGCCATAAATGTTTACTGATTAAATAAGTAAACTATAATATATCAACATGAACAAGTTAATCATTTTAAATGAATTTACTAAATTAATTGAGAATGAGATTGGTCAAACTACTTACTGAAATGAATTGGCCATTTGTCTGAGTAACTCAAATATCTAGTCAGATCCTGTAGTCAAAACAATTTTCCACATAGATGAAGATTTAGTCTCCATCTCCATGTAGAAAATAAGCACTGACAATAATGAACATTAATGGAGTCTTCAGTGCAGGAAGAAGGAAAGGTCAAATCCTTTCTAAAAAACAGCAGTCTTTGGTTCTCTAGTCCTCATCGGTTCTTTACTGGTTTAAAAACTATTGAATTTACGTCATCCAACTTAGATGTAAATAACAGTAGTAGGCAATATGCTGAATTTTCCCCATGATAAGAGAAAAACAAAAGAAAAATACACAAGAGTTCTTGGGAAAACAAAACTAACACAGAACAGAAAGTATAATATATGAGGATGATGAAAGATGCTAGCATATCTCTTTGTATAATTCAATGCCTGTTTTCATTACAAAAGAAGATATTATGACAAATTCAGAACTCCCTTTGAAATCAAAACCTAAATGCTTCAACCGGAACTTAAAAATTTGTTGTTCCAAGTTCCTTTTAGAGACAGAAAATTGAGTCCTCTAAGCTGTCATTTGTTTCCAAATTGTATTTCAGTTTCCCAGAAGACAAAGGAAAAAGGAAAAAAAAAGCCATTTTGCAGAAACCATGGCATTTTGAATAGTTTGATTTTGCTGTTGTTTACAATGAAAGATTGTTTAAAAGATAACACAAGTATGGAGAGGAGACCGAGAACTGAAAGTCACCTGTCTTAATACTATCCTCATATAAGATAGTTCCTTCAGAACGCAGAAATATAACATAACAATATACATGTTTGGTGACAGGGACCATAGTTCCTTCTGAACTTTAGTAATAGAGGTTTGTTTCATCAGTGATTTCAAAACTGTCTGAATGTTTTGAAATTTTAGAAATAGATTTATAACAAATATTTACATATATATTTTGTTTGATCATGGTACTCAAGGGTTGGAGAAGGAGGGAGTGGAATTTTATTCTTTGTTCTGACGAGAATCAGATACACGACCCACACAAAGCAGGTCAGTCAAATTTCCACGGTGCCGTATTAGCTGCTTTCCCATAGATGCAGGTTAAGGACTGTAAGGCTCTTGGTGCAAGCAACAGAACCAACTGGCTGTCAGGAGTGAAAAGGGAATTATTAGAAAAATATGAAGTCTGCAAATTGGAGGGACTTGTTCTGGACAATGTGTGAGACCCAAAGGGATATTCTGGAAGTTAGGCAGCATGGATTTTCTGGCCAAGATACTAACACTGCACACAACAATTGGACACGCATTGCTACAGCTCACCACACCTTCATTCAAAGCTCTAGAATGCTTAGTTCTGTCTGCCAAGAGGTGGGGAGAGAGAGGAATTTTCCCATTCAGGCTCCATAACAGAAGTGGGGCACCAGATCCCACTGATACTACACCCAATTACAGTCTTCCTAAAAAGAAAGGCAGATATTAGATGCCAAACAGAAACAAAAAGAAAGTAAGAGAAAAATATTTATGGCATTCCTGTTCCCTCTTGTTCTCTAAAAGATATAAAAGATGAAGACAAGAGCAAGGGATAGAAAAGCTTCCTCTTTTAGGCTCACCTGATTACGTTCTGAGCCCTGGACCGTGTGTGCATTTTAAAGGCTAATTTAAATGACTGCAATGCGTTGGAATGTCTTAGATGAAGGACAGTTTTCAAAATATCATTTCAGTCAACTGGAATTTCAATGAAACCTCAAACATAATCTATTTATACACATTTTATAAATGACATGACACTAAACTGCTGGTTAAAATGTGAAAGAAGTGATAAACTAACAGATGTTCTGTTAACATGGTATCTATATTTTTGGAAAGGTACAGAATGACTTTAAGAACGATACCTCACTTAGGGAAAATCGTAGTCATTGAAATAAATCTCTGAGTTGTAGACAGAGATGGCAACATGAAGAGGTTAAAATCGCAGCCCAAATACATTATAATAAATAACATAGCCGTCAAAATTGCTTTATGACAGGTAAAATAAAACAAAAATCTAGTACAGCTAGAGTCCTTTGGAATTAAACAAAAAGGAAGTCAACCCATAGAAATAATTTTTTTTTTTCTAATCGCTCCTGAAAAGTGCTTTAGATGCCTGAGTTTGAAAATCTCAGCCCAGAATATAAAATCTATGTCCAAATCCATTTTTCACATGGGAACCAAAGTGAACTTTCTAAAACACAAATTGGATCATGTACTTCCCCTTTCTTAAACCTTCCAGTGTCTTCTTATGTGACTTAGAACATAATTCAAACAGCACACCAGAACCTGCAGTCCTCTCTGCCTTCTGCCTCTGAAACCTCACCTCCAGCCAATTCTCCCCTTTGTTTTCTGTCTCCTGGACTCACTGATATTTCAAGTTCTTGAGCAAGCCCAAGCTCTTTCCCACCTCAGGATCTTTGCACACCCTGTTTTCTTTGCTTAGAATGTCCTTGCTCTTCCCTTCCTTCCCTTCTCATGGCTAGTTACTTCTCAACCATCAAATCTCAGCCTACATGAGTACTCCCCCCTCAATATTTAGCAAAATGTAAAACCTTTATTTATTTAATGTCTATCACCCTCACCACAGGACTATATACATCTTGAGGGTAGTGGACAGGTCTTTCCCTCCCTGCACATTTCATAGTATCTGGCATGTAGCAAGTAGTCCATTAATATTGGTTGTACAAATTAATGTTTTGAATAAATATTTTACTCTATCATTTTCAACTTTTCAAAAAGGTCAGGTATATTTTATATGAAATATTTTGTTTCATGATTCATATGAATTCTTTTTCAGCAGATGAGGTAAAAGTATAAATTATCAAGTTCACTAAGGCAAACTAATTGGCTACAGTTTCAGAGTAAGGAGATACCCTGTAATTAAGACAGAACTCTTAATGACCCAGTATCTAAGAGTGGAGCCCAGGGAGACAGGCTGATTGGGTTGGAATCCAGGCTGACCTATGTATTAGCTGTAGGACCCTAAAAAAGTTAGTTTCTGAAACTCAACTTTCTCATCTGAAAAATGGGAAAAATAATCCGCTCATTGGGTTGGGGTGAGAATTAAATAAGACACCATAAAGGAAGCATTTGAAATAACACCTGACATATTGTGAGCAATTATTGTTATTACCCAAGTAAAACCTCCAAGTTCAGTGGACCTTAGTACATTGAAAATTGCAACATTCTTCATAATCATTGACCCTTCCTAGTTACTTGCCAGTTGCCGTAAGTGATGAAGATCATTTTAGAGTTTGTGTTATGCTATCTTTCTAACCTCATGCCAAAAAAGCTCTGGTTATATGGGGCTTCATCAGTTACTTCGGAGTATCTGCCTTAGCCAGCTATTCTGATCTGTTTCCAACTTTAACATATTTTGGTTATTTGAAATGTTGGTGTCAACATTTTTAAAAAGAAATCGAACCTGATCTGCACCTGGCATTATTTATAACTCCAAATCATTTCAATCTTATCCAACTTCAAACCCCCATCTGTAAAAAGTGCTGGCAAGCAGAGAAAAAATATATGAAACTATTACTTGTTATAATATGGTTTCTCTTCCCCCAATCTCTTATCCCCATAACTCATGGAATAATTTTGAAGTTATGTGGAACATAGTATCAGTCTAATAATCACCTACTCACTGTCATCAAATGGTTTTCAGGAAAGAACAATACTTGTATAATAACAAAAAAATGAAGGAAAACAGATTTAAAGATGCTTTTTTTAAGAAAAATGAAATGGCTCATTACCTGAACTCATAGCAGATGATCATGGTCATTAAAGACATATATAGAACAACATGTGCTTATTAAAAACCCCTTGTAATCCTTGTCAGTCAGAGTTCTATAATTATTGCACCTTCCTTTCAAACACTCTGGAGCCCTCCTCCAGCTTATATTTAGTCTTATTCTATATACTCAATTGTTTCTACCAGGAATTTATGAGCAATATTGTTAAACAAAACACTGTTAACCAGTGTCCTTAGACTTGAAAAATATCTATACATAATTTTTACTTGTGTGTAGGGAAAGAAAATTGTAGAATCATAAAATACAGACTTCAATGGGGCTTGAAAATATTCTAGCTCAGCCTTCTAGAGACTTTTGTACAAAGCACTCACAACTTACATCACTCACTCTATTTGTATACATCTTTGCTAATGGAATTGTTTGGATTTAATTAGGTTCAAATGTGCCTTCCTGAAACTTTTGGATCTGCCCCAGAGAGCTTCACAGAATACATCTAATCCTTTTCCTACATGGCATTCCATAAAAATGAGAAGATAGCAATTGTATCACCCCTCCCCTGAAAAATAATTTAGTCAGTTTCTGAAATATTGAATTTATTATCTTCACAAAGAAGTTGGACTCAGTCTACACCCCTAAGTTTCCAGTTTTCATTTCCAGGGTCTGAAGATCGTCAGGTCTTTTTGTTAGTGAGTGGTTCATTCATAATTAAGAGTTTATTCTTGGCCTCTCCCTTAGGAAATGGAGTTACAGAAATCAAATCTATTTGGGCTAATTTTGTTCCTCCTTTATTTTCAGAATTCAATAATATTAGACCCTGTATTGGGTTAAATGGTGGTCCCCCAAAAGATTGGTACTCATCCTAACCCCTGACACCTGTGAATGTGTCTCCTTTGGAAAAGGGGGTTTTGCAGATGTAATTAAGTTAAGGATCTTGAGTTGAGAGCAGCCAAAATTTAGAGTGGGCCCTAAATCTAATGATCAGTGTCCTTATAAGGGACACACAGAGGAGAGACACATGGAGAGAAGAGAAGACACAGAGGATGCCATGAGAAGACAGGGGCAGAAATTAGAGAGAGGCAGCCACAAGCCAAGGAAAGCCTGGAGCCACCAGAACCTGGAAGAGGCAAGAAAGATTTCTCTCCTAAAACCCTCAGAGGGAATGTAATTTTATTTCAGACTTCTGGACTCCAGAACTGTGAGAGAGTAAATTTCTGTTGTTGTAACCCACCCAGTTTGTGGTAATTTATTATGGCAAACCTAGGAAACTGATACAGAGTTCTCTCTCATTCTGCATTTCCAAATCTGTAAAACAGAGCAGCTACTAAGGGATAGCCTGTTCTCCTTTTGTCTCAGAATAACGTTACCTCACCTTTCCTTGGTTTTCATTTAAGATTGATTTATTTGTCATTTTTAATCACATTTTTAATGCTTACTATGGGGAAAGATCCAAGAGATACCCTTGGATTCAAGATGCTGACTAAAGAAAGCTCAGATGAATCTGGAAAATCAAAGTTTACATGCTCTTGTGTCATAAGATGATAAACATGCATGAGCTGAAGATATCATGAGAACCCCAAAATTAAAATAGGGATAAATGTCACATTGGAGGTTCATTTTTTCCATCTCTCTTGATTATGCGCTTGCCACTAATCATGAAAAGTGGGTTGTTAGAAGAGGAAATTGTGAAATTGTGCAAAAGAGAAAAAAAATGTGTACCAATTGATGCAAACACACACAATTTTACATACAATTTTATGGATCCACCATTGACCACACAAGAGTCAGTAGCCCTGTATTAGTTTGCTAGGGCTGTCATAACAAAGTCCTACAAACTGGGTGGCTTAAATAACAGAAATTTATTTTCTCCAAGTCTGGAAACTAGAAGTCCAAGATCAAAGTGTCAGCAGGATTAATTCCTTTGAAAGCTGTGAGGGAGAAACTATTCCATGCCTCTCCCCTAGCTTCTAGTGGTTTGCTGACGATCATTTGGCATTTCTTGGCATGTAGAAGCATCACCCAATCTCTTCCTTCATCTTCACATGGCGTTTTTCTTATATGCTGTCTCTCTCCAAATTTCCCCTTTTTATGACACCAGTCATAATGGATTAGAGGCCCACCTACTTCACTAAGACCTCATCTTAACTAATTACTTCTGCAATGCCCCTATTTCCAAATAAGGTCACATTCTGAAATACTAGGGGTTAGAACTTTAACATATGAATTTAAGGGGGGGGACGCAATTTAATCCATAATAACCCCCCAAATTAATTACCCTTGAGGTATGTACTACATGTTCAGAATTGTGCCCATTGTCATGTAAAGTAGAAAGAATTGTGTCATGATCTCTACTCTCAGAGAATCTCCCTGAATGGGCATGTGAAACAATGACTGAAAAAAATAAGATTATTTACTACGTGTGACATGAAGACAAATACTGTTATGATTCCACTTATATCAGGTATCTAGTCAAATTTATATAAATAGAAAGTAGAATGGTGGTTCCCAGGACTGGAGGTGGGTATGGGTAGTAAAAAGGGAAGCTGTTTTATTGTTTAATGGATATAGAGTTTCAGTTTTGCAAGGTGAAAAAGCTCTGGAGATCTGTTTCACAGCGATGTAAATATATTTAACACTACTGAACTGTACACTTAAAAATGGTTAAGATGATAAATTTTATGTTATATATTTTCCACAACAATAAAAAATAAAATAACTGAAGCAAAAAACTGAGTAGATGGGTGCATGAACAAATGAGATTCTGAAGTATGAAGAAAAAGTAGTGAGAGTGACAAAAAATAAGATTTCGTGAAAGTCATGAAAGAGAAGAAAAGATTGAGGAAATATTAAAGGCCAGAGACAACTGAGGAGAAATCACTCCCAACTTCAAGGGAGATTCTGGATTAGAAAAAGGACATTAGTGAAAAGCTGGTAAATATAATTAATTAATTAATTTTTAAAAATAAAAATAAAATTTAGTTTAGTTAATAATATTGTCCCAAAGTTCTATTCCTGTTCTTGATAATTGTACTATGGTAAGGTCAGATTAGTTAACATTAGAGGAAAGGGGGATTAGAGTTATAAGTTCCTCCTTTGACCTATTTTTGCACTTTTTTTGTGAGTCTAAAATGTGTTCATAATTTTTTAAAAATAGCCTTCCAGCACAGTATAAACTGCTGTGTTCAAATTCGTTTAATTGTGTTCAAATCCTTACTAGCTGTGTAAATTTGAGAAAGTTACTTAACCTCTATGGTATCATATTCCTTATATGTAAGCTGGGAATACTATAGGCATATACTTCCCTTGGTTGTTATGAAGATTAAATGAGTTAATATTCGTAAAGTGACTGGCACATAACAAATACTATAAAAGTGATAGATAAAAAATAAATTATTGCTAAAATGATGTGTTGACTAGTTAAGAGTGTAATTAAATAGACTTGCAATTGGTTAATAAAACATCCAGGGTCTCTGAGAGAAAGCAAGGAGAAACAAGTCATTGAGAAGAGGCTCGGCTTTGGACAACATAAAGGATACTTTTTCCACTGAGGCTGGAGGAAATATTATGGGATGGGTATATACTAACGTTTATCATTGAAAATAAGTCAAAGGACTTTCCTACCTAAAAGATGCTTTATAATTTATAAAATAGAAAGGAGGATTCTTGACTAAATATGAGATGGCAGAAGGAGTTAGAGCAGTTGGCCTGTGTGCATTTGTAGTTGGGGATGGAGGAACCTTCTGGGGAAGGAAAAAAATTAGGAGATCCGTGTAGACATGTTGATAGTTGAACACCCTGTAAATAGACTGATGATATTTGCTAGAAGGAGAGCCCTTATCTTTGGAGTTCTTTTAACAGGATGTTCCTATTTTAGGATTGCTCATGATAAACAGACCTAGGTCATAAGGATTTATGGTGCATGGCTCTCTGGAAACTGCCGCACAAGCTAAGTGACTATTTGGGGTCCAAAATGGAGATATTTCATAAGCTAAATACTCCCGCTTTATAAAGTAATAACCCATGAGCATTTCTTAGAGACCTCATCTATTACTCTGGACCACTCAGTGCATGGCTAATGTGGGAATGATGGACCATGAGAGCTTTGTAAGGTGTCTTAGACCTCTCCAGGCTTCCCCTGTGCCTCTTGATTGCTTGTATTCTTGAATGTTTTTAGTAAAGCTTGATACTGGAGAAGATCTCTCATTTACGTGAGCCAATTTGATAGTCAAATTCTTTAGGTTAGCTCAGTGACTAGGAAATAATGGAGCAGGAGGTATAAGGAAAAAAATTTGGAACAGAGAAGGGAGGTGACAAAGGACACGTAGCTAAAGTGCTCAAGACCCAGCTGGACTAGAGACAATGAATGTGTAGTGTCACCAGTCCTTGTGGACATGTGATCTCTCCAGTAGTGCCCGACGACCCGAATATAGGAACAGAGAAGGTGGATGATTCATCTAATGGAATCAGAGAGAGAGAGAGAGAGAGAGGTTGAAGTGAGGTGTTAGGAGGTAAAGTTTGAATATGGAAGGGAGTGGAAGCGTAAGAGCTGTATGGGGTGGGCTACGCAGCAACTAGACCTGAATTTGAATCACTGTCTGCCCCCTTCCCTTAAGCCTCAATTTCCTCATGTGTGAAGTGGGATAATAATTCCTACTTCATAAGCTTGCCATATGGTTTATGTGAGATAATGGGGTAAAGCACTTAGGACAATATAAGTACACAGTAAATTGTAATTTTTATTGAATAAGTTGGTTGAAAGAAAATGGAGAGGTCAAGGAGATCAAAGCTCTGATGAAGTTAAGACGTGCTTGGCAGGAACATAACTGAGAGGATTGAAAGAATCTGAAGTTGCTCAGAGAATGGAGTGTTAGAGTTTACGATTTCAAGGATGGAACAGTCCCAGGGAATAAAAAGGTGCAGAATGGGGACCCAGGGTTCCATGGGCAGGTAACATGCATGAGTACAGTGGTCACTGACGTTCGTGGAAGCCCAGAACTGTGAGGCTTCTGGGACAGGTCCCAAAAGAGTCCGTTTCAACATTTTTGCTTTTCACTAATGTGAGCATCATGCAGCTACAACTTAACTCCACCTTATATCAGTAAATTCTTAAATAACACTCTGAAATTTGTGTTGAAAATAGATTGATTTGGTTTTTATTATTTCCTATGTAATGAAAACGCTGGTGAGGACAGTTGTGCCTCTCTTATCCTGTTAAGCTCAGTGCATCTGGTTGTGCTGTTTCCCCATGAACAGCACGTTACCTGAGGTCCATGAAGCAATGAGGCAAGAAACACTATGTGTGTAATGGCAGTTTTCATTTAAATTATATTATAAACAACATTCCATTTGGCTAATTTACAAGATCAAAGCATAATTATTCTAGCATAGTTTCTAAAGAACAAATTAGTTCAAATCACTAACAGATTTGCTGAAATTGGTTATGTAATATAGTACTTTAGCAGAATAAATGATTTAAACTAACATAACTTGTTGAGGTTAATAGTAACAAACTTGAGAATAATTCATAGACAAGGTTAGAAATATACTAACATTAATGTTAATGACATTAACATGATTCTTCTGTATTTTAGTGATGTAACTAGTCCAGAAAACACATAGTAAGCAACAACAAAAAATTAGAACCTCCAATAGCGACCAATGCTGTTGAATATAATTATAAGAAATTATAAATTGGCAGGTAAAACTCTAATCCTAAATATTATATCCATGTGATATCCCTGTAATTTGTTTTAAGTGTAGATTAGGATTCTATTCAGAAGAATAATTTTATTTCTATTTTGAGTTTACAAAAATGTTACGTTATATTTACAAATAAATATTTTTTCAATTTAGTCTATTCTACAAAATACCAAGCATTCAAATATTTAGGGACATTGGTATGACTGATTTTTTGGTATAATATAATAGTAAAGTATAATAGAGTGTATACATAAACATAGTAATATAATACTACTACAGTTTTATGTTTTATAAAATTTTAGTTGGTGGATTTTGCCATAAGTTTTCATCAGAATGGTTTCTTCTTTCCAAGTGAAAAAAGGAATGGTTTGACAGCTATTTCTACTATCATTGTAGACCAGTAGCCAAATCCATTCTAAAGTTACAGTGAAGATAAGATTTCTGGTGTTTAAATCCGTCAAAAGAGTAATATACTGTTGTATAACATTCATCTTAAAGGTTTAAATGCACTTTATCTTCTTTTCTTGCTTCTTTTCTCACATCTGCGCCTTTAATGCAAGATTTGGCCAAGTTCCTATTCTCTGGCCTCTTCTATTTTCTCTCCTTTAAAATAAATTATTGCAATCAAAATAATGCATGCTTATTACAGCTACTCAAATACTACCAAGAAGTGTGGTGGTAAACAACAGTATCCCTCTACTTTTCTACCAATCCCACTTCTATTCCTCAGAAACAACTCTTAACAATTTCAATTTTAATAACTAAATAGTACGCTTCCATATACTTCAGTTTATTGATTTGATGACTCGATACTATCTATTGATTCAGCACTATGAATTTTGAGATTTAGCGTATTTATACTTTCTCTTTTTCCCACCTCTGCTTCCTTCTCCCAATGTTAATAGTTAGATCATTATCTTTAATACTCCCATTGCTTACATTTATCACATTAAGTAATATCCTTAAACTTCTGTCTCTTGTTCTATTAATTTTAGGCAGGATCCCTTAACTCTCCACTTAAAAAATTAAGATATTTGGCTTCATACCCTTCCTTCCACTTTTCTTCCATCTCCGTATCCCTTCCACATCCCACCTTCTACCACTTACCTATTTTTGTGTTTTCAAGGCTGTTAACATTCACCTTCTTTCATGCAACCACAGCCCAACTTTCTATTCTTTTCCAGAGATTAACTCTAAAGGTAGTGACCCAGAAACAGCATTTACATTATCATTATTATATAAATATAAATGTTGTTCAAAGTTGGACCAAGTACTATACTAAAATCGTATTACTTTTTTCTGTAGTTCTAAAGTTACAACCTCCAGGGACACTCAAAGGAGATTGTGGTGGCTTTGTAATGTCAATGTGTAATGTGATCAGCTAGGCTGAACTACATTTCCCAGGATTGCCTTCCCCGCATGATTCAAGTTAAAGTGGGCCGGGAAATTTTGTGTGAGATTTTGAAGGCCAAAGTGAAGAAGTAGTCATGTTGTTTTTATGCTCAGCAGTTTGAGGCAGGGGCAACAGGAGGTGTCAAACTCTCGCACATTTTTGCTTATTTACTGGTTCATCTTGTTGGCAAGGAGCAAAGCTCAGCCTGCAGTGGCTGCATCTCTCCCTAGATTTTTCAGTTTCTTTGACTTCTGGGCCAGGTGGATGTTTAATTCCATGACAAAAGGAGCCAGCTTATCCTGCAGAACACACACATTATCCAAGTTGGAGGTGGTAAGAAATTGGCACAGATTTCAGTCTGCTCTTACTGATCTCAGCTAGTGTTCATTGGTTCTGATATGCTTACTCCTCACTATTTTATTTATCTTTCCTTCTCCATTGAATGTCCTGCAGACTTCTTAAAGCCTCAGACATCAGATGCCAGTTGCCTTATGTAAACAGCTTCTACAACTGCGTGTGTGTATACGACTGATATAAATATTGTTTCCAACATTCATTTCAAATGAATTTTCTTTTTTTTTAAACATTCTACAATTGCTTAAAATTGTATCACATCTTAGCTTGCTTCATATTTTTTCCCGAAATTTCTCATTGCATTTCTTTGTTCCTTGAATTTGTGACTTTACCATACTCACATTTTTCTACCTCCTCGATCATATTGTCCACAAAGTTCCTTTTTCCCCTCCCAGAGATCTACTTCCTAGAGTCCTTTCTTTTCAATGCGAATCCCGAATTGTGCAAAGGTGTAGTTCTGAGATTTCACTGACTTTTTTACCAAGTTAGATTGACTGTTTCTTGGATCCCCTATCTCCTTTCTTTGTGTACTTTCCTGTATTGCTGGCGTATATCCTGTAGTCACTTAGAGAAAGGGTTGGTGAAGAATGAGTCTTTTGAATCTTTGTATGTCTATATATGTCTTCAAACACCCCTGATTTTTGTTGAACATAAGATATTTTTTTCCCCTCAGAACTTTGAAGGACTTCTTTATATAAGTTTTTAGTGCCTTTTATCCTTGGTACTCTATAAAATTTCATTACAGTATATCTTTGTGGGGGTCTTTTATGGAGTTCTGGACAGTTGGTGAGTCTTAATATAAAGGCTCATGTCTTTTTCAGTTTGGGATAATTTCCTTCTCTTTATGTTTGATAATTCTCCCTCTTCCACTACCAGCAACAAACGCGCGCACACACACACACACACACACACACACAATTTTTTGTCCTGTCTTTCTAAAACTCTAATTAATCAAAATTTAAACATTCCATATTTGAATCCCCTGCCTGCCTCATCTTTTCACTAACATTTACATTACTTTCTAATTTTGGTCACATTTCTGGGAGTTGTTTTTTTTTTTTTAATCCGCTTGTAATTCCTTTGCATTGCTTTTCTGTTCTTGGATTAAGAATGTAATATCTTTTTGAATCTCTCTGAATATATTAGATACTTTAGGTAGAATAGAAAACACATGTGGACCTTAGTTATTTAACTAGCTACACAAGGATAATGATAACTATTCTGTGGGATTATTGTTAAGTATTGAGATAATATATGAAAAATGACTTGTAAATTATAAAATATGTAAGTATAATATAGAAAAAAGATATGTAATTATATATTCCTACATAATAATATTTAAGAGCATGACAAATAAATGTTCATATTTATTTCTTTTTATTATTTTTTTAAAATAAATTTATTTATTTATTTGTTTTTATTTTTGGCTGTGTTGGGTCTTCGTTGCTGCGCGTGGACTTTCTCTAGTTGTGGCGAGCGGGGGCTACCCTTCGTTGCGGTGCGCGGGCTTCTCATTGTCGTGGCTTCTCTTGCTGCGGAGCACAGGCTCTAGGCGCGTGGGCTTCAGTAGTTGTGGCACGTGGGCTCAGTAGTTGTCGTTCGCGGGCTCTAGAACGCAGGCTCAGTAGTTGTGGTGCATGGGCTTAGTTGCTACGTGGCATGTGGCATCTTCCTGGGCCAGGGATCAAACCCATGTCCCCTGCATTGGCAGTCGGATTCTTAACCACTGCGCCACCAGGGAAACCCTAAATGTTTTTATTAACCTTGCTTTATAGTCGTATTCCCTTCTATATTGTTCCATACACATAAAATTCTGGCCAAATCACACAACAGAATTTTCCAAGTTATTTTTCTGAATCCTTTGCTGTGATACCTCCTTGCCTTTTTTCTTGTGGTATATATCCCCAATACTCATTTTCCACATCTTCTTCAGTAATAAAATCCTTAGTTTTTAGCAAGACACATCATTTTTCCACCTCTCTGTGGTTGATTATGAAAATAAGCAAAATCAGTGTATCCAACTTTTGGTAAATGTCCAGCAATAAAGGGGGCATGCTCTTCTTCTCTACTGCCTCCTCCCTTAGTGCTGGCTGGAATGCAGATAAGATGGCTGGAAATCAAGCAGCCATCTTAGAGCCTGAACTGGAAGTTACATGCAGGAGATAGGCAGAAAAAGAACAGAGAGGGAGCACCCGGGATTCCTATCCCCAAGCACTGTACTAGCGCTAGGCTAATTATATCCGGATTACTTTTATGGGAGGGGGAGACAATTTCCTAGCTTGTTGGACCAATGTTTTTTTGGGTTTTTTAGTACTCAAAGATGAATCTAACCCTAATACACTAATATACTCCCCATGCTAATACACTCCTTATCAGTGCACGATACTATTTACTCATCTTCTGAGACTCAGTTAAAATATCACTCTCTCTAGTAAGCTCTGCCTTATTAGGCATCCCCAATCAATTTTAATGTCTCACCTCTAGAGTATATTTTTCATGAGACCAAGGACCCTGTTTATTTTATTCACTACTCTATGCCTAGTGCCTAGAACAACATGTAGGTCATATTAGGCACTCTTTAAATATGTTAACTATGCATAACTCTATGACCCTTAGGACTTAGTGGCTACCTACTATAACATATATGCTTTTCCCTAAGTTTCTCCCCCAACTCAAATTATAAACTCACTCATAACCATAGGTGGGTAAAACCATATATGTCGTATCACTATTTTGCTCATTTATATATAGTACATTCTGACAGTGCTGATGAATTGAATGCTTTAAAATGAGAATAAACTTAATATATAAACAATTCAATTTTAAAGAAAATTTTAAACAAAAATTTAAACAAAAATTTAATTTAAACAATTAAATTTTAAAGAAAATTTAAACAAAATTTAAACAAAAATTTAAAGAAAATTTAAACAAAAATATTAAAATTTTGGGTGAAATACATCAAGACTGCCATCAAAAAGTAGTGTTTCCTCTCTCCTGATGATAGTGAGACAATTTAGTGATTCTATCTTTATTAAACATCATAGAGCAAATCATAGTCTGACTCTGGACAGTTTACTGAACTTCTAAGCCTCAGTTTTTTCATCACTAGTGTGGGGTTGATATCTATCATATCTGGCATCTTGCTCTGTGCTTAACACATATGCTCAGTAAATGATAGCTACATTTCTTATAATGACTAATAAGACATTACCTTTAAAATGTAAAGTTTTATGTACACTCATTTAATCACTGAATATTTGCTTGGTCCCTACAATGTAACAGTGATCTAGATTCTTAGGATGCAAGGTCCATGCTCATCCTCCAGGAATATAGCCCCTGAACAAAAAATTACAAATGGGATGAGTGCTATTGGGAAAAAGCAGGCAGAAGTGGGCCAGTTCATGAAGAGTGCAAGTCATGGTGAGGATTTGAGAAAGCAATTGTAGGGTTTTAGGAAGGTATGCAGGACTCATAGGTCAGGTTAAAAGATTATGCTAAAAGATTACTCCTCCCCAGACCCTCGGCCTCCTTGTCTTTTAGTTTCTACTCACCCTTTGGAACTCAGCTCAAATGACATTTCCTTCAGGAAGCTCCCTACCAGTGCCCCAGATTACATCTGGTTTTCCTATTACTCACCTGGTCTTTCTCCTTCAGAGTATCACAAATAGAATAGAATAGTTAATAATAAGCATAAAAACACTTGCGTGTAAATAAGATTTTTAAAACAAATCATTCCATACGTATCATATTTTCTATTTAAACAAATTCTGTTATTAATTTTTTAAGACACAATCACCTCTTAATTATATTTTTAGGTGAGCAAGTCCAACTTTTATAATATTTTATTTTATTAAAAATCAATACTTGTGAATATATGTGTATATATAATAATTTATATAAATGGGTATAATTTTAAATATAAGAGACCATAATGCATATATGCTTTTAACACATATATTTTTAGGATATTAAGTAGTAGCACTATTCTAAATAATAACATGTTCCATTTGAAGCAAGAGACTGAATATACATATAAGTCACTTATTTAACAGTCTATATTTTTAATATGTTCAAATTTAACATATTTTAAGAGTAAAGTAAGTTACTGAGTTTTTCTCTTAAAATCATGGTAATATTGCTGAAGTCCTTCTAACTTGCTTCCCTTTGTTATAACACCTAGCATCTTTCAAATGTTTAGAAATCTACTGTGAACATGTTTTCTTTCAAATGTAAGAAAAGCCAATTGATTTTTTTAGCAACAAAAATCAGGTCGTAGGAGAAAGAGGAAGGAGACTGATGCATTCATCCTAAAATGGCAAGGCTAACGTAAAGGAGAAGTAGAAGTTTATGTAAATGAAGGAGGTTAAGATCCAAAAGGTTATGACACAGTTGGATCATTCTCATTACAGAGACATTAACATAGATGAGTACAATCTGCAGACCAGCTAAATCCAAATTGCACAACTGTACCCAAGGGAACTGAACAATTTCAATAGTTTCCTTAAACATAGAGCTAAACAGTTTGAGTTTGAAAGGGTTGCTAAGTTATTTAGAAGAACTGTTTAATCTTTAACAGTAAAATATTAAGCCAAAGAGATTTTTTGATCTATGACTTATTTCTAGAGAGCAATAAATTTATTATTCACATATTCTGAATGAGCTTGCATCAATCACTACAAGACATTCAATCAAATTCATCTTGAAAAATGAAATGGCAAATGCATTTAAATTCAAGAAAGCCAGTTTGGGGCAATTAAGACTGTTCACTGGGATGAGGTCTACTAGATTCATGAATATATAAGAAAGAGCCTTGAAAACACTAAAATACCAGAGTTGGGATTTTAACAACCAACTGAAAAGAATAAGATTGGAAAGAAGGTTTGCCTGAGTGAGTGAGCAAGTTACCGAGTGAGTGATGAGTACGTATGTGTGTTTTGGGGTGTGTGTGTGTGTGTGTGTGTGTGTGTGTTTGTATGCACACGTACAGAACCACAGTTAAAGTTGCCAAAAGGAAAAATTGTAATTCTTCTTCCTCCCAACCCCCAAGCCTCACCACTATCAGAGAGTAATATATTCTCTATCTTTACTCCTCCTCTAAAATAAAGCCTTGAATTCTTGTGAGTTTCTACTTAAATAATGAAAAATTGACAGGACAAGTTTTGGAGTGTATAATTTAAGAAGAGTATGCCCTGGTGGTATAGTATCAGACGAATTCACTTTCTGAAACCAAGCTTTTAGGGAGAAGCAGGAGGTTCCTGCCACCCTCTTGAGTAGGTACTAGTTGAGCAATATCCAAAGTTATTATTCCTGCAGGCACAGACAGTCAATCCCAGTTCACAGAGCAAACTGTGCCTGCTTATGAATCAGGTCTTTTCACCATTAGTTTGCAGCTTTAAAAGATGGTACTTTCTTAAGTGCAGTTAAATTTGATGCCCTGAGCTCACTAGAGTCCCAGTGACACCTTCAACTGGCTTCTCCCCAAGAAGCACCATATTGATGTCACTGGCAGGCACTGTTGTCAATTTAATTAATACTTTTGACTACACAATCTCCAAAAGAGTAGTTCTCAATTTAACCAAAGCACTTTCCATGATGCCAAGAATTAACTTGTTTGGTTGCCTTCACTCTTCCAACAAAAGTACTTGGACAACTGCCAAATGCAGAACGCTTGGGTGGGGTACCTCAGGAATACACAGATGCAGGCAAGAGCTGGGTGTGGTTAAAGAAAAAAAAGTAAGCAATTATACTCCAATAAAGATGTTAAAAAAAACTATAATACAATCAACTAAAACACGACACAGATTGCAATGAATGCCAAAAGTTAGATTCAAAGGCTATGGGTGTTCAGTAAAGGCAGAGATCATATTTTTACTTCTCTTTCACCCAATGCAGTAATAATCTGCTTCCAATGACCTGCTCTGTCCCCCACCACCCACCGGTCCAGGACTCATTCCTTTCCTGCCCAGCATCGATCCCAGCACCGGTCCCAGCACAGACTTCAGTTTCTCTGTACCATCAATTTCTTAACCTTTTAATCTCATTATTATGTCCACTTTTCAAATTCTCAACTAGAGAACATTCTAAACTTCCAGTGCCTCTATTATTAAAAATAGGTAATCTTGTTTTCTTGATTGAAGTATAGTTGATGTACAACATTATAAGTTACAGGTATACAATATAGTGATTCATAATTTTTAAAAGTAATACTCCATGTATAGTTATTATAAAATATTGGCTATATTCCCTGTGTTGTACAATATATCCCTATAACTTACTTTGCATAATAAGTTAAACTTACTATGCATAATAAACTATGCATAATAGTTTATACCTCTTAATACCCTCAATAGGTACTAACTATTATGTATAAAATAAGCTACCCCTTTCTTGCCCCTCCCCCCCTTCCCTCTTCCCACTGGTAACCACTAGTTGGTTCTCTTCATCTGTGAGTCTGTTTCTTTTATGTTATATTCATGTGTTTGTTGTATAAAAATAGGCACTCTTGATGGAGAAACGCACATAATTGCAGAGAATGATGCCACCATTACAAAGTTAAGATATCTGACCTCTAAGAAGCCTTCAGGACAACTTGTTAATTCTTCGATTTTCCTCAACAACTTCTTCCCTCTTATTTTCTTCAGCAAATATCCAGAACCACCAGTAGTCTCTGTAAATCTACTATTCAACTGCTCAACCTCAGCAAGGGTTGCCTGAAAACACAGAAAGAAGATCAAGGTCATAGAGTACAAATTCCCTCAGGTTCTGGTTCTCATCCTTGCTTCCTAAGGCTTTGTATTTATTCCTCATACTTTCCTATTCAGGCCTGATTTCCCCATCAGTGCTCTAGAGCTCAACCAGTCTCCTCCAAGACCTTTCTTCAGCAATTTTTAGTCCTTTTCATCTTCAATTGGTTCTTCTCCACTGCCTCTTTCCTTTCAGCCTGCAAACCTATGTAAATCTCTCCCTCTTTGCAAACAACCTTCCATAACACTGTGCCTCTAGATCTTTTGACTTCACGTCAATCCTTTTTTCAGATTATAAAGGTTCTCTATAGAATATTTGAAAGTTTCAGAAATGTATAATGAAATAAAATTTGTCCAGAAATAATCATTTTAGTTAACTGTTTAATGTATTGGTATATTCCTTTGAGTATTTTATTCTGTGCATTTGTATGTCTGGGTGGTTTTATTTTTTAACACAATTTTAACTTAATTTTAATGTAGCTTAAATCCTAATGTTTTCACCTTATTATACCAAGAATATTTGTCACCAAATATTTCTTGAAAAATAATTTTCATGGCAGCATATTAGTCCATTTATTGCTGTAGCATGCATCTATTTTTCCCACACTGTGGCATTAACAAATATTTTATAATATTTGTCAGTTTAATGGACAAATATATATTTATTTAAATGTGTATTAATTTGATTACTGGAAATTTGGGTATTATCTGTGGTCATTTTATCTTTCTTTATGAAATATCTGTTGGTGTTTTTGCTCACTTTTCTATTTATTTATGAAACTATTTTTTAATTTTAGAGTATTAACCCTTTTTCATATGTTTACTAATATTTTTCTCACTTTATTATGTGTCTTAATTTTTTATGGTGTTATTTTACATTTAAATTATCAAAGTTTTTTTCAGGTTTTTTCCATTGCTTTTATGCACAATAAATCATCCCCCCTTCTAAAAATCTTTCTTTCTCATAGAGCTTCAATTGTTTACATTTAACTCTTCCACACCCCTGACATTTATTTGGAGCTACAGTATGAGGTGAAAACCCAATTTAACTTGATATTTTTCATAATATAGGTAACACTGATGCCAGTAGCACTTATTAAATCATCACTCCTGTCCCCTCTGATTTGTGATGTCATTTTTATCATATATTCTATTTGCCATTCTGTTAACCCTTTCTTGTCCTGCTGCTGCTCTGCTCTATGTGTTCTGAGCAGGCTGACCTACATAGATTTTTTCTGCACTCCCTTAACAGGTAAGAGGCACTGATGGGAGGAAGTGAGGAGCCAAAGTATTTCTCCCCTCTTTCTGCTTCAGGTGGTGTCTTGGGCAGAGGTTGCACTTCTCTGGCACTTTGTCCCTGCTTGGACAGGCACCTCACGATTCTACCTAGTTCACTAGTTGACTCCGCCCCTGAGCTCTGGGAACTTCACTCCCTGCCTTTGTTCCTCCAGCCTAGGTGTACAGCAGCTGCAGCTGTAGTATTAATCTTTGGGTGGCTTCTCAGTCTTTTCTCTCATCTGTGTAACCCATTATATGCATAAAGTTCCCTCTGCTTTAAACATTCAGTTCGGTTCCTGTTTGGAACCTAACTGATGTAGCTATCTTTCCTATTCATTGATGTATGTGTACTAGGGCTACAATTTTAATGATTGTCTTTTTAAAAATGTTATTGCCTAATTTTGTTTTGAAAAAACTAATTTTTCCAAGTGAACTTTAAAATTATTTTGTCAACTTTTTTTTGTCATTTTATCCCATTGACATGCTTAACAATACATTCACATGAATAAACAAAAATACCTATGAAATGTTTATTGAAGGACTGCTGTACTAGTAAAAATAAAAAACTGAAAGTAACCAAATTTACAATATATTTATACAATGCGATACTCTAGGGCTTTAAAAAGAATATGTTACATACACTGCTATAGGAGTATAAATTGCTATAATTATTTTGAAAACTCTTTGGCAGCATCTACTAAAACTAAATATATGAATACCCTATCACCTAGCTGTTCCAACTCTAGGTGTATACCCAACAGAAATATGTACATATGTTCACAAACAGACGTGCACAAGAATGTTCCCACAGCCCCTATTCATAATATTCTCTGCCTGGGAACAACCCAAATATCCACTAAAAGAGGAATGTACAAATTGTATCATATTCGTGTAATGTAATATAGCAATGAAAAGCCAAATTACTGAATGACTCAAATGTAATGTTGAGTATAAGAACCCAGACACAATAATAACATACTGCTTGATTCCATTTGTATAAAGTTCAAAAATGAGTAATATTAACCAATTCTGAAAAAAAATCACAATAGTATTTACCTTTGGGGAATTATGATTGGAAAGGGACATGAGGGAGGCATGATTTCTGCACTCTTTTGTAAGTGTGATAACTTTCCATTTTAGAAGTTTAAAAATGTATAAGGTAGATCCATATGTATTGATGTAGAAAGATATCCAAGTTATGCTGCTAAGTTAAATAAAATAGTTGCTGGAGTGTACATAAAGAAAGAGTCCATATGTGTTAAAAAAAAAAAAAGACTATTATGTATATGTATGTGTGTATAAACATATATTCATGTGTGAATACATACACACACACAAGAGAAAGTAAGAGAATGAGAGACTTGACTTGATTTTTCCCCACAAACATGAACTATTTTTATAATAAAAAATTATTAATAAAAAATTCAATGAACTATCTGTACTACATTGCACTGAAACTATAAATTAATTTAGGAAAATAATTCTATCTGATAATATTGTTTTCCTAGCCAGAAATATGGTACATCTCACCATGTGTTCATCTCTTATTTTATACCCTTCAGTCAAGATTCTTCACTTTCTTCCTGTATGCCCTGCATGAGTCTTGAGAGGTTATTCCTCTGTGTTATTTATTTATCATTGCTCTTATGAATTAAATTGTTTAATAACTAAGTTTCTCAAAAGAGAAGTCTAACCTTCTGTTTCCTTGTTTCCCTTCCCTTCTTACCTGCTCAACCCGAATGAAGCTGTTCTGGCAGAGATTACCAGTTGCGAAGTACAACAGATGGCTTCCATTTTTTAGCATGATACTTTTAGACAGTTATTAATTCCTTAATTCAGTAAATATTTGTTGATCACTTGATGTATGCTAGACATAGTGCTGTACACTGTAGGTTCAGAGTAAATACAAGCCCTACCCTCAAATTGCTTATACCTCAAAGGAGCAAACAGTAGATGGGTACTTACAACAGACTATGGTATGTGCTGAAGTAGAGATAAACACAAGATTCTGGGGACAAACTTCAAAGGGCCCTACCCAGGTTTTGAGTTATTAGAAACCACTCATTGTATCAGATGTTGTATAAGCTGAATGCTAACTTATGAAGTAAAGATGAGAATGAAGAACATTTTAGACATAGGTTAGATTATTTCATAATCTGCAGAAGGTCAGAATCAAGAGAAAGAACAGCATATTTCAGCAAATTTAAGGAAATGCTAGTAATTCAGTATGGCTGGATTACAGAGTTTGGGGGAGGTAATTGTAGAAAGTTAGACTCATACAGTAAGCAGAAGGCAGGTCGCCTTTCATGGCATCATAAGGAGTTTGGAGGTCTGTGACAAGCCACAAAAGGTATTAAAGATAGGGGTTGATATGATCAAACTTGCACTTTAGAAAATGGAGTTAAGCTGCAGTATGAAGAGCAGATTAGAATGGTAGAGGCATTGGAAGCAGAGAACCCCAACTTGTTTTATAATCTGGACAGTGGAAATGAAGGGAAGTAATTAGATTCCAGAAGTCAAACAAGTAAAAGTAAGGAGACTTGGTAATTAACTAGATATAAGAGGTAAGGATTGAGGGGAGTCAAGGCTGAAAACAAGGTTAGGAAGAAGATCAGGAAAATGTAATGTCACCTAGGCTAAGCGGGGGATGGGGAGGGAAGGAAGGAGCATTTCAAGAAGAAAAAGTAGACAACAGTCTAAAATGCAGTGATAGAGGCAAATAAATAGGGACTCATTTAGCATCAAACTATCTCAATAAGCACAGATTCATTGGTGTTCTAGAAACAAAAGCCAGATTACATTAGGCTGAGGAAGGAATAGAAGTTGAGAAAAATGAAGTCACTGAGTGTAAAAAGAGAAAGATGATGGAGAAAGATAGATGGAGGAAGAAGGAAGGCTGGCTATAAATAAAATAAAAGAGACTTGACCGTGTAAATGCTGGTGGGAAGAAACCTTGTGTGTGAGGGTGGTTGTAGCTATTGAAGAGAAAAGATAGCTGACAGTAAAGCGTTAAAGCTGAAGTGGGAGAAGATGGATCCAGTACAGAAGCAGGAAGGTCCTGGGTCAGAAGGAGGAGCATCTACTCCACAGTGACTGCAGGGAAGGAAGGCAAGAGAAAGTGGCGGGAGCTGGGAGGTTTGCAAATGCAGTTGGAGGAATTGGAGGAAAGTTCCCTCTGATATTGTCTAGTTTCTCTGTAAAGTGTCTGCTTTGAGTGAAGAGTGAGACAGAGAGATCAAAGCTTCGAGGAGAAGGAAAAGTTGAAAAAAGTACTGTGGAAATTAAAAGAGGGAACCAACTAGAGGAACTCAGAAAATGATCCAGGTAGATTTCAGGACCCAGTTCTTCTTGAAACTGTTAATTTGTCAGATCATCCATCTATTGTTTGTGCTAATTTGCTCCAGCAGTACCTAGTAGCCCAGGAAGGAGAATGGAGAAAGTGGGCAGTTAAATAGGCTGTGAAACTTTGGTTTTGCCCGTGGATACAGGGGAAAGGAAAGTGGCAAGAGTTGAGAGAAATGGCAAGAAAGTGTTGCTAAAAACTGGATTTGACTCTTGGTGGGTGTCAAGCCAAAAGACACAACCAAGCCAAAGCATGGGAGAAGAAAGGATTTATTATTTGCAGCAAGTAAGCAGTGCCTCTCAGAACAGCAAAATTGGGGAAGTGTTAAGCTAAGGGTGCATGCGTATTCATGCAGGGGCTTGGGCAGACAACAGAGTCCAAGCTTTAGTTGACTGACATCACGAGGGTCAGAAAAGGTCAACATCATCCCTTAGGTTTCAGTTGATCTAGTGGTTGAGCACTTCAGGCTAATCTTTACCACTGAAACAGAACTGGGAGCCTTTACAGCCAACATAGTATCTTTGCTATTGTTACTTCTCTTGCCTGACAACAGTCATTTGTTTCTGCATTCTTTTGTTCCCTTAAGATTGTTAATTACTGAGACCTGTTCACGGGCAAGTATTGTGGCCAGGCTTAGATCACAAAATGACTTAGGCCAAAAAATGGCTTCTCTTATATCAAGAAAGCCATGCCTGGTTCTCTGTTTCCGGAGGCCCCTTACCCTATCTGGCTACCAAAAGGGTTCAAATGTTGGAGCATGGACAGAGAAGAAAGTGAGGAAAGGAGGGAACCCTGGATAAAAATAAAGGGAGCAAGAAATTGTAGATCCTGACGAGGTTGTGAAAAAGTGGTGAGAAGAACCAGAAGGGTAAGAGTTCGTGATATGAGAGCAAGTTGTGAATGTTTCAGAAATGGAGCACTGTCTGAAGAGGCATGGTCTGAGTCGGGGGCATGGAATGTACGTGAAGATCATTGGCATAGAAAAAAACAATCTAACAAGAAGTGAGGCTGTTCTCTGAGTGACCCAGTGATCACTGCAGTTACCCCAGATAACGACAGGAATAGGATTAGAAAGAACGATGCATCAGGTGCCAACATACATAATGAATGAAAGGTAGTGACTGGAAAGTTTATGAGAGCATAATATATACTGTAAAAGTGTCATGAACCTCCAAGGAGGAGAGAGGTGAAGAATCATAAAAAGTCTGGATGTGGCATTGAGGCATGAGAATTTTGAGTCTACACCCAACTCCCCAGCTTGACATGTGAAGATAGGTGGCATCCATTTGAGACAGATGCTGGAGAAGCAACTTTTCAGTGAAGGTCAGGGAGTAGGATCAACTGTCTATGTAGATGGTAAAGATGTGGGAGAGGTAGCTTAACATAAGCTACGCATCGCAGAGGGTGGTGTGGGAAAGTCTGGGAAGTGGGGGAGGGGAATGGTGGGGCAGAGAAGCCCCTTCAACATGAGGGTGAGAGTACGGAAAACAACACACAGTGGAAGGCTTTAAATTAGGGGCAATGACCATAAATGACACCGACCTGGGGCATGGTGGGATTCACCGACTCTAATTTTAAACATTTCATGCCTAAACTATTGTAATAAACTCCTGTCTGGCCACTCTGCTTCCAGCTTTGCTCTTTTAAATTTATTTTTTATTTTTTGGATGCATCTGGATTAGATTATGTAAAATGCAGTTCCAATCCTGTCATTCACCTCCCTGATTAAAATCCTCCAATCTCCAGTGCTAATTGCAAACTCCTAAAGTTAGGAGTTTGTATACACATCTCTACAGTTGTCTGGCTCCAGTCCTCCTTCCCAGCTTTATCTCCTCAGAGGACTTCAAGTGGACCCTGTTGCTCGGTTTCAATGAACCACATGAAACTTCCCCAAATGCCGCACATGCTAAATGGAGATGTGAGAAAAAAAAAAATTCCAGGTGGAATAAACAGTCTGAAGAGAGATGTAGAGATGAAGGCATTGGGAAAAGTCAAGAGATAACAATTTAACTGGACTCCAAAGCAGAAATACATGATAAGACGTGAAAAATAAGGATTGCTCACAGCTATGATTCTTGAAAAAAGTACTGCCTCTTTGAAATGTATTAGAATATAGGTGCTTTTAATTTTTCTCAAGGAGTTTAATTTTATGCACCTACCAGGCTAAATATTTTTGGTTAAGATACACTTGTGTGATGCTGCTACTAATAATTACGGTACACATGACCTTTTCCTCATCTTTCCAATTTTTATACAGTCAAATTTTTTGATGTTGAGAGGCATATTGATTAAGAGGTACTCTTCACAGCATGTAACTCATAACAGACACCTTGCAAAAATGTGTGTGAGCTTGTATATTTTTCAAAGATAATGAGGAGAAAGATTTAAAATCTGTTCAAACATTTTCTGGCAAAATGTCCCTGAATCGTGCCAAAATGAATTGCGTATTGCATGCCTTCATCTGTTTTTGAAATATTTGTAGATACAGGCAACATCTGTTCCACTGGACAGGGATATACTACTAGTGCTAATAACTTTGGAAAGCCCTGATTTTAAAAGTTTGGACTTGAAAATTAAATATTTTTTAAACAGGTACATGCTTAAGTTCTCAAAGTGAACTTAAAAAAAGTTTTTTTTTAATCACAGAAATTATAAAGAAAATATTTTACAGGTTAAACCGAAGTCTAAAACTTAAGGAACTTTCTGAATGGTTTCATCATGTGTTAAATACACCTACTGGCAAAATATAATATTGCAACGAAGCTCTATTAAGCAGAGATGGTGAGGGCCGAGGGAGAGAACTGAGGGAACTATCTACAAATATGTAAAAGAGATTCCAGTTTTGGGCAAAAGCAAAAGCTATGTAGTCTTGAGAGAACGTGAATGTGAGTAAAAAAAACCAAAATCCAAGTGTAAAGAAAATGATGAAAAAGTATCACTGGACTGCAAAAAAAAAAAGAAAAGAAAAGCGGGGGTGAGGGCAGGGAGTGATTTGGTGGAGATTTCTGCTCTCACCAGCACAGATAAAGACTGGACCTGGTTTAGGATTAGTAAATACTGGAACCGCTGGTACACCAGCAGTGACCAGATTGTCAACTGGAGTAATATTATTCCAGAAAAGTACAGGTATGAATTAAAATAACTGAAAACAAGATTCACTTTATAAAAAATCTATTTTGCAGTAGATTACATGAAATGGTAGACGTTTCTCTTTTATGGCTACAGAAGGAACATCTTTGACAATGTGCGGATTGTCATTATACAGTAGTTTTCAAATTTCAGGAAGCCTTACATTAGTGGATCGTGAAATCCATTTGCATGGATCATAACATTTTTTAAATGAAAAATAATGGAAAATAAGACATTGCATCACAGAGAGTAGGGGTAAGAATTTTTAAAATTTTGTTTCCAATGTGTATGTGTGAGAAAGATAGGAAATGTACTTCTTACTGTAGATCACAGTCTTAAAAAAAGACAGGGGGTTGGGTGGGGATTGCAACAATTACCCTACTCCTTCCCTTACAACTGGGGGAGCCCAGACTGGGCTTTGGAGAAAGAGGGGTACTTCTGCACGACACTAGGAAACATTCATCCCATTTCTTTGGAGTATGTAAGGAAATGATAGCAAGGGAATACATGGCTGGTTTTACAATCAACAAGAAAAGTGTAACTTATTAACTATATAGTTGTGGAATCAGTATTCCAGGGTCCATGGGTATTGGTCAACAAATACTAAATATCTCATGTGATTTAGGAATTCACATGCCTAAAGCAGGACATAAAACCCTGCATATATGGTGAGTTGAAAAGTTGTTGTTGTGTAACTGAATGACGAATATAGTAATACTTTTGTTATCTAGCCTGATCAAAAAACGAGGAGTTGAAAGACTGGTAAGGAGGTTGATCTGGGGAGGAGAGCTAGGTGGCCAGGTGGTTAGGAAATAGGTTAGGAGGGACGCACTTTTCACTGCACACACTTTTGCAACTCTTGAATTTTAAATCATGTGCATTTTATCAGTTTAAAAAATAATTTTTTGCATTTAGGAAACTAAAATAAATATCAAATAAATATCAAACATTAGTGAAATTTTCAGATAAAATTAGCTTTATATGGGACACCTTGTAGGTTATTTAGCCAGCATTCTCCTGGATCCTTTTTGTTAAAAATCCCTGATTTTCTTCTGGTGGTAACATATCCAAGCCCCAGAAGGTGAATCAAGGTTAGGCTACATCAAGCCAGTGATGGCAGGAAAAATCAAACCAGAGAAGGGTGCTGCTCCAAACATAGAAGCATCAATAGCCAGCCTAAGAGAGGAAGGCAAGGCAATTATGAAGATGTAAAGATGCCTGTCAGGGTGATGATGCCTTCCACCTACCCCTCTTATGCTAGGCCATAAGAGAAAAAGTATTTATCCACAGCTAAAGCAATAAATCTGGACATGTGCGCACGCACACACACACACACGCACGCACGCACGTGCACACACACACACACACACACCTCTACTTCTATATGCAGGCAATGGTAATCAACATTAGTTTCACAGACAGGTCTTCCCAAATACACAGATGTGAATACTGTAAAAAAAACACAAAACATTTGAAGGAAAACCATTATGAAAGGAAGCCACAAATAGTTTAAAGGAACAAAAATATTTTCAGGGAGCTATCTCATCCATGAAAAAAAAAACAGGCTGAATTTTTAATTCTGAAGATAAAAAATATGTGGTCCTGAGTACTAAAAACAAGGATTGATGGGCTGAATAGTAGAATGATTACACCTGAAAATTAAATTAGGGAGCTAGCCTGTTACAGCAATCTCTTCGCCTGCCACACAGCACAAAGAGACAAACAGACTTGGGTGGGTGGCAGGGAGAGAAACATGGAAGAGAGACCCAGAAGGTCTAACATTCAACCAATGAGAGTTTTTGAAAGGACTGATAAAAGGAAATAGTCAAAATATAAAATGGAGTAGGGGATTATCAAAGCTGAAGAAATATAGGTGTTTTTCTGTTTAGAACAGACCATCCAGTGCTAAGCAGGATAAATAAAAAGGACAACCACCTGAAAACACTTGGAAAACTGCAAAAGAGAAAAGATAATTTGAAAATCCTTGAAACTTAAAGAGACAGAAGTAAAAAATTTAATTACAAGGGAATGAGATTAATATAATAGACTTCTCTTTGGTAAAAATGGATATTAAAAGACAATGGAACAATTCTGAGAAGTAAAACCATAGGCCAAGTTTACATTTAAGTATAGCTGCAAAACTTCTATAAAAAGTTAATAGGTTAAATACAGCTGTGTATTAAAAGTTGCTTGATAATGTATAGCTGATTCACTTTGTTATAAAGCAGAAACTAACACACCATTGTAAACCAATTATACTCCAATAAAGATGTTAAAAAAAAAAAGAGTTGCTTGATAACAGTAATACAAGGAAGATTCAACACTATAAAATGTTTTAATGGAATTTATTTTTTAAAAGAAGAAAGAGAAAAAACAAAATCATTTCAATAAATGCAAAAAACCCATTTATTAAAAGTGACACCTATTTATGATTTTTTTTGGTCTTTTTATGGGTAAATTCTATAATAATTTTATTTTATTTCATTTTCTTTATTTCTGAGATATACATTTTAAAGTAATAACTAGAATTATGACTTATAACATTATAACAGAACATATAAGATTTTCAGAAATTTCATGTAATGTCTGAAACATTTATATTAACATATTTCCATACAAATAACCCAAAGAAAGTTTAGTATTAGTTGTTTTTTTTGTTTGTTTTTGTTTATTTATACTGCAGGTTCTTATTAGTCATCAATTTTATACACATCAGTGTATACATATCAATCCCAATCGCCCAATTCAGCACACCACCATCCCCACCTCACCACAGTTTTCCCTCCTTGGTGTCCACACGTTTGTTCTCTACATCTGTGTCTCAACTTCTGCCCTGCAAACTGGTTCATCTGTACCATTTTTCTAGGTTCCACATACATGCGTTAATATACGATATTTGCTTTTCTCTTTCTGACTTACTTCACTCTGTATGACACTCTCTAGATCCATCCACGTCTCAACAAATGACCCAACTTCATTCCTTTTTATGGCTGAGTAATATTCCATTGTATATATGTACCACAACTTCTTTATCCATTCATCTGTCGATGGGCATTTAGGTTGCTTCCACGACCTGGCTATTGTAAATAGTGCTGTAATGAACATTGGGGTGCACGTGTCTTTTTGAATTATGGTTTTCTCTGGGTATATGCCCAGTAGTGGGATTGCTGGATCATATGGTAATTCTATTTTTAGTTTTTTAAGGACCCTCCATACTATTCTCTATAGTGGCTGTATCAATTTACATTCCCACCAACAGTGCAAGAGGGTCCCCTTTTCTCCACACCCTCTCCAGCATTTGCTGTTTGTAGATTTTCTGATGATGCCCATTCTAACTGGTGTGAGGTGATAACGTCATTGTAGTTTTGATATGCATTTCTCTAATAATTAGTGATGTTGAGCATCTTTTCATGTGCTTCTTGGCCATCTGTATGCCTTCTTTGGAGAAATGTCTATTTAGGTCTTCTGCCCATTTTTGGATTGGGTTGTTTGTTTCTTTAATATTGAGCTGCATGAGCTGTTTATACATTTTGGAGATTAATCCTTTGTCCGTTCATTCGTTTGCGAATATTTTCTCCCATTCTGAGGGTTGTCTTTTTGTCTTGTTTATGGTTTCCTTTGCTGTGCAAAAGCTTTCAAGTTTCATTAGGTCCCATTTGTTTATTTTTGTCTTTCTTTCCATTACTCTAGGAGGTGGATCAAAAAAGATCTTGCTGTGATTTATGTCAAAGAGTGTTCTTCCTATGTTTTCCTCTAAGAGTTTTATAGTGTCCGGTCTTACATTTAGGTCTTGAATCCATTTTGAGTTTATTTTTGTGTATGATGTTAGAGAGTGTTCTACTAATTTCTATCTTTTACATGTAGCTGTACAGTTTTCCCAGCACCACTTATTGAAGAGACTGTCTTTTCTCCATTGTATATCTTTGCCTCCTTTGTCATAGCTTAGTTGACCATAGGTGCATGGGTTTATCTCTGGGCTTTCTATCTTGTTCCATTGATCTATGTTTCTGTTTTTGTGCCAGTACCATATTGTCTTGATTACTGTAGCTTTATAGTATAGTCTAAAGTCAGGGAGTCTGATTCCTCCAGCTCCATTTTTTTTCCCTCAAGACTGCTTTGGCTATTCGGGTTTTTTTGTGTCTCCATACAAATTTTAAGATGATTTGTTCTAGTTCCGTAAAAAATGCTATTGGTAATTTGATAGGGATTGCATTGAATCTGTAGATTGCTTTGGGTAGTATAGTCATTTTCACAATATTGATTCTTCCAATCCAAGAACATGGTATATCTCTCCATCTGTTGGTATCATCTTTAATTTCTTTCATCAGTGTCTTACAGTTTTCTGCATACAGGTCTTTTGTTTCCCTAGGTAGGTTTATTCCTAGGTATTTTATTCTTTTTGTTTCAGTGGTAAATGGGAGTGTTTCCTTAATTTCTCTTTCAGATTTTTCATCATTAGTGTATAGGAATGCAAGAGATTTCTGTGCATTAATTTTGTATCCTGCTACTTTACCAAATTCATTGATTAGCTCTAGTAGTTTTCTGGTGGCATTTTTAGGATTCTCTATGTATAGTATCATGTCATCTGCAAACAGTGACAGTTTTACTTCTTCTTTTCCAATTTGTATTCCTTTTATTTCTTTTTCTTCTCTGATTGCTGTGGCTAGGACTTCCAAAACTATGTTGAATAACAATGGTGAGAGTGGACATCCTTGTCTCTTTCCTGATCTTATAGGAAATGCTTTCAGTTTTTCACCATTGAGAATGATGTTTGCTGTGGGTTTGTCATATATGGCCTTTATTATGTTGAGGTAGGTTCCCTCTATGCCCACTTTCTGGAGAGTTTTTATCATAAATGGGTGTTGAATTTTGTCTAAAGCTTTTTCTGCATCTGTTGAGATGATCATATGGTTTTTATTCTTCAGTTTGTTAATATGGTGTATCACATTGATTGATTTGCATATATTGAAGAATCCTTGCATCCCTGATATAAATTCCACTTGATCATGGTGTATGATCCTTTTAATGTGTTGTTGGATTCTGTTTGCTAGTATTTTGTTGAGGATTTTTGCATCTATATTCATCAGTGATATTGGTCTGTAATTTTCTTTTTTTGTAGTATCCTTGTTTGGTTTTGGTATCAGGGTGATGGTGGCCTCATAGAATGAGTTTGGGAGTGTTCCTTCCTCTGCAATTTTTGGAAGAGTTTGAGAAGGATGGGTGTTAGCTCTTCTCTAAATGTTTGATAGAATTCACCTGTGAAGCCATCTGGTCCTGGACTTTTGTTTGTTGGAAGATTTTTCATCAGAGTTTCAATTTCATTACTTGTGATTGGTCTGTTCATATTTTCTGTTTCTTTCTGATTCAGTCTTGGAAGGTTATACCTTTCTGAGAATTTGTCCATTTCTTCCAGGTTGTCCATTTTATTGGCATAGAGTTGCTTGTAGTAGTCTCTTAGGATGCTTTGTATTTCTGCAGTGTCTCTTGTAACGTCTCCTTTTTCATTTCTAATTTTATTGATTTGAGTCCTCTCCCTCTTTTTCTTGATGAGTCTGGCTAATGGTTTATCAATTTTGTTTATCTTCTCGAAGATCTGGCTTTTAGTTTTATTGATCTTTGCTATTGTTTTCTTTATTTCTATTTCATTTGTTTCTGCTCTGATCGTTATGATTTCTTTCCTTCTGCCAACTTTGGGTTCCGTTTGTTCTTCTTTCTCTAGTTCCTTTAGGTGTAAGGTTACATTGTTTACTTGAGATTTTTCTTGTTTCTTGAGGTAGGCTTGTATAGCTATAAACTTCCCTCTTAGAACTGCTTTTGCTGCATCCCATAGGTTTTGGATCGTCGTGTTTTCATTGTCATTTGTCTCTAGGTATTTTTTGATTTCCTCTTTGATTTCTTCAGTGATCTCTTGGTTACTTAGTAACGTATTGTGTAGCCTCCATGTGTTTGTGTTTTTACGGTTTTTTCCCTGTAATTCATTTCTAATCTCATAGCATTGTGATCAGAAAAGATGCTTGATATGATTTCAATTTTCTTAAATTTACTGAGGCTTGATTTGTGACCCAAGATGTAATCTATCCTGGAGAATGTTCTGTGCACACTTGAGAAGAAAGTGTAATCTGCTGCTTTTGGATGGAATGTCCTATAAATATCAATTAAATTTATCTGTTCTATTGTGTCATTTAAAGCTTCTGTTTCCTTATTTGTTTTCATTTTGGATGATCTGTCCATTGGTGTAAGTGAGGTGTTAAAGTCCCCCACTATTATTGTGTTACTGTCGATTTCCTCTTTTAGAGCTGTTAGCAGTTGCCTTATGTATTGAGGTGCTCCTATGTTGGGTGCATATATATTTATAATTGTTATATCTTCTTCTTGGATTGATCCCTTGATCATTATGTAGTGTCCTTCCTTGTCTCCTGTAACATTCTTTATTTTAAAGTCTATTTTATCTAATATGAGTATAGCTACTCCAGCTTTCTTTTGATTTCCATTTGCATGGAATATCTTTTTCCATCCCCTCACTTTCAGTCTGTACGTGTCCCTAGGTCTGAAGTGGGTCTCTTGTAGATAGCATATAGATGGGTCTTGTTTTTGTATCCATTCAGCAAGCCTTTGTCTTTTGGTTGGAGCATTTAATCTATTCACGTTTAAGGTAATTATCGATATGTATGTTCCTATTACCATTTTCTTAATTGTTTTGTGTTTGTTTTTGTAGATCCTTTTCTTCTCTTGTGTTTCCCACTTAGAGAAGTTCCTTTAGCATTTGTCGTAGAGCTAGTTTGGTGGTGCTGAATTCTCTTAGCTTTTGCTTGTCTGTAAAGCTTTTGATTTCTCCATCGAATCTGAATGAGATCCTTGCCAGGTAGAGTAATCTTGGTTGTAGGTTCTTCCCTTTCGTCACTTGAAGTATATCATGCCACTCCCTTCTGGCTTGTAGAGTTTCTGCTGAGAAATCAGCTGTTAACCTTATGGGAGTTCCCTTGTATGTTATTTGTCGTTTTTCCCTTGCTACTTTCAATAATTTTTCTTTGTCTTTAATTTTTGCCAATTTGATTACTCTGTGTCTTGGCGTGTTTCTCCTTGGGTTTATCCTGTATGGGACTCGCTGCGCTTCCTGGACTTGGGTGGCTATTTCCTTTCCCATGTTAGGGAAGTTTTCGACTATAATCTCTTCAAATATTTTCTCTGGTCCTTTCTCTCTCTCTTCTCCTTCTGGGACCCCTATAATGAGAATGTTGTTGCATTCAATGTTGTCCCAGAGGTCTCTTAGGTTGTCTTCATTTCTTTTCATTCTTTTTTCTTTATTCTGTTCTGCAGCAGTGAATTCCACCATTCTGTCTTCCAGGTCACTTATCTGTTCTTCTGCCTCAGTTATTCTGCTATCGATTCCTTCTAGTGTAGTTTTCATTTCAGTTATTGTATTGTTCATCTCTGTTTGTTTGATCTTTAATTCTTCTAGGTCTTTGTTAAACATTTCTTGCATCTTCTCGATCTTTGCCTCCATTCTTTTTCTGAGGTCCTGGATCATCTTCACTATCATTATTCTGAAATGTTTTTCCGGAAGTTTTCCTATCTCCACTTCATTTAGTTGTTTTTCTGGGGTTTTATCTTGTTCCTTCATCTGGTATATAACCCTCTGCCTTTTCATCTTGTCTGTCTTTCTGTGAATGTGGTTTTTGTTCCACAGGCTGCAGGATTATCGGTTTTCTTGCTTCTGCTGTCTGCCCTCTGGTGGATGAGGCTCTCTAAGAGGCTTGATGGGAGGGACTGGTGGTGGGTACAGCTGACTTTTGCTCTGGTGGGCAGAGCTCAGTAAAAGTTTATTCCACTTGACTGTTGATGGGTGGGGCTGGGTTCCCTCCCTGTTGGTTGTTTGGCTTGAGGCGACTCAACACTGGAGCCCACCTGGGCTCTTTGGTGGGGCTAATGACAGACTCTGGGAGGGCTCACGCCAAGGAGTACTTCCCAGAACTTCTGCTGTCAGTGTCCTTGTCCCCACGGTGAGCCACAGCCCCCCACCCCCACCTCTGCAGGAGACCCTCCAACACTAGCAGGTAGGTCTGGTTCAGTCTCCCCTGGGGTCACTGCTCCTTCCCCTGGGTCCCGATGCACACACTACTTTGTGTGTGCCCTCCAAGAGTGGAGTCTCTGTTTCCCCCAGTCCTGTCGAAGTCCTGCAATCAATTCCCACTAGCCTTCAAAGTCTGATTCTCTAGGAATTCCTCCTCCCGTTGCCAGACCCCCAGGTTGGGAAGCCTGACGTTGGGCTCAGAACCTTCACTCCAGTGGGTGGACTTCTGTGGTATAAGTGTTCTCCAGTCTGTGAGTCACCCACCCAGCAGTTATGGGATTTGACTTTACTGTGATTGCGCCCCTCCTACTGTCTCATTGTGGCTTCTCCTTTGTCTTTGGATCTGGGGTATCTTTTTTGGTGAGTTCCAGTGTCTTCCTGTTGATGATTGTCCAGCAGCTAGTTGTGATTCTGGTGTTCTCGCAAGAGGGAATGAGAGCATGTCCTTCTACTCTGCCATCTTAGTTCCTCTCCTATTTATGATACTTTTTATTTGGCAAGTATGTAGTACAAGAAGAAACTTTCCTGACTTGATGAGGCATATCTATCAAAACATCAGCAATGGAAAATTAGAAAATGTAAATTAAAAAAAGCCCTAGTCATAAATGAAAATGACAGAAAATTAAAGAAAATATCTAGAAATAAAACTAATGTAAATGTGCAATATCTATAATAAAAACATTACCATAGGACATAAAAGAAGATATAATTAAATAGATTAATTAATCTATTAATTAATTCCAAACAGAAATAAAATATAGTAAAGATAGACATTCTCCACTAAATAAGTTGCAAAATAAATGCAATCCCAATTCAAAGCCTAACAAGATTTTTTTTTTAACATCTTTATTGGAGTATAATTGCTTACAATGGTGTGTGAGTTTCTGCTTTATAGCAAAGTGAATCAGTTATATGTATACATATGTCCCCATGTCTCTTCCCTCTTGTGTCTCCCTCCCTCCCACCCTCCCTATCCCAACCCTCTAGTTGGTCACAAAGCAGCAAGCTGATCTCCCTGTGCTATGTGGCTGCTTCCCACTAGCTATCTATTTTACATTTGGTAGTGTATGTATGTCCATGACGCTCTCTCACTTTGTCCCAGCTTACCCTTCCCCCTCCCCGTATCCTCAAGTCCATTCTCTAGTAGGTCTGTGTCTTTATTCCTGTCTTGCCCCTAGGTTCTTCATGACCACTCTTTTTTTGTTTTTTTGTTTTTTTTAGATTCCATATATATGTGTTAGCATACGGTATTTGTTTTTCTCTTTCTGACTTACTTCACTCTGTATGACAGACTCTATGTCCATCCACCTCACTACAGATAACTCAATTACGTTTCATTTTATGGCTGAGTAATATTCCATGTGTATATGTGCCACATCTTCTTTATCCATTCATCTGTCGTTGGACACTTAGGTTGCTTCCATGTCCTGGCCATTGTAAATAGAGCTGCAGTGAACATTGTAGTACATGACTCTTTTTGAATTACGGTTTTCTCTGGGTATATGCCCAGTAGTGGGATTGCTGGATCATATGGTAATTCTATTTTTAGTTCTTTAAGGAACCTCCATACTGTTCTCCATAGTGGCTGTATCAATTTACATTCCCACCAGCAGTGCAACAGGGTTCCCTTTTCTCCACACCCTCTCCAGCATTTATTGTTTGTAGATTTTTTGATGATGGCCATTCTGACTGGTGTGAGATGATATCTCATTGTAGTTTTGATTTGCATTTCTCTAATAATTAATGATGCTGAGCATTCTTTCATGTGTTTGTTGACAATCTGTATATCTTCTTTGGAGAAATGTCTATTTAGGTCTTCTGCCCATTTTTGAGAAATGGAAATAAAAACAAAAATAAACAAATGGGACCTAATGAAATTTAAAAGCTTTTGCACAGCAAAGGAAACCATAAACAAGACGAAAAGTCAACCCTCAGAATGGGAGAAAATATTTGCAAATGAAGCAACTGACAAAGGATTAATCTCCAGAATTTACAAGCAGCTCCTGCAGCTCAATATCAAAAAAACTAACAAGATTTTTAAATGAAACTTGACAGTCCAATTCTCAGAAAAGATGCAAAAGTAGCCAAAAAAATTTAAGGAAAGAAGGAAAAAGATGGAGAATTCATGCTATCAGATTTCACAGTATGCTATAAAAATATAACAATTAGAATTGTATGACACTGATACATTCATATACATACGGAAATGGAGGAGAACAGAATCCATGGTGTGGGGCCTGCCAAACTACTGAGAATAGGACTGAACAAATGGAGGTGAAAAAAAATTGTTAGATTCCTAACTTGGTGCCAAGACAAAAACAACATATATTCGAGGTAGATTAAAGATATAAATGTCTAAAGTAAAACTATAAGAGCATTCAAAAAATATATGTGTAATCTTAGAGAACTTTGAAAGATACAAAGTACATATGCCATAAAAGAAACTATTGGTAGATTTGACATTAATGTTTAAAACATGTGCACGAATAAAATAGTATTCCTACCAATATTATTAATCTTTACCATTAAGAAATTTAGAATCTTCAGAAGAAATGGCTGAAAACTCAGGAAATTATGGAACTACCAATTGTTCAAGGCTTACTCAGTAATTGACTCCATCTGGGGTCTTGACAGACTATCTCATTTAATCTCAGGGAATCCTCATCAAACTTAAAAGGATGTATTACTATCATCATGTTGCTGAAGATGAAACTTGCCTTTAATCACATGTCAAGCAATTGACTGGAGTGGAATTCTAACCCAATGCTTTCAGCACCATCTTGACTCATTGTTAATAAGAAAACATCAGGAATTATACAGGAAATTGCATGAGTGCTGAATAGCCTCCGAAAATAGTGAATCAGTTAGGATTGGTAGATTAAGATAGAAATAATCAATTAAAATGCACTCAAAGTTAACAGCTATTTAGTATATTGTATGGAGGAAACAAAGGATAAGAAGGAAGCAGAGGACTTACTGAGAGGCTGTTGAAATGATTTAGTAAAACACTGAGAGCCTGGACCAGTCAGTCTTCCAAAGCATGAATCTGTAAAATGTTACCAAGTGCTAAATAACAGCACATTAGAGCCAGATTCAGCTGTAAGAAAAATCGTTTTAGTCTACTTCCAAGGTTGTAACGAGGTGGCTGGTGTGCTGACAGCACTGATACTGTTTGTTAGTTAAGAGTAGTGGCGGCCAGCTGAAAATGCGACCGGGGACTGCCTCTTGTGAGGTCATGTCAGTTGTCACTAATCTCCTTAAACTTGCGTTCTTGATACTAGGTGTAGTGATCTTGTGTCTTGGGAAGTTTCTGGACCGCTAAGTAGAGACAGTAGAAAGCTTATCAAAAGGGTTCTCTGAGAGAAATTTGGGATCTTCAGAGTGTTTGCTGATTTGAAAAGGCCAGAATCTACTTAAAAGAAGATAAGATCCTATTATTCATGTTAGCAGATGATAGGAGGATTTCTTCAGTGTGGTTTTTCTTTTTTTTCCTATTGATAGGAATAATTCTGACGTATTTATATTATTTTTTTACCTTTTTTTTAATAAATTTATTTTTGGCTGCGCTGGGTCTTTGTTGCTGTGCACGGGCTTTCTCTAGTTGTGGCGAGCGGGGGCTACTCTTTGTTGCGGTGCGCGGGCTTCTCATTGCAGTGGCTTCTCTTGTTGTGGAGCATGGGCTCTAGGTGCACGGCTTCAGTAGTTGTGGCACATGGGCTCTAGAGCGCAGGCTCAGTAGTTGTGGCGCACGGGCTTAGTTGCTCCACGGCATGTTGGATCTTCCCGGACCAGGGCTCAAACCTGTGTCCCCTGCATTGGCAGGCGGATTCTTAACCACTGCACCACCAGGGAAGTCCCCTATATTATTTTAAGTAGTGTCAATCCCTACTCTGTGTTAACCTACTAGGTTAACACTACCACATCCCGAAGTCCTTCAATCCATTAGGTCCTTTCAAAGTCCTGCAGTGGTTTAAGAACACTGGTGAGCTTTGCAATGAATATGGCCATTCAAATTATAGGATTTGGGACACCAAGAGTAAGGTCCTGGCCCCCAGCATGCCAACTAAAATATGAAACCTCACCTAGTAATCTCTCCCCATATGCCCATTTTATGTGACTTGATGTCTGCCTCAATTTTTGTTTGCTTTCATTCAGTAAAAATGGCACTACCCATCTGGCCTAAGCCTGATAAGTACATGGCTCTTCTCAGCCTCTTAAGAGGCTTAGTTCTGCATCTGGACCCATAGGCAGCAGTTGGATTGACTTTAACATGAACCAACAGCCTGGAATCCAAGTACTGTTGGTCCCCAAATGTTTCCATGTTTGCTGAGCTCCCATGGTTAATGAGACCTAGACTGATAGTCCAACTCTTTGAAAAGGAATATGCTTCACAAATGTGAACAACTCCCCATCAATATATTAGGAGGAAATAAAAACCATTGCCTGAATTAAACAAAAAGGGGAAGTTAAAATGTTGCTGTCTGGTTATTATGGTATATAATATCACCAAATAAACAGGTTAAAATGTTTATTTTGATGGGTGGTTAAAAATCTTTTTTTTTCAATTTATATTGTTTGTTATGGCCAATAAAATTCTTAGCTGTTTCCACTTTGGACACTTGAGTTAGAATGTTAACATTTGGGGGTAAATATTATTTTGGTCAGGTGAAGACTGCTGCCTTGTATAAGGTGAAACAGTTTTCCACTAGAAAAAAATTGGAAGGTAACTGTAAAGCAATGTGCCAATATATTTGTGAGATTTAAGCCACCTAAAAAAGTGAGAAAAGAATGTCTAAGATTTTCTCCTCCTATGAAAAAAACCTATAAACTAGAGATGCCTTTGTTTTACTTTTTGAAAATACAGTCTAGTGCCTTGAGTGGTTTCTTTCTCAACACATAATTGATTCTTGGAATGACATTCACTTTGAGTATGGACAGTTGTGCCTTTGGGACAGAAGCAGTTGTTTCTACCTTTGTCATTTTGTACAACAGCTATAGTAGGAGAACTATTTTCTCCCCAAATTACCACTTAAGAGACCTAGAAAGCTAAACAATGTCATTTTGTATGTTTGTGAAAGAGAAAACGTCCTTCTACTCTAAACCAAGGAGAGGAAAAAAGCAATTGAACTAATGGTATCTTCATCACTGGGAATATACCACAAGTCATTAAAAATAGAGACATGTAGCATATTTAAGGATACAGTTAAAACGGTGGTGTATTGAAATTTTTGAAAAGGATTTAAAAAATAGGAAAGATTTTTTTCAGACTAGCAAAAAAATTAATGAAATTTTTAAAAAGACTACAGATATAAAAATTTTTTCAATGTATTTTTCTTATCTGTTTCCTTTTTGAGAAGAGACCTTGCATAAAAGATGGAACAAAACATGCCTCACGTGACAAGTGAATACGGGAACAGATAGATTATGCATTTGTTACTAAATAACTTTTTCTCTTAGCTGTAATAATAGATCACCATTGTTCTTTACATTCGATTCATAATTCTAAGGAGCCAAATGGTGTATTTATCCAGCTATAGATAAAACTTCAAAGTCATATAACTTGAGTGAACCAAGTGTGAACTATATAAACATCATAACTGGAAAAAAAATCAGAAACTAAGGATAAGTTAAGTATAATTTAAGTATAAATATATACCCAGTGTTGTACATATATTCTTTCTTTCTTTTTCTTCCTCAGGGTTTGCAGGTAGATTTAGTGATTATGAAAAGAATATTACTAAGAATGACCTAAATCAACAAGTATATTACAATGAAATAGCAATAAATGACTACAGTGCACTGATGAGAATGTGTTCCATTTTGCTTCAACTGACCTTCCATTAAACACAAAATTTGATAGTATTGTATTTGTTAAACAAGCTATAAATAGTAAAGTGCTGTTATTTTTTAGTATTTATTAATATTTTACCAAATTTCTTGCTAAGAACGTTTTATCATTGCCTTCAAGTGAGAATTCTAATCTATATACAATTTATTTTAAATTGTCCCCTATTACTTTTACTACCTCTTTATCAGTAATCCAAATCCTCAAAAACTTCCAAACTTAATCTTTTAAAAACCTGAAATTTGTTTACCAAAGTACCTGACAAAAAATAAGAAAAAAAGGCCATTATTGTGTTGGCCAATTAACCAGATTTTTTACACAATTTAAAAATATTATTTATAAGAATTTAATTAGAATGTTGGCCTTCTTATAATTAAAAAAGATTATGCCCAAAATTATTGTAGCTTTCTTTCAAAATATTTTCAGGGGATTGTTATATGGTCAAATGTATTTTTCAATGAGAAAAATAATGGATTAAACTTTAACCTGAAGACATGAGGCGTTAAGAAGTAACAACACCATCCATAAAAGAAGGCACTATAAATTTCCTAAAAACATTTTTCCTATGGCATTTTTAATTCAACCTGAAAAAAATCAATTTGCACACAATTTTTATAAGTTCAGCTATTCAATGATGTATCATAAATATGCATTTTTCTCATATCTCTCTCACAAAATGATTATGAGCCATTATATTCCCTCTCTGCATAAGAGAATATGGAAATTCAATGAGGTCGTGTCTTTGCCTCATCATTTGGATACAAAACATCTTCATTGTCCATGTTTCCCAGTTTATTGATATTTTCACTTCAAAGAAACTCATATTCACAGTTTTATACCTGAAATAATCATTATCTAGAAGAAAGTTTTAAGTTAAAATGAAAATAACCTTTAATATTGGTGTTATACTTCCGATGATCACCATCATTAAGTGCATATCATCGGGACATGTGAGTAGTTTACAAGCTGGCAAATAGTTTTGTTGAAAGAAAAATACGTTAAACCTATAAAGAAGATATTATATACTTCACTCAAAGTTTTTTCTCTATCTCTAGATTATTTTTAATAATAAAGCTTCAAGTATAGAACTGAACCCTACATAATATGTAACAATGTAAACATCTCGATATATGAATCAATTAGGAAAGGTAATGTTTGTGTAGGAGGGTGCCTGGTAAGCTAAACTTTTCCTTTTTAAGCAAAAAAGGCAAGTTTGAGTCAATTTTGAGGAGACACGTGAAGGAAAATGTTTTCAGAGGCTGAATGGATATGCATATGCGAATGGGCTTGTTGAATGTAAGGTAACTGGAACATATAAAGGGACATATAAGGAAAAATTAATGCATAGCCCACTTAAAAGCATTCAAGCACAAAAATTTCAAAATCCTGTGGTAGTCATTAACCCTTGTTTAGGTGAGATTTAGAAAACACAAGTTACCTTGGAGCATTTAGTTCTTTGTTTTCAGAGTCACTGGACCAGCACCTCCTATTTTACAAACGCCAGTTTTACACTTGTTACTCCCGGGAAAGAGTATAAAACAATTATTTTTTTGATTTGACGAAGGCTGCTGCTTCTAATAAACTCTTGAAATGCAGGACATTACAGGGAGAAGGGAGAAAATTTCCTAGCAACAGAGAAGGCTACCAGAAAGAAAAGGATTTCGACCTAACTTATTCTCTGTGCTCAGGACTTGAGATGGTCTGACTGGGGGTCATTGGTAGAAAACAACACCAATGACTGCAAAGAGGATCTTGCCGTGCTATACGGGAGAATCTTAAGACCAGGACCACGAAGTTCATGAATGTATGGCTGAGACTAGAAGCCCCTTCAAGCCTTTTTGCCTCATCATTTAAGTACAAAATAAGTGTTCTGCACATGAATGTGACTGACAGCGCTATATCCTGGGTGCCAAATCAGATATCATGACTGAATGAAAAAGGGTAATCCTTGCTTGATGCAAAGGAACAGATTACAATAGCAGCACGGAGTGGTGAAAACAGAGGCAAGGGCATCCCTGAATCAGACCTACAAGTAATTGATTAGAATGTCCCACTGCTCACCACCTCATGCTTGAAATCAGCTCCAACAGCTGTGGACCTTAGTAAGTAAGCCCCAGGAATCTTGGACAACTGGCCCAATGATGTCCTAAAAGGGAGATTCTGGTCTTCTGCCTTCTATGGCTAGTGAAGATAGAGGAGCGATCAAGTAATTAACTAAAGAAGTAGAAAAGATATCATATTTGTATTTCTCCATTGGCTGGAGAAGTGGGTCTTTCTGGTTACATCTGGTTTATTAAGAAATCAAAGATTAATGAGTACATTTTTCAGGTTGAGAATTCAAATTCAAATTCTTATTTAGAGCTTGTAGTGATATGGTTCCCTTTTTAAATAAAATTTTTAAAAACTACACATATTCAAAAAAGTATAGACATTTACCTTTAGAATATTTTAGCTATCTTTAATAAACAAAATCTAGTAATGAAAATATGATTTCACATTTGCATCGCATACCATTTTACATACGCTTTTTCATTTCAGCTTCACTGCACCACTGTGATTTAGGCCAAATTACAGTTTTGTTATTCACGACTCAGAGGATAGATAATGTTTGAAAAGTTACACCAAACACCCAGGTCTTTTGGACCAAATGACGGTGCATACAATAGCAGAGAACTTCAAATAAATAGCCAAGTACACCTTAAAGGACCGTAGGATCAAAAGTATAAAGGGAGTTGATGTTTCTCTCCTTGCCCACCCAGTGTCCATTTCAGCTACCTACATCTTTGTATTTGGGGAGCAGAAAAGAGAAAGAGGAAGACGGCAATGCTACTTGCCAAAAGAGGAACCGGAAAGGAGATCCCCCTGGTCCTCCTTCCCCACCTTTCCCAAAATGGGATAAAAGGGCCCTTGCCTAAGAGTCACATGGGGTCTCGTTACCAACAAAGAGCCCCAGGCTCACCTCCAGAGCCTATCGTTGGGATCTCTCAGGTGACCTATGGGGATCTTCATTTTTAATGGCCTGAAGTGCTTAGTCTGCACACAAATGTGTGTAAGGACCACTGCCTACTCCCTGCAAGAAGTGCCTTACATATTAGTTTAAAGTCCTAGTGTTAAAGCTATTTGATTAACAGTATTTTCAATATCACATAATTTGTTTATAAAGTCTTAATGAATGGGTCTGTGTTTAAGTCATTATGAATTCCGGAAAATTACTCTTTGCATTTTTCCATCTCCTACCCGAAATGGATCAGCTTATGAATTGGCTTTTGAAATAAAAACCATGTTGTTTTTAAATATTTCCCTTCTGTTTTCAACTAGTAAAATATCTCATGTCCTGAGGAAAATATATAAAACATTAAAGGAAAGGTCAATATTGAAATTGGAATCTTGTAATAAAATGATATAGAAAATTTGAATATGGTTTGTTTAGTCTAATGCTGCCAGAACTTCAGTTACTCCCTTCATTAAGTCTGACAGTTACCACAGGACTATTTCGATCTTACTCAATTCTGACAAAAGGCACTTGGCTTAAACAAGATGAGAAGATCTGAGTTTAGGTAAATTTCTGCTTTAGAAGAGACAATGCTTCAGGGAAAAAAGAAAAATTCTTTAGAAGCTATCTATAAATGAAAACTCATAAATGAATTAATATAAAAGTCAATATTTTTCTGTATAAAAGACCAATTTTCTTAATATCATTTATTTACTAATACATTCTTTTTCCAACTGAATTCTAATGATTCTTCTATTATGTCCTAAGTTCCCATAGATGCTTGGCATTAGGTCTTTACTATTTTGTTTCAATTATTAGAATTGTCATAAGATATGCCAGGACAAGGTTCCCCTCTTTGTTCTACTTTTTCAGAATTGTATTGGACCATGAACCCCTCATATAGATTCAGATTCAGTTTGTCTGGTTATGTAAAATGCTATTAAGAATTTTATTTTAATTGCACTACAATTATGGACTAATAAAGCAGAAGTTTGACATATTTCTAGTTTTGAAACTTTTCATCCAAAACCATGGCAAATTTTCACATTATTATATTTTTCCAATAACATTTTATGTTTCTTTCATATAGTTATTATACATCTTTTGTGAAGTTTATTTCTGCATATTTGTATTTTTTGAGTAGTATCAGTTTTCTATAAGATTTCGTTTTTGGTTTTTGCTGATGCACAGATTTATTTTTGTGTGCTGATTTTTTTTGTAAATGGGAATCATTTTATACTCTTTTTAGTTCCAACATTTGTCTGCGTATTTTCTCGGGCTTGATGTATATTCTGTCACCTACAAATGAAAATCACTTTGCCTCCTTCTTCCCTCTCATTCTACTTTTAAAATTTTTTCTGGTTTTAATGCATCAGCCAGATTCTTCAGTAAAATAGTGAAAAATAGGCTGATAGCATACATTCTTGTCCTAACTTCAATCAAAATGTTTCTAAATGTTTGCCACTAAACATTTGTAGGGGATGTTGGTAGTTGTCCTTTATCAAGTTAAGATAGTTCTCTTCTATCCCTAGCTTGCAAAGAGTTTATATGTAATAAATTTTATCAGTTTCTTCTTTGGAAACTATTACGATGTTCTCTTTAACCCTTTAGTCTGCTAATACGGTATATTGCTCTAATGTTTTTTCTGATGTTAATCTGTCTTTATACTTCTAATATAAACCCCCTTGGTCATCATGCCTTATTTTTTAATATTGGTGGATTTGATATGGTAATGATTTATTTAGGATTTTTACATCAGTGTCCATATTGCATAGCCTTTCTTTTTAGTCTTCCCACCCTTCTGTGTCTTCCTTAGAGCGTATCTGCCCCACACCTGCTCTTGATCCTTCTAAATCAGATCATGTTGCTAAAGCTAAAAACCAAAGTCCTTAACAGAGCTCACAACACACTATGTAAGCCACTCCCACAACCTCCCAGACTGCATCTCCTGTCCCATTACCATTGCTCACCCCTGTGCTTGCTGTTTCTTGAACCAACCACATATACCCTTGCCTCAGAGCATTTGTCCTCACTGTTCTCTCTGCCTGGAGTGCTTTCCCTTAAATGTCTGCACGGCCACTCTCTAATTTTTTTAGGGCTGCTCAAATGTCACCTCTTAAGTGAAGCCGTCCCTAGTGAAGCTACATAAAATAACACCCCCTTCTCTATTCCTATCCTACTCAACTTAATTTTTCTTCATAGCATTTGTCATTACATGACATATTTTGTATTTATCGTCATGCATTTATTTGTGGTTAGTTTTCAGACAACTAAAATATGAGTTTCATGAGAGCAAGGATCGTATTTATTTTGTTCTTCATTGTTTGTATCCCCATCAGTGAACACGTCTGGACCATGGTAGGTGCTCCAGAAAATTGGAGGTAGTGTTGTGGGGGGTACCTGCCTGTGGTACCTGCATGTAGAAATAGTGTTCATTGATTCATCCAGTACATAATTGCTCACTTACAGCAATTGTGCCTAGTCTTGTGCCAGACATTGGAGTGTCCATGCCCAGGGTTCTGGTTTCCGAGAGTGACGTGTCCACTCTCTCCAGGAGAAGGCCGGCCACTCAGTCACTTGCCCATGTCAAGGCACACAGTGCTTCTGAACATCATGTTCAGGCAAGACAGTCATTTCCTAACCCTGGCTTTGTCCTAGTATTTCAACGCTAGCTCTCTGATTCCAAGGAGACTTCCAACAGGACTCCTTCTCCACTCAACCATAAGACCAGTCATTCTTCCTCATCCTCCCCTCTCGCCCAGCCCTTCCACCTCAGCCTGTGCTTTGTTTTGTTTTTATATCGCCTAGCATTTCACATCAGTTCCTGCTCGCTCTGACTTGATGTTCTTTATTTCTGGCACATGGGGATTTCTGTTAGTGATAGGCTATTTTTTCAAAACATTTGTTAGCTTTTAACCAGCATGTCCATGTATTTGGTGACAAGAGACACAGCCTTTTGCATTGGCTAAAATTTTGTTATGGGAACTGAAATTTTCTTAAATGTCTGAGAAACTGTGCTTACAACTCTGGATATTACGAGTAGTGAATAGTTGTGTAGATTCATTTTTGTGGCAATGTGCCCTTAGTACTCTGGTGAAAAATGAAAATCCTAGTTCTTTCTATATTGATTTTTCACCTCATTGTCCTTAAAAATATGCTTTTAAATGCCCCATTCTAAATCTTCCATAACTATTCCGTGACTGTTTCTTTGAATGGTTGGTATTTCATAGCCCTATGAGTATAAATTATTATTCCAAAGATCCTATGTCATATTCAGTGCATCACACTGGAGTCTTAGGCCTGAGTTATTTTCCTGCATCTCAAGATATCAGTAAAATATGCTCAGAAAAGGTCTCACCAAAGATACCTTAGTATAGAATCTTTTAATATGAGCAAAGCTGAAAATACTCAGAGAAGGTTAAAATGCACAGGACAGCCCCAGATCAGAGAAAGAATGTATTTATAATTGAGTGATTTTTTTTTTACAAAACAATAAAAATTGAATAGAGGGATTGTCTCCCTGTCTCTGCCAGGCCAATTCTGTACTGCCACTGTAAGAAATCCTATCCCAAAGAGCCTACATCTCCCCATTTCATTAAACAGTTGGCTGAATGTATTCAACATTTATTAGATTAATTTAACCATCTTTCCTTGAAAGGGAATGCTCTCCCAAAGTTTTTTTTTTTCTTCTTCTTCGTCTTTTATTTTTTTTAGTTTCAACAGATTTTTTTTTTTAATGGCCTTATACCAAGAATAATAATTATGAGGGGAAATGTCCAGGCACTTGTTTCCAAATAGCACACTAATTACTTTGTACACAATGCTAAAACTAACATGTTTAGACTTAACAATCACTCACATGGCTTATGTCTACATAATACCAAAGTAGTAAGTTAAATAAACATGTTCTTCCCTAAAACTGATTCATGTTAATTAAAAGACCAGTTGAAATTATCTTTGTCATTTGGTACAGGCAAAAGAACTGCTTAATTGACTCAGTTTAATACAAGATCTAAAGATGGTCTACATTATTCTTTACCATTTGTATGGAAGACACGTTACAGTATTCTCTTAGCTTCAAAAGTGAAATCATGATTTGATGTACTAATCATTACTCTTAATATATAACAGTAATTCAGAGCAAAAAGAATGCATTTGGGCATTCTCTGCTCAAGTTTAGTAAGAAGTAGGATCAAGTACTATTTCAAAGCTCAAACTCCAAAGCCAGGCTCTCTAGGTTCAGTCCACTTACTAGCTGTGTGACCTTGAGAGAGTTACTTCATCTGTAAAAAATTTCTTCTTGATTATAGCGGTATAAGGTTGTTATAGGTTGAAGTAATTATAGGTATATACAAAATGCTTAAAACAGGGCTTGGCATATACGAGTACATTATAACTGTGAGCTCACTTGCTCTTTTTCTCTTATCCACAAATTATTGTCATAAAAAATTATGTTTCCCACAACAGTGCTACATACATACATAAACATAGTCATGAGATCACATTTATTTTATCTTTATTCACAGTTCCTTAGGAAGAGACATCTTTAGATTTAAGTTGTATTAATCTGATAAAAGACCAGATTGGACCCAGGCTTGTCTAATATTGTGCTTTCTAGATTAGAGTATCAATAATCCAATCTTATAGTTATCAATTTTGGTACATCTTATGTTTGAGGTGGTAGGCAGCAGATTAACAGAACTATCCAGAATTCACATATTCCAGTTATCCTCCAACCACTCCTTCTCCCAAAAAGATAAACCAAAAAATGTCTCGACTAAATAGGGAAAAAATAATAAATCTTGAACAGAAAGAGTTCCTATTCATTTTCAAAGCCTCATTATCAACTTCTCTTTCTTTTCCCTCCAAATACACAGTATGGAGTCTACATTTCTAAAAACTGGAAATGGTATTATTGCTAGTAGGTGGAGTTAATAACATTAAATGCTAGCAACATTTGAGAAGTCAAGACTTCTTTATTCATGTAAAATTCATGATACCTATAATTTTTTCATTTTTATAACATGAATAAAAAATACTTTAGATAGTAAAGAAATGACTTAGTTTAATGTGCATAAATTTAAATACATCAGTCTTGGATACCAAGTAGTGTAAACAGGTTAAAAATTCTCCAACATATGGCAAGGATGTGGAGAACAGGGAAGCCTAGTACACTGTTGGTGAGAATGTAAATTGGTGCAGCCACTATGGAAAGCAGTATGGAGTTTCACCAAAAAACTAAAAATAGAACAACTGTATGATCTGGGAATTCCACCCCTGGGTCTATAGCCAAAGAAAACGATAACACTAATTCAGAAAGGTACATGTACCCCAATGTTCATAGCAGCATTATTTACAGTAGCCAAGATATGGAAACAACCTAAGTGACCATCAACAGATGAATGGATAAAGAAGAAGTGATAAATACATATATATATATATATATATATATATATGTGTGTATATATATATATATATATACACACACACACATACACACACACACACACACACACACACACGGAATATTACTCAGCCATAGAAAAGAATGAAATTTTGCAACTACATGGATGGACCTGGAGGGTATTATGCTTAGTGAAATAAGTTAGACAGATAAAGACAAATACTGTATGTTACCACTAATATGTGGAACTAAAAAATGAACAAACAAATGAATATAACAAAAAGTAAACAAATTTACAGATATAGCGAACAAACTAGTGGTTACCAGTGGGGATAGGGTAGGGAGGAGAGTTTAGATAAGGGTAGGAGATTAAGAGATACAAACTACTATGTACAGAATAGATAAGCCACAAGGATATATTGTATAGCACAGGGAAAATAGAGCCATTATTTTGTAATAACTTTTTTTTTTTTTTTAAGAAATTCACGTTCTTTTATTTATTTATTTATGACTGTGTTGAGTCTTCGTTTCTGTGCGAGGGCTTTCTCTAGTTGCGGCAAGTGGGGACTACTCTTCATCGCGGTGCGCAGGCCTCTCACCATCGCGGCCTCTCTTGTTGGGGAGCACAGGCTCCAGACGCGCAGGCTCAGCAATTGTGGCTCACGGGCCCAGTTGCTCCGCGGCATGTGGGATCTTCCCAGACCAGGGCTCAAACCCGTGTCCCCTGCATTGGCAGGCAGATTCTCAACCACTGCGCCACCAGGGAAGCCCTGTAATAACTTTAAATGGAACATAATCCATAAAAATACTGAGTTACTATGCTGTACACCTGAAACTAATATAATATTTTAAATCAACTATACTTCAATAAAATTTTTTAAAATTTATCCAACATAAAATATGCTGAATACTTCATTTCTACCATTTTCCAAGACAGCATAAAAATAGTTTTCTAACTCAAGATAGATAGTTATAGAAATAAAATATATTCAGAATATATTCTTAACCCATTTAAGCTTATGTTACTTCTGATCAAGTATATATCATTATCAAGTATATATATATTACATAGAGCAGATAGGTAGATTTCAATTTATACTTCTGCATCAATCCTCAAAATAGATTCTCTGGAATTTATATCATTGAAAATTTGTATACGTATGAAAATATTTTTACACAATCCAAACTCTGAAGCAAATATTTTTCCTGTATATTTAGAAAAGTTTTTTTCCCCCTTTCTTCGTGCAGGATATCTTTCATTTGTCTCCGTAAATACCCTTTCCACTCTTCTCCACCCTGCTCTGTGCTCTGGGAGAACATTTGTGGACTATAATGGCTCCCTTGCCCACTGGCTTCCTGTTGAATTTAGTTAATGAAGAGCATTGGCATGAGATCAAAAGGAAAAAAGAGAGTGAAGTCATGGTATTTATGCCACAGGCTGACTGATCCCTCAACCAAAAGTCACAGCTGCTGTCAGGCAGACCTCACCACTAGCCTCGATGTCTCTGGTTTTCAAGTACTGTTCTCTTCCCCATGTCTCTTCTTGCCTGGGTGATAATCTGGGCTCCCCATGCTGTCCCCTCCCTTTGTCCCTTCTTGCCTGGGGTGGTAACAGCTGTTACTAGCCCTGGTTCCTGCAGTATCCCTTGTAGTTTTCCTACACTCTGCCCACAATAAACACTCCCTTTGTTAAACTGTTGTCAAATTATAATTTGAGTATGCCATCATCACACTCAAGACACTCAGCTAAATTTTCCTGCCAACACCATGACTGATACCCTTACCTAAGAGTCCTATGAGACCACCCAAAATAGATGCTTTATTTTGTTCTAGAAAACAGAGCTTACCCTAAGCAGCATATTTGAGTTTTGTTCATTTTTAATGCCTCTTAATGGCTCATGTTGCCACCTTTCTTTCCCTTAGTTGTCCCAAGGTATTCAATGCCGGGCCCCTCTATTGCCCTACACCCTTTACTGAATCAGCCATCTAGTAGTGCTTCACATCTAGAGCTTGTCTTCTGTTTCCACAGCATCTACATTTACCTATCTTAGTTCCATTTCCTTAAGTACCTGCTTACAGGTAAAAGCTACCGAACTGTGATGACATGATAATTGGTTGGTTAGCATATTTTCAGGTTGATGGATCTTTTCTCGAAGCAATGTCTTAATTCAAGGAATTGTAGTAGATTTCTGGAGAAAATATTTTGGGATGAGCAGGCTTTGCACTGCTTCAAAATCATTCCCTAGAGGTGACCATTTACTTTGCCTAAAAATGGAGTCAGATATGTTATAGTCATTAGATATCAGTTTTTAACAAAAATTTGAGAATTATAAAAGCGAATGCAACAATGGTATTAAACATGTTCTAATAGGAAATTGAAAGGATTTTGTCTTTGAAAATAAATTAAGACATGCATTGTCTAACAACAGCATTCCACGAGTAACTGTTGAAAATCCATTATCTATAATATATGAGGAACAAACTTCATATTCATTATTTTCATAATATTAAAAGATTGAAAAAGGATTCAGTTTAAAGATATGTAAAACTTACACCTTATTTTTATATAACTGGATTCTGTTGGTGGTTGTTTGGTGGAGATAATTTTTCTTTAGTAGGCAGTCAGTTTTTAAAAATCCAAAGTTATTTTCTCATGTTTAAAGACATTCCAAAAATATACCCTGGTAACATCATTTGTCTTCTCACAAGTAGTAGAATATCACAAGCTATTTAAGTCACACTGAAGGTAAAATTTCCATCTCTTTACATAAAATTGCCTTCAGTTTTTCATGATCACAATTATAAAATGATAGAGCTCTCATATTAGCTTAATAGATGAGCTGCATCTAAGTGTACAGTTTTAAGTCATTGCAATTCAATTCCTAGCTCTATTTATCAGGATCAGTGTTTATGTGATGGTGAATAATGAGAGTCCCAATTGAGTGATGAGAAGTGGCTTTGATAAAATGTCACAAATCAAATCTCAGCATTGGTTGGTTAAAAAAAAAAAAAACTACATCCTTTAATAATTAAATATGTATAGTAGTTATTTGATGCCAATATTTTGGAAATTATTGTGAAAAAGTAAAACTGCTGATTAATAAAGCCAAGTGATAGTTATAAAATGATAAAATGATAGTTATTAATGATAATAATGATCTTATATTTCTCTCAGTCATTTTTCTCATCAAGCTTCAAATAATATTCCAGTCCACAGAAGCAATATCTATGTCTTGATACGTGGGGATGAACCATGCTTACAATGAAAACAGAGTACAGAGGCATTTAAAAAGAAAGATGATTTGGATTTTAAACATGAAAAATTATGTACAGTTATAGGATCAGAAAGAAGAGAATATTTATTTTAATGATCACTAGTTGGAAATATTTTTGGTTGGACTGTCCTGGGACTGATTTTGAATCGTCTCTCCAAGATCAGGAGCCCAAATATGAACTCACTTGATACAGTCTGCTCTAATGGATGTTCTGATTTCTATGATCCCTGAGAAAAGAGAAACTCATAAGGTGAGGCTCATAATTGCACTCACTCTGCCTGAGGACCATTTCCTGACCTGGCAGAGAAAGCTAGAGTCCAGAAAGAGCATGGAATTCCTACTGGGCTAAAATGGAAGAGATTAGAGTATGGGATAGCTAAAACAACTGGAATCTGTGCAGCAAGTTACTGAAGAGAAGGAGGTAATGTATGGAGAAGGGCTGAAGTCATACAGGAGTCCCCTATGAGTCTTTGCTGGTGACTGGTTTGAATATTGACAGTGCAAGACTACCTGGGGCTTACAACAGAGTAGCTGGTCTGGAATTTAGAACAGAACAGATATACCAGAGGTCAAACAGAGATGGGAGATGTTGGAGATCTAGCCCAGCCCGAGTGGAGAAATTTCATTAACACCTTGGGAACACCCAGGATACCCAGCTGAGACAACAGAAATAACAAGCCTTAGAAGTAAGAAACATGCCTTAGAATAAGGCTTGCTTTAGACCTGCGTTAGCAAAGCCTAAAACTATGCCTTGAAAAAAAAAAAAAACCCAGGAGAAACAGTGTTTAAAAACGTTTGAGTCTTACCAATCTAAAGAGCTTGAGAACCACTCGGGATTTTTACGGATTTGTCTGAACATAGTAAAAACAAGGCTACCTAAGTTCAAATTGACCAACCAGTAATTGAACTAACTATGGAAGCAGAAATCAACACTCCTCAAAGTAAGATAATAGAATCCAGAGTCTCTACAAAATACCATTGATGTTGTCCAGTACACCATTAAAAATTATGAAGTGTGCAAAGAAAAGTGAAAATGTAGCCCATAGTCAAAAAATTTAACAAGTAGTCAATAGAAATGGAACCCAAGATAGCCCGGATGTTAGATTTAACTAACAGCTATAAATATGTTCAAGGAATTAAGGGAAAATGTGTTCAAAACTAAAAGAAGATATGATTTTAATGAATAAATAGATAGATAACCTAAGCAGAGAAATGGAAACTATTTTTTATAAAATAGTTATAACAGCATGAATATAACAGCAGGAATACTGTGAAAGGTAATTATGTTGTTGTAAGATTATTACTCTTGTGACGTCATAAGTAGGAAGTGTGAAATGACAGTTGTGAGATGGAATATGGTACAATTTTGAGTATGAAAAGACTTAGATGAGCCAAGGATGAATGTTACTAACTTTAGAGCAACCAATAAAAATAAATATGGAGATTTCAACAGCCCTCTTTCAGTAACTGAAAGAAAAAAAAATACAGAAAAATCAATAAAGATATAAAAGTTTGAAAAACAATATCCACCAACTTGATTGGACATCTAAAGAATTCCACACCCCAAAACTGCAGAATACACTTTATGAAAAGTATGATAGAAAGAGTGCATATAGAACATTAGCCATGATAGACCATGTGCAAGGCCATAAGATATGTCTCAATGAATTTCAAAAGACTGAAATCTTGCAGTATGTTCTGTGACCACAACAAAATCAACTTAGAAATCAATAATAAGAAATCTAGAAATCCCCCAAATATTTGTAAATTGAATAACATCTAAATAACATGGAGGTCAAAGAAGAAATCACAAGGGAAATTTTAAAATTTTCTGACTAAATATTAATAAAAGTACAATACAAAAAATTTTTAGGATTTAGCTGAAACAGTGCTTGGAAGAAATTTATAGCTTTAAATGCCTGTATTAGAAGAGAAGAAAGTTTTTAAATCAATAAGTTTCTATTTAAGAAGCTATAAAACAAAGAGGAAATGTAATGCAAAGTCAGAAAGAAATAATACATATAAGAGCATATGTCAATAAAAATAGAATACCTAAAACAAAAGAGAAAACTAATCAAACCAAATGTTGTTTCTTTGAAAAGGTTAATAAGATTGATATGCCCTGCATAAAACTAATCAAGAATGAAAAGGGGAAAAAAGGACAAATTAACAACATCAAGAATGATATAAAGGATATCACTGCAGATCACATATATATTAAAAAGATACTAATGAAGATTACAAACAGTTTTATGCCCATAAATTTGAAAATTTAGATGCAATTTTAAACTTTCTTGACAGAGTGACATACCAGAATTGACACAAGAATAAGTGGAATATCTGAATAGTCTAAATTTATTAAAGAAATTGAATCTGTAATCAAAAACTTCCCAAAAGGAAAATACCAGGCCCAGATGGCTTAACTGTTAAGATTTATCAAACATTTAAAAAAGAAATAAAAACAATCTTACGCAGTCTTTTTAAAAATAGGAGAGCCTTATTTATAAGTAAGTATTAATTAGAACTTAATAGTTGATATAATGATTATAAGTGGGTCACTGCTTTCATTTTTTTTCAGATTTGAAAAAATCCAAGTATAGATTTGAAAAACTATTCTCAGATTGATAACAAAAGAATAGTGCTGCAGGGGTGTGTGGGGTGGTGGGATGAATTGGGAGGTTGGGATTGACATATATACACTAATATGTATAAAATGGATAACTAATAGGAACCTGCTGTATAAAAAAATAAATTAAAATTCAAAAAATAATAATAATCATAAATTAGATTTTTTAAATGTAATTTTCAATATTATCCAGAAACATAAAATGCATAGGTAGAAATTTAATGAAAAATATACAAGACCTCTACACTGAAAATTATAAATACTGACAGATATTAAAGAAAATCTATATAAATGGAGAGTTATACCATGTTTATGGAGCAATAGTCTTAAGACGTATATTCTCCCATAATTAATCTATAGATTCAATGCAATCCCAATAAAAATCCCAAAAGAATTTTGCAAAAACTGACAGTCTGTTCTAAAATTTATATGAAAATGTTAAGGACATAGAATTATCAAAATTTTGAAAAAGAGCTAAGTTAGAGAGCTTACACTACCTCAACTTCAAGACAGCATAAAGTTTCAGAATTGAGTCAGTGTGATATTGGTAAAAAGATGGAAATACAGATAAAAGGAAGAGAATAAAGGATTCAAAATAAAATTATTTTTATATTGCCAGTTGATTTTCAGCAGAATGCCAAGTTAATTCAACAGGGGAAGGAAAAATCTTTCCACAAATGATGCTGAAATAATTGGAGTTTTGAACAAAAACATTAACCTCACATCATACTCAAAAAATAATTTTAAATGGGTTGTAAACCTAAATGTGTAAATGAATGTTTAAAACTTTTAGAACAAAACATTGAAGAAAATCTTTGCAAACCTGGATAGGTGATTATTTTTTAAGCAGGACACAAAAGACACAAATCATGAAAGAAAAATTAATAAATTAGACTTTGTCAAAATGTAAATCTTCTCCTTGAAATACACCATTAAGAAAATGAGAAAGCAAGGTAAAGACTTAACCTTTAAGTCTTAAAATATTCACAATATGTATATTTGAGGAAAGATTGGTATCCAAGATACATAAAGAACTCAAGCTAAATAATAAAAAGAAAATTCAATTATAAAATAGGACAAAAGCTTGAACAGACATGATTGGGCACTAAGCACTTGAAAAGATGTTCAACATCGGCCATCAAGGATGTCACAATGAGATTCCACTGCACATCCCCTGAAACAAAATGTTAAAACTGACACAGTTAGGATGTGAAGCAACTGAAACTCACATGTGACTGATGAGAGTGTAAAGTGGTTTAACCACTTCGGAAAACAGTTTGTCAGTTTCACACAAAGTCAAGCATATACTTACCATAAAACCATCAATTTCGCTCCTACGTATTTTTCTAAGAGAAAAAGAAATGTGTCCTCAAAAAATACTTATACACTGATATTTACAGCAATTTCATTCATAATAGGCAAAAGTGGAAGCAATTCAAAGGTCTGTCAACAGGTGAATGGATAAACAAATTGTGGCATAATCATACAGTAGAATAGTACTCACCAATGAAAAGGCTCAGATTACTGGTACATAAAACAATATGCATGAATCTCAACAAGGAGCATAACACAAAAAAGTACATGCTGTAGGAGTTCATTCATGCAAAGTCTTAAAATGGGTAAAGCTAAACTACAAAGGGAGAAATCAGATCAGTGGTTGTCTGGGGAGGGAGAGCAGAGGAGTTTGACAGCACAAAAGAACTTTCTGGGATGATGAAAACATTCTGTGTCTTGAATAGGTTGGTGGTACCCACTGGAAAGTACATATGCTTTGCAAAACTCTGTGAACCATACACTTAAAATGTGCACATTTTACTTTATATGAAGTATTTTGCAATAAAGTTGATATAAAAATAAAGTAAAATTTTTGAATGAAAAAATGATTGGTGAAAATGCATATATACTTATGTCAAGGGCAGTGATGTAAGAGGGAAAGGGATTGCCTGATGGATGCAGTCAATTCGTCTAATATATTAAGCGTACAGGTTGAGAATTCATGTTGCTGGTGGGTGCTGTTTTAAATTGAACACATGATGCTTTGTCAACCTGAGTTAGCAGTTTACAAAAGTAAGTCATATTAGTTTATAGGCAATTAGGAATTAAGCATAAAGTATAATTGCTGTTGCTATATTTGTAGTCAAGTGAAAATTGTGGTATGATTAGACTAATTGAAAAGTGTAAAAAATCTGTTGTGTAAACTTTATTAAGGGTTGCTCTCCAAGCGGAAGAAAGATATTAGCAACATTAAACTAAAACAACAAAAAGAATCCTTTCTATCCTGAAGATTTCTGATTTTCACCAAGGTACTAAAGTTACTAGAGGTTTCATCTACTACTCAGCCAGGGGTATTGTGTCTTACCAAAGCTAAAGATTTCTTAGTCAAGAAGAACCCGTACACCTCTTAGATTTTAGTAGGCTCTCTTAAGGACATTGCTGAGAGGTTGAGTTGGAAGCAACTTCTACACCCAAATGTGAGTGTCTAGGGTGTTTACCCAGAAGGATTTGCAGACTCATTTTAAACACTGTGCTTGTTCAGCTCCTGATCATCTCTAAATGAACCATTTCAGTCGCTTCCTAAATTACACTGTTCTCCATACAATGTCAGAGTTGTCTCTCTAAGACATAAATGTGATCATGCTAATTTTAGCTAACTCTCCAACTGCATACAGGGGAGTCCCAGATTCTTTGGCAGGAGATGCCTGGCTCCTCACACCATGGTCCTAGCCAATCTTTCCAGTTTCCTCTCCCACTATACCCTTTCCACAATCAATTCTCTAGCCATTCTGAATTCCTCACCATTTGCCAATTATGCCATGTTCACTCATAAATCACTTATTACTCCCAAAACTCCTCAAATGCTTGGAAAATTCTTACTCATCCATCCAGACCTATGTTAAATGTTACCTCCTTTGTGAAAATGTTCTTATTCCCCCAAGAAGAAAACTTCCTTCCTCTCAGGAACTACCTCACTTTGTGCAGTACCCTCATTATAATATATATGTCATCTTTTTCCAATTGCATGTAAATATGTCTAACTCAACTATCAGATTTTGATTGGCTTAAGGCCTGGTACTGTGGATTATTTATGATAAACTTTTCCCCAGCACTATGTACAGTACATGAAACTCAGTAGCAACTCAGTAAATGTTTGCTGAAGAATGAAAATCTGATCAGATACAAATCTCTTCCCATGGGGATAGGAAGAATATGGGATCCCAAAACTAAATTAAACCCTCTCTTACACCAGAGATTTCCCTTTTTCTGGACCAGAGAGTGGACAGAGTTTCCCTTCAATTGGATCTCTATCCCCTGTCAGTTTCTAGGCTTCTTGATGTGACAAGGATATAGTTTTGTGCTTTGGAAAACAATCAAGTTTATCCTTATAGCTACTGCAATGGGGGACTACTATGGAGATAATTTAAGTCAAATTTCATCTTAGAAAAGAATTATAAGAATATTTCTAAATAAAACTATTTTGATCAGAATTTTTTTTTCATGAGAACTCTAATAGCCAAAAGTAGATGGTCTCTAACGTGGGTAGGACACTGAAAGAATGCTATTCTTGGAAGCTTTAGTTATTAATGAGAAAACAGGCCAGTAGACCAAAGCTGTAAATGTCTAGTGAATTAAAGGGGTGGTTAAAAGAAACTTGTAAGAACACAAGAAACTTGAAGCTGTTTAATGTCAGTGCCAGTGGATGGAAATTTAAAGAGAAAGGTTGATTTCCTTGTATCGTCAGAAACAGAGGTGTGATTGCGTAACTTAAGCAAATCTTCACATTGATCTGAATGCAGAAGGCACTGCCCTGTCAATGGACAGATATATATATCTGCCCATTCAGAGAAAAAAAATAGCACGAGGTTCTACATCTCTGGTTTCCCTACTGTGCCAAAGCATCTTCAAGCACGAAAAGAGCTGCGCCCAAGACACCCCGCTTCTTTTCCCACAGTCTGACATTGTTTCAGTTCTTACTTGGGAACACATCCAAGGCCTGGAGCACAAGGATGTTCTGTACATGATTTCAAATAAAACACTTTTATTATAAAAATTGAAAAATGGCTGGAGGAAGGAAACCTATCCTCCTCATTGGCACTTCTGTAAATGCACAAAAGACTGCATTGTGCTGTACCCAGTAATTATTGTTAAGCATTTGTATAGAACTTTATATTTACAAAGTGCTTTGTAGTCCTTATATTATTATTCCTCACAGCAGCCTTATGAGGTAGGTTGGTATTGTTAAATCTATTTTACGTCACGTCAGGAGGTCCCTCTTTGAAGTACTTTGAAATAAACCTTGAAGAATCAGAATGCTTCAGTGTGTCTGGAAAAACAAGGTGGAAAAACCCCATGGTGAAAGTTTGTGTTAAAAAAGAAATCCCTAAGGGAGCCTGTGTGCTGAAGAAGGAGATCAGAGACCAAAACAGGAGCTGGAAATTGTATCAATTTGATTTGGAAAGAATGGGCAGCCTGAATATAGTCAGATCAATGGACTGGTTATGGGACCCATTTTCTTCTTGTTTCTCTAGAACAGTTGGTCTCGGGTATTGATAAGTTGTCAATAAACCAAATATTTTTATATGATATCCAGATAAGATTGGTGAATGCCCTTCAGCTTCATTTTTATGTTTTTATATCATATAACATATAAGTGATGAAGTGCAGTGCAGTTAGTCACTGGGTTCTGTTACACAACCAAGCATTAACTAACCGGCATATAGGAAGAAATTTTTATTTGCATAACCTTGGAAGATGAACTTTATCTTTTTTGTCCATTTTAAAAATAGCTCACTCTCTGACATAAATCTCAGCAATGTCTTTTTCGATCCGTCTCCCAGAATAATGGAAATAAAAGCAAAAATAAACAAATGGGACCAAATTAAACTCAAAAGCTTTTGCACAGTAAAGGAAACCATAAAACAGAAGACAACCCACAGATTGGGAGAAAATATTTGCAAATGATGTGACCAACAAGGGATTAGTCTCCAAAGTTTACAAACAGCTCATGAGGCTTAATACCATCAAAACAAACAACCCAATCAGAAAATGGGCAGAAGACCTAAATAGACATTTCTCCAAAGAAGACATACAGATGGCCAAGAGGCACACGAAAAGATGTCCAACATCGCAAATTATTAGAGAAATGCAAATCAAAACTACAATGAGATATCACCTCACACCAGTCAAAATGGCTATCATCAAAAAATCCACAAACAATAAATGCCGGAGAGGGAGTGGAGAGAAGGGAACCCTCCTACACTGTTGGTGGGAATGTAAATTGGTTCAGCCACTATGGAGAACAGTAAAGAAGTTCCTTAAAAAACTAAAAATAGAGCTACCATATGACCCTGCAATCCCACTCCTGCACATATATCTGGAGAAAAACATGACCCACAAGGATACATGCACCCCAATGTTCACTGCAGCACTGTTTACAATAGCCAAGACATGGAAGCAACCTAAATGTCCATTGACAGAGGAATGGATAAAGAAGATGTGGTATATATATACAATGGAATATTACTCAGCCATTAAAAAGAATGAAATAATGCCATTTGCAGCAACATGGATGGACCTAGAGATTGTCATACTGAGTGAAGTAAGTCAGAGAAAGAGAAATATCATATGATATTTCTGCATATTTATATGCAGAATCTAAAAAGAAATGATGCAAGTGAACCTATTTACAAAACAGAAACAGATGCACAGACTTAGAGAATGAACTTATGGTTACCGGGGGAAGGATGGGGGGAAGGGATAGTCAGGGAGTTTGGGATCAACATGTACACACTGCTATATTTAAAATGGATAACCAACAAGGACCTACTGTATAGCACAGGGAACTCTGCTCAATGTTATGTGGCAGCCTGGATGGGAGGGGAGTTTGGGGGAGAATGGACACATGTACATGTATGGCTGAGTCCCTTTGCTGTGCACCTGAAACTATCACAACATTGTTAATCGGCTGTACGCCAATATAAAATAAAAAGTTTTAAAAAATTAAAAAAAAATTAAAATAGCTCATACTTTATGGAAAATTTGGAGAATGAATAAAAGTTGGAAAAGTTGGAAAATTTTATCCATTCTCCTAATACCCAAGATAACCAAAATCAAAAATTACCTATTTCCTTCACATCTTTGTCTAAGCATATTTTACATTCTTCTGATTATATAATGCATATAATTTTGCATACTCCTTTTTCATTATGATTTTAACATAAGCATTATTCTGTGTTTTGTGTAACAAACACTAGGACCTGCAGCTCTTCTAAGCCTGCAGAAATTTACTGAGTTCTAGAAAGCACAGAGATTTAACATTACCCTAAAATAGCATTACCTTAAAAATAGCTTTACTCTTGAAACGTAATATGATAAACCTCCCTAGTAATGGCAGAAGTCTGTCACAATTTGTATGAAATAGATCATCAGTCTCATGGCTTTAAATACCATCTACATGCTGTTGACTCCCAAATTACATGCTCATGTCTCTCTTCTGAATTCCAAACTTATATATCCAACTGCCTACTCAGCCTTTTCATTTGAATGTTTACTGGGCATCTCCAAACCTAAAATGAACAACACTAAACTCTTGATATCAGTCTCCCTCCTACCCCCGCTAAGCCCCCTCCACCAGGGGTCTTTCCGTCTTCGTGTTAACCGAAACTCTACAATGCTTCCAGTTGCTCAAGCCAAGACGAGGAATCAGTCTTCACTGCTCCATTTCTGTCATGCTCAACACCTCATTTATTAGCAAACTAGGCTCTGCCTTCAAAATCTAACCTCTGCTCGCAGTCTCTACTGATACCACCACGTTCAAGTCACTGGTTTCCCTCTGGATTATTTCATTCGCCTGCTGTCTAGTCTCTGCTTCTGCTCTTGCTCCTTTGAATACTACCGTTGATCTAGCAGCCGATGCAGTTCTGTTCAGACCTACCAGAATACATCCCTCCTGCTGAAAACCTTGAAGTGGCTTCTCATTTCATTCACAGCACAAGACTTCCTTGTATTTAAACCTACGTGATCTGCTCTCCGCATACACGTTCTGTATCTCTTGGACTTCACCTCTGATTACTGCCCAGCATGTCCAGTCTGCTTCCACCACACTGGACTCCTCCTATCCCAGAGCTCTCCTGCCTTGGGACTTTTTTCGCTTCCTGACCCCTATCTGAAGTGCTCTTTCTCTAAATGGCCACACAGCTCCCAGCTACAGCTGTTCCCTTCCTGGTCACCCCATCTAAAATTCAATAGCTACTCCCACCATGAAACCATCTATCTTCCTTCCCTACTTTTCCCCTCTTTAATATTTACTTTGGGTTAACATACTATATATGTTTCTTATTTATCCTGTTTTTTTTTAATGAGAATACCAGTGATTTTATTCTTCATATTATATACTTTTCAGTATTTTCTGCATGTATATTCCAATCAGGAATCAAACAATACAAAGTAATTTTTACAATAGAAGAATCAGTTGTCTTATGAATTTAGGTGATGTTTTTTCTTCTACGTTTCTGCATTTACATTTTTTTCTAAAACAATATTAATACTTCTATTATGGAAAAACTTTATTTTTTAGAGAAAAAACTACAAATATTGTTATGTTAAAAGTTCATTCTCATGAGTATAGGTGATATTTTCTCACCTTTCTTAAAAAATTTTTATTAGCGTATAGTTGATTTACAGTGTTGTGTTAGTTTCAGGTGTACAGCAAAGTGAATCAGTTATACATGTACATATATCCACTCTTTTATACATTCTTTTCCCATATAGGTCACTACAGAGTATTGAGTAGAGTTCTCTGTGCTATACAGTAGGTCCTTATTAGTTATCAGTTTTACATATAGTAGTGTGTATACGTCGATCCCAATCTCCCAATTTATCCCCCCCATTTATCCTGTTTAATATATTCTTTCCCCACTAGTATGTAAACTAGAATGTAATGTGAATATAAGGGCATGGCTTTTTGTCTGTTTTGTTTGTTGCTATATTTCTAGTACCTAAAAGAATATTAAATACACAGCGTATGACAAATATTTGTTGGCTAAACAAACCTTCGGAGGCACAGTATGTGGAAATCTCTTTTAACAGACATAGCTAATTTAAAAATTAGGTACAATGGAAAGAGTTAAACAGTAGGTATTTAGAGACAGTGCAAAGTAAAGTAGCCTGTACAATGATGAGATGACCCTGAGGGCCACTTGCCAAAGAAGGTACCAACTCTTCATCTTTGGAGGAAGTCATTGATATTCAAGGCCAAGGTTTTTGATTGTATTCCATTCTCTTTATAAGATTCAGGGCAGTGTTGCCCGTTAGGTTCTAATGATGGAGCTCTTCCTGAATTATCAGTAGTAGCTTGGAAACTTTTTGTAATAAGTAATTTTCTACAACACCTGGTTCTCATAACATTTCTTTTTTTTTCTTTCCAGTTTTATTGAGATATAATTGACATATAACACTGTATAAGTTTAAAGTGTACAGCACAATGATTTGACTTACATACATCACGAAATGATTATCACAATAAGTTTAGTGAACATCTATCATCTCATACAGATACAAAATTAAAGAAATAGAAAAAATACTTTTCTTGTAATGAGAACTTTTAGGAGTTACTCTCTTAACACTTTCATATATAACATACAGCAGTGTTAACTATTATATTCCTAGTACTTATTTATCTTATTACTGGAAGTCTGTACCCTTTGACCACTTTTATCCAATTCCCACTCCCACAACTTCCAGGCCTCTGGTAAACAAATCAGATCTCTTTTTATGTGAGTTTGTTTTTTAAGTATAACTGACCTACAACACTATGTTAGTTCCTGTTACTCAACATAGTGATTTGGAATTTCTGTACATTTCAAAATGATCACTGCAGTAAGTCTAGTTACAATATGTCACCATACAAAGATATTACACAATTATTGACTATATTCCACACTGTACATGGCAATGTATGTGTATATATAAATATAATTATTTTAAGTTGCTGATCTCTTTAAGTTCAAAAGCATTTTGATAACCCTGCATTTTTACTGCCCCCCCCGCCAGACGTTTACTGTTTTGACATCTTATATTACAGTTTTTGTTTTGTGTATCCCTTATCTACTTATTATAGATATAGATGATTTTATTACTTTTGTCTCCTAACCATCCTACTAGCTTTACACATAGCAGATTAACTACCTTTACTGTATATTTGCCTTTACCAATGAGATTTTTCCGTTTGTAATTTTCATGTTTCCAGTTGTGGCCTTTTCTTTTATGGTTAGAGAAGTCCCTCTAACATTTCTTGTAACACTGGTTTGGTGGTGCTGAACTCTTTTAGCTTTTGCTTGTCTCTGAAGCTTTGGATCTCTACATCCAATCTGAATGAAAGCCTTGCCAGGTAGAATATTCTTGGTTGTAGGTTTTTCCCTTTTATCACTTTAAATATATCATGCCACTCCCTTCTGGCCTTCTGAGTTTCTGCTGAGAAGTCAGCTCATAGCCTTATGGGAGTTTCCTTGTACCTAGCTTGTTGCTTTTCCCTTGCTGCTTTTAATATTCTCTCTCTGTCTTTAATTTTTGCCATTTTAATTACAGTGTGTCTTGACCTGGTCCTCTTTGGGTTGATCCTATCTGAGACTCTCTGTGCTTCCTACACCTGGATGTCTGTTTCCTTTCCCAGGTTAGGGAAATTTTCAGCTATTATGTCTTCAGATACGTTCTCTGCCCCTTTCTGTCTCTCTTCTCCTTCTGAGACTCCTATAATGTGAACATTAGTATGCTTGATTTTGTCCCAGAGGTCTCTTAAACTGTCATTTCTTTTTATTCTGTTTTCTGTTCTGCTTCAGTGGTTTCCATTACTCTGTCTTCTAGCTCGCTGATCTGTTCCTTTGTATCATCTACTCTACTATTGATTCCTTCTAGTGTATTTTTCATTTCAGTTATTGTATTCTTCATCTCTGTTTGGTTGTTCTGTATATTTTCTAACTCTTCATTAAAAACTTCCCACTCTGTTCTTCCATTCTTCTCCCAAGTTCTTTGAACATCTTTATGATCATTACCTTGAACTCTTTACCAGGTAGATTGACTATCTGCACCTCAGTTCTTCTTCTGGGGTTTTATCTTATCCTTTTGTTTGGAAGCTATTCCTCTGTTGCCTCATTTTGCCTAATTTGCTATTTTGATTTCTACATATCTGATAGGTTGGTTACATTTACCAACCTTAGACAAAGTGACCTTTTGTAGGAGACATCCTATGCATCCCAACAGTGCTTTCCACTCTAGTCACCAGAGCTATATGTTCTAGGGGTTCCCCCTATGTGGGCTGTGTGGGTCCTTCTCTTGTGGCAGACTGACTGACTACTTCGGGCGGTCTCATAGGCATGGCTGGCCCCCAGTTCAGTTGATTGCCAGGCACTGCCTTGTGCAGAGGCTGCTGGCCACTGATTGGTGGGGTCACGTTATGGGGCTGCTGGCTGCAGTGCCCCAGGGGGTCCCTGAGCTAGTGCTGGCCCACTGCTGGGCAAAGCAGGGTTCTGGAGTGAGTGGTTGTGGGACCAGAATCTAGTGTCAGCCTGCTGGTAGGTGGTGCTAGTTCCTGACGTGGCTGGCTGTGGTGTGTGTTCCAAAGCTAGTGTTGGCCCACTGGTGAGTGGGGCTGGATCTTGGGCTAGCAGGCTGAGGGGTCCAGAGTGTGTCAGAGCTGGTATCAGCCTGCTGGTTGGTGGGACTGGGGCCCAGGGATTCCCAGAACTAGTGCCAGCTCACTGATGGGCATAGCTGAATCCCAGGGTCTCTGGCTGCAGGTGCCTGGGTTTTGGGGGCTCCCAGGGCTAGTGCCAGGGCACCATCGTGTGGGTCGGTGTCCTGAGCCCTCTGGTGAACAGGGCCAGGTCCTGGGGCGGCTGTGAGCTCAGGGGTCTTAAGGCAGCAGGCCTGCTGGTGGGTGGGGCTATGTCCTTGGCTGGCTAGTTGCTTGGCCTGAGGCATCCCAGTACTGGTGCCAAAAGGCTACTGGGTGGGGTCAGGTCCCAGTGCAAATAAACTCAAGAGAGGATCTGAAATGGTGCTTGCCAGCACCAGTGTCCATATGATAGAACGAGCTCCCCAAAACGGTTACCACCTGTGCTCATGTCCCCAGGGTGAACTCAGGTTGCCTGCTGCCTCTCCAGGAGGTTCTCCAAGACAGCAAGTGGATCTGATCCAGGTTCCTTTCAAATTACTGCTCCTGCCCTGGGTCCTGGAGCATATGAGATTTTGTGTGTGCCTTTTAAGAGTTGAGTCTCTTTCCCACAGCTCTCTGGCTCTCCTGAAAGTAAGCCCTGCCGGCCTTCAAAGCCAGATGTTCTGGGGGCTTGTCTTCCCAGTGCAGGACCCTTGGCTGGGGAGCCCAGTGTGGGAGTCAGATGACTTGCTCATTGAGGAGAACCTCTGCAATTGTAATTATTCTCCCATTCTCTTACCCTGGGGGTATAGGTCTTGACTATACCACATCTCCATCCTCCTACCTGTCTCGTTGTTGTTCCTTCTTTATATCTTTAGTTGTAGAAGATCTTTTTTGTGAGTCATCCAGTCTTTCTCATCAGTAGTTGCTCTGTAAATAGTTGTAATTTTGGTGTGCCATGGGAGGAGGTGAACTCAGAGTCTTCCTACAATACCACCTTGGCCATCTTTCATACCATTTCTTAGGAAAAAATCACATAAAAAGAATTTTAGTTGGTAAAATGTCATTATTGAATCAAATGAATATACATTAATTGTAAGTAATCATGAACATAACGAAATTAATTTTGTGCAGCAACATATTTGATTTTCAACCTGTAAAATATGATCATTTGCACTAGGCTCTATTCCAATGTTCAAAACTTATAAGGTTTTTATGAGTCAAAATAACTAAAAACAAACAAAAATATTACCATTTTAAGTACCTCTTAAGAATAAATAGAATTTATTCAAAGTCCAGCAATAGAACAAATTAATGTTTCAAAGTAACAGAGAGAAAAAAATGTAACTGAATCTGCACAAAAGAATTATTAAGGTGAGGTTAACTTACAAAATCAGTTTTCAAAATAAAGCTATTTAATAATCATTTTAATTGTGTATAGTGGGGAAATTCCTTAAAGATTTAGACCTATACATATAAGCTAAACAGCTTATCCAGGTCATATTTTAAACCTTAAGAAATGGACTTAAATGTTAGTGAAAGTTAAGACTTTGTTTTTATTTACAGTAGTTCCCCTTATCCGTGATTTGTTTTCCATGGTTTCAGTTACCTGTGGTCAACCAGGCTCCAAAAACATTAGATGGAAAACTACAAAAGTAAACAATCCGTAAGTTTTAAATTGTGCTCCGTTGAAAGTAGCGTAATGAAATCTCACGCTGTCCCACTCCGTCCTGCCCAGATGTGACTCAACCCTTTGTCCAGAGTGTTCCATCCATTAGTCATTCAGTAGCCGTGTCCATTAGCAGATTGACTGTCATGGTATCACAGTGCTTGTGTTCAAGTAACCCTTATTTTACTTAATCATGACCCCAAAGTGCCAGAGCAGTGATGCTGGCAATCTAGATCTTCCGAATAGAAGCCATAAAGTACTTCCTTTAAGTGAAAAGGTAAAAGTTCTTGACTTATAAAGAAAGAAAAAGATTGTATGCTGGGGTTGCTAGAATCTATGGTAAGAACAAATCTTCTATCTGTAAAGTTGTGAAGAAGAAGAAAGAAATTTATGCTAGTTTTGCTATTGTACTTCAAACTGCCAGAGTTAGGGCCACAGTGCATGATAAATGCTTAGTTAAAATGGAAAAGGCATTAAATTCGTACAATATTTTGAGAGAGAGAGAGAGACTACATTCACATATCCTTTATTACAGTTTATTATAATTGTTCTGTTTTATTACTAGTTATTGTGTTAATCTCTTTCTATGCCTAATTTATAAATTAAACTTTATCAAGATACATATGTATAGGGGAAAGGTAGTATATATTGGGTTCAGTACTATCCTCAGTTTCAGGCATCCCCCCAGGCATCTCGGAACATATACTCCGCAGATAAGGGGGACTGCTATACTAACACTGATCCACGACAGTTACAATTTATCACTTTTTCTGAAGGCACTGACATAAACTTTGGTGATTATTGCTGTATACCAGGCCATATGTTGCATGGCGTAGTGTGGCATGTGGGAGACTAACTTTGTAGCAACGCAATTTTAGATTTTCAAAGATATACACACATGTGAAAACTATCAAGTAACTGAATTTTTAACCTGGTGAATTATCTATATATGTCACTTCAAAACCCATCCTCCTAAAAATAGACTGTATATATTTTACAAAAAAAGCAGTACAATTTATAGCTTGTAAAATGTCATTTCCTATTTATCATGCAAGACCATATTCAAATTTTATTGTGTCATTTTTCAATTGCTAATTACCAAAGGAAAAAATACTACAATTGTAATCTTCTAACTATGAGGATAATATGTTATGAAGACACTGTACCAAAAATTCATAAAATTGAAGAGAAATACCATTATGAAAATAAAACTCCCAAATATAATGCTTTCTTTCTTTAATCAATAATTTTCTTGAGTGTATCATATACAGACCAAATAATTGCTTAATCATCTGCCAGGACATTATTAATATCTGTAGATTCTCTTCGTGGTGTGAATTGCTTCTGTTAAAGTTGAGGAAAAGAGATGAAATGTTTGTTCCACTCCAATATAATACAAATTCAATATTCATTTTAGAATTTATCATCACAGAGCTAGTCTTAGCTAATCACACCCCTGAAGTTTTATTCTTCTTCAATAGCTCAACCGTGTTAAACTTCTAGAAATTCCCTTCCTGGCATTACCAAATAATTTATAATTTGAGGAGAGTTTTAGTTAAATTGCATCTGTACAGATAACTAAAATAAATATATGTCCCTTAATTTATTTTACAAAAATGTATTGTGCCTCTTGCATGTGCTAGTCATTGCTCAACTCCTAGAAATTCGATAGTCAACCAGATAGATGTGGAGCAGGGAAGACAGAATTAAACAAATATTTATAAACTTCCTGTTAGCCATACAGATTGAACACAACAGTGTATATCTGTTTCCTCCTGAAACACCATGAAAATGACAGTAAAATGCACAAAATCACAAAGGCAAAGAGAATAGGAGAGAACAGGTAACAGATAGTATAAGTCAACAAAATTGAAAAAAAAAAAAAAAGGAAAGTAGATGGCTTAGGTTTCAACCTTCTCCTCTCTGCTGAGTGCCTGGATAGGGAGGAGAGGTAGATGCAAGGGGCAATGTGAGGAGGTCGTTAAGAGATAAACTGATCAGTACCTCAGAACTCCACAAAAATCCTGGGGGGAAGAACCAGCTGTCTCTGAGATCAGGTGTGGAAATTGAGGCTGAAGACAACTGGATTGATTAAAGTCTGAATGAAAAATATTTAGGCCCCTCTGGCCTCTGCACCAACCAGATGGATTATTCTCTGGAGATCCTGAGCCCAAGAGGCTCTACTGGGAGGCAACAGGAGTAATAAAGGGAGTCAGTGAAATTGTGTATGCGCAGTGGATGATACTCTTCCCCTTTCCCTTCAGCTCTCAGAACACTTGTTACCTACCTTTTACACCCTCCCCCTGTCCCAAGGCAAGATATTGGAAGATCCCTCTCTAAAGAACTCAACAAGCCCATGAGAAAAATACCTATCGATACTGTCAGTTGGTGTTGCCAAAAAATTTGTCTTCATGCCTGGTTACTCACAGTGAGTCCTACCAGTTGGCAAAGCTCACCAGTGCGCACAGAAATTCCAGTTTATCTTTTAGTGTCTCACTTTTAAATATGAATGGATGGCTGAAGACCATGATACATAAGTAGAGGGAATCTAACTTACAAGACCAGCCCAAAATAAAGAAATAAGAAAATGAAAGAAAACTAGAGAAAACAAAAACCATATTACCATATTAAGGAACAGAAGAAAACTTCAAGCAACTATAATACATCTCCTTCAAGAGATAAGAGATGTGGCATTCATAAAACAAGAACAGAATGCTACTTTTTAAAAGTGGGATAACATTCAGAGAACAACAAAGAGCCCTTAAAAATTAAAAATATGATAACAGAATTTATCAAGTTTGGGAGATAAAGTTAAGTAAATCACCTGTAAAGTAAAATAAAATGAAAATATAAAATGAAAATCACAAAGACAAGGAACATATTAGAAAAAAATTTTAATAAGAGGATCATTTCAGAAGATACAAGATATCTAATAGGAATTCCAGAATTAAATAACTGAGAAATAAGAGGAAAGTGTTAATAAAATAATACTAGGAATGTTCTCAGAATTGAAGTATACAAGTTTTCAGGTTGAAAGAGCTCAGAGAGTTCTCAGTCCAATGAGTAAAAACTGATCCACAACAAGCTACCTTATTATTAAATTTTAGAACACCTGGAATAAAGAGAGAATCCTCAGAAGAAAGCAAATAAGCAGGAAAAAGCAAAGAAACAAACAAAACAGGTCATTTCCAAATAATATAGAATCAGAATGACCTTATAATTCTCAAAACAATAATGGAGATATACCTTCAAATTTCTGGAAAAAAAAATTATTTACAACCCATAAGTATACACCCAAACAAGTATGAGAGTAGAATAAAAACAAGTTTAGACATTCACAGCGTCAACAATTATTCTAGAGATACACTCATTCTCAGGAGAGTTCCGAAGAATATACTTCAGCAAAACAAACGTGTAAGCCAAGAAAAAGGAAAGCATGTGATCTAAGATACATAGAATTCAACACTAGAGAAAGGCAAATCCAAGGGCAAGAGTGAAGAAAAGACCCAAGATGACAGTTGATGTGCCAGGCATGGAGAACAAGAAGTTTAGTTTGGGGTAGAAGGACAGAGAGCACTAAGATAGATGTCAGATGTCCCCAAGGGGGAGGGGGCAGGGAATAGAACGGAAAGATGATCAAATATGCTTTATCATACTGAGAGGAATTTCACATAAAGTTGGGGGATGAATTAGCAATAAGTACAAGAAAACTAAACAAACCAAATTTTAAAAAATAAAAGAAAATTACTAGCCTCAGGGGGAAAAAGGTTATTTAAGAAAGGAAATGAAATGTAACCAAACTATATTCTGTGGCTCAACAGTAAAGATTATTATGAGAATGGTGCATATTAATGATAATCTAAACAATGACTATTTATTTTCCAAATTGGCTAATGAGGGAATAGATAGTGGGAAATATGGAGGAGTGTAAGAGGTTTAAATCTTAATCCTTTATAGTAGAAAGTCAGTAAATAATGATTATAATTTTAAAATCCATGAAATTGCAGTAAAAGCTCTCAGGGAGGCCTGGGACAGGGCACTGCTGTTTCCATTGTAAATACTGCAGTACTATGTACCTTCTTAAGCCATGTATACATATTGTTTGAATAAAAATTTCAATTGTGTAAATGCTAATATAATTATCGTACAAGTATGAAGAAGTATTAGGAGTCATGTGAGATTACTTAGCCTTAAGTTGACAGAAGTGATATGTATATTATTTTTCTCTATTTCAGCTTGGGTTCCTTGTGAGAGGAAATATTGTGTGGAAGAGATTTGGGGGTGAGCGTCTGTGGGAACAACATTCCCAAGGGAGTGAGGGGAGTGGTACTGGAAAAAGGAAGGCGTTAAGGTGAGAAGCAGTTGCCACAGATGCCTCCCAGGGAGCCCCAGAGCTAGGATGGCCCCTCACAGTTGCCCCAAAGAAAGCAAGTGGCCCAGGACTTTGACTCCATTGACCAGTCACTGGGTGGGGATCCAGCTCAGAGAGGAGATGTAACCTTGGACGTAACGTTAAGTGAGGCAGCTTCCTCTGAAGGCGGGAAGTTCCTGGAGAGGGATTCAGCTCAGAGCTATCTGCCAACACTGCCCTCAGCTGACAACGAGTGTGTCAGTCCCGATGGGGGGGTTTAAGTGGCACACTGGAGCATCCACTAAAATCCTTCTCTTACTGACAGATCAAGTTGCAGAGTTTTATGTGTCAACACTGGGGAATTTTACAGCTTTTTAAATATATTTTTTAAAAACACAAAAATTAGAAACACTTTTTGAGATGGTAGGTAACTTTCAGAGATGGACCACCATGGTGTAGTTCCTCCATAGTGCTACTAAAGCATACTAGAGGCAGTACTTTCGTAGGCTAATCATAAAATGGAATAGAATTTCTCTTGGAAATGCATTCGGAGTTTCCCTTTGAATGTGTGGGCACGTCTCTCGTGTAGTAACTATTTGCAGCTGATGTGGAGACTCTACTTCGCCAGTGCATACCTTATTGGAGCTGCTGCTGCAAAGGCCCGGAAGTAGGAAAGTGGGAAGGTAGCGGGCAGAGAGGAGGGGAGAGGAGAGGGCTGCCGGGCATCAGCAGTGCAGGGATTTTCCCCTCTTCTCCTACCTTTCCCTCTTGGCCCAAGAAGCCACTGTTAAGTCCTTCCGCCCCCTACCATCACTTGAATGAGCTGTGAAGTGGGATGAGAAGACAGTGTCATCAGGGCATCTTCAGCTGTGTGTTCTGCAACATTGAAATAGAAGAGAATGAAAAAGGAGAAGCTCAATAGTCAGCAGAAAGAGAGGGAATTCTAGCCAGTGAATCTGCTGTTTGTGAAAGACTCTTGTTTCGTTTTAGCATGTACTTACTGAGTGCCTCATATGTGCCTGGTATCGTGTGGGACACCAGGAAGGATGCAAGGCTAAATGTATAAGATCCAGATACTTGAGCAAGCAATTGAAATATTGGGGATTGCCTGTTGTGAGAAAACTGAACTTAATCTGACCTCACTGAGGAATGTTGAAGGATTTGACTAATCAGATATATTAGATACACTGTCAGGGGCAACCTTAGGAAGTACTAATAAAGAATTATGAAGAACAAAACCTCAGAGTAAGCTCAATGTAACTACTGATGCAAATTGAATTTCTGCTGACCATTTACTAGAAGTAGGATGATATATAACAACTGTAGTTTTAATTCTATATAAATAGAGCTGAAAATCCACTTGATGGCTACCTGCATGCATTTGGGGTATTTGCTTTGCTCAACCATAAAATCTACTAATTCTGAATTTATGAATTGGCATGTCCCCTTTGGGTCCGAATTTCTTTTTTTTTTCTCCCAACACTATATATGTATAGGCATAACTGAATAAGAAAAATATATACGCATACTATCATTCAAAAAGAGCAAGGACTTGTCATGAATATTTAACTAGAAAACTCATTCTATAACCTTTAGAACTCCTTCAGGCATTATGATTTCATGGGGGATTCAGTTTTTAGCAAAATGCTCTTTACAACGTGGTTTAAATAAAAAGTAAAGCATGCTTTTGAACCAACTTAGAATCAAAGGGCATTTGAAAATATTTATCCAATAAACTATATCACTTTTTCCTGAGTACGTCTTTCAACCAATTAGATAGTAAAAGTAAACATACTTAGCACATATTTTATGTTGAAAGGTCCAAAATATTCTACATGCCGTACTTCAGAGCAGCTCTAGAGTAAACCAATATTTCATGTAGAAGTCGAGTTTCCTTCTTCCAAAGTCATAGTTTTGTCTTTTTTGCATAATCTGTTACCAATATTTTGCCCTTGTCACATTTTCTCCCATTCCTAGACAGTTGTGTGATGGGTTTATCACTGTTATTTTATTTTGGTCACAAACCATGAGTAATTCATTTTTCAGTTGATTTATGCTATTTATAAAGTGCCACATCAACTGTTACTGAAGTTCAGCTTTTGAATTCTGACAGCTCTAGTAAATAAAACACTATCTGCAATAGAGGAACTGCTGAGTGCTGTTTGGAAGAATTCTCTTTTGACCTAATTGTCCAAATGTAGTCAGCAATGCCTTCACACAAGCTCAGATTATAGGAAACTGCTCTTCCCATGAAGACAAGTTACAGGTCTTTGCTATTTCAGTATGTAAACATATAGTACACAATTGTTTGTATGTATGTATCTGATCATGTACTATTCAAAGGCTTCTGCAAATACCATGCTCCAAAACACGTCTTCCTCTAAAAAATGCTGAAAAAATACATGTGTAATTGTGTGCAATCACTTATAAAATCATATTCAAGTCAAGTAGGAAAATGCATACCCATGTTGGCACCAAAGGCGTGCTGTACTCTGTATATCAAGAAGAGGCTTGTGTTTTTGTTACGTAGTAAGAGGCAGGTGGGCTAGCAACCCCCTTGAACAACTGGCAGCGTAGTTTACATTCTGCAGGCAGCTGCCTCCTCCTATTTTAACTGACATTGCATCACAAAACACAATAGTCACTTGTGTAACTTGTAACACTGATGGAACTGACCTTATTCCCCCACTACTCTGCAATATTTGAGAAGGTTATCTAGTTTGCTCACATCGAATACTATTTAGAGGTCTGTCCAATTCAAGTATTTATCTTTACCAATACCTAGTATTGTTAACAATCCTTTAACTTTTCTAAGTATTGTTAATGCCAGAATATTCTAACATTTTTAGGTATTGTTACAGATAACTTGGAATTCTCTAACTTGGAACTCAAAGACACTCAAAATATTCCCTGAGTATGAACAAAGCACACAGTATGTAGTAAGAACTGTATACTGTTTACTTGAGAGGCAACTGTAACACAATAAGCTTCAAAAATTAAACAGTATTGTTCTGGTATTGATTGATTGATTATCAACCCCTCCTCATCAGGATGTAGTGAAACCCTCAGCCACTTGGAAAACACCTAGGTCTATGACAGGCCATATAAGACGTCTTTTTTCATCATCTGCTGAGCGTCCTTACTGAATCCCGTTCATGTCTACTTTAACAAGAGCAACTCTGTCGCCAGAGCTTCTGATATTAAATGAAGAAATTATCTAACTCTGTCTACATCTGCTCCAAATCTATTCTTTCAGCACCGATTCTTTATCAATGTTCTAAGAAGACCAGAACTGTGGTAATTTGTCTCGAGTTGTTGACATAAGCAAAGCTCTGCCCTTCTGCAAAAAAAAACAAACAAACCACTCTCCTCATTTATTTCATTTTAAGCCTTGATATACATGTGTGGAAACTGAGTAAAATGGCTACTGCAGTTGCCAGCTTCCTGGGGATGACCCCGCTCTGTTTACAGTTTTGTACAGTTTTTTTCTAAGGTTTAATGTAGCGGCTGGAGGAGTTTTATATCTCACTCTAGCTTTCGGCAAGAGGAGAACAGAACAGCCTCCAGGCTTGATCTGACATGTAAAAATCTCCCTTTGGGATCCTTCTGTTAGACTTACACATTCCCCTCCCCACGGCCATCCCAGCTCAGGTGCCTGGGGTCTTCCTGTTTAACCATTTGGTGATCACTTCCCCAGAGGCTGCCTCTACAGAAGCAGAACACTTTCAAAATTATTTAGACCATGTCAGTCAAAGCAATTCATTTTCTTTGGTCCTTTAAGAACTCGTAGATATTGCAGTCATGTTAACTGCCACACGTAAAGAATCCATTTGACCAAAATTTGACCATCTGATACAAAATTAGTTAGATCAGAACCTAGTTCGGTTACTAGTATTTGTTCCTTAAAGCAGAAAGGCACAGAACTGTAATTTGTCCCATTGTCTCCTCTTCTCTCTTATATAAGACTCAACTGGCTGTCAGTCAAGTCAAAGCTTGGAAACTTTCTAAGGAAAAATAAGCATCTGCAAACTGGAATGAAACACACATCACTTCAATAGCTTAGATTTATGCTTTGAAAAGTGTCAAACTAAACTAATCACAGTAGGAAGAGATGGAGTATTAGCTCTGGATTTCAAGTTATTCTAATTTTTCAATGTCTGTCTCACATTTTTGGCTGTCTGTCAGATATAATTACCTTGGAAATCCCATCTTCAGTGTTAGTTCTCTCTTTAGGGCCTCAGGGGAACAGCTATAAAAATGAATTAGTCCCATGAAAACAGACTACTTATGGGTATTTCCTGCATGGTATTTGGACTACAGAATAGACATTCTATAACCTTGACTTGACAGGAGTGCAAAGTGGTAGATGCACAATATTGGAGAAGGCAATGAATACAAACTCACAAAGATGGTTCTACATTGTTTCACCCATCCCGACCCTGACTCAGATGTCTAGAGGAAAACATTGATACTGTCCTCAAATTATGCAAAAAACCTATTTATTGCCTTCTTCATCTGAAGACCCATAACCTTCATTTTTAGACAGTCAGCAAAAAAGTAAAACAAATTCATTTAATGCTGTTTTTGTATTCCATCTACTAAAATTTCTTACTTTCATAAACAATGGTACCAGGAAGTGATCATTTGAATAATCTTCTAGAAGAGTAGGGCAAGATGGTTAAGATTAATGGTTCTCTCACAAGTCTGCTGCTTTCTAGTTGTAAGACCTTGGGTAAGCTATTTTTAACCACTAATTAACCCTTTCATTCGTGAAACGAAAACAAAAATGAAAAAAAGATAATACTGAATTCATAGAATTAAGGTTGAATGAGATAAGGCATATGGAGACTTATTATTGTTTTGTACAAAATGAATTATAATATGTGTACCTTCTAGTATAGGTTGTGCAATGCACTATTCAATTTTTTAAAGATTTTATTGAACCTATGTATACTTCTAATATTTATACATGCTAGGAGGTTTTTGCATTGAATGTGTTCACATTTAATTACTTATCTATGTAAACTGTTGAATCTACTTTCTATATATATGGCAAATTACTTAAACCAGATGTCCCATAGGCATATGATGGTACCCCCTCATCAAACATCTGTGGCCACATTTTAATAAAGACAATAAATACAATCATAAACAAGAAGAGTTATGAATGCAGACAGCTAAATGTTCCCAGGTTTGTCCTGGGCTTCTGATCAAGAAAGTATCCATTAATAAGTTACTAAATATAAGAGTGACTGGAGTTATAGCACCAGTCTTTAGGAGCTACAGGCCCACACCTAAATAAGCACCAATTTAGGCCAACTCAGTAGGTATTATAAATTGACAACACACTGGTATGCCCTCAGATCTATTTATATATTGGATGACTGCTCTAGTACTATCCTCGGACTGGGCACATGAAACAGACATATTGGAGGCTACAGTTCAGTGTCCAATGGGAGAGGCAGATAATGAACAGTATATATTATGAATTGTAGTATGTATTGTGAAGAAATAACCAGGACACAGTGTATTTGTATAAAGGGTAATTATCCATCGTAAATGGCCCAAGAAAGGTTCTCTGGGGAATCAACATTTAAGTTGAGATCTGAAGGATAGAGGGGTCAGTAATGTGACTAATGGGGAAGAGGGTGTTATGGACTGAATGTTTGTGTTCCCCCAAAATTCATGTTGAAACCATACCCCTCAGTGTGATGGCCTTATGAGGTGGGGCCTTTGGAAGGTAATTAGGATTAGATGAGGTCATGAGGGTGGAGCCCTCATGAATATGATTAGTGCCCTTATAAGAGTGAGAGAGAGCTTGCCCCCTCTCTCTGCTCTGTGCCATATGAGGGTGCAGTGAGAAGTAGGCACTCTGCAGGCTTGAAGAGAGTCCTCACCCTGATCTTGGACCTCCAAGTCTCCAGACCATGAGAAATAAATTCCTGTTGTTTGTAAGCCACCAAGTCTATACTTTGTTATAGCAGCCCAAATTGACTAATACAGGAGGTTTTATGCAAAGTGGTTAGGGATATTGGTCGGAAGCCAGAGAAGAAATAGTTAAGCAGTAATGGTCCAATGTTACTACTTGCACAAAGAGGATGTCTAACGATGTTCCATAGGAAGTAACACAATATCACATCCTAAGACATGAGTGTCATTGCAGCTTCCAGTCAGAAAGTGACTTTTCTTACCAAAGAGGACAATTATAGTGTCTCCTTCCTCAGAGACCAGTAAAGAAGGCTGGATGGAGCTGATTGATTTAGAAGGAGCTACAGGGCGAACAGAGCCGGCTGCCTGCATTTTGCAGAGCATTTCAAAGGCAAGCAAAGCCTCAGGTTCAATTTGTTAAAAGATGTACTTTCTTTAATTTTACAGAGCTTGAGAATAGGCTAAAACAACAAAAGTATCAATCAGGGCAGTCTGAAAGAGTAAAATAGTGTGGAGTACACACAAAAGAAGCTACAAAATTTGGACAATAGAGAAAAAGAAAATTCAACCCAACCAGGACAAAGAATATACTGTTATCTGCAATAATTATCACCAGCTTGTGAGAAGAGACTGAAAGGTAATGTTGTTAATTCAACAAATATTTATTGTGTTACATCAGGGTGCAAAGAAAACAAGGAGACAAAGATACCTGCTCTCAGGGTACTTACACCACAGGGGCTATGAGGGGGAGGGGAGAAATGATTGGCATCAAGCATTAAACACAAGGAACATGTAAATGATATAGTATGTTAGAAAATGCTAAGTGCTGTGGGAAAAGAAAAAGTCCAGTAGGAAAGGGAAGATGGAGAAGGGGTGATTCACAATGTTAAAGAGTTGTTCAAGTCAGCCTCATTGATAAGCGGACATTTGGGCAAAGACTTGAAGGAGATGAAGGAATTCCTCAACAGCTATCTGAAGGAAGAGGACACTATGTTAAGAGTATCCAGCTCAGGGGCTTCCCTGGTGGTGCAGTGGTTGAGAGTCTGCCTGCTAATGCAGGGGATACGGGTTCGAGCCCTGGTCTGGGAAGATCCCACATGCCGCGGAGCAACTAAGCCTGTGAGCCACAATTACTGAGCCTGCGCGTCTGGAGCCTGTGCTCCACAACAAGAGAGGCCACGATAGTGAGAGGCCCGCGCACTGCGATGAAGAGTGGCCCCCGCTTGCTGCAGCTGGAGAAGGCCCTAGCACAGAAACGAAGACCCAACATAGCAATCAATCAATCAATAAATCTTAAAAAAAAAAAAAAGAAAAACCCCCAGAGTTGTGGGTTTATTTATTAAAAAAAAAAAAAAAAAAAAAGAGTATCCAGCTCAGGCATTGTTGTCGGTACTTACGTTTCCGTGTAGTAAAATGAGTATTTTATTCATTTACGTGATCATTATAAATATATTAAAATATATTTTAAGCATGAATTATCATTCAGGCAAATCCTTTTCCTACCTTCAACTAAATAAAAGAACTCTTACAGGTGTCACTAGAAATAGATTCCATGGCTTCTTGGACCTTAACTAACAACCACAATCAAGATTCTGGATCCCAGAATATAGGCTCAGCTTCAGAGGAGCAGCACCCATTACAGAATGCTGCTTTGTGAGGGATCATTTCTGTCCCAGCATGTTTCACAGTATATTAGGTAATGTAGAGCAAGTAAATAGGTCATGAACCCTCCCTGAGGAGTAATTAAAAAATAATTTAGCTTAATATCCAACTTTCACTTTTGACTTTGTAGTCCCAGGTACATTCTGCTTTCCCCGGTTCTAAGGCAAATGTTAAAAGCTTATGAGAGGACTTCCCTGGTGGCGCAGTGGTTAAAAGTCTGCCTGCCAATGCAGGGAACACGGGTTCGAGCCCTAGTCCGGGAGGATCCCACATGCCTCGGAGCAGCTAAGCCCGTGCGCCACAACTACTGAGCCTGTGCTCTAGAGCCCACGTGCCACAACTACTGAGCCCGGGTGCCACAACTACTGAAGCCCGTGCGCCTAGAGCCCATGCTCCGCAACAAGAGAAGCCACCACAGTGAGAAGCCCGCGCACCGCAACGAAGAGTAGTCCCCGCTCACCGCAACTAGAGAAAGCCCACATGCAGCAACGAAGACCCAACGCAGCCAAAAATAAATACATAAATAAATAAATTAAAAAAAAAAAAAAGCTTATGAGGAGGCTTGGAAGAGTCAAGGAGAGCTTCCATCCTGACTCTCTCTACCATCCCAGTTGGGAGGGTTGTCTTAGGAGAAGTGAAAAATGATTTAGTACTTAAAACGATATTGTTCTTAGAACAAGGTATGTTATATATTTTTATTAATTTTATTTTGGAGTATAGTTGATTCACAATGTTGTATTAGTTTCAGGTATACAGCAAAGTGATTTAGTTATACATATTCATATATCTATTCTTTTTCAGATTCTTTTCCCATATAGGTTATTACAGAGCATTGAGTATAGTTCCCTGTGCTATACAGTAGGCCTTTGTTGATTATCTACTTTACATACGGTAGTGTACATATGCCAATCCCAACCTCCCAATTCATCCCTCCCCCCCACCTTTCCTGCTTGGCAACCACAATCCCACCCTCTTAAGTCTGTGAGTCTGTTTCTGTTCTATAAACAAGTTTATCTGCATCATTTTTTTAGATTCCACATATAAGTAATATCATATAATATTTGTCTCTCTGTGTCTGACTTACTTAGTATGATAATCTCTAGGTCCATCCATGTTGCTGCAGATGGCATTATTTCATTTTTTTTTATGGCTGAGTAACATTCCATTGTATATATGTACCACATCTCCTTTATCCATTCATCTGTGGATGGACACTTAGGTTGTTTCCATGTCTTGGCTATCATCAATAGTGCTGCTATGAACGTTGGGGTGCACGTATCTTTTCGAATTAGAGTTTTCATCTTTTCTGGATATGTGCCCAGGAGTGGGACTGTGGGATCATATGGCAACTCTATTTTTAGTTTTTTAAGGAATGTTCATACTGTTCTCCATAGTGGCTGCGCCAATTTACATTCCCACCAACAGTATAGGAGGGCTCCCTTTTCTCCACGCCCTTTCTAGCATTTATTATTTGTAGACTTTTTGATGATGGCCATTCTGACCAATGTGAGGTGATACCTCACTATAGTTTTGATTTGCATTTCTCTAATAATTAGTGATGTTGGGCATCATTTCATGTGTGTTATATATATATATATTTTTAATATAAAAACAATTCAGTGATTCCTTGATGCCTGAAAAAAGAGATTCCTAGGTTTTTTTAATGATGGGGTGGGGGGAGAGGAGTACTTTCTAAAACAAAAATGTGATGTAATTATTTGAAAAGAGCCAGTCAAATCTTAAGGCAGCATTCATGGAAATATAGTATCCAGATCTTGAAAGTAATATATCTAGTGTATTTTGCATCAAACCTATCATGTCTAACTAATAAAGTTCATTTCTGAACATCACATTTTAAAAGAAATTTTGAGAAGAGATTGTTATAAGATCATGACCTCAATGATTTGGGGTTACAGAAACTGCCATATGAGGAATGGTTAATGACCACGGTTAGAGACAAGATAAGACAGAACCTTCAAGTATTTGGAGGGCTGTCATAATGGTTATCACAGAATGGTTAGTACATTCCAGATGACAGAATGAGGCCCAGTGGCGGGCAGTTAAGAAGAAGCAGATTTTGGCACAGCATAAGGAGAAACTTTGTGAAAATTAGAACTTTCTAGATTTAAAAAAAGTGGTTTATCAGCTCAGGAACTAAACCCTAGTAATTGGAAGTATTCAAAAAGAATTTTTAGATGGTGACCTATAGTCAAAATTCCCATACATAATGGAATCCTACTGTCTAGGCTTGATCTCTGAAAAATTTTCCCATCTTCGCATTCCTTGATTTTATGATGTTTATAAATGAGCAACGGCTAATCTAAAACGCCTTCTCTTCTGAATCATACGTGTCACATAAAAGTTAGAATAAATTTGGGAAACTTGATTTATATGTTTGTTGATACCATGATTATTATCCAAGCTATCAAGCACCAAATTAAAAGTGCTAGAAGTGAGGTAATACTGCCTAGTGAGTTAACTTTCTTTAGTGACAATGATGAATTGGGTCCTTCTAGTTCCTAATTTATTACCTTTTATCTCCACACATTCTTTTGGCCCTGCCTTGTGATACCAGAACTGGGCTCTGCAGACCACATTTCTCCTTTGCCAGCTGGCTTAGTGTTAGGTTCTGCCAACAGAGGGAGCTGGGAGAGACAGCAAGGCTGGAAGAAGGAGGGAGATTTTCCTCTTCCAGGGCTCTATTTTTCATGCTGTGGTGAGAAAATCGGCTGGGGGGGGGGCGGACCTTGGGGGTCCTGGAAGTCTTCCCCAGTAGTGGCAGCTCTCATAGTTCTATAGCAGCAGACAACCTCCATCTACTTCTCCATCAGCCCAGCATCAGGTAGCATGTTTGTGCCAGAGACACAGCCTCTCATCAGAGATCTGAATCTCAGCCTGGTAAGAGATCGTTTCTTCCAGAAGTCCCTTCTTTCTTGCATTTTGCTAAGTCCCAAGAGTCCTTCTTTCTACAGTTGCTACCTCAGAATACCTTCGAGTTCTCTTTTACATTTTTTAGTAGTTAACCATCCTATATCTAGTTGATAATCATTTATGTTTTCCTGTTCAACCACTGTTGTGGTTCCCATCCCCTAATTGTACCATGAATGATACAAGACTTGACAGCAAAAGTAAAAGCAAATAACAAAAACCAATTGAAAGTCTCTCATTATTGGTTTCTCCTAAAATTGTCATACAGCAAGAATGTTATTCTCTTTCCCCTGATTTTGTGATGATTTCCGGAGTAGTGGGTTGAGTAGAAATAGTTTTTTTTTTTTTTAAACATCTTTATTGGAGTATAATTGCTTTACAATGGTGTGTTAGTTTCTGCTTTATAACAAAGTGAATCAGTTATACATATACATATGTTCCCAAATCTCTTCCCTCTTGCGTCTCCCTCCCTCCCACCCTCCCTATCCCACCCCTCTAGGTGGTCACAAAGCACCGAGCAGAAATGGTTTTAAACACATTTCACTGGACACGTGTCCCATTCTGACACAAGAGCTTGATGAGTATCTTATATATTCATAGTCTTCCTACAGCTGGCCTGACCATAGCCCCCAAAGACTGCTTAGACATATTTGAAGCCCTTATTTGTGGAAGGCAGAAGCTTGACATGATAATCAGTCATGTAAAACCTCATGATAAAAAAAAAGAAATTAACACATGTGACACTAGCTTCCTTGGTGTCAGATTTAGCCACATCCAGTGATTATGAAAAGGATGCTAAAAACTCAGGATCTACTTTAAGTCTACATATCAAATAATACACTATGAATTTGGCATAAAAACATTGTATACTCATGTTTGAGTATAAATGTACATAAACTATAGATGTTCAATCACCTCTAAGATCTCAATAGTCTCTAGGTACTTGCCCCAACCCAAATTATATGCAACAAGGTAATAATCACCAAAAACAAATGATGTGAAGAGGTCAAACATTAAAAGTCAAACGTTCACCATCTTTCCTCTTCTTCTGCCTATGAAAGAGAGACTTTTAGTTGCTCAACTATACTTCTTCATTATGCTGATTTAGATGGTGTTGGTGCTGGAGGTTATAGGTATGGGTGGAGAATGAAAAAGCCAGATAAAGAGGGTAATTTTGCTGTGCAACTAAATGAAGTGTAGGGAGCAAAGAAGGAGCAAATTAAAGACTCTTTAAGTATTAACAGAGGGAACAAAAAATGTAGGGGAGCAGAGAATTGAGGATTGACATAGAAGAGCCAGGGAGAAACTGACTCAGAAGTAGACAGTTCTAGTTGGGAGATGAGGAAACAAAATGTGTGATTACAATAAAGGCGGGAATTTGGGCAGAAAATTTTAATATGTTTTCCTGTGTGATGTTTGTTTAGTACTCCCCATAATACCCTTGATAAAATGTAATAAAGTTTTCCATTGCTTTTCAAGACTTCTTCTGTTTTATTTGGTGTGCCATATTTGTTTCTTTTGGATGCGACAGGGTAAAAGAGGCAAGCCTCAAGATGGTCCAGTTATATTCAGGACCCAGATGAAAAGGAGAAGCCTTCCCAGACTTCCCAGAATGGTGCACCTTTCTATTACATGCTTTCATTATATATCAGTTTTCCATTAAAAAAAATGCAACTTGAAAAAGTAGTAAATACTTACAGCTCTTTGTATTATATGTGTTCCCTTCTTCCTACCCCAGACTTCATAATATAATTCAAATATATCCCTACTATCCAGTTAAAGATGTCCATCAGTACTGAACATAATAGCTGGACATTTTTAGATACTGTTTAGGTTATTGAGTATACTATTAAGTGTAATTCCGTTATAAAATCTATAGTGTTCGGTGACATTGTTTATATGGTCAAGATTATACTCTTCACATAACAACAAATGCTAAAATTAAAAGGAGATATACCAATACTCATTGGTTAATATATTTCTTACTTCAGAGTGCCACTTATATTTTTTCAATATCTGGAATAAACATTTAATATCTGCTTGGGAGTTGGGGGACTAGAAAATTGGGGGGAGGACAAGATGAATAGCACACAGCGCCACCATCAGGCTAATGGGTGAGAATGATTTAAACGTGGCAGGGCACAATTGATGAGCCCTCTTAATTACAAAAAGAATGTCTGATATTCTAGAAACTGAGGTCTTTCTATTTGGTATGTAAGAGAAACTGTACAGGCTACTTGAAAGCCTTCACTTTTTATTATACAAAACTACTGCCTCTAAGTATTGTGGGTTTCGCTTCTAGTAACAGAATTCGTTCTTATCAAACCAGTGTCCCCACAGATAACAGTAAGAAACTTTGTACGAAGAGGATTTTTTAATTACCAGGACTGGGACTAGGGTGAGGTGAGTAAGGTATTCACCTCAAGGTGCAAAATTTAAGGGGTGCCAGAGCTCAGTAATTTAGAGAAATCACATTCTAATGTAATATTTTTAAAATCAAAATTCGGGCTTCCCTGGTGGCGCAGAGGTTAAGAATCCACCTGCCAATGCAGGGGACACGGGTTTGATCCCTGGTCTGGGAAGATCCCACATGCCACGGAGCAACTAAGCCCATGCGCCACAACTACTGAGCCCGCGTGCCACAACTACTGAGCCCGCATGCCACAACTACTGAAGCCCGTGCGCCTAGAGCCTGTGCTCCGCAACAAGAGAAGCCACCGCAATGAGAAGCCCGCGCACCTCAACAAAGAGTAGCCTCCGCTCGCTGCAACTAGAAGAAGACCGCACACAGAAATGAAGACCCAACGCAGCTAAAAATAAATATATTAATTTATTAAAAATAATTAAAAATAAAAACTCATGCAAAAACTCCGTGGTGAACATAGTATCAAAATTTTAAATAAAAATAGGGCCAGTGTTATAGATTTTTCTCTCTTACCTCTGGTTCTAATATGCTTCAGCATGGGTCTGTTACTCATCCTGTCCTTATTTAAAATGTCAGTATTTTTCTGATCATGGATTTTTGCATTAATTTAGTAAACAAGAATTAGAATGGAAAATTCTAAACCCAGGAAATTCTCTGGGTTCTGTGAAGGAGGTAGTTGCCCAGGGAACAACTGAGAGAGAAATGATACAAAAAATTAGTGGGGATCATCTCTGTCCCGTCCAAACTAATCATAGTTATTCCTCTGCAAAGTGCGAGAAATGTGACTGTGAATGTTATCATCTAAACAGAGCCGAACATTTCCTGACCATTAAGGTTAAATACCAGTTTCATCTTCATCTCTGCCTGGGGTTTGAAGCTTGCTGTAGTCTGGAGTAACTCCAGTCTGGAACACTACAGAACAACTTGACAGTTTGAACCAAAACTACTGCAAAGGGAATCATTATCTAGTTGCCACTAAGGAAAGTCTCCAAAAAGTAGGAAAAATAATCTTTTGGAAACGGCCTGCCTCTCAGGTTAATTGGGTGCAGTTCAACATAATTTGGCAATAGGGATGTTTGGTAGACTCAGAGATGCTCTGCCAGAACCCTTTCAAGAAAGTACTTGCTGCCCGACTCTGGGGAATCCAGTCAGCACGCTGACAGCTGTCAGCTCCTTCAGGGTTCACCTCAGCTGTAAAGAACCACCTCCACTGACATCACGTCCTTTCAAGGCCATCCACATCTGCTGGATGAGCAGGGCAGGAGTTGAAGGGCCCTCGGCATTTTGATCTAAGTCAAACAACTCTGAAGGGCAGTATTCCTGTATAACTCCTGCTGGATCAGTCCAAGATTTGTTGGCCCGCATCGGTTCAATTTCTCCTGACGCCCAGCCCTGCTTCCTCCCTCTTCCTTTCACATCTCTCACTCCAAAGCCCATCTCCACATTTGCTTCCCAAAAACCCAACCTGAGACAGAGAGGTAAACTAGATGACACTTTTTCTTTTTACAATTATTATTCTGAACAACAACAACAACAAAAAACTAATGCAAAAAACTATTTGCAACATAACTCTTTGAGCTCTGTCAATTTCAACCTGAATTATACATGGCTGTAATTGGCATGTACATATGATATTGGATTCAGATTTTTTTGACTGACATTTTTTAACACACTATACCTTGTAGCAAATTTGTCCACATGTTTGTCTTTTGTAATGCCCTTGTGGTATTCCATAGTGGATTTCTTAACTGTCTCCAAATTTATGGCCTTAAAGTTTTTCTATTTTTTCACTGCTTAAGATAGTGCTGTTATAAATATTTTTGTACAAATTACTTGCTTGCTTTTTTGATTAATTCCTTTGACAGTTGCTTTCCTCGAGTTGGATCAGAGTCCTGTGAATATCAGCACCGGGACCAGTTAGCAGAGGAGAAAGGAAGAATAAAAGGGAAAAGAATAAGGATTCACATAACTACCAACTTTTCCTTTCTCATATATAAAAGATGTATATAAATGGAGTGAATATAAATCTGGAACAACCTGAAATTCCAAGTCCTGGCTAACTTCATTTTCCCTATGAATCATCTTGAACAACCCTACTTTACAGTAATTTGGACTTTGAATATGGATATTGAATTATATTTGTTTATAGCACCATTATCCAAAATCCAGCTCATAGAATGTTAGATGACTGATGTTTACTATGAAGGAAAAAAAGTTCAGTGGGTAAACAGTTTTTCAAATGCTGCATATTAAATAATCTTCTTGAAGATTAATAATGTGGAGGGTTGTGTTAAAAGCAGAATTCTCGCAGCAAAGAAACATTAAATTTATTGAATCCACCTATCCAGGAAAATTAATATTATAAGGAAAACAGTTTGTGAAACTATGGAATATATGGTATCATTAAAAAACTTTTAGAAAAAAATATATGCACACTTACTCTTTAACAGGTACATATCTTTCTAGAAAAGCCCATTATGCATTACATTATTATCCCCTCCAAAACCTACCACCAATCCAGGCAAATTTTAGATGTTTTACAAAGGTTTATGAAATCTCACTAAACATCTGTTAAAAATTGTTTTGTTCATTGCTAGACATTTATATAATATAGTTTTAAAGCAAGATAACAGCTGAGGGGAGCTACAGAAAAAAAATCACAGAACTTATGTTGAATTATTTTTCTTGTACATACGAAGTTGTTCTGTGAGAACAAGAACACTCAGCAGATGTACAGATCCATTATCTTTTCTCATGGCAATATGTTCCTCCTTTCAGAAAATTTGAGCAAGTTTGGAACATAAGATAATACAAATAGGCTAAAATGCAAAGCAGAGAAAATGATGGTGATTGGCACAAAATAATGAAACAATCATAAGCGATGTCACATAGGTGAGCATTAACTGGCGCATTAACCATTGATGTTCACCGTTTAACGAAGCATCTAAAGATATAATAATCCTGCTATATACTTGGAGCAGCAGATTTCCAGCACATATATCCACATGTACCTCCCCCATTAAAACACAATGACAATGGTTTTCACGTCTTGTCATTTCATCCTTGACGCTCTCCAAAGGCTCATTGGATCTCCGCCATGACTCACATAACCTGTGCATTCAGAAACAGGTGTTTGGAACTCTACATCTGGTGATAAATATTAAAGATAGAAGAAGAGACTTCAGAAACATTAATTCATTCTCACTTGGCATTGCCATCACTAGCTACACTATTACAGATTGAGCTCCAAGGACTACTCAGAAATCCCCTCCAATCTGGAGATTCCAAATTATATTTCTCTCTGTATTTTTAGATAGTCATAAAATTATTACTCAAGAAAAGATTTTAGAAATCAAGATTAACCCTTCACTTTAAAGTTGAGAAAACTGAGAGCCAGAAAGTTGAAAGTACTTGCCCAGATTCAGAGAATAAATTTTGTGTAAATGCGTATGAAAATACAGTGCCTCTTGGCTCTAATACAATTTTTTTCACTGCATTTTTCTAAGAAACCTTGGAAGTATAGCTAAAAATATATTTCATTATGGTTAATGAATACAAGTTTTGAAGTTAGAAGGACTAAGGTAACAAAAGGAGTCTCATTTGACCTCTCTAAGCTTAGTTTATTCATTAAAAGAATAACACCATTCTCTCTGAAGAGGGACCATCAAGGCTGGGACACTGGTGTAACCTGAAAACTGGTTTCACCTCTCAGAAGGTGTCGAGCCAAAAGACACGACTAAGGTGAAGAGTGGAAAAAGGATTTATTACTTGCAGCCTTTGATTACTTAAGAAAATTACTCTTCTCTATTAAAAGAGCTAAGTTTTGGAGAAGGAGACAAGAATGGTAGAGTAGAAGGACCTTGAGCTCACCTCCTATCACAAGCACACTAACTGCTGAACAACCATCGATTAAAAGAAGAAAAAGAATAACACCATTCTTTATGACATAGTATTATTGGGCGTTTTATATAACATAGAGCATGGTTAAGTGCCAAAAAACTATTTATTATTATTATATGTTTAAGTAAAATTTATTTTCTGTATATTATCATAGCCTTCAAAAACTGCTGCTAGATTCGTATCAAATTTGGAGACTAAGCTCATGTAAATGATAAGCCAGGTGTCCTATTCAAAAGTCATGCTGACTTCAGTCTCTGAAAGGAGAGGGTAGAAATACTTTTCCCTATTCCTCCCACTGGGTACAGCTAAAAATCCTAGACATTATATGTAAAACCAACATAGGAAGCTTTTCAAAGGTAGAAAGAAGAAGGCAGGCCATCTAGGGAGCTAGACTCCCAGGATCTACACCATGGTGAATTCCCTGCATTTTTTTCTCGCCTCATACATCCCAGGCTGGGTACTGAAGAAGCCAGTACCCTGAAAATGCTAATGACAGAGACAATAAAAAACCTCCAAGAAAAGCCTGTCCTCCTTTCCAGTGGCCCAGCAAAGGGGCAGCTTAGCAAGACAGCCAACATTTAGACAATAATCACAGGAAAGCGTCAGCCGCGCCCCCCCACACACACAAAGGCCCACTGGAGAGTCTAGACTTTCCCCCATGCAGGCTGTCAGGAGGTGCCCCAGACCCATCCCCACGTCCGTGGTGTCAGAGGAGGCCTGTAGTGGAGTCAGGACTTTCACCGCGGTGCAGTGGCAACACGGCCACCCCAGCAGTGCTGGTGGAGGCCTTGTGGGAAGCAGTAAGGAGATGTCCCTCCTCCTCCCAGCCAGGGTGATATCCACAGAGGCCAAGAGGGGAGGGGATTTTTGAGCCAAGCGTAGAAGCAGTTCAGTGGAGGCTTTTTAACAAATAGCACTGGCGCAACTGGACATTTGTAAGCAAAAAAAAATATAAACCCCGACCCAAGCCTCAAACCACTTAGCAAAAAAACTCAAAATAAATCATAGATTTAAAAATAAAATGTAGAACTGTAAGACTTTTAGAAAATAACATAGGAGAAAACTGGGGGGACCTAGACTTGGTGAAGAGTTCGCAGACGTGGCACCAAAAACACAATCCATAAAAGCGAAAAATCAATAAATTCTACCTCATCAAAATGAAAACTTTTGCTCTGTGAAAGATCTTGTTAAGAGGATGAAAAGACAAGCTACAGAGTAGGAGGAAAAAAAATATTTGCAAACGTATCTGACAAAGCACTCATCTAGAACTCTTTTTTAAATTTATTTATTATTTTGGCTGCGTTGGGTCTTCGTTGCTGCGCGCGGGCTTTCTCTGGTTGCGGCGAACAGGGGCTGTTCTTCGTTGCGGTGCGTGGGCTTCTCATTGCAGTGGCTTCTCTTGTTGCAGAGCACAGGCTCTAGGCACGTGGGCTTCAGCAGTAGTTGTAACACGTGGGCTCAGTAGTTGTGGCACACGGGCTTAGTTGCTCCGCAGCATGTGGGCTCTTCCCCAACCAGGGCTCGAACCCATGTCCCCTGCATTGGCAGGCAGATTCTTAACCACTGCGCCAACAGGGAAGCCCTCATCTAGAACTCTTAAAACTGAACAGTAAAAACAAATAATCCAATTAGAAAATGGGCAAAAAACATGAAGAGACATTTCACTGAAGAGGATATACAAATGGCAAATATGCATGTGAAAAGATGTTCAGCATCACTAGCTATTAGGGAAATGCAAATTAAAGTCATAATGAGATATTATATATGTCTCAGCTTGGTAAAATAAAAAAAATATAGTGACAACACCAAATACTCACCGGAATGCAGATACTTGATATCCTATACATTGCTGGTAGGAGTATAAAATGGCACAGTGACTCTGGAAAACACTTTGACCGTTTGTTAATTAAACATACGCTTGCCGAACAACCCAGCAATTGTACTCCTGGGCATTTATCTGGGAGAAATGAAACATTATTGTAGTAGCTTCATTGTAAGAGCCAAAAACTAGAAACAACCAAAATGTAATACTGCTGAGCAGTAAAAAGAAATGAACTATTGATAACACACAACAACTTGGATCTCAAGGACATCATGCTAAGGGGAAAAAATAAAATCTCTAAAGGACACATATACTGTGAGTCCACTTCTGTAACATTCTTGAAATGATAAAATTTTAGAGACGGGAAACAGATTAATAGTTGCCAGGGGTTAGCAATGGTGGTGGGGGGAGGGAATTGGGTGTGGCAATAAAAGGGTAGCACGAGGGAGATCTTTGTGGTGGTGGAATAGTTCTGTATTTTAATTGCACTGATGGTTACACGAGTCTACACGTGAGATAAAATAACATAGAATTCTGCACACACATCATGTCAATGTCTAAAATTCCCATCTTTGATATTAAATTATGTAAGATGGACCATTGGGAGAAACTGAATGAAGGATACATGGGTCTTCCACGTACTACCTTTACAACTTCCTGTGAATCGATAATTATTTCAAAATGAAAAGTTTGTTTTGTTTTCATTTCATTTGAGGGGCGTTCCTAGGAAACAACAGAGGCTTAAATGACTTCCAGTCAGAAGAACCATGCTCTGTCAAGGGCAGTTGAAAGCAAAATGCAATGCAAAGGAAGATTGGCTACCAACTGCAGGGAAACGCCTTACATAGAGACTCCTGTGGCCAAGAAAACAATCATTCCTTTCCCATATGAGTTCCAAGTAGGTTTATGGTTTTTAACCCCTGATTGCAGATTAGGACTAAGTGGGGAGTTTTAAAAATGTTCAATGTCCAGCCCTACCTGCAGTGATTCTGACTTTTTTGAGTTAGGATGATCATAATTATCCTGGAAGGTTCTAGAGTGCAGTATGCAATGAGGAGCACCATATTACACTAAGGAATGTAACAGCAGTTCAGTGTCTGAAATGTGACACTCTTCTGAGCCCCATAAAGGCAAAGTAAACCCAAAGATTTATGTTATTCTAATGGTGAGGTTATTTTAAAGCCAGTTTCTGAGCCCTCAGAACCTCCTAAATCTTAATTATTTGAGCAATATTCAGAACCCAGGCAGTTTAAAAATACCATAGGTGGTTTTCCACGTGCTGTGTTTAAAAAGAAATCAATATTTTATCTTTTGAATATCACTGATTCTCTCAAATGATCCGTTTACTTTTTCGTGGCTATTAATAAGATGCAAGAAAAAAATGCTCTAAATTTCAGGCATTACTCTGTGTTGAAATGCTTCTAGAAGAAGGAATTCTATATGGTGTAAACCAAGGAAAAGAGCAGCAGAGACCCTTTCGTATTAGAAAGGATAGTGGATATGACAGATGTGTTCTTTAAAGAGGACTTGACACAAATTAAAAAATTAAAAATCATTAAGCTTTATATTAATTACTATAATTATGAAACGTTCTCAAAAATTCCACATTAATATTTATAGTTTCAATTAAACTGTATTTAACAACAGTTAATGATGTTCCTGAGCAAAGCTGGGTGTTACAGTTAATATCCAACTGTGATATAGGGAAAAATTCTGGAAACAATATGAGAGCAGAAGTAGAGGACTTCTGTTCACGTCTCTGCTATTCTACTTACTGGTTATTTGACCCTGGATGAGTTCTTTATCAGTTTCCTCATGTGTAAATTTAAGATAATAATATTCTGAGGAATTAAAAAAAATACTAATATGAGAAAGCACTGTATGCTACAAAGTACTAAACATTTTGTTATCGTAATTATTACCGTTTTAAAAATTCAATTCTTAGATTTTTAACTGCCTACTTATAGGTCTATGAAACTAACTTTTAAAAAAAACTCATAGTTTATATATCTAGAACAAGTTTCCCATCATCAAAACTACTGTATGGAGAATCAGTTAATCGAAGGCTGATGGTTTCCAAATTGAAAATGACTTGGACATATTTGCTGACACTGATGAATCCTATTAATTATAACTCATGGAAATGGCCAGCTCCCTTGGCATATAGAGCCACGTGGCACGCAAATATTGGATGCCATTTACAGTTTTCCTTTTAAAAATCTAAAAGGTACATTTTATTTCTACATCTAGCCTTTCCATTCAAGGGTGCTTCAGTTGAGCTGACACTAAATTTTTAAGCTTTAGATTTAGTAGCAAAAGATTTCTAATAGTGTACATAGAGCTGTCAGTATTGCACACCCTGAAGCAATGTGGAGGGCTGCAAGATATCTGGAAGAATTTCAAAATGTCTGTAGCATTCAATACTAATTGGAAAGTATGAACATGATATTGAATCGTGTGAGAATGAATGACATGTAAATTTTTTAAACTTCACAAATATAAAATTATACAGCAATCCTAAATAATAAATTATAAATAAGCCTCAGTGGATGATTTATCAGAACAATTGAATAATAATAATTTAGAACTAGCTATGACTTGAATACTGAAAATCACAAATAATATTTTAATTGGGACAATTTTAGTATTACCCATAAATTATGACTGTAATTAACAAAAATATTTTTATTATACAAGTATGGGGACTTGCCTTCTTTTATCTATTTAGATATATAACTAATTTCTTGTTTCCATTTCAAACATACTAATTCCACATCTTTAAGAAAATTACTGTTAAATGTTAAGATTTAAAGTATGAATGTAAACTTGATGATTCCTCAATATCCATCATTTTCCGTACTACAGCTTTTTCTTCTCCCCCAAGTTGAGATATCTACTTCAAAGTATACCTATACGGTTGTCCTTACATATGCAAGCAACAGGCAATGTGATTTTATTGGCTCGTCTGTTTTGTTTATACCTCTCTTTCTCCCAGACAGAATTACAATGTCCTATTATAAATGGCTACATCATAACATACAATAATTAGCCAAGAAAACTGAGATAAATAGAATAATGAGTGTTCGAAAAATAAGTTGAAGCTCTAAGTAGTTTAGAATGCACGTGGCTCAGAGCCCTTGCCAGAGAAGGGCTACAGATTTAGCTTTAAGGGGGAAATAGGATGGGTTAATGATCTATCAGGTCTAGATGCTCAGGTGGTGTGGTTACTTCCCGTGCTGACATATGTGAGACCTCTCTCCCATGCGTCGTCATAAAGTAGACCCTCTTTGATACAGTAAATGGCATCATCAGCACCACCTCTACACTAGTGATAAGTGTCACAGGCCTTTTCTTATAGCATCTCTCTAAGCTGGCTGATGCTATAGCATAAAAGTTTAGGAAAATTAATTTGACAGGAGCCAAAATCATGCAGAACAGGGACCCAGTTCCCTAACGGGCAAGAAATATGAACTTAAACCATAGCCAAGTAGTGGCAAAGTGACTCCATCTTAAGCCACAGACAATTTTAAAGTTAACTAGAGGAAAGGCTTTTATTGAGACTTTTATTTCATATGTAACAAGACAGAATTTGGAGACAAGGAATGTTGTTAAAACATTGTTTTAGATCGCTGGAGGAACACTCTGGAGCTATTGTAATAACTCCAACTGCCAACTGGTTTTATTCAATCATATTTCTATGATCTAAAAATCTCAAAAGAATTTGTCAAAATAATTATCTTGAAGTTGAATCAGAGAAGATACTATTGTCCTTAAATTAAATTACAGAATCTCTTATAAAAGGAGGAACTTAGTGCTCCATTCAACTTTTTTTTTTTACTATCATACTATCAAAGTAATAATCATTGCACATTTAGCACTCACAGTGTGAAAGGTGCTGAATTAACAGTCTTTTAAAAATAGCAAATCACACTGTCCTCAGGTGCAGAAATCCAGGGAAATGCTATGTAAATATTTGAGGTCGGAATTTGGTTTGAAGTGTTTAGAAAGAGGAACGAGATATTTAAATGAGACAAATGGCTTAGACGCTTAATGGAAACAGATGGATAGCAATTAGAGGGAACGCTAAGCTAGAAGCACCACCGCAAACAGTTCCCGACTGGAGAAGAGCGGATGATGGGAGCCCGAGAATGCGAGGACGGAGAGAGGACGAGTAGAAATTGCTTCCTCCAGCTCCAGTTTCACCTTACCTTGTCAGTTAAAAAAATAAAATAAAAAAATAATTAAGAACTTTAAGGTTGAAAAATATCTTAAGCGGTGCTAGAAGATGAAAGTCCACTTTAAGTCATAGTATATAGTTCACTCTTTCTCTCCTGCTTCCCACCCCGTCCCTCTCCTTCTCTTCTACCTTCTCCTGTTTACTTCTCACAAAAAGTCAGGATTTGTTTTGCAGCTTTGTCATTTTCTTCATTTTGTCAGAAAAGGGCACAGACGTCCTCCCAACTGCAGTCTTGGGTTAATATTGTAAAGGAGAGAGGAAAAGAACCTATGCTTAAAAGGATGGGAGGTTGAGGTAGAACGGGATTGGCCACTAACATTTATTTTTTTCATGTTCAGTAAATCTAGCAAATCTGAATAAAGCAGGAGAGGGAAGGGGCTAATATGGCTTAGAGATTTACCAGGTTCACTTTCAAGAAAAACTAGTTGTAAATTTCCGGCTTGGGAAATCACCCACCTTTAACGGGGATGAGAGGGGCAAGTTGGGTTAAGTGCAGAACTGTTGCATTATTATTACCTGGTTTGTCCTGATTATATTTAAAAATATTGCACAATGACATGCAGAATATACCATGCTAATGATCTTAATTTCATGTTTTCTTTTCTGAGGCTACCACTTAAATAGCCTGAGGCATTAGTATTCTGACAGAAAATGCTGGGCATACTTGTAAACTACTCACCTTCAAAATCTTGAAACATGTATCTTGACCGTTAAAAACCTAATTGAAATGTTTTGTCAAATAAGATGAATAGTATAAGAAACAGTGTACATGAAGAATGAAAATATTTGGTAGGAAAATAAATCTAATTACCGACTGGTGTTTGGCGGAAAGCAGGCGCTTGCTCTTAAGGATAGTAACTTACTTTAATTATGGAAATTGCATGCTTTTTTGGTAATGGAAAAGCCATGGAGTTTTCAAAACATGTATCAAGTTATAATAATAAATATGTATGTATCCTGAAGTGGAACAAAAAATTAAATTTTAAATACTAAAATAAATATAACTTATTGAATAACAGAAGAGATAAAGTAAATATTAGAAATTACCTAGACTTGGTAATTAGCACCAAATATCTTCACAGAGTCTATAGCCAAACATTTTAAAATTTATATTAGAGTGAGAAGTATTCAAAGGAATACCCAAAAATAAGTGACCAGAATTCATGAAGAAGCATGAATTTTCAATTTCAATCTCAAATAGCTTGTATTAAGATACTGTATAGGAGTCATATTATATGGCAGAAAAAAGTCTGGCTGAAATTCAAAGACCTGGACTTTACAACACCCATTTTGTCTCACACTCTAAGAGTAAGTTTTCCCTTGTATCTAATATGAAAGCTTTGGACTAAATATCTTGAGTTCCCTTCTAATTCTCATACTTTATGATTCTGCAAAATCTTATTATAATAAGAGAACATATTCTCAATCCAAGATTAGTGTTCAAAATTCAGTTATGTTCCAGGATTCAAAATGTGCACACTATGACCTCATTTTTCAAAGAATATTTACATATAAACGAATTCTAGGAGGGCATACACCAAAATGCCAACATTTATTTTATTTAGCAGATATTTATTATCACTGCCACGTGCCAGGCACTGGGGTCTTCACCATGGGTACAGTGGTGAACAAGAAGGGCCTGGGCCTGGCCCTCATGAAGCACGTGGACCAGTGACTCTATCTCAGCGAGGCAGAATTGCAGTGTGATTTTTCTTTCTTTTTCTTTTTTTTAAATCTCATTTCTGAAGTTGCTCCATATAACGCTTGTGTAATAAGAGAAAGTTACTAAAAAATTTCCACTGTTTTCAAGAATCACGTAATCCTACTATATCTATCCAGTGACGTACAAAAGAATATTCAGAACTTGAATGACGCCACAGTTTTTAGCAAAAGCAAGGCACCCGATTAAATCTATTCTCACAAGTGATGGGTTTTATAAATTTTATTGCTGACTTATTATTATATCAGACCCTTGTGGCCAGGTGACCAGAGGATCCAGGTTAGACACGTTAGACTGCTTACAATTCTAGATCCTATCCAGAAACCTAGAGGATTCTTGTAAGCACGCTGGTCATAAAATACCCAGAAGAAACTTTATTTTTAAGTAAAACCATTATGGACAAACCTCAGTAGTCATATGCCCCATAGTAAAAATTTACAGTACTGCCCATAAAGATAGATTTCCTCCTGAACTAAAGTAGCCTCTCTGATGAGGTCTGTAATACTGTCAAAATCCTTGCCCTCTTCTTGATCCATTTTTTTTCTACTCATAATTTACTGATATCTGTTTAGTCTTGTATGACTCACTTTTGTTGTCCTATAGTTCTCCTTGACTAAGGAGCTATTTTGGAGAAATGAGAAATTCTTTCTAACATATGCAATAGTTAAGCTTTTCAGCCAGGTATGGCTTTCCTTCTCATTACATTTTTGCACCTTTTCTTTCCTTTCTAAGTTTTCATAAGTATCTTCTTCTAAATCATACATACGCCTACATTCCACATGAATTTCACCTGATTGCATTTTAGAAATTATTGTTATTGTGCTATTACAATTATTTTTCCCAATCTGATAATACATAGCTTCCTAGATATTTTCATTATTATTCTTTTTATTATTATTATTATTGCTTATTATTATTGATATAGTTATCAGTAATCTATTACTAACATTTAAAAGCAAACATATGTACAAACAGTATACTAATAACAGCCCAAAGGAATGCATATTAAATATGATATTGAGGATGGCCTAGGTAATAATATCAGAAAAATGTTTGCATTTTCAGTAATCTAGGTGGGAGTGTACCATTTCTGTAGGCAGCCTAATCTGATACTCAGTAATTTTGGAAAATTCAGGATAATATAATAGAAATGACATTGTTTGTTAATTTGTGGAACTGGATTTTAACCACTCTTCTTTCAGTTTCCTATAGTCTTCTATAGTGGTGTTTTATTATTTTGCACCTAAGCTACATTCATCATGCTGTCATTTAAGCCTGTGTCATGATATTCTCTAACCAGTAACATTAATCTCTGTTTTTATCTATAGTTTAAGGTATATTAGGTTGAAATTATCCTTCCTGTGTCTTATCACTAACTTTTTAATTTAGCTTAACAAAAATCTTTCAAATCTTATAAATACAAGGCTCTTTTGCAGACATGAAGTCAAACTAAACATTATCTCTGACCTCAGGGAAATTTCAGTCTAGCTAGGGGAATAAAACAAAGTATAATAACCCAAACTTGGTTACTAGTTAAATTTAATCCAAGTTCTTTTGGGTTGTCAGTGTAAACTGTGACGTGTAAACTTCATATTCACTTGAATACGAAGATAATGTGGCTGCAACAGCCCAGACCTCATTAATCACCAGTATTGATTTAGTTGATCTGACTGACTTGACAAATGTATCTGTTTCCCTTCACCTCTTAGCCCAGCATAGAGCACCTGTCATAAAATGTCCAAAGTGCTTTCCTCTGAACAACACTGATAGATAGATATTATTATGTACATTTTACATACCAAGAAATTAGGACTCAGAGAAGTTAGGTTCTTTGCCCAAGTGCCACATCTAGGATTCCTTTTGAGTCTAAGTCCCAATCTTGTCAATAAAACATGGTCACTGTGGAACCACTAATGTCAGAATCATTGTTCCTTTAGTAGATCCCCCAACCAACTGCCTAGATCTAGCCCCGGGAAGAGTAGAATCTGATCTATGCAAAATTTATGGAGAGGATTGCCTTCTCTGTATTCAGAAATGAGAATTGAGAAGAACTGAGGTCAATTAATAGTCACTTCTTACAATATTGTGCTGTAAAGGATCTGAAGCCTTGTTTGAGATTAATTTTAAAAAGTGCAAAAAAAAAAAAAAAGGTGCCATAATTAATCATTGATGTTACCATGGGCGTAGAAAGGGGAAGTAGTTGTATACAGCTAAAGTATTTTTTGTCCCCAATCATCTGTGGAGCTGCACAGTTTATACATTTTACCTACAATACAATTTTACTGATTTATGGTCACTTTATTTTTCACTACAATCCATGCTGTAATCTACCATGACCCTCTGCTTTCCCTCCCTTATCACACAACATACTAATTTTTCTATTCTTGCTCATAATAGCTATCTACTTCAAACAGTTCTTTTTATAATCATTAGGGGGAAAGATCTTTAACCCATTTAACTTATCTTTATGGAGAGACTATAGTTTGTCACTTTGAATAGCTAGGTATCACATGGACATAAAGAATCAAAGTTAATGTATAGGAATAAAAAGTAATTTATAGTCACAAAGAACTGAGTTATGGTTACCATAGTAACCTTAACTATGAACATTAAGGATTTCTAAAGTAGAAAACTCAACCATAATACTACAGAAACATGGCTTTTTCATGCTTAATAAGCTGGAGATATTATATATCATAATTGTGCACAATAAATTATTTCTGTGGAGTAAAGAAACCTCTAAGATGGTAAATCAGCAATTTTTAAGGGCTGACTAGCTTCTGCAAGATGTCCTGTGGGCAGAAAAACAATATACCTTCTAGTGCAAACTGTCTATTGATATCTATGTAATAAGAGAAGTAAAAATAAACATTTGGACATATAATAGTCTTGGAAATAAGGACAAATTTCTAATAAAATCATAGAACCTGAGAGTTGGTAAGGACCTTAGGGACCAGCCCAAAGCAGAAACGTGCTCTATAGATTCCTTAATAGATTGTAGCCAGCCTTGGCTGAAACCTTCAACAATAGAGATCTTATTTTTTCACCAAGCAGCCCTTCTTATTGTTGTACCGAGAGAGGTGTTATTATAAAGTTGTTTATGTGAGCCAACCATCTGCCTCCTTTTTGCTTTCATCCACTGATTCCTGCTCTGCTCTCTGGAATGACACAGAGTGAAAATAAACCCTGTGACAACACTTGACAGTCCTTTAGATATTTGAAGATAGCTATTAAGGTTTTTCACTAGTCTGATTCCTAAGGTTAACCTGTCTTAGTTCCTTCCACTCTTCCTGTAGATCATAGTTTCCTGACACTGCCAGATCTACTGGTCACGTAACAGACCATAGATGCCTGCCTTGAATTAAGGGGAAAGGGGTGCTGAATTGAGCAAAGTAACTTTTTCATGTATCTCTTACATTCCAGGCATTCGACCAATGTGGTCTGTCTGAGACTGAAGAGAACTGAGCTTTTCATAATATTCTTATGAACCATGTGGTCAACCAAACACTGCAGATTGTTTCACATAAACTGCTACCTGATTGCTTTTTCCTACTGTTTTGTGCTTGTATATTAGCATTTCCAGTCTAAGCGGCAGCCCTTTATTCCTGCTAAATTTCATCTTGTTTCGGTCTGATATTTTTTTGCCTGGAAATATAATTTGGCAGAGTTGGGGAGTAAAGTTTTGAATCTTGAGGCTACCGTTGCCAAGCTTTTTATTTCTAATGTCTTCTGTTTCCATTGATGAGAGTATTGGTCAGGATCGCTTTAGGAAGGCAACCCTCTGGTCTTCCATATTTGCGCTCATTCCAGATTGAAACAGAGATAGTGATGATAGCCTTGTCTTGTATTTTGATGCCTAGGTATACTTTGTAAAGCCTTTTAAACCTCACAACCACCTGAAAGATTTACTTATAGCAACTGTTGTATCTGTATTTTAGAGATAAGTATACTTGCAAGACCACACAGCTACCAAAAGTCACAGTTAGGACGAGAGCACAGCCTAATTTCTCCCCTTATGTCCTATTGTAGCTTTCAATGGGATTCATGCTTACTCTGAGGAGGGAAACAGGCTTCATCACTACCAACATGGCTGCCATTGAGATCCAGGCTGTAACAGGAAGAAAGGAACATCTTCAGTATCCCCTAAACTCATATGCACTCCATTCATGATAAACCAAAAGAGCCAATATTTAAAGTAATACAGCCATGAGTGTTTTAGCTACAGATGTTAAATAAGCTGTGAATATATCTGGACTATTATTCACCTATATAACCATCTTATCCGTAAGGATATCATGAGACGTAATTCTTTTTTCTAAAATTATTGTATGCCAGTCCTAACATTCCATCCCTACCAGTCTAGTAACTCTGATAAAATATAATAAAGTATTTTGGAATGTTTTATCCTAAAGAATCCATGTAAAATCTTATGCTCTTTTCTAAATATTAATCATTTATTTAATAATTTGTTCTACCATCTCACAATGAATAGGTTTTTACTCTCTGAAATGGGGATGTATCTTTCAAGTTTCCAGAAGACTTTGCAGGACTCTATGATTTTTTTGGTATTTTGCTAATAGAAAATCTTAGGTAACTGATGAAAGTTTCTTTGCCATTCTGAAATGACACTTTATTTGCTTCTGGAGATTAAAACTCATTTGAAGTTATCAGAAGTTTCATATAACCTTCTTACATATCTTGGTCTTTGATTCCTTCTATAATTTGTTGATTTTCCATTTTTATTTGGAAAGCTTGCCATTTGGTAGCAAATATGGAAGCAAAACAGGTTTTGGATATTGTTTGTGACCTCTATAAACCTGAAATCATTTTCCTCTAACACTGAGTCTAACCCTTTCTTATTCTTCTGCCTGCTCTAAACACGGCGTGGGTTGTTTCCAGTAACTTTTTTCAAACCTTCAGTTTATTCCAGATCTTAATCTTTCTAATATTATTTCTAGATATTTGTGATGCCCTTTTGAATTAGCCCTTATTTTTGAGTCTCTTCTTCATCTTTTTGCACGTCTTTTTAAACAAAAGATGTTAATCAGAAAGCTCCTTATACAGTCATACTGATCTTTTACTAATGCTACCTTGTATCCTCTTTCTTTGAGGAATTGCATTTTCAGTGCCATTTTTACAAATCTCCAACCCTCAACGATGTTTTTAAAAAAGAAAGAAAAAGACAGAAATCTCTTACCCATTGTATGCCGTATATCATTTTAGAGTCCCTAATTTAGAAATGTATCTGTCTTTTCACTGAGAAATTTGAAATCTGTTTTCCTACTTTAATACTTTTTTATGATCTTTGAGTTACTGGCAAGTACAAATTAGCCAAGAATATGGCCAAGGAAACCTTCATACTATAGACAAACAGTTGTGATAAATGAGTTTGACCGGATGTTTTTCTCTTTGGTTTAAGCAGAAAAATCTGGGGAAATACTCTTCCCAATTCATACAGATTTCTTATGGATAAAGCAAATGGGATGAGAAAGGTCTTTGTAAATGTAAGCCGTTATTCAGTGAAGTTTTATTACTATTATTGCTAACATGCCTTTACCTTAGAATTATTATTCCATATGGTGGAAAATTTGAAGAGGTACATGACAATTATTAAATTCCCAATGTATTCAGACTTGATATCTTTAGGACTTGGTATTTTATATGTATTAAGGCATAGAACACTTAGTCTTTTCAGAAATCCTGACATGTAGAAATAAGCCGTGTCATTGTGGATTAGCTACCTCAGGAGCTAATCAGTTACAGCGATGTTGACCAGAGACAAGTTTGCTAACGTAAAGGCTGCTTCCACCAAAGTCACTCGGGAAACTTGACGAGTGGTAGACAAAAAGGAATTGGAACCTTGACAAGTAGAAAGTCATTTTGTTATAATCAGTCTTCTGTGTTCATAGTACAGTGATGCCAGACCTGTAGGTTAGAAGATTCTTTCTTTCCATTTACTTAATCACCTAGTCTCTTTCCAAAATGGGATATTTTAGTCACCAGAAAATGTGACGAAAAACAACATGGTAGGGTCCCATAAAATCTCTTTGTTATTTCCCTCACTCCAGAATTAATAACATGTCAGAACTGCAGATTCCAAACTCATCTGAGGTGAAAGCAACCATAACATCAATCAACATTTTCCTCCTTTACAATTCATAAAGCACCTTACATATGCTATCTGATTTGATCCTCACAAGAGCCTGTAAGGTAGGTGTAACTATTCCAATTGTACAGATAAGAAAACTGAGGTTCTTAGAGTATAAATCACTTGCCTCAAGTGAAGAAGCTAGAGAGTGACAGCGTGAGGACATCAATGGACACAGATCTCCATCAATTTTGAATAGCGTATTCTTTTCACTATATTACAACTATGAGGAAATTTATGGTTTCTTTAAAAATTCCATCAGAAGGATTCAAAGAAGGGATAGAGCCAGAGGTTAGGTAGTATAGGTCTAGAATAAATGACGTTAGAGGAGGATAGACCTAAATAGCAAGAGCCTCAATTGAAAAAAAAAAAAAAACTTAAAGAACTGTTATACAGAAGGATTAGATGAGAACTATCCCATGATAAGAATGTCAACGGCCCATGTCCTAGAATTTGCTCTTATTCTCATTTGGATGAACCCTAAGATACATTTGAAAGGCTGATTGGGGTCCTTGATTGCTGGGAAATATTTCATTGGGCATTGTGAGTCAATGGAGAAAAGTACCAGATAATGAATCAAAAAAAGAAAAGATATAGTAGTTTATAGTCATTATATCGGAGAAGTGGAAAGACAAAGACTTTTCCAACTTCAACTCTTTATCCTTTGTCGTAAACTATACTTCTGTTCGCCAAATATTGATTCCTCTCCCTGCAGTGTTCCTCATTTCTGGGTCCTCCCTGTGGGAGGATTATACATTCCTTTCCTGTTGCACTTAGAAGTTGTTCATGAAACTTAGAAGTGAATGTGTGGCTTTAGTGTGGAAGCTGTTAAGAGCCAGCTTATGCTTTGCTGTGTCACTTTTCTCTGCCTCAAGAACAGCAACATAAAGGTAGCTCCTTCAGCCTGGTTCCTAGAGATATGGAAATATGAAGGAGAGCCACAGCCCACTTGCAATGAGCATATACCATGAGTGAGAAACTTTTGTGGTTATGACCACTAAAAATGCTGGGGTTGTTTGTTACTGCAGTATAACCTATACTCTGCTGACAGATATATTCCTCCTTTTATGTGTTTATCCTAAAAGAACTGGATAAATAGTGAAATGTACACTCATTCAGCCTCTTAATAATGATTGTCCTATTCATTTATTATCTTTTTAAATAACAGATTAAAATGACATGGGATTTAAATATTTCTAAAGAATATGATACCAGTAAAATAGAAACTGGGAAATTGAAATGATACACAGTCAAATGCTTGAGAAATATCTATAGATATATACGAAAAGTCATGAAATTTTACACATAGTTGGTGCTTAATACTTACAGATGCAGCAGTGACAAAGTTCTTCATAAGCAAAGTGTCCCATTGAGGAAAGCAAAAAATACATACCTTTTTTTTTAAGTAAAGCTAAAATTTTTCCCAGAAATTCCCCTAGTTCTAAGAATCTTTCCAATTATTCCTACTGGGGAACTTAAGAGTTCCCCAGTAATTCCAAAAGAATTTTGAAAATCAAAAGAGCCTATTCCACTTAAATTTGCTACTTCAAAATTGAAAGTCACAGGGAGTTAGTTACTTCTCATTTTAATCTTTAGCTGTTTTGTTTTGTTTTGTTTTACAAGAAAAGAAATATTTGTATTTTATGTCTAAACTGATAGCTTTGCCAGTGGTCATAACCTGCATTTTCATTTGTGCATTCTCTAAAGAATAATTTCTGGTATTTTTTATCTCATTACTAAAATTTAAAACTTTAATTTCTTTACTTAAGAGGATGAGATTATTTTACTCCAGGTATATTTCTTTTAGAGTTAACTTCAAGCTCACATGTTGGGAAATTGCTTTACCTATATGTTATATACTGAATCCCCATATCAGCAATACTTCAAAATATTTCTTTCCACTGGCCTTTTCAGACACATCCTATAATCCTAACCTTTTTCATCCTAGGCACTTAAGGTTCCAGTTAAAATACTAAGTTTAGTCGGGAGTTGATACTATCAATACTAGGATGACTTCATTTACCACATCAACAAGGTGTGGGTATGTTTTGACACAGGAAGAAAAAAGGGAAAGGGCCCAAAGTATGAACATACCCAACTGCTAGCTTATCACACACACACACACACACACACACACACATACACACACACACACACACACACACACACACACGTAAAACCTAACGTCAATGCTCATTACTGCATCTTCTCCCCAACCCAGCATTAGAGTGCCTAGGGTCGATCCTGAGACACTTCTCTTCATCACTCCAACTACAGTCACACTCTAGGTGGTCACATCCAGTCCCATGACTTTAAAAACAATCTACAAAGGAACAACTATATTTTTATCTCCAGTCCCAATCTCTCCTGTGAACTCCAGGCTCATATATCCTACATCTCCTCTTTGATACTGAATAGGGATATCACAACTAACATGACAAAACACACCATTTGAATTTTCCCCGAGACTTCTCTTTACTGTCTTTTCTACGTCAGTAAATGATAATTGCCTTCTCACTGCTCAGGCGAAGACCTCAAGATTGTCCATGTCTCCTCAATTTTTTCTCATGAGCTATATTCAGTTGGCAAATCTTGTCAGCTCTGCCTTCAGATTATACCCAGACTCTAACTACTTTACCTCCACTTTTATCCTATATCCTAAACCATCACCTCTCTTATCTGATTGTTGCAATGGGCTTCTATTGAAATCCCCTCCAACTGGCCTCTTGCCAGTGTATTCTCCACATACAGGAGCTGATGGGATCATTTTAAAATAAAATGTCTCAACTCATCGGCTTTCTCGAAGGAAAATTAATGTTTATTATCTCCCCCTCCTCCCCCCCTCCTGGTTGCCCCCTCACACACATTTTCTCCCTTCTTCTCAGGTCTCATCTCTCACCCTCTGGCCCTCAGTCACTACCATCCACACTGGCCTCCTACTTGCTGCCACCTCAGGACACTTGCATCTGCTTTTCTGCTTCAAAAAGGTCATCCCCCAGTGAACTTTACACTTTAATTCAACTGCCTGCTCAAATAACACCTTATCAAAAAGGCTTCCCTGAGCACACTAAACAAAATAGCATCTAACCCTCCATCCCACTTTCCCACCTTTATTTCTGCCTCTTAGCCCTGACCACCCCCTGACTAATTGCATATTTATTTGCGTCATTCTCCTGCTACTTAAACACTAGTTCCTAGAGGGCAGGGACTTTGTCTGTTTTGTTCACTCTTGTGCCTCCAGTGCCAGGAACAGTGCCTGGCGTATAGCAACTATTTTCTGAATGAATGAATTTCTGATGCCAGGAGGAGTTCGGGTGATGAGAAAGCAGCATGAGAGATGCTGGAAAGGTGTATGAGGGAGGAAAGAAGTAGGACCTAATTGGGAATATACAGGTACTAAAGATAAATTTAGTCTAGTGTGCATTTTCCCTAAAGTTAGCTCTGTATCATTTATTTTTCAGTGTGAAATGTCAGCGAGCCTCCAAGTTCTACACTATGCATGGGAGATCATTTAAGTAATTTTGACAATAAAAAATAGAGCATAATGCTACCCCCCTTCCTGCTCATTTTACACTTTAGCTATGTCCTCTTTGGAGTGTGAGTTATTGTCTGTAGCATAATCTCCAAATTTATTTCAGTCTTTTTATGACTCCATAGTCATCAGGCAGATGCTATCTTCTCCACTTTATTCTCAGTTCATTCGCAAAACAATGTAATATGGGAACTCTGTGTCTTCCTTTAGGATGTGAGATTCTGACTTGGGTATATGTGGTTGATTTTAGAAGCTACCATAGGAAGCAGGAGGGAGGAAGCAGGTAGAGTGAAGAGAAAAGGAGGAAAAGGCCAATGTAAAGGGATATTATCCACGTCAGTGCTCTGGGTAACAGTCCCAATGTCACTGGGACTTCCTCAGAAGCCTGTATAAGGGGCCTCCCAGGATTGTCCACCTGAAGGCAGACAATTAGAGCAGGGGTAGACCAACTGTGGCCCATGGGCCAAATCTGGACAGGGACTTGTAAATAAAGTTTTATTGGAACATAGCCACGCTGATTTGTTTACTTATTGCTTGTGGCTGTGTTGGGGCAATAAGGACAGAGTTGAGTAGTTGCCACAGCGACCATACAGCCTACAAAACCTGAAATAATTACCATCTGGCCCTCCTCAGAACAAATTTGTCTACCCCTATTTAAGAGCATTTATCCTCAAGTTCCTATCCACAACTGTTGAAGGATTTCCAGAAGGAGTTTTATATCTTCCTCACTTCCTGGCCTTGCTTGTAAGAAGGGCAAGTAATGCCTTACAGAGTTGAGAAGCCCGTGGCTAAATGGGGAGTTATGCTGCATGTGATCTAGGGACCTCGCGCTGGTCAGTGTCCGTGCAAGGTGAGTCTGAACTGGCACAGAACTGCCCTTGTAGCTTCAGCTGAAATACAGAGTGGGCTGAGAGAGTGTAAAGCATGCCTCAGAGGCATCTACTAGTCTTGATTTGGGGATATGTTAACAAGTTTGTGCCCTGGGAAATGAAATTGTATTTACAGATGAAAACACTTAACTAATGATGATACTGAATGACACTTGGAGAAAGTTGACTAACTGATTGAGGCAATTATTACAAACAAATTGACTAGTCAGTACTAATCCTAGCAATTTTATTCAATACTAATGTACAATGAGGTCAAGTTTCCCTAAACTTCCCATAGATTACTTTTATTCTCTTGCAAGCCATTAATACTCAGTTTTTTTGTTGTTTTATTTTGTATTCGTTTCAGATTTATACGTCTAAATAAAAATTCATAAATGCTTAATGCAAAAAAAAAAAGTTATAGGAGCCTATGAATAAATGAAAGTTTTACCTTTCGTATCCCACTGCCAGAAGTTTTTTTAAATGCTGTGGTTTGGTATATAATCTTCCAGATTTTTAAAATATTCTATTTGAATGCACACTACTTATGTATATTTAAAATAAACTATACTTTTCACTAACTTGCTTTTCCCAAATGTAATATATATTAGACCCTCTTCCATATCAGTTCAATAAAGAGTCTTAATGATTTTTAATAGCTGTATAATATTCCATTCCATGGATATACTTTAACTCATTCTTCTGATAAATGTTAAATTGTTTCTCATTTGTTTACTATTTAAAATGGTGCTCAAAAAAACAAAACAATAAAAACAAAGAAAGAGCAGTGCTCTACACACCTACTGCCCAGATCCTGGTTTCAAAATACCTTTCTCCACTAAATGGAACCAGGGATCCTTGGGAAAATGGCTGATTCCAGGGCTTGCACAAAAACAGTGAGTCTAGGCTATCATGTTGTGCCAGAAAGTAGGAAAGTGTTCTAAAAATGATCGGGATATATCAGAAGAACACAGAAGCTTGCTTGAAGTGGTCCTATTTGCCAATTTGGTCCAATTTGAGCACCAAAATAATAAAGATTATATCTTAATAATTAATATAATATTGTTAATATTACATGTTAATAAAGATTATTTTATTATCTAAAATTAGAATCTATTAGTCCACATGGATATAAAGAAAAACTAAATACATAGAGAAAAAGAGAAAGCTCATCCTTAGAGTACAAAGCAAAAAATATAGAAGAAATGATAGAATTAGAAAATCACCATTTGGCAACCATCATATTAATAATTGACTCATGTATGAATCAGCATTGGACACTAAAATTAGTGGGTGAAAGTTTGAGGAATAACCAATTTTTTTTTCTTTTGGTCTCAAAGTATACCCACAAGATACTTATTAATTACAAAGAGAAATGTAGTATCTTTATACTAAAATAACCTGGCAAACACCTTAGCCAAGTGATCAAAGTTAATACCAGTAAGTAGACAAAACTGCAGCATGTGCCTCTCAGTGTGGTTCACTAAGGAAAATACAGCAACGCTTCTGTGGTATTCTTGCCAAAAGTGCAGGACATGAACCTAATCACCAGAAAACATTAGATTAACCCAAAATGAGAAAAACTCTACAAACTACCTGGCCTGTACTCTTTCAAAAATGTCAAAGTCATGACATACGAAGAAAGACACAGTAACTGTTCCAGATTAAATGACACTAAAGAGATAAGCCAATGAATACAACTCATGGATTTTCTTGCTATAAAGAGCATTACTGGGACAATTGAAGAAATCTGAATCTTATCTAGAGAACTTATTCAGTTCTCTAGATAAGATTATAGTATTGTATCAATATTAATTTCTGAACTTTGATAAATGTACTGAGATTGTATGAAAATGTTCTGGATTATTAGGAAATACACTATGAAGTACTGAGGGGTAAAGGAGTGCTTTGTCTGCAATTTACTCCCAGTGCAGAAAAAAAGAAGTGTGTGAGCATGTGTGGAGAGAGCATGAGAGGAAAAGAAGGAGAAGAAATACGATAAAATGTTAATATTTGAGAATTCCGGGTAAAAGCTGTATTCTTTGGTTATTCTTGCAATTTTTCTATAAATCTCAGAATGTAGGAACAGTAAATTTTATAAACAGTACTCTAGTGAACATCAATACATATAAATATTTGTGTTATTCTAAAGGTGTTATTGTGGGATAAATTCCAAGTGGAATTGTTAAATCAAAGAATACACACATCTTAGATTTTCAGAGAAAATAACAAAATTCTATTTTTCTCCTGTGTACTATTTGACAGTCCACAGATGACACAGAAGATAGCACATTTTCTGATACCTCAACATCAGTGAACACTGTCCTACTTTTGAATGGAGTCTGATAAGTAAGAAATGAGATCTCCTTGCTGTTGGGATTTTCATTCCTTTGACTGGTAGAGAGGTTGAACATCCTTTCATATATTCAATAACCATTTGAATTTCATTCTCTTTAAAGTGCCTGTTCATACACTTTGCCATTTCAGATGTCATTTTTTTCTTAATCATTTATAAGAATTATTATGTTCAGAACAATAACCAATGTAATATTGATTGTAAATGTTAATTTCACTAGTTTATCCTGTCTTCAACTTTTTAATAGTGTTTTGTAATTTCATATAATCAAATCAGTCTTTTTCATAGGGATTCAGGATTTCATATCATGTTTAGAAAAATCTTCTCTATTCCCAAGAATATAAAAACATTCTTCCATGGCTTCTTTTTCTGGAACTTTTATTGTTTTATTATCACTATTTTGCTTTCTAGATCATAATTAAAATCCACTTTGGAGGATGATAAACTGAGTCTATGTAAAACTTTTTAAAAAGTTTTCTATCGATAGAAGGGAAATCAATAACAATCTGTAAACTAAATGTTCCGCATGTTCTATCTTTAAAACAGCGTGTCACATTCAGTTTCCCTAGCTTGCTAAAGATTTATGACTAATTTGGATCCCAAGGATAGGTTTGGTAGATTCTCCCCCCACCCCAGTCCTACTCTAACAGATGACAGGATGTGTAGGAAAGATGCTGTCACCCTTCCCAAATAAGCTCTCTTTTCCCAGAAATAATATCTTAGAGTAAATATCCGCCTAGAGAGAATCTAGTTGTTTTCTGCTTAGATGGGGCTGGTGGGCGGTATCAGTCCCTTTGATCCCTTGAAAGCACATGGGCCTATGGGCTGCCATCCTCTTGAAGGATCCTGTCATTCCCTGTCAATCCACATTAAACAAGGATGGTGTTTTGTAACAATTTATCTCCTTCAAGGTGATTTAGATATTTTCTGCCAAGATTATGCTAGAGGATGTCATTACTTTTGTCCTGTCTGTCTCGTTATTTTTATTGCCAGAGAATGTTGTTGTTTACTTTCACTGATAATCCATCTCTCTGGGAAAAGTTTGTATTAATACTTTCATGCTGGGTAAAATCTCCATTTTTACATGGAAGAACACAGAAATAAGATTTCTGTCCCTGTTCTTTGAAGATGCTGTCACAAATAAACAATAAACAACCCAAAGAAAAAAGGACTTTAAAACTAGCAACATGTTTTGAGTAGAATACTTTAAAAAGAAAAGAGCATCTATGTAACCATTCAGTTACATGCAAATCGGCATCTTTGAAACCACTTTGGTTAAGAGGAAAGCTTTGGACTTAGTCATTGCTAGCTAAGTAACATTGAATGTGTGTTATACGCACTTGTAATTTCACTTGCCTTATCTGTAAAACAGAAATAATAACAGTACTGTGTCCTAGTGTTGTTGTGAAGAATTATTTAGATAAATCCATGGAAAATATTTGACTACTACTTGGTACATATTAAGGACTCAAGGAGTATTAGCTGCTGTCATCGTCATCATCACTGTTATAAATAATCCTTATACATTGCAGTAATAACTATCTAAAATAATTAGATTCTAAAATAACATGACATATTTAATCCTTAATAGTATTATATAATATAGTACACAAATGCCCTTGTATTGAATATTGACAGATATTGATGGGACCAAAAGCTTCTCATTAACTCATGAACTATTAAAACAAAGAAATCTGTACAGCATTACAGACTGGAATTCTTCTAATAATATAGCTTTAGTTAAGTCTGGGCCTCTACAAAATACATTTTTCATTTTTGGATAATAATATTCTACTATAATTGCCTCTGTCACTGAAGAGGCTTGTAATGGACTTGCTGTTAATAAAGTAAGACTTCTTTCTCATGGTGTCTTCTACCATTTTTTGCACCATTCTGAAAAAGGTGGCTGCCTGACATCTGTTTGATTTACACCTTGGACAGCTCCTTGCACAGCCCCTAAATTTCTCATTCTGTGACTCCCTTACTCCTCTCGTTCTCCCTCTTGTTCAATGCCCAGCTCCAATACTTCTCCTCCCAGCCACCCCACCACCACCTTTAAGTTTAGAAGGATTTTGTTACTCCTGTTCTGTTATTCTTCCTTTTTAACATTCTGTATATTTCACATTTGGGGACAGAATCCAAGTTGCTAGGAAATAGACTCTATGATGTATTAAAGGAGTTAAACATCACAATAAGTTATATAAATATAGAACAAGATATAAGAAGCAAAGAGAAAATAAGGTCAAAAAATGAACAGTTAATTATGAAACTTAAAACTGACTTCTGTGTCTAATCTCATCAGTGGTTAGAATTACTGGACCTTTTTATGTATTAAGGAGTAACACAAATATAACGTAACTTTCTTTAACATGATCAAGTAACTCATGATATCCTTGGAGACAATGGGCAAACACTGACTGCGTAAGATCCAGATAGATTGATTCAATGGCAACTGAATTGCCCTGCCCAACGTGTGCTAATTAATGGGTTGAGGAAGGGGAGGCTCTAATGGAGAACAACAATTAAAATGTTATATGCTGTTTTAAATGTTATTGATATATGATTACGGCACATAGAAATGCACAGATTTTAAGGTATCTTTCACTTTTAACAAATGCAGGCACCAAAGTAACCCACCCATCTCTCAAGGCATAGGGTATTTCTCTCTTCAGGAGTTCCCTGTGCCCCTTTCTGCAGTCAGTCCCTCCCACCTAGAAAATAACTCTGCTCTGATTCCTATCACAAAAAAATTAATTTTGCATGGTTGAGAACTTCATATAAGTGAAATCATGCAATATGTACTTTTTGGACTCTGGCCTCTTTCACTTAGCATAATATTTTTTGAGATGCATCCATACTGCAGAGTATGCTACTAATTTGATCCTTTTTTTGCTGAATAGTATTCCATTGTATGAATATGCTAGTTTGTTTATCTATTCTCCAGTTGATGGACAAACACCTGGGTGGTTTCCAGTTTTTACTATTATGACTAGAGCTGCTATAAACATTCTTCTACTAGGCTTTCTGTTGATATATATTTTCATTTCTCTTGGATAAACATTAGGAAGTACAATGCTATGTAAATATATGATTTTAAACTTTAACTCTGTAAGAAACTGCCACACTATTTCCCAGAGTGGTTTACCATATTTATTTCCACTAGCATTATGAGAATTTTGAAAGCTCCATATCCTTGACAGTATTTGGTGTTGCAAGTTGTTTTTTTTATTTTGTTTTTGTTTTAAATTTTAACCCTCCTAATAAGAGGTATCTCGTGGTTTTAATTTGCTTTCCTGTGCTTCATGATGCTGAGCGATAAGTTCTTTGTCAGATATATGTCGTGAATATTTTCTCCCAGTTCATGAATTGACTATTCATTTCTTGGTGGTGTCTTTGGAAAAACAGGTTTTGATTTTGATGAACTTCAATCAACAACATTTTTTTCTTTTATGATTAGTGCTTTCTGTTTCATTGCTAAGAAATTTTCATTTTGCTCAAGATTGCAAAGCTATTTTACAGTGAATTTGTCTAGAAGCTTTATAAATTAGCCTTTAAGTCTATAAGCCCTCTTGAATTAATTTTGACGTGTAGTATGGAATAAGTAGGGTGGTATGTTCATTTTTTTCCCATGTGGATATCCAAATGTTCCTACACCATTTGTTGAAAAACCTTCCTTCTCCATAAAACTACTTCAGTAATTTTGTATTAAAGCATTTGACCATATGTACATAGGTCTATTGGGGGGGCTCTTTATTCTATGCCGTTGATGTATTTGTCTATATTTGACCAATACCACACTATTTTGATTACTAAACCTTTATACAAGTTTTGAAATTAAGTAATGTAAGCCCTTCAACTTTTAAGATTATTTTAGCCATTTTAGAGATTTGCCCAAATCTTCCATATAAGTTTTAGAATCAGCTTGTCAATTTCTCAAAAATCTTGCAGTTGTTTTTATTAAGATTTCATTGAATATGCAGATCAATTTGGGAAGAATTTATATCTTAAAGATATTGAGTCTGCCCATCCAAGAACATGGTATATCTTTTTATTTATTTAAGCTTAATTTAGTTGCTCTCAGCAATATTTTGTAGTTTTCAGAGTAGAGGTTCTATACATTTTGTTAAATTTATTTCTAAACATTTTATGTTTGGAGATTTTTTAGAATTTTCTGTACACAACCATATTATCTGAAAATAGTTTTGTGTTTCCCTTAAAATCTTGTCTCTTTTTTTTCTTAATGCATTGGCTAGAATGTCTATCTCGTACAATGTTATACAGAAGTAGGGGAAACTTAAAATTTCAACACTGAGCAGTAAGCTTTTCATAAAGGGCATTCTATCAGATGGGTGATGTTTCCATCCACCTCTAGTTTGGTGTGAATTTTTATCATGAATAGGTGCTAAATTTTGCCAAATACTATTTCTGCATTTCTTGCAATGATTGTGAGGGTTTTCCTACTTTAATAAACTATTGCAATGTAATCTGAATTACGTTGATTTCTGAAATTTCAAAGAATCTTGCACTTATGTCAACAATATGTGGTCATGCTGTATTATGGTTTTAAAATATATTACTTAATTTGATGTGCTAAGGTTTTATTAAGATTTCCTACAACTATGGTTATGAGAAATACTAGTTCATAATTTTTTTCTTGCAGTATTTTTATCTGGTTTTGGTAATAGCATAATGCTGGCCTTACAAAATGAGAATTATCTTTTTCTCCTCTATTTTCTGAAAGACTTTGTGTAAGTTTAATATTATTTCTTAATTAAACATTTGACAGAACTCACCACTGAAGCCATCTGGGCCAGGAATTTTCTTTGTGGAAAGGCTTTTATTAAAATTTCAATCTCTTTAAAGTATTAGTTATATTGACTTTTATTGCTGTGTAACAAATTATCCCTAAAACTTAGCAGTTAAAAGAACAAACATTTATTATCTCATAGTTTCTATGGGTCAGAAATCAGGGAGCAGCTTAACTGGGTGCTTCTGGCTCAGAATCTCTTGTGAGATTTCGGTCAAACTGTCAGCCTAAGCTGCCATCATCTGAAGATTCAACTGGAGGAGAGTCCACCTCAAACCACTCATGTGGTTTTTGGCAGCCTCAGTACCTTGCTGGTCATTGGCTGGAAACCCCAGTTCCTCCCCTTGTGGGCTTCTTCATAGGCTACCTCACTGTCCTCACAGCATGGCAGCTGACTTACCCTAGAGTAAGTGATACAGTAATGTGTGTGTGTGTGTGTGTGTGTGTGAGTGTGTGGAGAGAGAGAGAGAGAGAATATCCCATGATGTCTTTTATAACCAAATCTCAGAAGTAACATGCCATAATTTCTGTTGTAGTCTATTGATTCTATTGGTGTGAATACCAGTATTGCTAAATGCACAAATTAATAGAATCATAAGCAGTGGAAAATATATACTTTTTAAAATGAAGTATTTGTCCCAATAATATCTGCACACACACTGGGAGTTTTATGTTCCTTTCTGACACTGATATAGAAAGGCATTGACAAACTGGAGTAAGTAGGCAAGGTAATAGCCAACAAACATTGTTGAGTGTTTCTCAAATGCCAAATGAAGAATGGTACTTACAGATGGTTGAAAATCTTAAAATTAGCATATTCTTTGACTTGATGATCCTACCTTTATAGATTTATCCTGAGAAAATACCTGGATAAGTGCACAAAGAATTGTGTGCAAAGGGTCTTCACAGTGTTGTTCAGCAAAGAAAAACATGCAAAGAACTTAACTTGTTCAGAAGTAAGGGACTGTTAAATAAAATTTGTATTTAGTAGCTGTCAAAATGATTTTCTAAAGAATATTCATTGACATGGGGAAAAATTTTTATTATTGGTTTTAAATAAAATGAAAACAAGTCACAAAATAGAGTTTCCATATAATGATCCCACTGTAGAAAATATATGTTTATTTTTTTATTTTTTTAAATTTATGTATTTATTTATTTTTAGCTGTGTTGGGTCTTCGTTTCTGTGCAAGGGCTTTCTCTAGTTGCGGCGAGCGGGGGCCACTCTTCATCGTGGTGCACGGGCCTCTCACTATCGCGGCCTCTCTTGCTGCGGAGCACAGGCTCCAGACGCGCAGGCTCAGTAGTTGTGGCTCACGGGCCCAGTTGCTCCGCGGCATGTGGGATCTTCCCAGACCAGGCCTCGAACCCGTGTCCCCTGCATTGGCAGGCAGATTCTCAACCACTGCGCCGCCAGGGAAGCCCCTATGTTTATTTTTTAAATGTAGATATCATTACTCAAAATATGAACAGCTATGCTAGCGTGGACATCGGTTGTTTTGGCTCATCCAGGACCCATTTCTCCTTCTCCTAACCACAAGACACAGGCTTTCCAATTATCCCTTTCTTATCTTCTGCCCAATGATTGGGTAAAATTAACTCAAACCCAAGCTCAACAAAGGGGTAGGCATGTGACCTAATCTCAGCCAATCATTGTATTCCCAGACAGTCACAGATACTGATTCAGGGATGGGATTGAGAGAGTCAAGCCCCAGACTTTTGTCTGAGTAAGTCTGGAGCTAAGATGGCCATGTTGCCACTGCTTGGAAGCCAAGAGATGGAGGGACACCTGTTGATCATTTGACCTTGCATCTCCAGTCAAGCCTACTGTCCTCACCTCAGTCAGGCTCCAATACCCTGTACTGTGACATCACTCCTCTCCCCACCACATATACCCCTGCTTTGCTTAGCTCCATTTCATTGCTTTTGGACTGAATTAGGAAAAAAGACAGGAAGAAAGGATGGAAGGGAAGGAGGGATGAACAGAGAGGGAGTAAAGAAGAAAGCTTGGTTTTCATTTATTTTTTTTTGAAAGAGGGCTATATAAGAAATTAGGGAAATTTATTTTAGACAAAGGAAAACAGAAAAGGAACTATGATCATTGTCTTCAGATAGTTTAAGGACCCATGTATAGAAATACAAAAAGAACTCATTTTGAATTCAGTGATATAAGGTACAGGGAGGCATATTTTCTTCAGGATAAGCAACATAGTGTTTTAATAGTGTGAACTGTCTAAAGGTAAAATGGGATGCCTTGTAAAGTTATGAACCCTTGTAACCACAAGCATTCAAGCAGAGACTGGATGACAGCCGTCAGAGTTTTGTACAGAAGATTCATTCCTATTTTAAAAGAAGGGTAGTACCAAATGACAACTAAATTAGTTAATCTGGGTAGGTAACTAACTTGGGAAGCCTGGTCTTTCATTTCATCTTTTTATTTCCTAATATGATAAATCAGTCCTTACACACCACACTTTTAAACATAACTGAAAACACATCTGAAAGAGAATATCTGGGAAAAGCTGTATTCACAATCTTCTGGTGGCAAAAATAATTAGGTCCTGATCTTTCTGTGACTCAGAACAACCAGTAGTCAATACATTAAATACAAACAACCTTAGAGGACACAGAGTTCCCTTGTGAAAAATAGAACTACTCTGAATTACACAAAGAAGAGAAATTTCCCTTGGATAAAATTTAAAACATTACATACCATATCAAGGAAAGAAAATGTTATATTTTTATCAACATGGGACTATAGAGTGTTTTCTATGAAAACAAGCATGACAAAGTGAAAAAAAACCAAAAATGTTGATACATTTATAAACCATCAGAGTTTAGCTAATGGAATAAAATCTCAAGTCCTTATAGAATAAATTTTACACGAGTGTTTATTCCTTTAAACAATAAAAGTTTTGTTTTGATAGAAATCTTTTTACAAACGTATAGGCACATTTGCCACTTTCCTGTCTTGTTAAACACAGACTACAAAAACGTATTTTAAAGTGCCTTTCTGACCCACACAATTATCACTCTATACTCAGCTTACACTGATGCCCTTGGAGTCTGCTGAAACACGTGTGTGTGTGTGTGTGTGTGTGTGTGTATGTATATATATATATATATATATATATATATATATATATATATGTATCCCTACATTAACATCCCATTGATGTGTGTTTTGACTAGTAGTGTTTCCTTTTTAAAGTTTTTTGGTTTTCTTCCTTACTATCAGAATCTAGTCTGTCATTCTTCAATCCTGTTAATAAGTCTATCTCTAGCAGACTTTTTCCAGACGTTAAATTTGCTGCTTTTTATCTGCTGCTGTTTTGAAAAATGGATAATTTAAGCAGAAAAAGAATCCATACGAAAGATTAGATCAAAATGGTAGACTGAGCACGTGTGTATGCCTCGTCTTTCTTTTCCCAAATCCTTAGAAATGGAAGAAATAATATGCTGTATGTGTGCAATATGAGAATATATGGCACGTTTATAATGAATTTATCTGAAGTGGAAAATTCCTAGGAGAGAACACACCGTTTGGAATATATTGTTCCCTGCAGTACTGGAGCTGGGGTTGAGGATTCATGATGTAGAGACAATCAAAGTCATGTGGCTTGTGGCAGGGTTAATTCCTAAAAGAAAGGGGGCCTTGACCAACAAAAACAAAGCATGTTCAATATGCTGACACTTGCTACAAGGAGGCCTTCCCCACCGCCATCCTGGCCACCTGTCAAACTTTGAGAAACTTGGATTTCAAAATGAGAAACTGACCCTTTTCGGTTTAACTTGAGCATAATTCACATTTTCTTTAAGTCAATATGCAAACATCTTCTAAGAGTGGTAAACTTTAATTGGTATGTGAATTATATTGTTAAACCCATAAAATATACCTTAATAGTTTTGGAGCTAGAGACTCATGACTTTCTTCAGTTCTGGAAAGTTCCAAAGTATCATTGCTTCAAGTGTTACCTCTTTGCCAGTCCCTCCATTCTCTTCCGTGAGAACTCTTGTTAGAAGGACATTAGAATTTTCATGTCTATCCTCTATATCTCTTAATTGGCTTTTCATATTTTAACCTCTTCTGTCTCCCTATGCTGTGTTTTAGGTGAATTTCTCAGACTATCTTCTCATTCCAAAATTCTCTCTTTTACGACACCAGTGTATCAATTATCTATTGCTGCCTAACAAATCACATCAAAACTAATGGTTTGAAATAAGAGCAATCTCTTATTTTTCATGATTTTGTAGGTTGGCTAGGTGTTTTCTTGCCTGGACTCCTTCATGTAACTCCATTCATCTGGCAGGTCAGCTAGGGTCTGGACTTCACTGGGCTGTCGGACAGCTGAGATGGCGGAACGCCTTATTCCACATGCTCTCTCACTACCCAGGAGGTAGCAACCCAGGCTTCTTTCACGGTGGCTTTAGTGTTCCCAGAAGCAAGGGTATGAAAGACCCCCATACTCAAGTACTTTTTCAAACCTCTACTTGAGTAACTTTTGCTAGTGATCCGTTGGCTAAAACAAGTCATGTTGCCTAGCCCAGATTCAAGGGATGGAGAAATGGACTCCACCTTTTGATAGTAGGAGGTACAAAGCACGTTTGGCCAATCTTTGCAGTTTACCATACCTGGCTAGAGTTTATCCATCTTCTATATTTTGTATTGCAAATATAGTTTTTCTTTTCCAGTGTTTCTAACTAATTCTTTTTCATATCCACGTATTCATTTCTATGCCTATTTTATTTCATGAAATCTTGTTCCTTGTAATGAATTCCTTTCTTTCCTTGAAAGAACAAACTTATTTTAAGGTCTTTGGCATATTGTGCCATGCAATTGATTTCATACGGGGTGGATTTATTTTCTGATTCTTGATTTTGTTATCTGTTTTATCATTACTTTTTTCATGAGATTTATTTTGAGGGGTAGATTTTGTTTTGATTTGTTGTTTTGGTTTGTTCTCAGTCTCTCTCCTGTACCCATGTTACTTTTACCTTCTCTCCCACTCCTTCAGACCTCAGGTCCAGGGTTGAGTCTTATAATGTGTTTTGGGATTCCTACACTATTATGACCTATGGGTTTATAATGAATTTAGGCCTTGGCACCAGAAGCAGCTTGACTCAGTTTCTAGTCACAAGTCCTCTTGCTTCCTTAGCCTATAGCTTCCTGTAGGCCTCAGACAGCAGGTTAGCAACAAGGAGAAAAGCAGCAAAATAGAGCTTTTCTTTTTCAGCTTCCTTTCAAAAAGGTGAGGCGGAGAGGCCCCACTCCGGCCACTGGCTTCAAACCATGAAACAGGCCAGATCCCCCATCTCCTGGGGAGAAGTTAAAATGTTCATTACCAGCAGGAGCCATCCATTCCCCACTTCTATTTCCAGGCCCATCATCTGGCAGGCCTTCAGCTTCAGTCTCACTTACTCGTTCACATTTCTGTCTGTTTATGAGCCTTGAAGATGTTTACATGTTTTGGACTCTGTCTACGGCTTTTCCACTTAATCTGTTATGGGTTTCATCTAGGTGAAATATATTACACATGGATCTACTACCCAACTGACCAAAGCCCACAATGGTTTTAGCAAAGCACCTTATATTAGTTCAAAAGTACATGACAGTAAGCACATGAAAAGATGCTCAATATCGTTAGTCATTAGGAAAATATAAATTAAAACCACAATGAGATGCTACCCCACAATTATTAGAATAGCTAAAATTAAAGACTGATCATACCAAGTGTTAACAGTGATATAGAACAACAGGAGTGTTCATACATTGCTGGTGAGAATGAAAAATTATGCAACCAATTTGGAAAATAGCTTGGCAGTTTTTTAAAAAGTTAAACGTATACCTACATATATGATTTAGCCAGTCCACTCTTTGGTATTTATCCAATTAATGCATTCCTCCATATAAATACTGGTACATGAATGTTTATGACATCTTTATTTGTAACAGCCAAAAATGAGAAACAGTCCAAATTCCATCAACAGCTGGATAGGTAAATAAACTGTGGTATATATATACAAGGCAATGCTACTTGGGAATTAAAAAGAACGGACTATTAATACAAACATCAGTATGACTAAATCTCAAAATAATTAAGCTGAGTAAAAGAAGCCAGACAAAAAAGCATACTACATTTTATTTATAAACCTTCTAGAAAATGTAAACTAATCTATAGTGTCAAAAAGTAGATCAGTAGTTGTCTGGGGATGAGGATGGGAAATAGGGGAGGGTGGGAGGGAGAAATTATAGAGTTAGGGGGCTGCTGGAGGTGATGGCCGTGTTCATTACGGTGATGGTTTCACACTACAGTAGTTCCTCCTTATCTGCAGTTTTGCTTTTTGTAGTTTCAGTTACCTGAGGTCACTGGGGTCTGAAAGTATTAAATAGAAAATTCTAGAAGCCAACAATTCATAAATTTTAAATTGCGTGCTGTTCTGAGTAGCATGATGAAGTCTCATGCTGTCCCACTCCATCCTGCCGAGAAGGTGAATCATCCCTTTGTCCTGTATATCCTACCTGTTAGTCACTTAGTAGGCATCTCAGTTACCTGATCGACTGTTGCCTATCTCAGTGCTTGCATTCAAATAACCAATTACTTTACTTAAAAATGGCCCCAGCGCCAAGAGTAATGATGCTGGCAATTCCAGTATGCCAAAGAGAAGCCAGCCAGAGTGCTTTCTTTATGTAAAAAGGTGACAGTGCTTGACTTAATAAGGAACAGAAAAAGTCATATCTGAGGTTGCCAAGATCTACCAATCTTCTCTCCGTAAAATAGTGAAAAAGGAAAAAGAAATTCACGCTAGCTTTATTGTTGCACTTCAAACTGCAAAGGTGTGTGATAAGTACTTAGTTAAGATGGAAAAGGCATTAAATTTGTACAATAAGATATTTTGAGAAAGAGACCACATTCACATAACTTTTATTACAGTATATTGTTGTAATTGTTCTATTTTATTATTAGTAGTAGTTATTGTTAATCTCTTACTGTGCCTAATTTATAAATTAAACTTTATCATAGGTATATATGTATAGGAAAGAACATAGTATGAATAGGGTTCGGTACTATCTAAGGTTTCAGGCATCCACTAGGGGTCTTGGAACATATCCTCCCACAGATAAGGGGTGACTACTGTATACAGATGCCAAACTTCAATTGTATACTTCAAGTATATCCAGTTTATTATATACCAATTATATCTAAACAAAGCTGTTTAAAAAACTAATTTGATGTTATTATATATCTGAGCTTGTTTAGCTTGGACATATTAGTTTCACTTAAAAGTATAATGTTGAAAAAACTATTAACGATGACAACTAATATTTATTGGGCACTTTGCCATGCCAGTTATGTTAAGCCTGTTACTTAGGTCATCTCACTTGATCCCCATCAACCAACTTAACCAACTATTAGGTACTACTAATAACTCCATTATCTAGATAAAGAAACTGGGGCTTCAAAGGATTAAGTAAATTGCCTAATCGGCAACTTGTGTACTGTGATAAAAATGGGATTTGAACGATATGCTGTGGTTCTACGGCCCAAGCTCTTAACACCACCGCAAGTCAAGTGAGAAAGGACAGTTTGCCTCACTCTTACTCAGTTTCCAAGTTTTGACCTTTGAAACTGTCCTCTCTCCCCACTCTCCCTCACCCCCATTTTTATCTCCTAGGAAAGACTAATAAGCCAGTTTCCAGGATGGGAGTCAGGAAAGAGCACCACCTTTTGGTTATACTGCACCAGGTTCCATGTATAAGGAAAAACTGTGAAAGACTTGGAAATTATGGGATGTCCTTGCTAGTTTATACAGCTAGTGACCACCTTTGCTTGTCTTTGACTGAGCTATTTTACAGCTTTGTAGATATAGAAATTAACTTGTAGAAAATGGATAGTAATGCAAATAATTCCTGTCCATAGAAATGCAAACTGTGTCTGGTGGAATGCTTGATTATTGCCCTGTGGACAATGGCTTCTTTTGGCCAGTTTTATCCAGTTATATATTCATTTCAGCATTCCTCATCTGACTGTAAGTTGTCATTTGAACTGCTTGTAGCATCTACTTATTCCCTCATTAATTAGTGAGTTAAATAAAATCTTTGACATGTCTTCATTTTATATTTGTATGAGAATTATGATTTTCCCCTTTAAAAAATCTATCCTTTAACCCATGTATATTACAGTATAATTTGAAATCACTTTAAAAATTGTTACCTAACAGAGCAGCTCACTGAATTCAGTAATCTCTTCCTTACCCTGTCCAACTATGAAATTCCCTTCTGTATATGTTTTCAATGACTGTGAGAATTTCAGCTCTAATGTAAGACAATGGTGATCCCCTCTCATTGCATCTAATTAGGAAAAGATTTGGGAGAGGAAAATAGAGAGTAGAAATGAAATAGAGGTGGAGAAGTAAAAATAGGGGGTTTTTCCCCCCCTACAAAGAGATATAAAATTTAAAAAGAATAAGAGGGGGAAAAGTAAATGTAGGCTTCAAGAATGCCTTCTTTTGACATCTGTAAGGAGAAAGGAAGGAAGCCAAATACATGTTCTTTGGCTTAAAGTGATCATAGAAAGAACTGAGACTTTATAAAACTGAGTATTTGGAGAGAGTAAGAAATACCTGCTTTATGATGGTGAGCGTATTAAACACAGATGACTCATGGTTTTTTTCCAGTTCAATCCAAGTTCTTTTCCATCCCTTAGCTAAAGCAGCAAGGAGGTAAGGCAGGAGACATGAGTCCCGACCAAGGTACAGGTCCCTGGAGCATAAGATTGAATAACGCTGGATACAGAAAATCAGAAAGCATTGATAGATCCAAAACTGAACAAAAGACTCTTATTATCCATATTATCTGCCATAAAGAAAATAAGTTCATGGATATCTAGTTAGAACTGAAAGAGAGGGGAATTCATCTGAGATGACATTCATAATATTTAACAACCTTAAGGCATGAGAAAGACCTATTTGGAAGGATGCAGGGCCTCTAGGGTGCAGGGTTCTGGAGGCCCTTTGCTGTGCCTGACATTGACCTGGAGCTCATGCTGGATCTTGGGAAGTTCAGTAGGTCTCAGGGGAATAATCAAGACCACTGGGGCAAGGGTCTGGCACTTGGAAGCCTTGGGGCAGTAGCTATTTACAAACTGTATGGAAGTATTCCACTATTTTAAATAAAATGTTCCCCCCCCCCCCCACTTTTCTAAGTAGAAAGTGAAAAGTGTTTGTAAAATTATTGGTCACTGTATGAGGTTTGGAATGTGCATAGCTGCAAATAATAGACAACTCTACCACAATGGCTTAAACAGAAGAGTTTTTTCATGTCATGATAAAACAGACTAGCTATGAGAAGCCTAGGGCGTGGACATAGGGATACACAGTGACATCATCAGGGACCCAGGCTCCTTACATCTTTGTCTTCCACCATCCTAGCCATCCTCATCACGCTTGTTGCCTCGTCGTTGCAAGATGGTTCTTAAACCCCTCCATTTCACATCTAAGTTTCAGAAAAGAATAAGATGGAAGAGTGAAGGAGTAGTTATCTGTTTTAGGAGAGCACATACACAGCAGACTTCTGCTTATCTTTGGCCAGAAGTGTGTCACGTTACCTACCTGGATGCCAGGCAGCATCAGGAGGTCAGTATTTTTAGTGATACACTTTGTTGCCTTGAGCAAAGTGAGAATTTGTTAATAAGGGTGGAGGGGAAAAATAAATATTGGTTGGGTAGCACTTACCAGACTCATCTAAAAACTCTATCAAAAATTGGATAGAATTGGCTCTACCGATGAATTCTTAACATTTACCAAAAAGTCTTAAAATAGCAAAGTACAGTGCACTCTGCTATGAGTTTTTAAATAAATGTATTGTGTCACTCAGTAAATGTTATATTTAAATTTCACATCTGCAAAGATGTATATAATCACAACCTCATGTTTAAGTGGAAGCCGTTGTATTATGTATAAGCTGTTTCCAAACATGTATAACTAATCAAATTTCTAAGCCAAATTTCTTCATCCATGCAGAAAAAAATGTTCCTCATTGATGTTCACATAAAAGCTTTTTGTGAATGTAAAATTAATTTTTGTAGTGTTTGTGGGGAGAGGAAGGGCATAATTAAAAACTGTAAAACTATCTTAGTTGAGGCAATCAAACATAAAGGAATTTTCAACTTAAAAAAATTTTGAATTTCAGAGTTACCTGCCATTTTGAGGTAATTACATTTTGCTCTTCCTGGCTGTGCTGCTTTTCTAGAGTGATATTCAGTTTCCATTCTGTCTTTGTCTATTTTTGTTTGACTTTTAATTTTTTTCTCTATTTCAGAACAGAATTTTTACAAGAGCAGTAGAGAGCTTTTCTCCAAATTGCCCAGCATTACTTATCTCTTCTCTAGAAAATGGAATTCTCATCTGTCTCTGCAAAGAGGCTTTTCATAGTTTCTAGTGCAGCACATGCAATGCAATAAGTTATGCTCCCAGTTTAAAAACATCCATGATGTAATGTGTAAGAGTTCATTGGAGAATAACCCTTGCATAATACGTTTGAGCATGGCTTATTTAGTCTGAATCCCCACTTGGGAAGAAAAATGTCCTCAGAATAGTTTCCTTTTGGTAACTGTTAGTACTGGTGAATCCACCTCTAAATACACCAGAGAGTAGATGGAAATCAGGGAAAGACCAGCATATACAGTTAGCTCTTCATATGCCTGGGTTTCACATCTGAGGATTCAACCAACCATGGATTAAAAATATTCAGAAAAAAAAATTCAAAAAATTCAAAAAAGCAAAACTTAAATTTGCCCTATGCCGGCAACTATTTACATAGCATTTACATTGTATTTACAACTATTTACATAGCATTTACATTGTATTAGCTATTGTAAGTAATCTAGAGATGATTTAAAGCATACAGGAGGGGACACAGTGGTTAAGAATCCACCTGCCAATGCAGGGGACACGGGTTCGAGCCCTGGTCCGGGAAGATCCCACAGGCCGGAGCAACTGAGCCCGTACACCACAGCTACTGAGCTCACGCACCTAGAGCCTGTGCTCTGAAACAAGAGAAGCCACCGCGATGAGAAGCCCCCGCGATGAGAAGCCCGCTCACCACACGAAGAGTAGCCCCCGCTCGCCACAACTAGAGAAAGCCCGCGTGCAGCAACGAAGACCCAACGCAGCCAATTAATTAATTAATTTTTAAAAAAAGTATACAGGAGGATGTGTGTGGGTTATATGCAAATACTACACCATTTTATATAAGGGACTTGAGCATCCTCGGATTTTGGTATCCTTGAGGGTGAGGGAGTCCTGGAACCAATCCCCGACAGATACCGAGGGGCTACCGTGCAGTTAAGATGCTGATATTCATCTGTCAGTGGACATTTAGGTTGGTTCCATGTCCTGGCTATTGTAAATAGTGCTGCAATGAACACTGTGGTACATGTCTCTTTTTGAATTATGGTTTTCTCAGGGTATATGCCCAGTAGTGGGATTGCTGGGTCATATGGTAGTTCTGTTTTTAGTTTTTTAAGGAACCTCCATACTGTTTTCCATAGTGGTTGTAGTATTGACATATATACACTTCCAAATGTAAAATAGTTAGCTAGTGGGAAGCAGCACCATAGCACAGGGAGATCAGCTCGGTGCTTTGCGATGACCTAGAGGGGTGGGATAGGGAGGATGGGAGGGAGGCTCAAGAGGGAGGGGCTGTGGGGACATGTGTATGCATATGGCTGATTCACTTTGGTGCACACAGAAACTAACACAGTATTGTGAAGCAATTATACTCCAATGAAGATCTATTAAAAAAAATGCTGATATTCACCTATTGCACATATAATGCTATAATACCTCAATCAAAAACTAATGATTCTCTAAAAAATAAAAGTGGAGGGTAATAAGACATTTCCAAAATAGATGTTAGTTCTATGTTTATATATGCAATTATATATGCAATTTTTAAGCAGTTCAAATTAACTCAATGTAAATAGACTGAAATACTTATTACATTGGTTTAAGTCCATTTACCCTAAAATTTATGGCACTAATGACCGATGTGTAGTGGTGACCTCCTTTCCTTCTCTCCTTTCTCAAAGCCCAGAAAAATGGCTGCTTGACATTGAATGGACCCAGTGAGTCATCTAGATCTAATCAGAGGTAGCTTTAAATTTGGCCAGAATTTGGTGTCACTATAAAATGTCATATCCTGGTAGTGAGAATGTAAGTTGGTTCAACCATTTGGAAGATCATTTGATAATGTATCAAGAGTTTTTTTTTTTTTTTTTTTTTTTAACATCTTTTTTGAAGTATAATTGCCTTACAATGGTGTGTTAGCTTCTGCTTTATAACAAAGTGAATCAGTTCTACATATACAATATGTTCCCATTTCTCTTCCCTCTTGCGTCTCCCTCCCTCCCACCCTCCCCATCCCACCCCTCTAGGTGGTCACAAAGCACCGAGCTGATCTCCCTGTGCTATGCGGGTGCTTCCCACTAGTTATCTATTCTACATTTGGTAGTGTATATATGTCCATGACACTCTCTTACCCTGTCACATCTCACCCCACCCCCTCCCCATATCCTCAAGTCCATTCTCTAGTAGGTCTGTGTCTTTATTCCCGTCTTGCCACTAGGTTCTTCATGGCCTTTTTTTTTTTTTTTTCCCTTAGATTCCGTATATATGTGTTAGCATACTGTATTTGTTTTTCTCTTTCTGACTTACTTCACTCTGTATGACAGACTCTAACTCCATCCACCTCATTACAAATACCTCCATTTCATTTCTTTTTATGGCTGAGTAATATTCCATTGTATATATGTGCCACATCTTCTTTATCCATTCATCTGTCGATGGACATTTAGGTTGCTTCCATGTCCTGGCTATTGTAAATAGAGCTGCAATGAACATTTTGGTACATGACTCTTTTTGACCTATGGTTTTCTCAGGGTATATGCCCAGTATTGGGATTGCTGGGTCGTATGGTAGTTCTATTTGTAGTTTTTTAAGGAACCTCCATACTGTTCTCCATAGTGGCTGTATCAATTTACATTCCCACCAACAGTGCAACAGTGTTCCCTTTCCTCCACACCCTCTCCAGCATTTATTGTTTCTAGATTTTTTGATGATGGCCATTCTGACTGGTGTGAGATGATATCTCATTGTAGTTTTGATTTGCATTTCTCTAATGATTAATGATGTTGAGCATTCTTTCATGTGTCTATAGGCCATCTGTATATCTTCTTTGGAGAAATGTCTATTTAGGTCTTCGGCCCATTTTTGGATTGGGTTGTTCGTTTTTTTGTTATTGAGCTGCATGAGCTGCTTGTAAATCTTGGAGATTAATCCTTTGTCAGTTGCTTCATGTGCAAATATTTTCTCCCATTCTGATGGTTGTCTTTTGGTCTTGTTTATGGTTTCCTTTGCTGTGCAAAAGCTTTTAAGTTTCATTAGGTCCCATTTGTTTATTTGTGTTCTTATTTCCATTTCTCTGGGAGCTGGGTCAAAAAGAATCTTGCTGTGATGTATGTCATAGAGTGTTCTGCCTATGTTTTCCTCTAAGAGTTTGATAGTGTCTGCCCTTACACTTAGGTCTTTAATCCATTTTGAGTTTATTTTTGTGCATGGTGTCAGGGAGTGTTCTAATTTCATACTTTTACATGTACCTGTCCAATTTTCCCAGCACCACTTATTGAAGAGGCTGTCTTTTCTCCACTGTATATGCTTGCCTCCTTTATCAAAGATAAGGTGACCATATGTGTGTGGGTTTATCTCTGGGCTTTCTATCCTGTTCCATTGATCTATATTTCTGTTTTTGTGCCAGTACCAAACTGTCTTGATTACTGAAGCTTTGTAATATAGTCTGAAGTCAGGGAGCCTGATTCCCCCAGCTCCATTTTTCGTTCTCAAGATTGCTTTGGCTATTCGGGGTCTTTTGTGTTTCCATACAAATTGTGAAATTTTTTGTTCTAGTTCTGTGAAAAATGCCAGTGGGAGTTTGATAGGGATTGCATTGAATCTGTAGATTGCTTTGGGTAGTAGAGTCATTTTCACAATGTTGATTCTTCCAATCCAGGAACATGGTATATCTCTCCATCTATTTGTATCATCTTTAATTTCTTTCATCAGTGTCTTATAATTTTCTGCATACAGGTCTTTTGTCTCCTTAGGTAGGTTTATTCCTAGATATTTTATTCTTTTTGTTGCAATGGTAAATGGGAGTGTTTTCTTAATTTCACTTTCAGATTTTTCATCATTAGTGTATAGGCATGCTAGAGATTTCTGTGCATTAATTTTGTATCCTGCTACTTTACCAAATTCATTGATTAGATCTAGGAGTTTTCTGGTAGCATCTTTAGGATTCTCTATGTATAGTATCATGTCACCTGCAAACAGTGACAGCTTTACTTCTTCTTTTCCAATTTGGATTCCTTTTATTTCTTTTTCTTCTCTGATTGCTGTGGCTAAAATTTCCAAAAATATGTTGAATAATAGTGGTGAGAGTGGGCAACCTTGTCTTGTTCCTGATCTTAGTGGAAATGGTTTCAGTTTTTCACCATTGAGGACAATGTTGGCTGTGGGTTTGTCATATATGGCCTTTATTATGTTGAGGAAAGTTCCCTCTATGCCTACTTTCTGCAGGGCTTTTATCATAAATCGGTGTTGAATTTTGTCGAAAGCTTTCTCTGCATCTATTGAGATGATCATATGGTTTTTCTCCTTCAATTTGTTAATATGATGTATCACATTGATTGATTTGCGTATATTGAAGAATCCTTGCATTCCTGGGATAAACCCCACTTGATCATGGTGTATGATCCTTTTAATGTGCTGTTGGATTCTGTTTGCTAGTATTTTGTTGAGGATTTTTGCATCTATGTTCATCAGTGATATTGGCCTGTAGTTTTCTTTCTTTGTGACATCTTTGTCTGGTTTTGGTATCAGGGTGATGGTGGCCTCGTAGAATGAGTTTGGGAGTGTTCCTCCCTCTGCAATATTTTGGAAGAGTTTGAGAAGGATAGGTGTTAGCTCTTCTCTAAATGTTTGATAGAATTCACCTGTGAAGCCATCTGGTCCTGGGCTTTTGTTTGTTGGAAGGTTTTTAATCACAGTTTCAATTTCAGTGCTTGTGATTGGTCTGTTCATATTTTCTATTTCTTCCTGGTTCAGTCTCGGCAGTTTGTGCATTTCTAAGAATCTGTCCATTTCTTGCAGGTTGTCCATTTTATTGGCATAGAGTTGCTTGTATTAATCTCTCATGATCTTTTGTATTTCTGCAGCGTCAGTGGTTACTTCTCCTTTTTCATTTCTAATTCTATTGATCTGAGTCTTCTCCCTTTTTCTCTTGATGAGTCTGGCTAATGGTTTATCAATTTTGTTTATCTTCTCAAAGAACCAGCTTTTAGTTTCATTGATTTTTGCTATTGTTTCCTTCATTTCTTTTTCATTTATTTCTGACCTGATCTTTATAATTTCTTTCCTTCTGCTGGCTTTGGGGTTTTTTTGTTCTTCTTTCTCTAATTGCTTTAGGTGCAAGGTTAGGTTGTTTATTCGAGATGTTTCCTGTTTCTTGAGGTAGGCTTGTATTGCTATAAACTTCCCTCTTAGCACTGCTTTTGCTGCGTCCCATAGGTTTTGGGTCGTCGTATCTCCATTGTCATTTGTTTCTAGGTATTTTTTGATTTCCCCTTTGATTTCTTCAGTAATCACTTCGTTATTAAGTAATGTATTGTGTAGCCTCCATGTGTTTGTATTTTTTCCAGATCTTTTCCTGTAATTGATATCTAGTCTCATAGCGTTGTGGTCGGAAAAGATACTTGATACGATTTCAATTTTCTTAAAGTTACCAAGGCTTGATTTGTGACCCAAGATATGATCTATCCTGGAGAATGTTCCATGAGCACTTGAGAAAAATGTGTATTCTGTTGTTTTTGGGTGGAATGTCCTATAAATATCAATTAAGTCCATCTTGTTTAATGTATCATTTAAAGCTTGTGTTTCCTTATTTATTTTCATTTTGGATGATCTGTCCATTGGTGAAAGTGGGGTGTTAAAGTCCCCTACTATGATTGTGTTGCTGTCGATTTCCCCTTTTATGGCTGTTAGTATTTGCCTTATGTATTGAGGTGCTCCTATGTTGGGTGCATAAATATTTACAATTGTTATACCTTCCTCTTGGATCGATCCCTTGATCATTATATAGTGTCCTTCTTTGTCTCTTGTAATAGTCTTTATTTTAAAGTCTATTTTGTCTGATATGAGAATTGCTACTCCAGCTTTCTTTTGATTTCCATTTGCATGGAATATCTTTTTCCATCCCCTCACTTTCAGTCTGTATGTGTCTCTAGGTCTGAAGTGGGTCTCTTGTAGACAGCATATATATGGGTCTTGTTTTTGTATCCATTCAGCCAGCCTGTGTCTTTTGGTGGGAGCATTTAATCCATTTACATTCAAGGTAATTATCGATATGTATGTTCCTATTCCCATTTTCTTAAATGTTTTGGGTTTGTTATTGTAGGTGTTTTCCTTCTCTTGTGTTTCTTGCCTAGAGAAGTTCCTTTAGCATTTGTTGTAAAGCTGGTTTGGTGGTGCTGAACTCTCTCAGCTTTTGCTTGTCTGTAAAGGTTTTAATTTCTCCATCGAATCTGAATGAGATCCTTGCTGGGTAGTGTAATCTTGGTTGTAGGTTTTTCTCCTTCATCACTTTAAGTATATCCTGCCACTCCCTTCTGGCTTTCAGAGTTTCTGCTGAAAGATCAGATGTTAACCTTATGGGGATTCCCTTGTGTGTTATTTGTTGTTTTTCCCTTGCTGCCTTTAATATGTTTTCCTTATATTTAATTTTTGACAGTTTGATTAATATGTGTCTTGGTGTGTTTCTCCTTGGGTTTATCCTGTATGGGACTCTCTGTGCTTCCAGGACTTGATTAACTATTTCCTTTCCCATATTAGGGAAGTTTTCAACTATAATCTCTTCAAATATCTTCTCAGTCCCTTTCTTTTTCTCTTCTTCTTCTGGGATCCCTATAATTCGAATGTTGGCGCGTTTAATGTTGTCCCAGAGGTCTCTGAGACTGTCCTCAGTTCTTTTCATTCTTTTTTCTTTATCCTGCTCTGCAGTAGTTATTTCCACCATTTTATCTTCCAGGTCACTTATCCTTTCTTCTGCCTCAGTTATTCTGCTATTGATCCCATCTAGAGTATTTTTAATTTCATTTATTGTGTTTTTCATCATTGTTTGGTTCCTCTTTAGTTCTTCTACGTCCTTGTTAAATGTTTCTTGCATTTTGTCTATTCTATTTCCAAGATTTTGGATCATCCTTACTATCATTATTCTGAATTCTTTTTCAGGTAGACTACCTATTTCCTCTTCATTTGTTAAGTCTGATGTGTTTTGGCCCTGCTCCTTCATCTGCTGTGTGTTTTTCTGTCGTCTCATTTTGCTTATCTTACTGTGTTTGGCGTCTCCTTTTCACAGGGTGCAGGTTTGTAGTTCCCGTTGTTTTTGGTATCTGTCCCCAGTGGCTAAGGTTGGTTCAGTGGGTTGTGTAGGCTTCCTGGTGGAGGGAACTAGTGCCTGAGCTCTGGTGGATAAGGTTGGATCTTGTCTTTCTGGTGGGCACGTCCACGTCTGGTGGTGTATTTTGGGGTGTCTGTGGCCTTATTATGATTTTAGGCAGCCTCTCTGCTAATGGATGGGGCTGTGTTCCTGTCTTGCTAGTTGTTTGGCATAGGGTGTCCAGCACTGTAGCTTGCTGGTCGTTGAGTGAAGCTGGGTCTTGATGTTGAGATGGAGATCTCTGAGAGATTTTTGCCATTTGGTATTACGTGGAGCTGGGAGGTCTCTTGTGGACCAGTGTCCTGAAGTTGGCTCTCCCACCTCAGAGGCACGGCCCTGATGCCTGGCTGGAGCACCGAGAGCCTTTCGTCCACACGGCTCAGAGTAAAAGGGAGAAAAAATAGAAAGAAAGAAAGAAAGAGGCTATAATATAGTGAAGTAAAATAAAGCTATTGTAAAGCAAAGCTATACAGACAAAATCTCACCCAGAAGCATATACATATACACTCACAAATAAAAGGAAAAGGGGAAAAATTAATATATCCTGCTCCGAAAGTCCACCTCCTGAATTTGGGATGATTCGTTGTCTATTCAGGTATTCAACAGATGCAGGCACATCAAGTTGTTTGTGGAGTTTTAATCCGCTGCTTCTGAGGCTGCTGGGAGAGAATTCCCCTTCTCTTCCCAGTTCGCACAGCTCCTGGGGTTCAGCTTTGGATTTGGACCCGCCTCTGCGTGTAGGTCGCCTGAGGGCGTCTATTCCCCGCCCAGACAGGACGGGGTTAAAGGCGCAGCTGCTTCGGGGGCTCTGGCTCACCCAGGCCTCGGGGAGGGAGGGGTACAGAGGAGGCAGGGCGAGCCTGCGGCGGCCGAGGCCGGCGTGACGTTGCAGCAGCCTGAGGCGGGCAGTGCGTTCTCCCGGGGAAGTTGTCCCCGGATCACGGGACCCTGGCAGTGGCGGGCTGCACAGGCTACCGGGAGGGGTGGTGTGGAGAGTGACCTGTGCTCACACACAGGCTTTTTGGAGGTGGCAGCAGCAGCCCCAGCGTCTCATGCCCGTCTCTGGGGTCTGCACTGATCGCCGCGGCTCGCGTCCTTCTCTGGAGTTCGTTTGGCGGCGCTCTGAATCGCCTCTCCTCGCGCGCCGCGAAACAAAGAGGCAAGGAAACGTCTCTTGCCTCTTCGGCAGCTGCAGACTTTTTCCCGGTCTCCCTCCCGGCTAGCTGTGGTGCGCTAACCCCTTCAGGCTGTGTTCACGCCGCCAGCCCCAGTCCTCTCCCTGCAATCCGACCGAAGCCGAGCCTCAGCTCCCAGCCCCGCCCACCCCAGCGGGCGAGCAGACAAGCCTCTCGGGCTGGTGAGTGCTGGTCGGCACCGATCCTCCGTGCGGGAATCTCTCCGCTTTGCCCTCCGCACCCCTGCGGCTGCGCTCTCCTCCGTGGCTCCGAAGCTTCCCCCCTCCGCCACCCGCAGTCTCTGCCCGCGAAGGGGCTTCCTAGTGCGTGGAAATCTTTCCTCCTTCACAGCTCCCTCCCACTGGTGCAGGTGCCGTCCCTATTCTTTTGTCTCTGTTATTTCTTTTTTCTTTTGCCCTACCCAAGTACGGGGGGAGTTTCTTGCCTTTTTGGAGGTCGGACGTTTTCTGCCAGCGTTCAGTGGGTGTTCTGTAGGAGCAGTTCCACGTGTAGATGTATTTCTACTGTATCTGTGGGAAGGAAGGTGATCTCCGTGTCTTACTCTTCCGCCATCTTCTCTCCTCCCCCAAGAGTTTTTAAAGTCACAGCAATTCTACTTTGTGCTCACATCTGATCACCTCCTTTGGATAAAGTAGATTTATATAAAGTGATGTTTGTAATAGCATATTTATAAAAGAAAAAAATGGGAATAACCTAATTATTAAATTGTTAGGACATAACCTAATACATAGTTATAATCAAAGATAGGGTACAAAAAGGTAGAGTTTGATGCATTACATGTATATATGATCTGAATTTTTAAAATTATTTATATAATAAGACTCAATATTTTTAAATTACTGGAAGGAAATTCAACCATGTAGCAGTCATATCTAGGTGAAGAGATTGCATCCTTCTTTACAAATATTATATAAATATTTAATAATTAATATTACAAATAATATTTGATTAATTATTTTGAGTAAATTCCTAAACGTAGAAATGATATGAGGAATATTGCTATTTTTAAGTGTTTTATGTCACATTTTCAAATGACCATCCAGAGGTATTATACCAACTTATATATTTTTATTGTAAGCAAGCCAGTTTCTACATGTGTACCTAGCTTACCAGATCTTCTTTGTATTTTTCTTTATTGTCCAAATTATCTGAATTAAACAAAAATATTTTAATAATAAAAAATACTTACATATGTTAGAAAAATGGCTGTGAAGATACAGTATTAGAAATGCAGATCAAATGAGATATAACCTCTCATCCCTCAACAGTGATTGTTAGAGTTTCTTGGAACCAGCATGAGACCCGTATGTCAACCTCAAATATCTGTTTACCTTCCTTTCTTTGATTGGTAGGTGTTTCTACTTAAGTGTATCATCATCCATCTTACATTAAAAATGGGACTCCAAACCTAGCTTCCATTAGCCTCATTTCTACCAGTGGTACCGTCCTTCTCTCACACTTGAAACCTTTGAGCTAGCTTTGACTTTCTCCTTCTTTGCCTACCATATCCAGTTACCAAATCATAAACTCTCCTGAACCTGTTTTCAGTCCTTTCTTTTCCATTCCCATAGCGCCCACCCTATCACAGGTTTTTATTACCTCTTTTATGCAACAAATATTTATGGAACACCTAGTCTGTACAAGGCATTCCACTACGGCAATGATATTAGGACAGATGTTGTTTCTACCCTTGTGGAATATATAGTATAGTTGGGTGGACAGACAGTTATACAATTAATTATACAATTAATCATGTAACTACAGTTGCTTCAAAGAAGAACTAAGAATTGTTAACAGAAAGTAACTAGAGAGGCAGATCTAGTCTGGAGGGCTCAAGTGAAGATTTCTTGAGGAGGTGCCATTTGCCTTGAGCTCTGAAGTGGTGGCATTAACTACAGGAAGCAGGGAGAAGCAATCTAGGCATAAAGAAAAGTATGTTCAAAGAAACTGAGGAGAAAAGGACCTGGGGCATTCAGAATACTGGGGCAAAGCCATTTGGATGGAGGACAAAGAGAGGAGGTCTACCCTGAGGCTGGCAAGGTAGGGTGGCCAGATCATGTTGCCCCTTGTAGGCTACGTACTAGATTGTAGCCCTTGAACAGCCTAAAGTTAGCCTCTGCCTCCAGGTTATAGAACTACTATTGCCCACTACAACTAGATACATCTTTCTAAAAGATCTGCTGGAACACATCAGTTTCCTGACACAAAGAAAACAGAAAAAAAAAAAATTATCACTTAGAAGCTCACCACTGCCTACAGACTCAGTAGACTCCTTGGACTTTGATTTGGGTTGAATTGTGTCCCCCCAAAATTTGTATGTTGAAGTCTCTACCCCTAGGATCTCAAAATGTGACCTTATTTGGAAACAGGGGAAATAGTGACCTTATTTGGAAATAGATGTAATAGTGAACGAAAGGTCATTCTGGGGTATGGTGGACTGCTAATCCATATAACTCATATCCTTATAAAAAGGGGAAATTTGGACACAGACGTGTGCATAGAGGGAGAGCGCCACGTACAGATTGGAGTTAATGCTGCCACAAGCCAAGGAAATACCAGAAGCTAGAAGACAGCCCTAGAACAGATGCTTTGCTTGTACCTTCAGAGGGAGCATGACTATGCCAACAGCTTGGTCTCAGACTTCTGTGCTCCATGTGAGGTATTTCTGTTGTTTAAGGCACTCAGCTTGTGATACTCTGTTATGGCAGTCCTAGCAAACTCATAGAAGCTATTAACTTTAATTTTTTCATTTGAGATAAACTGTTGTCCCCAGACACACAAGAGGACTATCACCTTTCTTGTTTTCCTATTTCCTGACTACAATGCTTTCCACTGCTCTCTGCTTATCTACATCAATTCTTCCTTTTAAAACCCACCCATGGGAAGCCGCTTCTCTTTTGAAGCCTTATATAAGTATTTTTTAATGTCATATTCACGCAATATTTGTAAGCTACCTTAAATAATTTGGGGAACATGGTGGAGTAAAATAAATGGATAAAAAGATAGTGGGTTGCCCAACTGCAATACTATTCATTGTCTATTATATGTTACCTTGTATTGCCATCTTGTTATGGATTTGTCATCTCTCTCCAACTAGACTGTGTACTTCATGACCTTTCTCTACTTATTTGAATCCCCCCAAAGGAGTTCACCAAATCCTATTTGATTGCCTGAAATAGGAGTCCCTGATTGATCCCCTATAAAACCTGATCTAGTTGATTTCTAGTAGCTGCCGTGATGCTAACTTGCTTCTGGGTTAGGTGCTCAAATTCTCACTCTCAGTATCCACCTTCAGCATTCCTCTCCTCTCTGACCATCACAGCCCCCCTTTCCCAAGGGTCTTAGGGCTTTGGAGAACCAAAAATAGACCTCCATCAAAAAGGATTAGAAAATTTAGGACTGAGACTCACATATATTAAAGTGTGTTCAATTTAGAAACTCATAATTATTCAAGAAAGGATACAACAAATAATGGATATGTGTTTTTCCTATTGTAGGTCTAGTTCTACTATTAAATATGAATGAAGAAAATGAAGCTAATAACATAAAATTGCTTTTAAACAGGATTGGAAATTTCTGCTATGATTCAGACATGGATATTAGGGGGTTTTTTGTTGTTTTTTTGTTTGTTTTTTGCTGTTTTTTTAACAATATGAAATTCAAAACCTTGTGTTCCTAACTAAACTAATATTTATTTCTTTGAGTACATCAGAAACAGAAGACAGTTAATACTTCATGGTTACTTTACTGCTAGTTTATTTTAAGGAATCATACTGAACCGCCTAGAGACATATGTTAGTGGGTAGGTAGAATATGGTTAACCTAGTAATTAAAAGAATATTATTTCCCCTTCAGTTAAGAGGAAAAGTCAAATGATGCTAATGGTAATAGTTAAATAGAGTATACAATATCTATAGCAAATGATTGTTTTCAGTTGCTATATTTTGATGGTAAGGAACCTGAATTGTAGTTAGAACTAATGCCTTAACCTGACTCTAATTCCAAAATAGGCATAAACCATTACAATTTTAATGACTATTAGATGGATTGTGCCCACGATATATTATCTCAGAAGCCACCTCTACATAACATGAATTCGTTTTAAACTCTGAGTTTAGAAAGACAAGATTCTATATGGAATCTAAAAAAAACCAAACTCAGAGAAACAGAGGTGAGACTGGTGGTTGCCAGAGGTGAGGGTGGGGGAAATTAGGTGAAGGTAATAAAAAAAATATAAACTTCCAGTTATAAGATAAATAAGTTTTGGGGGTGTAATGCACAATATGATGACTATAGTTAATAGATATTGTATATTTGAAAGTTGCTAAGAGAGTAGATCTTAAAAGTTCTCGTCATAAGGGGGGAAAAAATGTAACTATGTGAGGTGACAGTTGTTAACTAATCTTATTGCGGTAATCATTTTGCAGTGTAGACGTATATCAAATCATTATGTTGTACACCTGAAACTAATTTAATATTCTAAGTCAATTATATCTCAATAAAACTGGGAAAAATTGAGTTTAAACATTATTTTAAGGGCTTTCTTCTTTTTTTAAAAACATTTATTTATATATTTATTTTGGATGCACCGAGTCTTAGTTGCAGTATGTGGGATCTTTTTTTTTTTTTTTTTTATAATTTTCTTTTATTTTTTTTTAAGTTTTTATTTATTTATTTATGGCTGTGTTGGGTCTTTGTTTCTGTGCGAGGGCTTTCTCTAGTTGTGGCAAGCGGGGGCCACTCTTCATCGCAGTGCGCGGGCCTCTCACTATCGCGGCCTCTCTTGTTGTGGAGCACAGGCTCCAGACGTGCAGGCTCAGTAATTGTGGCTCACGGGCTTAGTTGCTCCGCGGCATGTGGGACCTTCCCAGACCAGGACTCGAACCCGTGTCCCCTGCATTGGCAGGCAGATTCCCAACCACTGCACCACCAGGGAAGCCCAAGCATGTGGGATCTTTGTTGCGGCATGTGGGATCTTTAGTTACAGCATGCAGACTTTTAGTTGTGGCATGCATGAGGGAGCTAGTTCCCCGACCAGGGATCGAACTGGGGCCCACTGCATTGGGAGAGCAGAGTCTTACCAACTGGACCACCAGGGAACTCCCTAGGCCTTTCTTCTTTATTATTTGTTTCTATCAACTAAATTTCTATGTAATTAACCTGTAAAATGCTGTTATTTTGTTCTGTTTAAAATATGTCTGAAATACAGAGAATATGTTTTTGGTTGGCAGCCTGTGAGATGGCCCCCAATGATCCCCACCTCCTAGTATTCATACTGTGTATTACCTCCCCTTGAGTGTGGGCTGGACTTAGTGACTCATTTCTAAAAAATACAATATGGCAGAAGTAATGTTTTACCCCTTTTGATATGAGGTTATAAAAACACTGTGGCTTCTGTCTTGGGTACTCTTGCTCACTCTCTTGTTCTATTTTGAATCTTGCTCTCTCTTGACTCACCTTGGGGAAGCCAACTGCCATAAGTGAGGCAGTCCTGTGAAAAGATGCATATGTGTAATCTTGGAAGTGAATCTTCTGAGGCCGGCCAAGAGCCACATGAGTAAGCTCTGAAGTGGATACTCCTATAGATGAGACTACTGCTCTGGCTGACAGCTGGACTGTAATCTCAGGAGTAACCTTGAGCCAAAACCATCCAGATAAGCCACTCCCAGATTCCTGAGCCACAGAATCTGTGTGAGGTAATAAATGTTTGTTGTTTCCACACACTGAGTTTTGGGGTTATTTGTTACATGGCAATAAATAACTAATACAACATAACATTGTGTGCTATATAGTACATCTGTTTTCGTTCTGTCCTGAAATTTGTCCAGTCATATTTTGGGTATTTGGAATGGGGCTGCTCACTATATAAAATTTGGTCTTCTGTGGAGAAACACATCATTATAGTCTGATTTTCGGTGGAAATTTTTCTAATCAATCTTAGTAGATTACAACGCCCTGTTGTGTTCTGTGTGATGTGGGTAAATTTATTTCAAAGATCTTGATGAAACTCCTGATAATGCAAAAAAATAAATAAACAAACAAACACAACTCCAGTACTTTAGTATTTATAGTACCATTACCACTATGCTTAGATGCATCTATCTTAAAATGTTAAGAACTTCTATATGTTTGGAATGTATTATATGTTTTGTTCACTACTTCATTCATTCACTTTCCCATTAATTCAGTTAGAAAGCATCTGTTGAGCCCCTATTATGATCAAACATTACACTAGGCAATGGGGATAGCAAGAGGAATATTGCTAATTCTGTGCTCCAGAAATGTAAGGTCTAATAGGATAGACAAACCAATCATGATAATAGAGGGTGATAAATGAACAGAAATAGCAGTTGGTTGTGGGTGCTGTTAGCACAGAGGAGGGGTAGTAGGAGGATGAGAGGAAGCTTCTTTTAGGAAGTCATGACTGATTTTGAAGGATAAATAGGATTTTGTCAACTAAAGGAAAGCTTGAGGAAATCTTAGAGTATGTCAAAGCACAAGGCAGAAACAGAGTTTACAACTTCAGAGGCATCAAGTTGTTTATTACGGCTGTAAGGAAAAGGGTGTGTGGTGACAGTGAGACAGAAAAGAAGCTAGAGGGATTGGCAGGGGCAGATCTTAAAAGAATTTGTGAACCAATTTAAGAATTCAGATATACCAATTTGTTTCCAGAACACTAGCTACATTAGAATCACCTAGAACACTTAGTAAAATTATAGATTCTTATTTCCCACCAGAGACCCATTTAATCAGATTCTGTGGACTGAGAATTAGACATTATAGTAAGCTCTCCTAGTCAGTGTTTCTAAAATTAGTGAACATATGGACCATTTTTGTAGGAAAAATAAATTTTAATTGACCACAATTATTTCTAAATGAAATACAAACAAAAAATTGAGAAACCAATGAAATTTAAATCTAGTAACATCAATTTCAATTGTGCGATGATGTTGTTTGTTGAGATAAATTGTTGCTTTCTTAGTGACTATGATTCTTCCTGCTGCTGTAGTGATAGATCTTCAGGGTTTAGCATATGGATAAGATTGTATATCATGTGATGACTCAGTTCATCCAACATTTTTTCCTATTTGAACTACTGTGAATTCTAATTTATGCAGCCCACTTGGATGTCATCTGACCTCCACTTAAAATTTTTTTGGATATTGAGTCCATGTACTTATTAGGATTAAGTTCATTTACAAGTGGCAGTAACCCAAATAATTAAACTGGATAGATGTTTATTACTCTCTTATATAAGTCTGGGAAGGTGATACAGGCTTGGTATAGTCTCCACAGTGTCAGAAACTCAGGCTTCTTGTACACTATCCTGTTGCTCGGCCCTAAATGAGCACTAAGTATCTCATCATCTAAGAGGGGTACTCCAACTCCAATCATGAGACTACATTCCACACAACAGAATAGAGAAAAGGGAAGGAAAAGGTCATGCTTTCTTTGTTTAAGGGCACTCCCCACAGGTTGCATGTTCCATGTTTAATTATATCCCATGGCCACACCTAGCTGCAAGGGATGCTGGAAAATAAGAGCCTTTATTAAAGGCAGTGTTTCTATTACTGAGGAAAAGGGAACAACAGACTGTGACAGATTATTGGTAGACAAATTGCAATCTCTGCCACATTTCATTATTTTCTTTTATAATTCACCCACAACACAAAAACTTGTACTATTTTTTGGGCATGCTCTCATAAACATAAAAGTAGACAAGGACACTAAATAAGGTAGTCATTGAGATCTTCCAGAATACACTTGTTTATATCATCTTAGACCATCATGTAACTGAAAATACAAATGTAAAATATATTTTTATTTAGTCATGGGATCTATGAGCGAATGGGACCCCAGCTTGAGCAAAACCACCACCGTTATGAAAATCATAGATTTGAACATCAATGCTAGGTAATGTAGAACCATTAAAGAATTTTAAGCAAATTTATGCTAACAACAGTATTAGTTCTTGAAGTGGGAGGGCCTATGGAGAGCCATGCCCAAATCTTGGGGGATTTGCTTTTTCAAAGCATATCACTATACCTCTTGTTTTTGTGATATAAACAGCAGAAAGTAAAGTTTGATAAGATCTTCATGGAACTATATGGAAGGTAAAGAAAAAAACATTTTTGAAAGTTACAAAGTGTGACAAATACTGCTTTAGAAAGACCACTCTGGCAGGAGTGTAAAAAATCATTTGAAGATGAAACCAGCAGTAAGGAGCCCAGTAAAGAGGCTATTGCAGTTATATTGATACAAAGAGAAAATAAAGGACCTGGGCTGTCACTGGAGTGGAAATGAAGAAGAGCAAGTCTGTGCTGACTTGACATTTTCTGGCTTGGACCATGTGAATGTGGATGGTCTTGCTATTTATCATGTCAGTAAATCCGGGAGGAGATACAGGTGTCATTTGCTCTTTCACTCATTCATTTACCAAATGCTTTTTTTTTGGTTTCAACTATAAATCACATACTGTTCTACCCACTGAGAATATCGTGTGAACAAAATAAACTTTGTCCCTGCCCTCGTGGAGCTACCACTTTAGTGATGGAGAAAAATGCATGAGCAAATAAATATTGAATTACAATCGTGGTAAAAAGAATAAAGGGGAAACGAGTGCTAAGAGACAGTGAGGGGATTTATATATAATAGTGTTGTTGGGGGAAATGATTTTTACTTTAGATATTTATTTTTTAGATGATTATGGGGTATACTCTTGGAAAAGTCCCAATGCACTGAATACACAGTGGAACTGGGAGGAAAAGCTGGCCTTAGGATTAAAGATTTGGGGTTCATGAGTGTATTGGCATTAGTTAAAACCATGGATCTCAATTATGACCCCAAGAGAAAATGTGCAGGGTCTTAAAATCATCAATTATTGAAAGAAGAGGTAGATTTTTAAAGCATCTGCACTGATTGATTGTATTCTGAGAATATTACTTTTCTACATCAGTATAGGGTATAAAAATAATTACAAATAATTTTCATTAAATTGTAATGTTGACAACCACAAAAATTGTTACTAATACGGTGCAATGTGCTTTCAGAATTTCCATTTGGTAAGTGTGTAAGATTGAGAGGCAGTTAAGCTTAATGCTTAAAAAGCACAGAATGTTCTGAGAGCTTCTCTTTTCAAATGCGGGCTTTGACCCTTACTGTATGACCAGAGGTTAGTTACTTAAAATCTTTCATCTCAGTTTGCTTCTCTTGGAATGGTAATAAGCCTTATACATGTAGAGTGTGAAAAAAAAATGAGAAAAATGCCAGCAGTCTATGGCACACTGTGCTCAACTAAAATATGGTAGCAACTCCAAGTATTATTCTTAATACTCATAGTATCAGTAGTAGTAGTAACAGTACTAGTAAATACTTGTTCTGTGAGAACTTTCTGAAAATCTGTGGGATATCTTGGGCTATAGAATTGTCAATATTTTGATATTTTCTGGTTAATGTTGCCTTTTCTCATATGAACATAAAAGAGAGATGTGCTTCTTTTCCGTGTTTGAAGAAAGAATGTGGGAAAAAGGAAGAGAATTATGGAAACACTAAGAAATAAGGTCAGGCAACCAAAGACATGTCTTCTGCCACAGGAACTCAAAATCTAAGGTTTTTCAAGATCCCCATTTGCTCCTGGGACCTCAGATACTTAGTATTGCTAAGAAATATGATGATTTCTCATTTCAAATAAATGTGGAGATTATTTCTTTACTGTACTATTACATTATTTTAAATATGAAAATGTTATTAAATTTTCTTGATTATTGGGACTGATTTTGAGGCAGCTGAAGATGTGGCAGACAACTTTATATTTACCTTTACCCCTTTATTCTATTTAGACATTTTTTGCCCTAAACATGTAGCACTTTTATAATTTAAAATATAGTTAAGATTGGTTGAAGATGGCGGAGTAGAAGGACATGTGCTCATTCCCTCTTGCAAGAGCACCGGAATCACAACTAACAGCTGAACAGTCATTGACAGGAAGACACTGGAACTCACCAAAAAAGATATCCCACATCCAAAGACAAAGGAGAAGCCGCAATGAGACAGTAGGAGGGGCCCGATCACAATAAAATCAAATCCCATAACACTGGGTGGGTGACTCACAAACTGGAGAACACTTATACCACAGAAGTCCACCCACTGGAGTGAAGGTTCTGAGCCCCACGTCAGGTTTCCCAACCTGGGGGTCTGGCAACAGGAAGAGGAATTCATAGAGAATCAGACTTTGAAGGCTAACGGGATTTGATTGCAGGACTTGGACAGGACTGGGGGAAACAGAGACTCCACTCTTGGAGGGCACACACAAAGTAGTGTGCACATTGGGACCCAGGAGTAGGAGCAGTGACCCCATAGGAGATTGACCCAGACCTACCTGCTAGTGTTGGAGGGTCTCCTGCAGAGGCGGTGGGGGGGGGGTGGCTGTGGCTCACCATGGGGTCAAGGACACTGGCAGCAGAAGTTCTGGGAAGTATTCCTTGGTGTGAGACTTCCCAGAGTCCTCCATTAGCCCCAGCAAGAGCCAGATAGGCTCCAGTGTTGGGTCGCCTCAAGCCAAACAACCAACAGGGAGGGAACCCAGCCCCACCCATCAGCAGACAAGCGGATTAAAGTTTTACTGAGCTTTGCCCACCAGAGCAACACCCAGCTCTACCCACCACCAGTCCCTCCCATCAGGAAGCTTGCACAAGCCTCTTACATAGCCTCATCCACCAGAGGGCAGACAGCAGAAGCCAAGAACTACAATCCAGCAGCCTGTGGAAGGAAAACCACGTTCACAGAAAGATAGACAAAATGAAAAGGCAGAGGACTTTGTACCAGATGAAGGGACAAGATAAAACCCCAGAAAAACAACAAAATGAAGTGGAGATAGGAAAACTTCCGGAAAAATATTTCAGAATAATGATAGTGAAGATGATCCAGGACCTCAGAAAAAGAATGGAGGCAAAGATTGAGAAGATGCAAGAAATGATTAACAAAGACCTACAAGAATTAAAGAACAAACAAACAGAGATGAACAATACAATAACTGAAATGAAAAATACACTAGAAGGAATCAATAGCAGAATAACCGAGGCAGAAGAATGGATAAGTCACCGGGAAGACAAAATGGTGGAATTCACTGCCATTGAACAGAATAAAGAAAAAAGAATGAAAAGAAATGAAGACAGCCTAAGAGACCTCTGGGACAACATTAAAAGCAACAACATTCGCATTTATAGGGGTCCCAGAAGGAGAAGAGAGAGAGAAAGGACCAGAGAAAATATTTGAAGAGATTATAGTCGAAAACTTCCCTAACATGGGAAAGGAAATAGCCACCCAAGTCCAGGAAGCACAGAGAGTACCAGGCAGGATAAATGCAAGGAGAAACACGCTGAGACACATAATAATCAAATTGACAAAAAATAAAGACAAAGAAAAATTATTGAAAGCAGCAAGGGAAAAATGACAAATAACATACAAGGGAACTCCCAGAAAGTTAACAGCTGATTTCTCAGCAGAAACTCTACAAACCAGAAGGGAGTGGCACAATATATTTAAAGTGATGAAAGGGAAGAACCTACAACCAAGATAACTCTACCCAGCAAGGATCTCATTCAGATTTGACAGGGAAATTAAAACCTTTACAGACAAGCAAAAGCTAAGAGAATTCAGCACCACCAAACCAGCTCTACAACAAATGCTAAAGGAAATTATCTAAGGGAGAAGCACAAGAGAAGAAAAGGACCTACAAAAACAAACCCATAACAATTAAGAAAATGTTCATAGGAACATACATATTGATAATTACCTTAAAGGTGAATGGATTAAATGCTCCAACCAAAAGACACAGGCTCGCTGAATGGACACAGAAACAAGACCCATCTATATGCTGTCTACAAGAGACCCACTTCAAACCTCGGGACACATACAGACTGAAAGTGAGGGGATGAAAAAGATATTCCATGCAAATGGAAATCAAAAGAAAGCTGGAGTAGCAATCCTCATTTCAGATAAAGTGCACTTTAAAATAAAGAATGTTACAAGAGACAAGGAAGGACACTACATAATGATCAAGGGATCAATCCAAGAAGAAGATATAACAATTATAAATATATATGCACCCAACACAGGAGCACCTCAATGCATAAGGCAACTGCTAACAGCTATAAAAGAGGAAATCGACAATAACACAATAATAGTGGGGGACTTCAACACCTCACTTACACCAATGGACAGATCAACCAGACAGAAAATTAATAAGGAAACACAAGCTTTAAATGACACAATAGACCAGATAGATTTAATTGATATTTATAAGACATTCCATCCAAAAAGAGCAGATTATACTTTCTTCTCAAATGCACACAGAACATTCTCCAGGATAGATCACATCTTGGGTCACAAATTAAGCCTTGGTAAATTTCAGAAAATTGAAATCATATCAAGCATCTTTTCTGACCACAACACTATGAGATTAGAATTCAGTTACAGGGAAAAAAACGTAAAAAACATAAATACGTGGAGGCTAAACAATATGTTACTAAATAACCAAGAGATCACTGAAGAAATAAAAAAATACCTAGAGACAAATGACAATGAAAACACGATGATCCAAAACCAATGGGATGCAGCAAAAGCAGTTCTAAGAGGGAAGTTTATAGCAATACTAGCCTACCTCAAGAAACAAGAAACATCTCAAATAAACAATCTAAACTTACACCTAAAGCAATTAGAGAGAGAAGAACAAAATAAACCCAAAGTTAGCAGAAGGAAAGAAATCATAAAGATCAGATCAGAAATAATTCAAAAACAAATGAAGGAAACGATAGCAAAGATCAAAAAAACTAAAAGCTGGTTCTTTGAGAAGATAAACAAAACTGATAAACCAGTAGCCAGACTCATCAAAGATAAAAGGGAGAAGACTCAAATCAGTAGAATTAGACATGAAAAAGGAGAAGTAACAACTGACACTGCAGAAATACAAAGGATCATGAGAGGTTACTACAAGCAACTCTATGCCAATAAAATGGACAACCTGGAAGAAACGGACAAATTCTTAGAAATGCACAACCTTCTGAGACTGAACCAGGAAGAAATAGAAAATATAAACAGACCAATCACAAGCACTGAAATTGAAACTGTGATTAAAAATCTTCCAACAAACAAAAGCCCAGGACCAGATGGCTTCACAGACAAATTCTATCAAACATTTAGAGAAGAGCTAACACCTATCCTTCTCAAACTCTTCCAAAATATAGCAGAGGGAGGAACAATCCCAAACTCATTCTGCGAGGCCACCATCACCCTGATACCAAAACCAAAGATGTCACAAAGAAAGAAAACTACCAGCCAATATCACTGATGAACATAGATGCAAAAATCCTCAACAAAATACTAGCAGACAGAATCCAACAGCACATTAAAAGGATCATACACCATGATCAAGTGGGGTTTACCCCAGGAATGCAAGCATTCTTCAATATATGCAAATCAATCAATGTGATACACCATATTAACAAATTGAAGGAGAAAAACCATATGATCATCTCAATAGATGCAGAGAAAGCTCTCGACAAAATTCAACACCCATTTATGATAAAAACCCTGCAGAAAGTAGGCATAGAGGGAACTTTCCTCAACATAATAAAGGCCATATATGACAAACCCACAGCCAACATTGTCCTCAATGGTGAAAAACTGAAACCATTTCCACTAAGATCAGGAACAAGACAAGGTTGCCCACTCTCACCACTATTATTCAACATATTTTTGGAAATTTTAGCCACAGCAATCAGAGAAGAAAAAGAAATAAAAGGAATCCAAATTGGAAAAGAAGAAGTAAAGCTGTCACTGTTTGCAGGTGACATGATACTATACATAGAGAATCCTAAAGATGCTACCAGAAAACTCCTAGAGCTAATCAATGAATTTGGTAAAGTAGCAGGATACAAAATTAATGCACAGAAATCTCTAGCATGCCTATACACTAATGATGAAAAATCTGAAAGTGAAATTAAGAAAACACTCCCATTTACCATTGCAACAAAAAGAATAAAATACCTAGGAATAAACTTACCTAAGGAGACAAAAGACCTGTATGCAGAAAATTATAAGACACTGATGAAAGAAATCAAAGATGATACAAATAGATGGAGAGGAAGAATCTACATTGTGAAAATGACTCTACTACCCAAAGCAATCTACAGATTCAATGCAATCCCTATCACACTACCACTGGCATTTTTCACAGAACTAGGACAAAAAGTTTCACAATTTGTATGGAAACACAAAAGACTGCGAATAGCAAAGCAATCTTGAGAAAGAAAAACGCAGCTGGAGGAATCAGGCTCCCTGACTTCAGACTATACTACAAAGCTACAGTAATCAAAACAGTATGGTACTGGCACAAAAACAGAAATATAGATCAATGGAACAGGATAGAATGCCCAGAGATAAACCCACGCACATATGGTTGCCTTATCTTTGATAAAGGAGGCAAGAATATACACTGGAGAAAAGACAGCCTCTTCAATAAGTGATGCTCAGAAACCTGGACAGCTATATGTAAAAGAATGAAATTAGAACACTCCCTAACACCATACACAAAAATAAACTCAAAATGGATTCAAGACCTAAATGTAAGGCCAGACACTATCAAACTCTTAGAGGAAAACATAGGCAGAACACTCTATGACATAAATCACAGCAAGATCCTTTTTGACCCACCTCCTAGAGAAATGGAAATAACAAAAACAAGTGGGACCTAATGAAACGTCAACGCTTTTGCACAGCAAAGGAATCCATAAACAAGACGAAAAGACAACCCTCAGAATGGGAGAATATATTTGCAAATGAAGCAACTGACAAAAAGGATTAATCTCCAAAATTTACAAGCAGCTCATGCAGCTCAATATCAAAAAACCAAACAACCCAATCCAAAAATGGGCAGAAAACCTAAATAGACATTTCTCCAAAGAAGACATACAGATGGCCAAGAAGCACATGAAAAGCTGCTCAACATCACTAATTATTAGAGAAATGCAAATCAAAACTACAGTGAGGTATCATCTCACACCAGTTAGCATGGGCATCATCAGAAAATCTACAAACAACAAACGCTGGAGAGGGTGTGGTGAAAAGGGAACCCTCTTGCACTGTTGGTGGCAATGGAAATTGATACAGCCACTATGGAGAACAGTATGGAGGTTCCTTAATAAACTAAAAATAGAATTACCATATGACCCAGCAATCCCACTACTGGGCATATACCCAGAGAAAACCATAATTCAAGAAGACCCATGCACCCCAATGTTCATTGCAGCACTATTTACAATAGCCAGGTCATGGAAGCAACCTAAATGCCCATCGACAGACGAATGGGTAAAGAAGATGTGGTACATATATACAATGGAATATTACTCAGCCATAAAAAGGAACGAAATTGGGTCATTTGTAGGGATGTGGATGGATCTAGAGACTGTCATACAGAGTGAAGTAAGTCAGAAAGAGAGAAACAAATATCGTATATTAACGCATGTATGTGGAACCTAGAAAAATGTTACAGATGAACCAGTTTGCAGGGCAGAAATAGACACACAGATGTAGAGAGCAAATGTATGGACACCAAGGGGGGAAAGTGGCAGTGGGGTTGGTGGTAGTGGGATGAATTGGGAGATTGGGATTGACATATATACACTAATATGTATAAAATAGATAACTAATAAGAACCTGCTGTATAAAAAAATAAATAAAATTAAATTTTAAAAAATAATAAAATATAGTTATTTTTAAAAATGTAAGCTACACAATAAAGTTATGAAACAAACAAAGTAATTTAGATTATACTATGACAACACATGACTCTTGTAAAATTCTAGAAATATTATCTGATAAGAAATATAGGTAGTATCCTCCCCTCCCCATACTTTTTTTATTGGAGTAAAGTGTTTTTAAGTCTAGTCTAATGCTAATATTATTTCTAGGTGTTAGACTTAGCTAGCTCTTTGTAAACTATTTCGTTTTGAAATAGGTTATTCCCAGGAACAGCAGTCAAGGCAAGAAGCCTGACCAGAACAGAGTTTCAGTGTCTTCCTTTAAGAGTGTCTTTCTTTGGAACTTCCAGCCATGAGTCCAGGAACTTCTGAATTTACTGCTAGATATGCTCCTTTAAGACTGGAGCCAAGCAGGAATTTCATTTCTGCTGTGATGTAGGTTGTAATAAGTGATTTGTATAGCACTTTAAAGTCTTTTCAATGTTTTCACATCTCTTATCTCATTCTCTCTTCTGAATCACCCTGTGAAACAGGCAAAATAGGAAGCCTGTATCTATCAGACCACTTGCTAATGGTGTGTTAAATGTCTTCTTATAAAAGATATTTTGTCATGTAAACAAGCATAAGCTTCAGAGTTCATAGTTCCATTTTCTGGCTACGTAATGTTGGGCATAATTATTAGAGAGATGGCAGATGTTTCACTTATTATTTAGTTGTGTTTCATCCTTTGTGAATTGCCTGCTCATCACTTTTGCCCATTTTTTTCTATTGAGTCATTTTCTTGTCGATTGTAGAGAGTTCTAGATAGTATAGATATTAATCATTTTTTAATTAGAGGTGTTACAAATATCTTCTAAATGATGGTGGGTTACCTGTTCAATTTTTATGCTGTCTTTTGATTTAAAAATTTTTTCATTTTAACTCTGAGTTTCTATTCTTCAAATAGTTTTAAAGTTTTGCTTTTCTTACTCAGGTCTTTAATTTCCATCCCTCTACCAGCTTAATTTTGTGCATAAGATGAGGGGGAGTCCAGTTTTTCCCATATGAAATACCAAAGTTGGGAACTGCAACTATGCAGTACAGGAGTCTGTTTGGCTGTTGTCCTTAAGGCCTAGGCCTATGTACTGAATGGGATTTGGATCTATTTATTGAAGTTTGTCTTCTTCCCACTGATGTGAACTGTTGGCTTGTTCACACTTTCCTCTATTTATGTCCTCTGGCCTATTTGACTATCCCAGTGCTGACAGCACATTGTCCTAATGTAACTTTAAGTCTCTATATTTGGTAGAGCACATCTTTTCAATAGGTTCATCTTCAAAATTGTCTTGACTATTTCCAAGCCTTTGCTTTTTCATATATATTTTTCAGCTTTATTAAGGTATAATTGACAAGTAGAAATTGTGTATATTTAAAATGTACAACTTGATATTTTGATATATTCATACATTATGAAATAATCACCACGATCAAGCTAACTAACATATCCATCACCTCATATAGTTACCCCTTTCTTTCTTTCTTTCTTTCTTCCTTCCTTCCTTCCTTCCTTCCTTCCTTCCTTCCTTCCTTCCTTCCTTCCTTCCTTCCTTCCTTCCTTTCTTTCTTTCTTTCTTTCTTTCTTTCTTTCTTTCTTTCTTTCTTTCTTTCTTTCTTTCTTTCTTTCTTTTTCTTTCTCTTGTGGTGAGGATGCTTTAAGATCTACCCTTTTAGCAAATTTCAAGTATACAATACAGTATTGTTAACATAGTCACCATGTTATACATTAGATCTTCAGAACTTATTTGTCTTGCATAACTGATACTTTGTATCCTTTAAGCAAGATCTCCCCATATCCCCCTACTTCCAGGCCCTGGTAACCACCATTCTACTCTCTCCTTCTATGAGTCTGACTATTTTGGATTTCACACGTAGCTGATATCATTCAATATTTGTCTTTCTGTGTCTGGCTTATTTCACTTAGTGTGATGTCCCCCACATTCATCCATGTTGTCACAAATGGCAGGATTTCCTTCTTTTTAAGGTTGAATAATATTCCAGTGTATTTGTGCATGTGGGTGAATGATTTATTTTCACATTCTCTTTATTCATTCATCCATCAATGGATATTTAGCTTGTTTCCATATCTTGGCTATTGTGAATAATCCTGTAATGAACATGGGAGTGCACATATCTCTTCAAGATCCAGACTTCATTTTCTTTGGCTATATACCCAGAGGTGGGATTGCTGGATCGTATGGTGGTTCTATTTTTAATTTTTTTAGGAATCTCCATACTGTTTTCCATAATGGCTGTACCAATTTATATTCCTACCAACAGCGTACAAGAGTTTTCTTTTGTCTACAATCTCACCAACGCTTTTGTCTTTTTGATAATAGCCATCCTAACAGGTATGAGGTGATATCTCATTGTGGTTTTGATTTGCATTTCCCTGATGATTAATGATTTTGAGCACCTTTTCATGTACCTGTTGGCCATTTGAATGTCTTCTTTTAAGACATGTCTATTCAGATCCTTGCCCATTATTTTCATATATATTTTACAATTCATATGTTGAAATCCTGCCTCCTAATGTAATGGTATTAGGAGGCAGGGCCTTTGGGAGGTAATTAGGTCATGAGGGTAGAGCCCTCGTGAATGGGATTAGTGCCTTTACAAAAGAGACTCCAAGAGAGCTCCCTTGTTCTTCCCCATGTGAGGACACAGCAAGAAGACAGCCATCTAAGAACCAGAAGGCTGGCTCTCACCAGACACTAAATCTGCTGGCTCCTTGACCTTGGATTTCCCAACCCCCAGAACAATAAGCAATAGATTTTTGTTATTTTTGTTATAGCAGCCAGAACAGACTAAGACAGTGTTCCTTTAGAATTGCTTTTTACTTTTTAAAAAGTAGTTGAATTATTTTTCAACAGAAGAACTTACATAGAATCCCAATAAGTAAAAGAGATAAAAGTGATGAACCTAGGGTAGATAACCCAGAGCTGAATCTGTTCTGTCTGCTCCATCTACCCTCACAGTCCTCTTCAAGATACCTGTGAAATCCTATAATACCTGGAACTGAATCTGACCATTGATAGAGAGTGTCTCTCCCTTTCCAGGCATACAAGAAGATATTTGTTTTATTTATTATGAAGTGACACAGAGACAAATCCTCCCTGTACCCAAGTTCCTTGGTGGTTAGCTGGCCATTGCGTGGGTGGGAGTTACTCAGATACTGTTTACTGAACCTCAGCAGCAACGGCCAGAACAGGACAGCTGTTGTCAAGTCCAGGATTGGGTTTGCCAGCTTGTTTTGTTATTTTTTTCTGACAGTACAACTGATCCTCCAGTTGTCTGATAGCATTCAATAGAAGGGGAGAAGAGGTGGTCAGAGCTCTCTTAAATTACATTTTTATATGCCTTAGCACCAGCTGATCTCAGGAATGTGCTGCTCAAAAGGCGGGTGCCTGAGCATCTGTTGAGAGGTGCTCAGTGGGCTGTCTGCACCAGCAGTCTGCGTGTTGTTTGTGCACCAGCAGTTTCAGAGGATGTTCCAAAATTAATGTGGAATATTCAGTTTATACTTTGCTACCACGGAGAGGACTTTCTGTAGAGGACATTGTACGTAAGAAATAAGTTATAATATTAATCAAAACTGCTTAATTGTGTAATGACCCTTTTCTTTGGTAGTCATATACATGGCTTTCTAAGACCTAGACATCTTAGAATATGTCACAACTTTAATGGATAATTTAATAGATTCTTACAAAGAAAAATTTCCTATTTAAATTAAAAATATATAACAGCTATGCAGTACGTGTATAAACTAAGCATATGTGGTAGGCTGAATAATGGCCCCAAATATATCCAAATTTTAATCCCTAGAACCTGTGAATGTTACTATATGTCAAAAGAGACTTTGAAGCTGTGATTAAGGACCTTGAGAATGGAGGATTATTCTGGGTATCTGGGTGGGTCTAAATGCCATCACAAATATCCTTAGAAGGGGGAGGCACAGGGAGACTTGACATAGAAGAGAGAAAGCCATGTGTCCTCAGCAGAGAGATTTGGAGATGCACTACTGCTGGCTCTGATGAAGCAAGAAGGGGCTATGAGATGAGGAGTGCAGCTCTAGAAGCTGGAGAAGGCAAAAAAACAGGTTTTCCCCTGCCCTGGAGCCTCAGGAGGAAGCATACCCCAGCCAAAACCTTGAATTCAGCTCAGTGAAACTGACTTCAGACTTCTGACCTCCAGAACTGTAAGAGAATAAACGTTTATTGTTGTAAGACACCAAGTTTGTGGTAATTATAGCAGCCATAGGAAACTAACATAACATGTTCTGGATATATGGCAAGAAAAGATGGGAAGGGAATTGGAAAAAAAAAAAAAAGAAAAATCACAGTAAAAGTAATCAAGATGTCCTAACTCCAAACTCTGAGAATCTGAACTAAGAATTTATAATCTAAGGATTTTTGTTGTTGTTATGCCAATCTTTCTTTTTAAGGGACTCTAAAATCCACGCACTAAATTCAACAAAATGCAGCTCGAATGGTTTTGCATTTTCAAGAGACACTGGGCGCCCTCACACTTCTCCTCGGCCAATTGGCCAAAAAAGTGGCCCACACTGTCCAGAGTACATTGTTGCTGTCAAAATAGAAGCCCAGAGAGAGCCGGGTGGCTGACAGTGTCTTGGTACTCCGGCCGGGTGTCAGGCCTGTGCCTCTGAGGTGGGAGAACCGAGTTCAGGACATTGGTCCACCAGAGACCTCCTGGCTCCACGTAATATCAAATGGCGAAAGCTCTGCCACAGATCTCCATCTCAACGCTAAGACCCAGCTCCACTCAATGACCAGCAAGCTACCATGCTGGACAGCATATGCCAAAAAACTAGCAAGACAGGAGCACATCGCCACCCATTAGCAGAGAGGCTGCCTAAAATCATAATAAGGTCACAGACACCCCAAAACACACCACCAGACGTGGACCTGCCCACCAGAAAGACAAGATCCAGCCTCATCCACCAGAACACAGGCACTAGTCCCCTCCACCAGGAAGCCTACACAACCCACTGAACCAACCTTAGCCACTGTGGGGAGACACCAAAAACAATGGGAACTACGAACTTGCAGCCTGCAAAAAGGAGACCCCAAACACAGTAAGTTAAGCAAAATGAGAAGACAGAGAAACACACAGCAGATGAAGGAGCAAGGTAAAAACCCAGCAGACCTAACAAATGAAGAGGAAATAGGCAGTCTACCTGAAAAAGAATTCAGAATAATGATAGTAAAGATGATCCAAAATCTTGGAAATAGAATGGAGAAAATACAAGAAACGTTTAACAAGGACCTAGAAGAACTAAAGAGCAAACAAACAGTGATGAACAACACAATAAATGAAATTAAAAATTCTCTAGAAGGGATTAATAGCAGAATAACTGAGGAAGAAGAACGGATAAGTGACCTGGAATACAAAATAGTGGAAATAACTACCACAGAGCAGAATAAAGAAAAGAGAATGAAAAGAATTGAGAACAGTCTCAGAGACCTCTGGGACAACATTAAACACACCAACATTCGAATTATAGGGGTCCCAGAAGAAGAAAAGAAAAAGAAAGGGACTGAGAAAATATCTGAAGAGATTATAGTTGAAAACTTCCCTAATATGGGAAAGGAAATAGTTAAGTCCAGGAAGCACAGAGAGCCCCATACAGGATAAATCCAAGGAGAAACACGCCAAGACACATATTAATCAAACTATCAAAAATTAAATACAAAGAAAAAATATTAAAAGCAGCAAGGGAAAAACAACAAATAACATACAAAGGAATCCCCATAAGGTTAATACCTGATCTTTCAGCAGAAACTCTGCAAGCCAGAAGGGAGTGGCAGGACATATTTAAAGTGATGAAGGGGAAAAACCTACAACCAAGGTTACTCTACCCAGCAAGGATCTCATTCAGATGTGATGGAGAAATTAAAACCTTTACAGCCAAGCAAAAGCTAAGAGAATTCAGCACCACCAAACCAGCTTTACAACAGATGCTAAAGGAACTTCTCTAGGCAGGAAACACAAGAGAAGGAAAAGACCTATAATAACAAACCCAAAACAATTAAGAAAATGGTAATAGGACCATACATATCGATAATTACCTTAAATGTAAATGGATTAAATGCTCCCACCAAGAGACATAGACTCCTGAATGGATACAAAAACAAGACCCTTATATATGCTGTCTACAAGAGACCCACTTCAGACCTAGGGGCACATAGAGACTGAAAGTGAGGGGATGGAAAAAGATATTCCATGCAAATGGAAATCAAAAGAAAGCTGGAGTAGCAATTCTCATATCAGCCAAAATAGACTTTAAAATAAAGACTATTACAAGAGACAAGGACACTACATAATGATCAAGGGAAGCAATCCAAGAAGAAGGTATAACAATTGTAAATATTTATGCACCCAACATAGGAGCACCTCAATACATGAGGCAAATGCTAACAGCCATGAAAGGGGAAATTGACAGTAACACAATCATAGTAGGGGACTTTAACATCCCACTTTCACCAATGCACAGATCATCCAAAATGAAAATAAATAACGAAACACAAGCTTTAAATGATACATTAAAGAAGATGAACTTAATTGATATTTATAGGACATTCCATCCACAAACAACAGAATACACTTTCTTCTCAAGTGCTCATGGAACATTCTCCAGGACAGATCATATGTGGGTCACAAATCAAGCCTTGGTAAATTTAGGAAAATTGAAATTGTATCAAGTATCTTTTCCGACCACAATGCTACGAGACTAGATATCAATTACAGGAAAAAATATGTAAAAAATAAAAACATATGGAGGCTAAACAATACACTACTTAACAACCAAGAGATCACTGAAGAAATCAGAGGAAATCAACAAATACCTAGAAACAAATGACAATGAAAACACGACGATGCAAAACCTATGGGATACAGCAAAAGCAGTTCTAATAGGGAAGTTTATAGCAATACAATCCTACCTCAAGAAACAAGAAACATCTCAAATAAACAACCTAACCTTACACCTAAAGCAATTAGAGAAAGAAGAACAAAAAACTCCAAAGTTAACAGAAGGAAAGAAATCATAAAGATCAGATCAGAAATAAATCAAAAAGAAATGAAGGAAACTATAGCAAAGATCAATAAAACTAAAAGCTGGTTCTTTGAGAAGATAAACAAAATTGATAAACCATTAGCCAGACTAATCAAGAAAAAAGGGGAGAAGACTCAAATCAATAGAAATAGAAATGAAAAAGGAGAAGTAACAACTGACACTGCAGAAATGCAAAGGATCATGAGAGATTATTACAAGCAACTCTATGCCAATAAAATGGACAACCTGGAAGAAATGGACAAATTCTTAGAAATGCACAACCTTCTGAGAGTGAACCAGGAAGAAACAGAAAATATAAACAGACCAATCACAAGCACTGAAATTGAAACTGTGATTAAAAATCTTCCAACAAACAAAAGCCCAGGACCAGATGGCTTCACAGGCGAATTCTATCAAACATTTAGAGAAGAGCTAATACCTATCCTTCTCAAACTCTTCCAAAAAATAGCAGAGGGAGGAACACTCCCCAACTCATTCTACGAGGCCACCATAACCCTGATACCAAAACCAGACAAAGATGTCACAGAGAAAGAAAACTACAGGCCAATATCACTGATGAACATAGATGCAAAAATCCTCAACAAAATACTAGCAGACAGAATCCAACAGCACATTAAAAGGATCATACACTGTGATCAAGTGGGTTTATCCCAGGAATGCAAGGATTCTTCAATATACGCAAATCAATCAATGTGATACAACATATTAACAAGTTGAAGGAAAAAAACCGTATGATCATCTCAATAGATGGAGAAAAAGCTTTTGACAAAATTCAATATCCATTGATGATAAAAACCCTCCAGAAAGTAGGCACAGAGGGAACTTACCTCAACATAATAAAGGCCATATATAACAAACGCACAGCCAACATCGTTCTCAGTGGTGAACAACTGAAACCATTTCCTCTAAGATCAGGAACAAGACAAGGTTGCCCACTCTCACCACTATTATTCAACATAGTTTTGGAATTTTAAGCCACAGCAATCAGAGAAGAAAAAGAAATAAAATGAATCCAAATTGGAAAAGAGAAGTAATAAAACAGTCATTGTTTACAGATGACATGACACTATACATAGAGAATCCTAAAGACTCTACCAGAAAACTACTAGACCTAATCAATAAATTTGGTAAAGTAGCAGCATACCAAATTAATGCACAGAAATCTCTTGCATTCCTATACACTGATGATGAAAAATGTGAAAGAGAAATTAAGGAAACACTCCCATTTACCATTGCAAGAAAAAGAATAATACCTAGGAGTAAACCTGCCTAAGGAGACAAAAGACCTGTATGCAGAAAACTATAAGACACTGATGAAAGAAATTAAAGGTGATACAAACAGATGGAGAGATATACCATGTTCTTGGATTAGAAGAATAAACATTGTGAAAATGATTATACTACCCAAAGCAATCTACAGATTCAATGCAATCCCTATCAAACTACCACTGGCATTTTTCACAGAACTAGAACAAAAAAATCTCACAATTTGTATGGAAACTGAAAAGACCCCGAATAGCCAAAACAATCTTGAGAAAGAAAAATGGAGCTGGAGGAATCAGGCTCCCAGACTGCAGACTATACTACAAAGCTACAGTAATCAAGACAGTATGGTACTGGCACAAAAACAGAAATATAGATCAATGGAACAGGATAGAAAGTCCAGAGATAAACCCACTCACATATGGTCACCTTATTTTTGATAAAGAAGGCAAGAATATACACTGGAGAAAAGACAGCCTCTTTAATAAGTGGTGCTCGGAAAACTGGACAGCTACATGTAAAAGAATGAAATTAGAACACTCCCTAACACCACACAAAAATAAACTCAAAATGGATTAAAGACCTAAATGTAAGGCCAGACAGTATAAAAGTCTTAGAGGAAAACATAGGCGGAACAGTCCAGGACATAAATCACAGCAAGATCCTTTTTGACCCACCTCCTAGAGAAGTGGAAATAAAAACAAAAATAAACAAGTGGGACCTAATGAAACTTAAAAGCTTTTGCATAGCAAAGGAATCCATAAACAAGATGAAAAGACAGCCCTCAGAATGGGAGAAAATATTTGCAAATGAAGCAACTGACAAAGAACTAATCTCCAAAATTTACAAGCAGCTCATGCAGCTCAGTATCAAAAAAACAAACAACCCAATCCAAAAATGGGCAGAAGACCTAAATAGACATTTCTCCAAAGAAGATATACAGATTGCCAACAGACACATGAAAGGATGCTCAACATCACTAATCATTAGAGAAATGCAAATCAAAACTACAATGAGGTATCACCTCACACCTGTCAGAATGGCCATCATCAAAAAATCTACAAACAATAAATGCTGGAGAGGGTGTGGAGAAAAGGGAACCCTTTTGCACTGTTGGTGGGAATGTAAATTGATACAGCCACTATGGAGAACAGTATGGAGGTTCCTTAAAAAACTAAAAATAGAACTACCATACGACCCAGCTATCCCACTACTGGGCATATACCCTGAGAAAACCATAATTCAAAAAGAGTCAAGTACCACAATGTTTGTTGCAGCTCTATTTACAATAGCCAGGACATGGAAGCAACCTAAGTGTCTATCGACAGATAAATGGATAAAGGAGATGTGGTACATATATACAATGGAATATTACTCAGCCATAAAAACAAACAAAATTGAGTTATTTGTAGTGAGGTGGATGGACCTAGAATCTGTCATACAGAGTGAAGTTAAGTCAGAAAGAGAAAAACAAATACCGTATGCTAACACATATATATGGAATCTAAAGAAAAGAAAAATGGTTATGAAGAACCTAGGGGCAGGAGAGGAATAAAGACACAGATGTAGAGAATGGACTTGAGGACTTGGGGAGGGGGAAGGGTAAGCTGGGACAAAGTGAGAGTGGCCTGGACTTATATAGACTCCCAAAATAGATAGCTAGTGGGAAGCAGCCGCATAGCACAGGGAGATCAGCTTGGTGCTTTGTGACCACCTAGAGGGGTGAGATAGGGAGGGTGGGAGGGAGGTGCAAGAAGGAGGAGATATGGGGATATATGTATATGTATAGCTGATTCACTTTGTTATACAGCAGAAACTAACACACCATTGTAAAGCAATTATACTCCAATAAAGATGTTAAAAAAAATAAAAGTTTTTAAAACAACAACAACAACAACAATAAAAAACAAAATGCAGCTCACACAGTAATTCCCAAATGCTTGATCATAGAATAGCCCTGGTATGGGATATTTTTACTGGTTTTTGGATGAAGTGAGGAAAATAATGACAACGTAATGAGTTTTTTTCCCATTTGAATTTATTTAAATATTTGCTCTTATATGTTATATTTACATTATTATTCCTTTGTAAGACTGTGTTATAATATGCTAGTGTTATGTTATAATTTTAAGAAGTTTAGAATAAGGCAGCAAAATTAAAAGCTGTCAATTGGCGTTAACATGTTTTGGAACTTTTACTGGTCTATTAAAGTCACCAGTCTAGTAACTATTTACCTAATGCAAGCAATCAATCATAAAAATTCTTTTGTCTGAGAACTGGACTAGTTACTTATTGCTGATGTAACAAATTACTACAAACAGTGTCTTCAACAACAAGAATTTATTATACTGCTGCTGTTGTGTAGGTTAGAAATCTGACCCCGGTCTCACTGGGCTATCATCAAGGTGGTGGGAGGGCCACATTCTCCTCTGGAGGCTCTAGGGGAGAAAGCATCTCCTTGTCTTTTTCTTGGCTTTGCTCCTAGAAGCCTCCAGCACACCTTGGTTTGTAGCTCTTCCCTCTATCTTCAAAGTCACCAACAGGAGAATGACTCCGTCTCACACTGCATCGTATTACTCCGACCTCTTGCCTCATTATATCTCCTCTTCCTTCTGCCTCCCTCTTTCATTTTTAATCATCCTTGTGATTACATTGGCCCCACCGAGATAATCCAGGCTAATGTCCCTCTTTTAAGATCAGCTGATTAGCTGCCTTACTTCATCTGCAGCCTTAATTTCCCTTTGCCCCCCCCAACCCGTAACCTTACATATGCGCAGGTTCCAGGGATAAAGGTATGGACATCTCTTTTGGGGTGGGGAGGGCGAATTATTCTGTCTACCACATTAACAAATTTAGCCTAAACAACAACTGAGACAGAAGTATTAACGTGGTTTAATTTTGGTTATTTCCTTAGGATGAGTTATGAGCGTTGAAATTGGTGGATATATGCATTGTAAAGGTTTTTCAATCATATTGTCAAATTGCTTTGCAAAAACCATTGCAAACTATTACATCAAATTAAAGATTAGATTCTAAGATGCATTGTTATTTCATGTGCCATTAAGGAAGAAAAATGACTTCCAATTAAACTGACACTTTTTTTATCACTTAGACTTTTTATTTTAGAGTTACTTAAAGAATTTTCTTAAACTTACTTGGCCTTGGGTTTTTATCTTGCATCACAACAATATGAAGAGCTATGGCCAAGTTCATGCAGTCACAGGCAGTGCCAGCTACATCAGAAGTGCTGCCTGGCTGAGAGTGATTTAAGACCTCATCGATTAGATGGTACATTTTGATTTTGGAGATGTTAAAATGTGCACGTTAGAATCAATGAAATGTAATATATAGAGACCCTTAGAATATGATGATTTAACATTCTTGATTCCCACTCTTCACGAGTACCTGAGATGGTCCATGACGGGGGGTGATTTCAACTTTGCTGTGACACATATTGCTTGTTTCCCATCTGGTCACAGAACAGGGTACCTCACTTGGTTAATGAGCGTGGTGGGTTATGCACTTGACTCACATGGCCTTGAATGCACCTGTGCAGCAGCTCACACACGGCTTGCCACTCTACGCCTAAATTTAAGAATATGCAAAAATTTCCTGTAACTCTCATGAATGCCGAGTCTATGGTGGACAGTTATAAAAAACAGCACATATTACCCTGGGGGAAGAAGAGTTTCAAAAAATGTGCTTGAGTAATTAAAAAATCACTGCCATTTATTTAGAGCTTACTATGTGTCAGCCATTATACTAAGGGCTGTGTCAACATTTCCTCACTTAATCTCCCACAACTAACAACCTTGCACAGAAGATATAAATATGCCCCTTTTGTAGATGAAAAAAGTGAGTCCTGGACTAGGTAAATAATATGTTCCAGGAAACCTGGCTAGGAGGGGCAGAGCTAGGTTTTTTTTTTTGTTTTTTTTTTTTAATGCTATTCTTGTCTGCTTACATTCTTTTTATGTATGTATGTATGTATGTATGTATGTATGTATGGCTTTGTTGGGTCTTCATTTCTGTGCGAGGGCTTTCTCTAGTTGTGGCAAGCGGGGGCCACTCTTCATCGCGGTGCGCGGGCCTCTCACTATCGCGGCCTCTCGTTGCCGAGCACAGGCTCCAGACGCGCAGGCTCAGTAGTTGTGGCTCACGGACCTAGTTGTTCCTCGGCATGTGGGATCTTCCCAGACCAGGGCTCGAACCCGTGTCCCCTGCATTGGCAGGCAGACTCTCAACCACTGCGCCACCAGGGAAGCCCCCAGAGCTAGGTTTTGAACCATGGTTTGTTTGAGTCTAATCACAGTACATACTACCTTCTATATTAATTATATCTAAGCAAATAAATCACTGCCTTCAACTTACATTAAAGTTAGGGGGAATTTTTCTGGCTCTACTGTAATTCATCTTTCTTACTGGATAATGCTAATAAGATACCTCAGGAAAGCATACTTTATGAAAATGAATAAATTTCAAGGAGTAACAGCACAAAATACAGATTTATCATTTTTTTCCCTAAACTGAGAATGGCTAAAATCTACTTCCCTCCCAAGGACATCTCTGCTACCTCCAAGTACCATTTGAGAATTATTTATTCTGCATAGTTTTTGAATTAATAATATATTTTTGCTAAGTATTCAAATTTACTTCTCTGAAAAAGAACTCCACAAATTAAAAATTATTATATATTGAAATGAGGGGCAACTTATATCACTGGCGTATTTCAATCTTAATAAATAGGTATAGGGCTTCCTTGGTGGTGCAGTGGTTAAGAATCCGGCTGCCAATGCAAGGGACACGGGTTCGAGCCCTGGTCCAGGAAGATCCCACATGCCACGGAACACCTAAGCCTGTGTGCCACAACTACTGAGCCTGCGTGCCACATCTATTGAAGCCCGTGTGCCTAGAGCCTGTGCTCTGCAACAAGAGAAGCCACCGCAATGAGGAGCCAGCGCACCGCAATGAAAAGTAGCCCCCGCTCGCCGCAACTAGAGAAAGCCCGCACGCAGCAACAAAGACCCAATGCAGCCAAAAATAAAAATAAATCAAATAAATACATTTAAAAAATAAATAAATAAAATAAATAGGTATAAACACTTGTATAATCTGGAAATTTACCCTCTCATATAATAGGTGGAACTGAAGTTATGATTGTCAAAGAAATCAGAAAAAAAGAGAGCCTAATAATCTCTTTCTACATTATCATTGGTCTACAGCAGTTTGTGAACAATCATTGACATTTACTTTTTAATTTAGCAAATAGACGTTCTTTTCTTACTATTTCTCCACCTTGCTGATTCTCAGCATTCCTACCACTAAGTAGTTCTCCACCTTGACCGTACATTGGAATCACTCGAGCAGGGGGTGGGGGTGGGGTTAGAAAAGTACTAGTGTCTGGGTCTCACACCCAGAGCTTATGATTTAATTACTTGGCAGTGTAGCCCATGCACCAGGAGTTTTAACCACTCCCCAGTCATCGCCAGGTGATTCTAATATGGAGCCCAAGTTGCGAACCATGAATACAAAGGGTTAGGTAATAGAAAACACATCTGTGAGTTTGAGAAAGAATGCTGATTCTAATGGCTTGACAGTGATACTTTTGAATTAGCTACAGATTTCCATGTATATGTCATATCTGTTCCTAACACCACAGCAAACGAAGACATAGTTGTGTTGCTAAATACTCTAGGTATTTCGTGGACCAAGAAATATAACCAGATCATTATCTCATTTGTTAACTCTGCTCCTAAAATTATCTTATTTGTTTCTGGAATTCTGTAACAAATTTGTGTTTGGATCATAGCACCAGAAAATTCGATAGTACTACTGTCTTGGGGGAGGGGAGTGGGAGTGTGTAGTAATACGGTTTAAAATTTATAACTTACCATCTTGAGCAGTAATCCTGGCCAAGTTTCTTAAAGACAGTTTGACACACTAATACAACTTCTGCCAAAAATAATCATTTGCGGAGCCAAAGTAACTTTAGGTACGATAAACTGGCCCCAATGCATGAATCTATGAAACAAAACAATTGTAAGTCTATCTGTACTTTTGATGTTGCTGTTTTCTCTAAAAATACACATAGAAGAAAGCAAGATTCTGTATAGAAAATGGTAGAGATACAGCTAGGCCCCCAATAATAATAATTTCTATTCATATAGAATTTTATAATTTTTTTAGCTTCTTCACAATAAAGTTCTTTATTTGGTTTCTATGGTGATTTAAAGTCACCTCACTTCTCGGTAATGTTCTTTCTTAAATAAATGTTTTTACAGCTCAAGCAGTGTACTAATAAGGTAATTTAAAAGAAAATTCGTGACTGGTTGATGAGAAGCTATCATGATGCTGTCAAGAAGGATAAGGTAAGTCACTATGATGTTTATATCTGGCATTATTGCTGTTTCTAATTAGCATATTTACCTTTGGTTCAGACTCTACATCATTATACATGAATACTCCACTTTACATAGCTCCTTAGTGTTATGTCTTCTAAATAGACAATTGGCAACCGCAATAGCAAACACTCTGTAAGAGGAAAATATGACCTCTTAAGAGGAAAGTGTCATCTACTGGGACTTGATGTCAGCGAATGAATATTCATTCAAATAAACATCTGTTAACTTCCATAAGCCACCGTACTAAATCAGTTTTAAGAAGCTATACAGAGATAAATATCATATCACCTTCACTCGCCCCAAATCAGTCTCTTTAAAATGGGATCCCATTTGTTAGGATTTTACATTCCACATCCCACACTAAACCACATTGTAGCTACTTAGCTTCTGCAATTTAGAGCCTATGCCTATGCTCCTGATGTCAGCCCCTGATACTAGTTTTTACTTATTCCTTATTTGCAGCACCTACGTCATGTGGTTTATCCAGTTATGTGGTTGTGAATGCTGCAATGTTGATCCTTATTTTCAGTCTTTAACAAACAAGTGCTTGTCCTTGTAGCAAATTGACTATCTGTGCACACACACACATACACTCATATATGTGTAAACATTTGCACTTTTTTACTAATTAGACTGAATTTACTCAGATTAAGTCATTAATCCGTTTACTGTACCAGGCTAGGCACAAATTGCCTAGTTATCCTGAGAATTTTCTCTAGACAACTCCTGTAAATGACTCACTATTATTTTTATATTCTCACATAGTTAAATGAATATAATTTCTTAATCTTTTAGTGTTCTTTTCAGAAACCCAGAAATTTCAGCATTCTATAAACTATCCCTTAGCTGACATTAGGCACAAATGAACTCTTGATCCTATCATAAAGTGAAGAGTCTAATCAATGTTAAAATGTTCTTCAGTCTAAACTTGGAGATATTTTTAAAATTTGAAAGAAAATGTTAAATTTCAGCATGAACTGCTTTGTATTTAAGATTGGCCATCTCTTCTACTAATATTGAAGTGATAGAGTACCAAGATTTAGTTTCATAATGTCTCACTTTTTAAGGGTTAGTCCACTTTGGGAGACTTTTTTTTCTATTAAGAATCACTGACCTGCATGTACAGCATTAATAAGGAACAATTTCGAAATAACTTTGGTTGTTTTTTTTTTAATGGAACTGCAGAGGAAAGTGGGATGATATATACATTTGATTTAATAAATACAATAATTTAAAATTTAGGTCAAGACTATAACAGGCTAAAAGGGATAGTAAAGAAAAGGGACAAAGGAAGAGAATGGCATAAAAAAGAATGAACTAGAGAGAGATTAGCAGAAGAAAAATTGCCCAAACGGACCACAGATCATTTCTGATTTTTATAAGAGCTTCCTTACATGTCTCTTTCTCATTGAACAGTCTCTCTGTCAACCCCAGCAACCAAAGACGGTCCAAAAGTAACCCTGATGGGATGCCTAAACTTTCTCATTCTTCACTGGCTGTCAACATCTCCAGCCTGTCCCAAGGGTCCCAATTATTTCCCTTCTGGCTGTGGGGCCAATGATGCTAGTTCCTTCTCCTCCCTCCCATCCCCTCACTCGGGATGCCACTTATTTATTTAGAAGTGGCATATAGCATAGCAATCAAGAGCGTAGGCTTCCTAGCCAGACTCCACCATTTACTTGTCACGTGACCTTGGGCAAGTTGCTTTATCTCTCTGTGCCTTGGTTTTCTTATCTGTAACATTAATATAGAATAACAGTACCTGCCTTATGGGGGCTATTGAGAGAATTAAATGAGTCAGTGCATGTAAAATATAGCATAAAAGACATTAAGTGTTACAGAAGTGTTTGCTATTTTCCAACAAATATTTCTTGAGCTCCAACAACATGCTAGGCACAGGGGATACAGTTGTGATGGCAGGGAGTGAGTGAAAGAGACCAATATCTGAAGTATCCTAGCTGGAAGGTTGAACTCTGAACTCTGTTCTCCTTAAAAAAAAAAAAAAAGAAAAGAAGAAAATGGATAACTTGCTACGATGCAAAAATAATTCAACTGCTGCTTTTTAAACCATATAATTATCCTAAGATAGAACTTGTTTTCCATCTACTCAACCAGTGCTTACTTCTTCAGAGCCTGCTGTGTTTGTGTGTGTGTGTGTATGTGTGTGTTTTGAAAGACATGCCATCTACATTCAAAACTATAGTTTTCCCAGTTGTTCAGTAGGTACTCAATGTTTGTTTGTTGAATAAGCATATAAAATCCCTCTTTTACATCCTCTGGCTTCTCCTCTAATGTATTTGAAGGTAGTAAAAGCACAATTCTAAGGGGCTGCTTATAATAAGAAGAGGAGGTGAGTGAAATTCTGCTATTGTTTTTTAGGCAGGAAACTCCTGTTCTTGGATCTTGAAGTCCTCCCTCTTAAACCATCCTGCTAGATTATAAACCCTTTAGAGAAGAGACAGTATCACGTATTGTTTGACACACATCTTCTAGCACTGTGCTTTGTCCTTGAAAAGGCATTTGTTATGTTTGTTAAACGAGTAAATAAAGGCTCAGATATGAAAATAGTTATACTTCCTAAGTTCAAGTGGGGTTTTTGTGTGGGTGGCAAAAATGGCCATAGGTAAGTTATGGACTTTTTTTTTCTAAGAAATTTTTCCAGGGACAAGGAAAAAACTTAAATTTAGAATTAATCTAACAAAGAAGTGGAAATTTCACCTGATGTAAACAACCTTATTAGAAATGACATTATTTTCTTTGGAAAATTTCAGACAACTAGAATTACTGGTATATATATTTTCCACTTAAATTGACAGCTGGTTTGGAGGCATGTATATTCATATAGCCAAAATAACTGAGGGTGGGGTGGGGAGGGATAGCTGTTTATGGTAGCCTTTATGTAAGAAGGACATTCAAATTTTTTCAAGCCAAACTGAGTTTTAATGGATAATCAACTTGTGTGGTTACATATGGCCTTAAATCATTGCTGACCAATACAACCCAGCAATCCCACTACTGGGCATATACCCTGAGAAAACCATAATTCAAAAAGAGACATGCACCACAATGTTCATTGCAGCTCTATTTACAATAGCCAGGACATGGAAGCAACCTAAGTGTCCATCAACAGATAAATGGATAAAGAAGATGTGGCACATATATACAATGGAATATTACTCAGCCATAAAAAGAAATGAAATTGAGTTATTTGTAGTGAGGTGGATGGACCTAGAGACTGTCATACAGAGTGAAGTAAGTCAGAAAGAGAAAAACAAATACCGTATGCTAACACATATATATGGAATCAAAAAAAACAAAGGTCTTGAAGAACCTAGGGGCAGGACAGGAATAAAGACGCAGACCTACTAGAGAATGGACTTGAGGACATGGGGAGGGGGAAGGGTAAGCTGGGACAAAGTGAAAGAGTGGCATGGACATATATATGCTACCAAAAGTAAAACAGATAGCTAGTGGGAAGCAGCCTCATAGCACAGGGAGATCAGCTTGGTGCTTTGTGACCACCTAGAGGGGTGGAATAGGGAGGGTGGGAGGGAGGGAGATGCAAGAGGAAAGAGATATGGGGATATATGTATATGTATAGCTGATTCACTTTGTTATAAAGCAGAAACTAACACACCATTGTAAAGCAATTATACTCCAATAAAGATGTTAAAAAAAAAATCATTGCTGGCATAATCTTGCCATTAAGCAATGCTAGAATTTAAAAAGCACTACCAGCCATACTAGTTAATTCAGTTTGCTCAACAGCACTTACTTATACAATAGCATAAATCATAGATTCCAGAATCAGAAACAACCTCCAGACTTATTTTGCTGATGAGGAACCTGGCATCTAGAAGGCTGAACAATGTAATGGGAACTAGAACCCAAGATGCCAGGTTTCTGGGTCAGTGACCATGATGTTCTGATTAAGAGCTAGAGAAAGTTGGACCAAATATATAACAGTTTTATTTTTCCATTGGTCCTTTTAAATGGCTCTGCCAATGAGTCTGAGATTGATTAAGGTTGATTAATTTTAATCTTAGTCACCAGCATTTAGCTTTATAGAACACGTAACTCCACCTCTTCTATGTAGACACTGTATAACGCAGATTAGAAAAGGTTTTGCTGCCCTACTGTATTTTTAGAAAAGAACATAAACCAATATTCATTTTCTGACTATGGTTCTATAAGAAGTTTGGTCATTGTTTTCCTGACACGCATTTCAGAGCTTAAGGTCACATACCAAACACCCTTAATTTATTTGAATGTATGAACCTACTGGCCTTTAATTTCTCTAAATAATTTTGGACTCCCATATGCTTAGCCTGTGCTACTTTTCATGTCCATAAATATGTCAGACAGTGGGAAAAGATCTTTCTTCTTGTTGTTGCTGTTATTCTATAACAGTCCCTTCAATTGACTTTGAGTGTGAAGGTAACTTGGCCATCCACTCATTCATTCAGGTATTATTTACTAAATATTATATGCCAGGCACTGTATTAGGCACAAAACACTGATATGGTCCCTGCCCTCATTCTAGGAGGGGGATAAAAATATCAAAGAAATAAACACAAAATATTTGTTTACAAACCACGGTAAGTATTATACACTATATATAGGATATTATGAGTGATTATTACCAGATTACCAAATTTATAACGGCGTATCGGAGCTCTTTCTCATGCTTATGAACATGGGTGAGAAAAGACTGTTACACTTTTAAGAACTTTCTGATGATATCCTTTTGACATTTCTACAGGAGCTAGTGACTTGGTAAAGTGGTCTATATGCCCTGGTGGATATGACAGCATAGTGAAATGGGGGCAGAATGCAGACTTGAGGAAAGTGATTTGGTATCTCTGAGACTGTTTCCTTGGTTAAAAGTCTAGCACTTCAATATCCTTTTCTTGGATTATAAGTACTGCTACTAAGCAGTCATTCCTTAATATGAGTCCAAGTTTCTCCTTACCCTCACCACACACTGAGTATATAGTCTTACTGAAAACTATCACTTTTTTTAACCCACTCACATCACTCTGTGATATTTACTTTATCTGAGCTATTTTGGGATGTTGTAATTCAGAGAAGTTAAAATCATATGCATTCTGACATTTTACTAGGCACATCTTTGAGATCTTTTATAAATGACAAGCCTGTAGAATATGGGCCTGAAAAAAACTAAAGTATAACTCAACATATTTAATTAATATCCCCATTTTAAAAAATGTTGTTTTACTTCTTTGGTATAAAGACATTTAAGTAAAATGGAAACTTGTTTATCATTGCAAATTAAACTACTTTCTTTGCAACCCCAAATTAAAACATATTGTTTCTTATTGAATCTCTTCCAATTAGATAACCACTTGTGCAATATGGAAAAGATGGCCAGAATCACAAGTAAACTGGCCCTTAACCCAAAATGATTGTTTGCATATTTCTTCCAAATCTCTTGTATACATTTTCCAGGCAATCATATTGTGCATACAAGTTTGTTTTCTGAAGCAGAAAGTATACACTTAACCTGATTTTACACATGACATACTGTAAAGCATCTTGGAAAAATTTAAGTGACATGATGTTAAGTAAAAACAACAGTTAAAAAGATGATGCATGACATCTTTGTTAGTTTTATTAAGTAAGTAGGACATGAGCTGATCTCATAGAAAAGGATTTACCATGAGAAGGAATTGTTAGTACAAAAGATAGTTATAATACTCACTATTTTATATTCACATACAGTCCATTGAGTGAATGGACCATAATTTACTAAAGCATAGCCTTTATGTGGGACAGTTTGAGTGGTTTCCATTTTTATATAGTATAAATTACACTGGGATAAACATTGTCAAGCATATGGCATTTTTTAATATTTTGGATTATTTCCTTAGGATAGATTCCCAGAAGTAGAATTACCAGGTTAAAGGGTATGAACATTTTTATGACTCCTGAAACACATTGCCAAATTGCTTTCCAAAAGAAGGTTATATCAATTTACAATGCCACCAGCAATACAGGAAAGTGCCCTTCTCATAATATTCTCACAAGTATTTGGCATCATACAGCTTTTAGATTTGTAAATTTTGTGGAATATATATATATGTGTGTGTGTATATATACACACACATATATATATATATATATATCTTAGATTTTTAAGACAACATGTAGTTTAATAACCTCCAATTTCTAATCTGTCCTTTAACTGTCTATGATGATTTGATATTTTTATAAGTCTATTTAGAATTATATGTGATGTATGTTAATCTTTTTTCATAGTACAAACTGCTTTGTCTATTTTGATGTTTCAGCTTGGTGACTGCACATGTATGTGTGTCAGGAAGCATACTGAAGATTCAATTTTTGTACCTGGTCAAATACATATTTTCTTCTGTGATTTTTCTTTTTCTGTTGGTTTTTAGCGTAGCTTATCATAACTCATCTCCATCTATATTAAGTAATCAAATTATTCTAACTTTCCCAAGGAGCGATTTTTTAAAAACTTAGCTCTTGAATTCATCTGTAATTTATGTTGATGTATAAGGTATGGTTCTAAGTTATGTTTTCCATATTGGGAACTAGTTACCTCAATATCATTAATTGAATAATCCTTCATTTTTCTATGTTTTAGATGAAGTCGCATTTGTTACATATTATATCACCTAATTCTTATTTACTTCTTCTGTTTCAGTGATCTATCTGTCCTTGAGCCAGAGCTTACTGTTTTATTTAATGAAGAGCCCCTTCACACAGCTTTTTAAGGATTTAAAAAATGGTCTTGTTTATTTTTTCTTATATCGACCTTAAAACTTTGACAAATTCTGAAAGTCTACTTGTATGTACATTTCTTTTAATTCATAAAAATAATAATTTAAAAAACTTAAAACAGTATTTATTTTCACCAAATGTACACCTCTGTATTTATTCACATCATTTTTTCCTCATTATAGTAGTAGTAGCCTGCTCATTAAAAAAAAAAACTGAATATAGAAAGAATTAAAAAGGTTATTCATAGTTGCTCTAAAATATAAGCATAGTTAACCTTTTATTTTATTTATTTTTCTTTAAAGATTTTTTTGATGTGGACCATTTTTACAGTCTTTATTGAATTTGTTACATAATTGCTTCTGTTTTACGTTTTTGGTTTCTTGGCCTTGAGGCATGTCAGATCCTAGCTCCCTGACCAGGGATCTAACCCGCAGCCCCTGCATTGAAAGGTGAAGTCCCAACCACTGGACCGCCAGGGAAGTCCCTAGTTAACCTTTTAGAGTATATTCCTTTCAGATATTTTTGTCTTGCTAGTTGTACAGATATAGTGCATATTCATTTGACAGATATTTATTGAGCACTTACTTTGTGCCAGATACCTTCCTAGGCATTGAGTCAAGCTCTGGTTTCACAAAATGGACATATCCTGCCCTCATTAACATTTTATCATAATCCATTTTTATATTTTTGCATATTCCTCATATGTATTACTTTAATAACTGCAAATTTCATTGTGTGGGTGAATCAGTTTGTGTAATCATTTTCCTATAGTTGGACACTTCCAATTTTTCAATGCTATTTTTTCCACATTTAGAATACTTTCTTAAGATACATTTCTTGAAATGGAGAAATTTGGTTAAAGGCTATGAACACATTTAAGATTCCTGACACAGACTTACAAACTGCTTTTCAAACAGCTAGTACCAACTTTCATTGCCACTGGAAATGGACAAAGGGAAATTTTTTTACTAATTTGCCAGCAATGATTATAATCACTAAAAATTCTTTTTGTTATTTTGATATGTATCATTTTAATTTTCCTTTTTTTGATACTTAGCAAGGTTGAGGGTTTTGTTTTGTTTTGTTAAAATAAGTTTAAATAAATGTATTTCTTTTAAAATGTATCTGTTCAGGGCATTCCTTGGCGGTCCAGTGGTTAGGACTCTCCACTTATACTGCAGGGGGCCCAGGTTCCACCCCTGGTCAGGGAACTAGAATCCTGCAAGCCAGAACTAGGATCCCACAAGCTGCACGGTGTGGCCAAAAAAAAATGTATCTGTTCATGACTTTTGTCTTATTAAGGTGCTTATGTTTTCATTTCATGTGTACAAGCTCTTTATGGAATAAAGACATGAGCCCTTTTTGGTATATACTCTCCCTCAGAGTTATCTCAAAGGAGAAAAGCAGGAAATGATCATCGAGTTTTGTGCCTTGAAGTCCCTGAAGTCAAACAGAGGCTTAATGCACCTTTCCATTTCCACGCCCCAGCCCAGGGTCTGGCACACAGCAGGTTTTGTACACATGACACAATGGAGGAACGCTAGATGTCAATCAGTGCATTGGACTCTGGAGGTCCAGAGACACTGAGACTAACAATGGCAATCATGGCTTCTTAAACTAAGCCTGGGCCAGGAAATGACTTCCTAATAAACCAAACTCTTTTTTTTTTTGAATGGATAGAAAGAGTTTTATAGCCAGAGGACAAAAGGATACAAGTAACTGGATAGCATCTGAAACAGCCTGAAAAAAAGGATAAAAGGAAGGGATGTTGAGAAAGGTTATTGTGTGGAAGGAAACAAACAAAAGCACTCTGAAATCAACAAAACAAATTAATAAGTATTCTATATCCATTATGTGTAAGGTATGTTGTTGGCCATGGTGGGTGATTTAAAAAGATCTGTGGCTTCCCTACCGTAGCTTATATAATCACTCAATTCAGAAACTTATTAAGCAAATCAAACGTATATTCCTGTAGAATTCTTGGTTACACACACACATACTCATGTACCTATATAACACTGAGACCCATTGAAAGGCACGGGAGAAAGCAACTCCCAAACCAGGTAAGTCTAAAGGATTCTGGGTCCTGCCTTGTCTGCCCTTGTAATGACCAGTTCCTTTTGGTCACAGCATTTGGTGGGGGGTGGGGGAAGAGAGAAGAGATCTTTGTGGCAATATCTGCTGCAATAGAATTTTTTATCTTTCCTCTTACTTCTGCCTTTTTCAGAGTTGTGAGTGAGAAGCTGGCAGGACCCCATACGAAGAAGAGAAAAAGAGGAAACCAAGAGGGAACAATCTTCTTGTGGTAGCTGATGTCTACTTTGTGGTACTATTTTGAGGGGTCATATGGGAAATATTTTTATTACATACTTTATAGAATAATTTGCACTAGGTGAAATACGTATGTGCTCAGGAATGCCTATAAGACATGATCCCTGTTTCCAAGGGTAGACACGGCAAAAAAAAAGAGAAAGATAAAACAGGTGTCCTGTGAGGAAGAACTTCAAGTTAGATAACAATTCATAACTTACAAGTTGCTTCTGGTCAAGATAGTGATGTCAGATGACCTTGGAGGAGAGTTGTGAGCTGGAAACAATTTCTTGAACAAACCCCTTTAGTCAAGTGAATAATGGTAGCTGGGTACCTAATACTGTGAGGGCAGGCCACTAATGTCCCTCACCTTATGGAGCCATTCATTTTCTTTATGGTGACTTTAACAATTTGGTAAGTACTATTTATTGAACACCTATTATGTCCCAGGTACTTTGCCCAGAGCATTATCTATATTATCACTTATTGATCCCACCAGGCCCAGTTCATTGCAACTTCTTTTGACCCACACCCCATGGTGCAGAACCCCAAGCTGAATTAATAATTCCATTACTGATTTTTAATTCATAATTAATAACACTCCACTCATTCTGTCCACTCCTTGAATGCAGTACTTCTCATCCTGTAGTCAACATTTCTGGCTGTTCCACTACCCACTGAGCTCAGGAAGAGCAGCACCCATATTTCACTCCAATTTCTTAGCATTTGGTAGTTCCTAAGTAATCTGTTGCGTGAATATTGAGTGGAACTCCATGACTTCAAACTCATTGAAGAATCATGAAATTTTTGAGCAAGGATTTACACTTTTGCTACATACAAGAAAGACCGAACTGGAAAGAGTAACTTGCCTAGGCTTCCCTGATGGCGCACTGGCTAAGAATCCGCCTGCCAGTGCAGGAGACACGGGTTCGAGCCCTGGTCCGGGAAGATCCCACATGCCGCGGAGCAACTAAGCCCATGCGCCACAACTACTGAAGCCTGCGCGCCTAGAGCGTGTGCTCCGCAACAAAATAAGCCACCGCAATGAGAAGCCTGGGCACCACAACGAAGAGTAGCCCCCGCTCGCCGCAACTAGAGAAAGCCCGCGCGCAGCAAGGAAGACCTGACACAGCCAATACATACATACATACATACATATATACATAAATAAATACAATTTATTTTTTAAAAAAAAGAGTAACTTGCCTGAGGTCACATGAATTGGATAGAATAAGATTAGAATCCAGTTCCCTTGCTCTTCAGTCCACTGTTGTTTCTTTTATCATGGAAAATGCTACCAAACACAACTAAATATCTTTATCTACCAATCTCCTAGCCCCACCCTAATCCTATCAGCAAATTGCCATTGGGCCTTCAGTCTACTTCTGTGATATTAAATTTCCTAAAATAACCCACTTTTTTATATACAGCTTTCCTTTCACAACTTCCCATTCCAAATAGAGCAAAATCCAAACTCCAAATTGGTTGGCTTTTGCTGTAGCAGCACAGTGTAAAAGTTGGGGGAAACTTCTGCCTGTATTTTCACTAACAAGCTCTTTCCACAGGTACACTTGAATCCAGCCCAGTCAAACTTCTTGTCAACACACACACCGTGCTCTGTCTTCCACATCTGAGACTTCCTATTCCTTCTGACTAGAGTGTCCTTCCTCCTAATCGACCTGGTGCACTTTAATGACCTGTTCCCCTTCTGGACTGGTTGCTTCTAGCACAGAGGAGAGACCTGGCTTGAGTCACACAGTAATTGAATGAGTGAATTTTGTGTGTCCAGCACCTAGGGCATAGCCCTCCGAAAGGTTCGCTGAATAACTGTGTCTTTGGAAAATCACAGAAATGTAACTTACTCGTCAGAATTGTAAGCAACAATTTACCAAAACTTTTCTATTTGGAGGAAAAATAAGTAAATATATTGGCTCACTCAACCTTTTCTTTTTTCCTTTAATTCTAGTTCAGCTGTTATGACTCTGCTATTGTCACTCCCTCTGTGAACTCCACATTCTCCCAGCACCCCTGCCCCTGACACTTGTGGGAGAGGAATCCCCAAATTCCTTAGGGGATCCATCACTGGAGCAAGTTCTCAGTAGCAGGAGAAGGTCTGGGCTGCAAACAGGAAGTTTTTGTACTTCTGGCCACTTTGTGCCCGGGGCAAAAACTGCAGAGTCCACCTGGAGATTGCAAGCGAGAATGACAGAACAAAACTAACCTTCCCTTAACCCCATCTGAAGATTTTCTGTATGGACATTCTGACCCAGTATCACTTAGGGCTTCTCTTTCCAGAACTGGCGTCTAGCAGGCACGTCAGAAGGGCATCCAGCAAAGCATCAGGTATGAACCCTCCTTACAAGGACCCTCTTCACTTTAAAAAATGTTGAGTGGGACATTTCAATAATTGTTCTGAATTTTTAAGTTTTCGAAGCATCCGAAGGATCTTCCCCTTTGGAAGGCTGAGGGCCAAGGAGAAGCAGAGGCTGCTCACCTAGTCTCGAAATCCTTTTCCCCTCCCTCAATGCCCAAGACCCCATCTTGCCCCTTTAGCTCACACGAGGGGCAAGAGGCAGCTTTCCTCCGCCTGCGTGCCTGGCCTCGTCAACGACACCCATTAGTCTCCAGTCTTCCAGGGCAGCGGGGGGACTCCCGGCCACGCGCCCCGGGCCCTTGCCCAGGCGTGGGGGCCCCGTGGACCACGCCGGCCCGTGTGTAGGGAGAGGGGATGCGGCCAGCCCCGGGGATGACCCTGGCCCCAGCCTGCGGGGCGGGTAGTCCAATGGGCAGCCTCGCTCCGGAGGCGGGCTCAGGCCGGAAGCCACCCCGTGGCACAGCGGCCCCGCGAGACGGCGCCCGCGCCCCCGCCTTCTCCGGTACCAGCTCCGCGGCCAAGGGCGTCAGGGGCCAGCCCGCCGGGTCCCCGCCGCGCTCTTTGTCCTGGCCGCGCGCGGGCGGACGCGTGCGCCCCCCGGGTGAAGGGAGGCGCGGAGAGAGCGCGCGGGAGCGCGCGAGAACAGCTCGCGCCCGCCGGGCGCCGGCGGCGCGCGCCCGTCCGCCAGGCAAGCAGCGAGCGAGCACGCGCGCCGCCGCCGCGCCCTCCCCTCCCCCCGCGCTCGCCTCGGAACTTGCTGACTGCGCGGCCGGGAGGAGCCGAGCCGGGCGGCGGCGGCTGGAGGCCACAGTGCGCGGGGGTCTCCCGCGTCCCCTACGCCTCGCCGGGAGCTCGCGCCCTCGCCCAGCCGAGCTCCCACCCCCCCCTTTTTTCCGAAGGCGCTGGGCGGCGCCACCCTCCGGCCGGAGCCCGGCACTGCACAACCCCCTCCGACTTTCAATGTTCCACACTCCCCGGCCAGAGCCTCCTCGGCTTCTTTTTTTCCCTCCCCCCCCTTTCCCCCCCCCAGCTGCCTCCATTTCCTTAAGGAAGGGTTTTTTTCTCTCTCCCTCCCCCACATCGTAGCGGCGCGCGAGCGGGCCGGGCGGGCGGCCGAGGTAAGGCGGCGGGGCCGGGGGGCCGCGTGGGGGGCGGCCGGGGCGGCGGCGGCGGTGGGGGAGGGGGCGGGGGCGGGCAGCTTTGTTCGCGCCGGGAGCCCGCGCCGCCGGTGTCCGCGAGCCGCGGCGGGGTCGGCCGGGCTGCTCGCATCACTTGGCGCCCGGCGCGGTGAGCGCTGCCCGCGGCCCCCGCGCGGCCCTCCCCACAAAGGGCCGCGGAGCTGCGTGGCCGCCGTCGCCGGCCGCGGCTCGCCTCGGCGGGCGCGGAAATTTGTTGCACTTCTTGGGGCTTTGTTTGTTTGTTTGTTTTACCTCTGAAATTTTTTTTTTCGTTATTTTGGACAAAATGTCGGTCCGTGATGTAAAAATTGAGCGAGGAACCTTGATGGCAAGGGGAGCTTTGCAGAAGGTGCAGTTTGAATTCTGCTTTTCCCAGGGTGGCAGCTCGGTCTTGGCCGGATGAATCTTCTCTGCTGGCCGTGAAAACGGCCAGAGCAGCTTGTTAGTTGATTTTTTAAAATTCGTAAGTGTTGTATTTAAAGGCTTACGGCCTCAGAGGAGGAATCGCCACCTTAAATAAGCATATGGGCTATTAATAGGGTATGTTTTCCTCTCGGAAAGAGAATTTGGTAGCTTTGACCAATGTCAGTGTGTAAATATTTAGACGTTATTAGTGACTTTTTAACATTTTTCAGCGAGATCTGTTATTTACAGTGTGTCATATGTTATTAATGCTCGTTGCCTAAGTTCCCTGGCAAATCTGTTTCATGCCTTCTGAGAAAGTAGACAATTGATAGATTGTCCAAGGGATGGAAAAAAATGTGAGTGGGTTTTCTAACTTGAGTTCGGTAAAGCCCTGAACGCTGCCGTTGTGAGACACATCACCTTCCCTGTAACCTTCCTGTACGATGAGATGTGTGAACACTTTTGAAGCGTTTTCATTAAAATATGATTTTAGGTGAAGATTAAGAGAAGAAAATGCTGTTGGCTTATTTCTTAGACTTACATTTCCTTTCTTTCCCCCTTTTCTCTTTAAAAGTTTTCCAAGAAATAACTTCACCAAGATGTCCAGTGATCGGCAAAGGTCCGATGATGAGAGCCCCAGCACCAGCAGTGGTAGTTCAGATGCGGACCAGCGAGACCCAGCCGCTCCAGAGCCTGAAGAACAAGAAGAAAGAAAACCTTCTGCCACCCAGCAGAAGAAAAACACCAAACTCTCTAGCAAAACCACTGCTAAGTTATCCACTAGTGCTAAAAGGTAATGTGTAAAAAAAGGATTAAGCACGTTGTCAGGTTGTCTTCCAAATGGCTGGACGCTTTTGTTGGTTTTATATCAGTAGCAATAGTTCGAAAACATTTCCTTTGCGCTCAGTTTTATTTGGACTTGAATGAGTTGTCATTCTTTAGGTGGCATATAATCCTCCTCCCTAGAATTAGACTTTTAAGCAAACTCGTTCTGTACTTTGGTAACTTCAGTGAGAGTGTCCTTGAGCAGAGATTGGACTAACATCTGACAGATTGTTTAAGGAGTTGGCAAGGAAAATTTGGTGAACCCAAATTAGCTGATACATTTGAGGATGTTTCCTTTTTATGAGTCATATTCGGCTTCCTTGAAATTGACACTTAGATCTGCAGTGTCTCTCTTCATGAAACTTAATGATCAGAAATGGTCATGTTTGCTAGAAAATTTGTAAATTCAAGGCCTTGGCTATATTTGAAAGCAGATTTTAAAATTGTGCTCCAAATCTGCTTTCAGTTTTACAAACGACTTTAAGTCATGCATCCCAGGTATTACTTTCTGTAATTAGGCTATGGTTATATAGCTCTGTGTCCTTGTGAGGGCAAATAAAACTGAAAAGTAGCCATTTACATTTTAGGTGGCACTTGGTGAGTGACAACTTTGTCATTTTTCCTCTTCACTCTAAAACTTGTGGATATGCTTGTCACATTAATACTCAACAGCAGGAGAAACATATTTTGTTGGATATAAGTGAAAGATCATTTGTTTCTTGTTGATTTATGTTATCTGTAATGGTGAAAAAAAGACTGTCACTGGGACTCCATCAGTGGTAGTAGTAGTGGAATACCCATGATTTCTAGTAATTATACATCAAATGCTTCTATAGCACTAACCAATATTGACATTTTATTGATTTTTCTTGATCACAACCAAAAGAAAAAGAAAATATAAAAGCTGATCAAATGTTGGCATTCTGTAGTGATGTTCTATGGATTTTCACCTCTATTACATCAATAATCAAGTATTAATAACGAGAATATTTATGAAATAACAGCAGTCTTTGAGATAATTTAAAATTCTCAATTTGTTGTAATCTTGTTGATGAACATATTAGACACATCTTAAGTTTTGAAAGCATTTTAAATTTGAATAAAATAAGGACTGCATTTTTTCCTCTTACCTCAAGACTATCATTATCTCTTCTCCCAAATTTATTAAATTTAAGTGCTGTACTTAAGGTCAGGGAAGACAGATTCAGTTAAATAAGAATGCCAGAATCCTTTGGAAGTTTTTCACTGGTAAAAATATTTGTAAATTTCAAACTTTTTTTTCTTTACAGATTAAAATATTGTCAGAATTATTGATGTGCACTTGCAGTAGCCTGTTAACTCTTACCTTGGTAAAAGTGACTTGAAGTCATTGTCAAATATTCTAGTGCTTTCCCTCCTCCCTTCTTGTCTCATTTGCATATAAGCTTGAAAAGAGAATTTCTTTGGTAAAAAGTGTTTTAAAATACATTTTATATCCTTCACTGAGTACTAGTGGAGGGCTAGTTCTCAAATCAGGTGTAAATGTCTTACTTATTTATAGTAGCAAGTGAGAAAAAAAGCTGCAAAGTTTCTGTTAAGGGATTTGGGTTATGCCTCTGAGAACAAAGAGGAAGCAGCCATGTTAGCATTACTGAAGGCGAAGCCAGCCTTGCATTTAACTGCATGGTGGTAGAGGGCAGTGTAATTCCCCGGTTATTCTGTAGACTCTCTCAAATCCTTTTTGTCTCTTCTCATTTCACTAACAGAATTCAGAAGGAGCTAGCTGAAATAACCCTTGATCCTCCTCCTAACTGCAGGTAAGAAACAAATTTTGTTTTAATTTCAAATTGTGGAAAAATATCAAGAGATTCATGTATTGTCCTTGAATATGTGTGCTGCAGAAGAGGCTACATTTGCTTCTTTTCAGCTTTGCAAGTGGATTAAACAAAAATTGTCTTGGATGAATTAAATAAATTTGGGAGGAATAAAACCTTTTTAGCGTGTATCATACACTTTGGACTTACGAATATATTGATTTTGTGCTTCTTGCTGGGATTAGTATGAATAGTGCTGATCTTTGTTCTGCTGTAATAGTTCTGTACTGTGTTTATTCAGAAGTATATTGCAGAAACTTCTAAAATTTTGCTAAGCTTTAAAGTTACTGCTTGTGTGCAATCTGAACTGACCTTCCAAATTTAGAAATTGCTGAATGTGGTGTTACAAAATGTAAATGCAGTAAACAAGAGTATAGTTGTTTCTGTTTGATTTATTCAGTAACTTGCCTTAAGGACAAATTTTACGTGCTAAGCTAATGGTTTTAGTTGCTGCTTTCTAGAGAATGCATTGCTGGAATTATTTACATTTTAATTAAATGGCCTAATTACTTGGGAAAATTCTTAGTAATTTTAGTACTTGAAGTACATGTATAAAAAGCAGTGAATGAGTTGGAATTTGTGGAAAGAAGTCATTTCAGTGAAACTCATGTAGAATAATTTAAGATTGTTGGTATAGGTGTATTACAAGTAACTGGTTGATAATTTTTTCCCTGAAAAATTTTTTTTAATTCCTCTTACTTAGTGCTCAGTTTTTCAGCAGTGACTTTATGGCTTCCAAAATTCATCAAACTTAGAAAACCAGTCTTTAGATAATTTGCATGGAGATACCTGCTCAAGAACAAGAGTGGCTGCTAGAAATAAGGCAGTGTTGTGGTTTGACATGAAAATGTTTTCTTGTCTTACCTATATTTTTGCTACAAGTTGTGTTCACTTGTGATGATCAGACCTGTTTCTGAAGTCTACTTGAGATATAATAGGATATAATCCAACTGCTTCTTATCATGTGTGTTAACTGGGTCCTCCAGTAAGGTGATCTGATCCTTATTTGCTCATACTTGTAATCAGACATTTCAGTTCAAAAAGGAAACATGAATGTAGACTAATTTTAAACATAGTGGTATGTCAGATCTCAAAGTAGCGCTTACGAGCTGCACTGTCCAGTAACGTAGCCACTAACCACTTGTGGTTATTGGCCATTTCAGCTGTAGTCCAAAAATGAGATGTTCTGTAAGTGTAGAATACACATCAGATTTTGAAAACTTAGTATGAAGAAAAGAATTTTTGTAAAATATCTTAACTGATTTTCTGAAAAATATTTATTGCATGTTGAAATATTAATATTTTTGATATGTTGGGTTACATAAAATGTTTTAAAATTAATTTCTTCTTTTTACCATTTTAATACGGTTATTAGACAATTTAAAATTACATATGTGGCTCGCATTATATTTCTGTTGAACGGCACTGCTTTAGAGAATAAATAAATAAAAGTATTTCCTTTCAGGCTTCTAAATGGTGTGTCAAATCTGTAGCCATTTAGGGAGGTCAAGTTAAATTTGCTCTCTGGAAGAATCACTTAACTTGCAGAGTGTATTCTGGTATTTCTCATTGTAAAAGACATAAAGATCTATCAGTTCAAAGGTCTTAAATGTTTTAAAATTGCATGTAAGGTCAAACATTTTTTAAAGGTTTTTGTTGATTTTCTGCAAATGGCACAAACTAGCGTTCTTGTGTAAATCTAGCGAACCCAATAGACATGTGTGAGATGCCCTCAGAGCAGTAGCTTAGTGTTGCAGTTGCTGAAGAAATGTGCTCTACATGTTTAGCCCAGGAATGTTTCCACAAGGTCACTGATGATTATTTTAGAGGAAGAAGAGTCTTTCTTGGAGATAGAAAGTTTAACTTGTTATTATTTTTCTCTTTATCTACCAGATTTCCTTTCAGTCCATGAAATAATGCTTCACATTTAGTGATTAGGCTAGTGAAATAGTGAACCTTTGGGCTTGCTCGTGTGCAGTAACTTGGACTACATCATCTGTGCTTTCCCTCGTCACAACTTGTGATCACTGTCAACTATTGCAAATGACATCTTTCAGTTCTCTGCTTCTTGTTACATATGAGTTTCTTTGTGACTGTGTGAGTGATTAAAGAAAAAGAGCAGAAAATATGAGTCTTAGTAGGAGACTGGAGAAGTTTTTTTTATTAGTTTGGGGACAGCCTTCCTTCATATGCTGGACAAGTAAAATACCCACATAGTTTTGTGTGTTTTTCTATAAGTCTTCAGATTCTTTTGGGTGGAAGAACATCTAGTCCTTGTTCTTGAGCAGGAATTTGGAATAGTGAGTGTTTAGTGGAAGCATTTTAGGATTTTGACAGCTAATTTAAAATTTGTATTGTGTTTTTACCTTTGTGTCATACTTGTGGTGTTCTTGTATTCACAAGTGCGTTGGTGAGAATTTTAGCTTTATGATGATCGTACAGTTTAAATTTGTTAATTTTTGTCTTAATTAAAAATGGGACTCTGTATTAATAAATTCTAGAGTATGTGAATTCATATTGCCTGAAATCTATGAAACCTAATTCTTTTGACTTTAATGTGTAATCAGAATTCCATTATGGTTTTGAATATGATTTTTATTAGCTTATCAAAGTACGTGACACATTTAATTCTTCCTCAGGGAAGAAATGTAAAGTATGTCTGTGTACATTCAGGAAAAAGTTGAATGGAATACAAGAAAACTCAACAAAACCAAAATTACTCAGACTTGATTAAGATTTTTCTTAAATTCCTTCCTATGTTTAATTAATAAAATATTCTTTAGTTATTATACAGCTGTGTCAAATATGTATACACCCAGGGTGATCATAGGATAGACTTAATTACTGAATTGAGTGTGTGGCTTTAAACATGTTTGAAAACATTTTGATAGTATTGATATTTCTTTTCCCAATAGTATAAAAGTTTGATAAAATGTTATTTCCAGTGATTTGATGGCATTTCAATTTTTAGGTATTGGAGTGCTTTAGGCCAAAGCATTCTAAACATAGGGATATAACATTTAGTGCCTTCAATTCATACTCTTTACTGTATTCCAGATTAGAGTATAAACAGCTGATACACCAGTGAGAATGAAGGGAAGTTGTATGTGCTATTAAGACATTTACGTTCCATCCAAAGAGTGTCCTTGTCCTCTCAGGACTTGGCAGGTGGCAGAAGTTTAGAAAGGTGCTGGATTTTGAACTTAGCCTCTACTTCTTTCTGTGTCTGAGAAAGTAGAAAAATACGCTCCAAAAATATTCTTTAACATGTTCAGATTGAATCTGTGTTAAAGTAGGTATTCAGGGACATTTGTAAATAGTTTTTGAATGTGGGAAAGACCTTATTGGGAGGGAGGTGTGACGGTATCAAGTTACAGTATTAATATGCGAAACCTGAAAGTAGGTACTAATGCTTGCAAATTTTGCTCATTTCCTTCTTTCTAAAAAAAAAATTAATAAGAGAAGCAGTCAAGTTCTAAACCAGAAGTTGGCAGGCCCTGATTTGTTTGTAAGCCTAATTGTCTAACCGGATGAGCTCCGTCTCCTTTGGAGGGTTACCACCACTTTGCACCATTTCTAGGGAAGATAGAACTTCGCTGCTCAAAGGGTGGTCTTCAGACCAGCATCATCTGCATCACAGGTGAGATTTTTAGAAATGTAGAATCTTGCCTCCCCCACTGCGGAAGTACTGAATCAGGATCTGAATTTCAACTAGATTTCCAGGTGAATTGTATGTATATTAAGGTTTGAAAAGCAGTGGTACTGGAACTGGACTGACTGGGTTCAAATCCCTGCTCTGGCACTTAATAGCTATGTTAACTTAGATAAGGTATGGAATATTTCTGTCTTTCAGTTTCTTATCTGTATGATGAAGATTAAAATGGTATCCCTCTTTATAAGTTTGTTGTGAGGATTAGATGAATTAATATGTTTAAAATTTTTTTAACAATGTAAACTTGGTCAATAAAGTGGCCGTAGCATGGTTAAAGAGCTAGTTTATAGCAGAATGCCTTCACTCTTGCTGGCGTTTTCTCCAGTGCATCAGCATCTGACTGTAGGAATAATTTCATCCTAATCAGCTCCGCACCTATTTATTGAGACTATGTCAGGCAGCTGTTTTTCTGATGTTAGTAAAAGCAGTTCCTTGGAACTTGAGTAAAAAAGAAAATAAACCTAAGAACATTGGGTAAAGCTGAACAAATAGTATATCCTCTTTAAAGGAATATGCATAAGGTTAATGATACTTCATTCAGTAGAGAATGCTCTGACTGTCCAATAAATTATAATAAAAAATTCTTAAATAATGGTAATAGTTATGTTTTCCCTTTTAAATGTTCCATTGTAGGAATTTGTAGTTTTACTGTATTGAGAATGAGATTATATCAATGTTTTTGTAAAATTTAGATTCTGAATTGATACAGTTTACTCGTTACCTAAACATAGCATTCTTTCCTTCTCTCTGATCTAGGGAGAGATTTTGGAAGCTTTCTCTGATTGGTGTATGAAAGCAGGTCATGATCAAAATAACATGTGATATCTACATAGCTTTGTTGGTTGCTTATACAATACTTGGTTTTAAACCCTCCCACACATATGGATAGATTGCTTTTTCTTTTTTACTTATGCATTTGATTGTTATTAACTAACAATATTAGCCAGTTTATATTAGCCAGTGTGTGCTATGTGAAGGTACCCTATTTTATAAAACAAAATTGTGTCATTAATCATCTAGTCCTTTTGTTCTCAACTCTTGAAAAAAAATCCTGCAGTTGCCTTTTTATAAAAATTAAATCTCAGTTGGATGCTTGATTTGTAAAACAGATAAGTATAGAACTACTCTGACTGAAGGTGTTTTCCATCTCACTCTACTGTGGTCATCTACCAAGAGATAGTTCTTATTTTATTATTAATTAATTACATTTTGGCATCAGCATAGACCTCAAAAATCATGAGGATTTTTCTTGGTACTTGGACATTCCTGATAATTTTAAATGTTTTATTTTTCAATAAGCTAATAATTGGTTCAGCACAGCTGTAATATCAATACGTGAATCCGGTATGTTAATACTATATACTATAATTATTTACTTGTTTGTCTACCTTCTGCAAGAGTTAGTGTTCCTTTGAAAGGAGGATTGTCTTGAACATTTTTCTGTCTTGCTTCACACAGTGCTTTTCATGTGAAGATTTATTAAGTTAATAAATAAGTTGAAGTCTGTCAGATTGACAGGAATAGAAATTCCAGGCAAAACAATGAGTTTGGATTGGAGAAAATCTATTAAATATCCCATATATTCTTTACTTTTTCATAATTGTAATTTTTAATATGATTATTCAGAGGTATTTGGTTACCATTTTTATTATAAAAGGAAATTGATTCACAGTAAAGCTAATTATTTCCCTCATATATGCCAGTGTAGCAGAAGGACTCAGTTCTGTTGTGACTAAAAATTTTTTCCAAAAGAATGATGTGATTGAAAATAATATTCTTCCCCATCTAAAGGTCACATTTTTATTAGGGATCTATTAAGTTCAGTGCAGATAATGTAATTAGAAAGTGTGTGAAAACTGTGCATTTAAAAAGTTGTGTGGTTACTTTGCCGCTATATGCAGGACTCTCAAATTGTTTTGTTGTTCATTTCTATACATAACCAACTGGTACCTTATTCTCTCCTTGAATAAGTTGCTGTAACAGCAGATGGATATGTTTAGTTATAAGAAAGTCAACAAGTCATTGTTCCTTAGAGTGCCGGGCGCTCCGATTGATAACGGAGAACTTGATCTGCCATTCTGGTCTTTCCTACAAAATTAAGATTAAAAACATAGAATAAAACCATCTGTAGATCTAGAGAAATAGAAAATGGTTTTTTCCCTTCCCATACTGCTTTTAACAGGGAAATATATTTGGCATTTTAGAATCTAGAAGAATAAACATCTTTAAACTTTTAATATTTCTCTTGCCTCAGTTCTCAACTGGGGGCAGTTTTTGCCTTCTTATTCCCTCACCCCACCCTGGCCTAGGGGGCAATTGGCAATGCCTAGAGACTTTTCACAACTGGGGGAAGAGGGGTGCTACTGATAATTTAGTGAGTAGAGGTTAGGGACGCTGCTAAATACCTTGTAATGCCTAGGTCAACTCCCTCCAGCAAAGATTTATCTGGGCTATAAAATGTCAGTAGTGCTGAGGTTGAGAAATCCTGCTGTAGATGTTTATTCCAGTACCTTGCCTCTTTAATTTTTACATGGTTTGCTTTTTACCATTTTCCTATCTTACTAGTGATGCCTACTGAATACATTCTCCTATACCTTCCTCAGAGTTGGTGTCCCCATCTCCCACTACTCTTGTGCTGTAGTTTATCTTATGTTATCTGATACATGTCTGTTTTTTTATGTGAACCTACAGGAATGGCTACCTTGAGTACCTGCTAAATTATGGTCTATTGAGGCCAGAAATGCTTACAGCAGTATTTTTAATTAACTAGTCTCCTTCTAGTTAATTATACCCTCTCATGATTTAGCTTTAGGCTGGTTGTATCTGTGTGCTACTGGGAATATTGAAGTATCATCAAGTAGAAATACCATTGGAAAGTCATCAAAATTCAATTGGATTCAGTACATTGATTGAACTACAAACAGGTTAGAAAGCCATGCTCTTCATTTGACTTTTATTTTTATCATTAAGACAATACAGAGATTATTTACTTCTATTATTGTTACAAGTCCACAGTCCTTTATTTCAAACTCTTGGGGCCAGTAATGTTTCAGAATTTGGAAATTTTAAGATTTTAGAAAGGGAATATGATATGTTTGTTGTGTTTTATGTAACACCGCCAGTGGGATCTGGAGAAGCACTCCATAATCAAACACATTCATATTTCTACAGTCAAATTGTATGCATGTTCATATTAAGGGGATAAATAGACACTACAGATAGTTTTTGGTTAGTTCATGTTTGGTGTTGCTGCCAAATTATTTTTCTCCAAACTTACTTTTTTTTTAATCTTTGATTTTTAGAGCTTTTGGGATATTCCAGAATTGCCGGTAAGCAACTGTGGCTGTATAATACTTCTGTTACAATGACAAGTGACTTCAGCTATTTTACTCATGGTGAAAGGGTGTTTAAAGTCTTGTTCAGCTTTTCTTTCTTTTACCTGTTTCCTGATAGCTGTTTTTAGTTTCTCAGTTGTTATTTTTGTACTGTTGCTTTTTTTTTTTTGTATAATTTGTGTGCTTAACTAGAAAAAAGTTTAGACTCTTGATTTTAGAATTTTTTTCTCCTTAAGGTGAAACTATAAGTATCAGTTTCTTTTTTAAGTTATTCTGTGTACATTCGATTACTTTTCTGCTTTGCTAACAGAATTCTCTTTTAACCATTCTATTCATCCTGGATATACAAAATTACACAGAAAGGAAGATATCCTTTAATACCTAAGCTCAGGACTTGCCATTTTTATGTATGCATTTTGTCTAGCATTTGAGTGCAGTTAGGCTGTAAAAGGAGACGTTGAATTTTGCTAAGCTGTGTTGCGTAAACAAACAAACCTAGAAAGCTTATAACATGAACATATAAACATTTGTCTCACTTGTATGAAGTCCTCTGTGGGTCCAGACTCTCCTGGTTAGCTCTTCCACGTGTCGGCTCAGATCTGTGCAGCTTACATCTTGTAGCCCTGCCATTTGGAACACGTGTCCAGGCAAGATAGCTAGAGGGTCATGTGCTGTCTAACTGTTAAGTGCTTTGGTCTGGAAGTTAAGACATGAATTAATCACATGGCCTCGACCAACTGCAAGGTGGCTGGAAAATGTCGGGGAGCATATGGATATTCAGTGAGAAATCGATTTCTCTCCCTATATACAAAGGATCTAAACTTCATGAATAGGTGAGCACCCAGCCTGACACTACTGGATTCCATAGTATAGTGCCTGTTAATGTGCTATTTTATTTAATTCCCAGAACAATCCTTTGAAGTATCATTCTTGTTAAGATTTCAAAAGCTAATCTGAGAGTTGTCACACATGTAGTGCATATATATAACAGCTCCAGGGCAAAAATGTAGGCTTACTTTTTTTTTTTTTTTAATACATTTATTTATTTATTATTTTTGGCTGTGTTGGGTCTTCATTGCTACTCGCAGGCTTTCTCTAGTTGAGGGGAGCGGGGGCTATTCTTCGTTGCGGTGCGCGGGCTTCTCGTTGCGGCGGCTTCTCGTTGCAGAACACGGGCTCTAGAGTGTGCAGGCTTCAGTAGATGCGGCGCGTGGGCTCAGTAGTTGTGGCTCATGGGCTCTAGAGCGCGGGTTCTATAGTTGTGGCGCACGGGTTTAGTTGCTCCGCCAACAAGTGGGATGTGGGATCCGCGGCATGTGGGATCTTCCCGGACCAGGACTTGAACGCGTGTCCCCTGCATTGGCAGGCAGATTCTTAACCACTGCGCCACCAGGGAAGCCCTTTAGGCTTACTTTTTACGTGAAGGTAAGCACTTTTGCTTTTGTACACTGCTGCTTGAGAAATCTGGTAAAAGCATTCAGAGTTGTTTAAGGGTTTGTAGGTGCATGCTTAGTATAAGTACATCCCATTTGTTTGCTTATAGTCTCTTGAAGGATCCAAAATACTGTATGGTTTTAGAACCTGGCAAGTGAGGTCCAGATGGTGAGTTGGAGAAAGAAGAGTTGCCTTCTTTGGCTTGGGGGTGCTAGGCTCGCCTTGGGTTTTTTTTTTTTCTTCTTTTTAAATCATTCAGAAGCATTTTCTTTTCAAGGAGCATTCCCCAAGTTGCCAGCTTTCTTGCCTATTCTCTTGCCTTGTAAGGAAGAAGGTCAGGGATTGAATATGATCGTAATGGAAAAGGCAAATCTTTGTTCTCTGGCTTGTAGTTCCTTGTGTAAGGCTTTTCTTTGGGCAAAGCAGTGAGACTTTAAATCTGCCTCTACTTTTTTGTCTGGGGTATTGTGAAGTGGTCTATGTTTATGAATTGCTTTGAAGTTGGGAAAAAAATCTATGGATAAGAATTTCTAGTTTTATGGAGAAAAGTCCTAATCACATAGGATTTTAGGAGTATTTTAATGCTGATTTCTCAGCAACATGTGCTCTTGTTATTTTTTAATACTGGTATTAGATCTGACTTTTTATAGAAATTTGGCTTTATATTAGATCCCTCTTAATTTTGTCTTGTTTTCTATAGTTTCATAGTTTATTTAAGCACTATTTTTCCTAAACTTGTGAATTTATACAAAAATATTTCCAGATAATAGTATGGAGATTTGCTTTTTTCCTAGGAGTTTCTCTGGAAGAGGAACTGTTCTGCTTAGAAAATAGACCTAATGTTTTCAGTGTGACCTGCTAGGTTGATATAGTTCATTTTAGATTGATAAAACTAAATGAGTTTTATGAATCATATCTGTGTCTTGCATCTTGTCTAAATGCTGTATAAAAATTAAATTCTAAAACTTTCAGCTTTTTCTTTCTGTTGACATTTCATCAGTTTTATAAGGGTATAAAAGGAAATAGCGTAAGCTTGTTTTTAGCACCTGTTTTGGATGTGATGGTCAGTAAGATGTGATTAACCTTAAGTAATAGCAAGAGGGTCAAATTTCTAGAGTTATTAAATTTTAAAAATCCCAGCCTCCTGTTTGGTCCTTGTTGTAAATAATAATTGTTTTAATTTTATGGTTATTTGCAACAGATAAAACTTTGAAAGGAGTTGCAATATTGCCTTGTTCATTCATTGTCCAAGGTTTAATCTGTCTGTTTTGGAGGGATTTGGACCAGTTTTGCCATTCTGAAGTTTCTTTGCTGCTTCACTGTCCCAGAGTAAATATACTTTGTCATTCTGTTTAACTTCTAGCTTGTCTGGGGAAAAATAAAGACATCTCTAGTCTGAAATTGCTTTTGGGAGTATAGCTCCACATGTTTTGGTCTGAGTGAAAGGCCTAGGGAAACATGAATTTTGTTACCTTTTTATTTTATTTTCCTTTACTTATAAATCATCATGATGATTCTCCCTTTATATCCATGGGACTCGCTTTTTATAAACACCATTCATTCCCTTTCTTAGGGTGGTTATTTGTAGTTTGTTTTGCCATTTACAATCTTATAGGTCCTTTACAAATGGATCATTTTTTTACATTAAATTTTAGTAGGTCAAGAATCCATTTATTTAGGGTCCCCAAGAGAATCGATCTCAGAAGATTGTGGCTACACATTTTTTATGGCTTCCTACTGCTTTCTGTAGTCTTCTCAATTTAAACAGTAACAACATCAAAATATAGAGGGCATCATAAAGCCTTGGCTTTATGGTTTTATTTTTGTTTCACACTTGTTTCTAAGGGTATTGGTAATATTTGTTGGATTTGTAAATACTTGTAGTAAATCTACCTGCTATCACAAAGAGGGGAAATCTGGCATTTGAAGGGTTTAAACACAAACTTAGATGCACACGACCCGTGTGGAATTCAGCGACGGTCTTAACTAGTGCACCTTTAGATTTTCTTTATTTTATTTACACCAGTGTCTGTTTAAAATTTGTGAAGACATTTCTGTTATATCCTCCCAGATGCTTAATATCCCCATATCCATTAGAGGACTATGCCAAGTATTCATTTTGTTCTTTTATAAGCCGGAAAATAAACATGTTGCAAGTGATCGCTTTTCCCTCCTGCTGAGGTTTCTTAATTTTTTAAAATAAACTTATTATGGAGAACTTGAAACATATACAGAAGTAAACAGACTAGTGTGATAAATGCCCTTGTAGCCTTCACCCAGTTTCAATAGTTACCAACCTTTGACCAATTTCGTTTCATCTATAACACCAAACCATTTCACCCTCCCATATTACATTGAAGCAAATCTCAGACATCATTTCATCTGCATTTTTAAAGAACAGCTATTTCAGTGTGCATTTTCAAAAGGTAAGGACTTCTTTTAATTTAACCACAATGTCATTAACACATCTAAAACTATCAAAATTCCTGAATCAGTCATTGTTCAAATTTACAAATGTCCCAGGGATGTCTGCCTTCCTTCTTCACAACTAATTTGAATCAGTATCCAAATAAAGTAGAGACACTGTGATTGGTCAGTGTTTTTTATGTATCTTCCAATCTATAAGTTCTCTCTTTTTGTTTTTGTCTTTCTCTTTTTCATTTTTGCAATTTATTTAATGAAATAGGGCTGAGTTTCTAAGTCTGGATTTGCTTATTGCATTCTTAGTCATAGTATAATATCTTTCTTTGTGTTCAGTGTTTCCTGTAAATTTGGGAGTTAGGTCAAGAGGCTTGTTCATATTCAGGATTGATACCCCCCCCCCCTTTTTTCTTTTGACAAAACTGCTTTATAGGTTGTAGTGAGCTTTTCTATCAGGAAACACTTAAGATCTGATTGTCTTTTTGTGATGCTGATAGTCATTGGAATACACCTCTTAAGAGAAATTTACCCACATCTTCCATTTGGTTACCAATCTGGTGAGTTACATAGTGAAGGCAGAATAAGTGGTTAATTCTTCCTCTTGTTTATCAGATTTATTTTTTTCTTCCTTTTCAGAATAATGAGTTGGTTTCCTATTATCCTTTTCAGACTCGTTGTGAACTTGTATTTGTTGTGTTTCATTCCGTTGCAGTACTGCAGTATATGCTGCTATAGTCCTTACAGACCTTCTTAATTTTAAATAAACTTCAATTTAAATTGCTTTGCCTTAGGAAACTTTGGATGTATAAAAGTTGAATGGACATATTTGGTGGTAAAATAATGCAAATGCATGTTATTCAACTTAACCAATGCCCTAGGTGTTATTTTTAAAACTGAATACTTACCGAAACTGTTGCTTTAAACGTAACATATTTTCCTGGCCACCTCTTCATTTGTCAAGGGATAATCAATGTCTTAGCATTAGAATAACCAAAATTCCTTTATTAGAACTATATGTCTGTTCTTAAGTTCTGAATTAAAATAGATTAAGGTGGAATGCGAAGACCTTTATCAGAATCAAATTATCACAAGAATTAAGTTTAAGAATGAACTTTGTTCATTTTTATCTAAATATGCAAGAAGAATACACAAGAACAGCGACCTTCTTTGTCTGTTTACAGTGTTTCTTATCAGTGTCCACTTCGGCATTTTGGACTGGGTTGTGCTTTGCCTTAGAAGACGCTGAGCATCCTTGGACTTTGCTGACATAATGCTAGTGGGGCCTCTCCCAGTACTGTGGCCACCAGAAACCAACTCCTCCTCCCATTTCCAGATGTCTAGGGGGGAAGAAGGGTTATCATTTCCAGTTGCAAATTACTGGTCTAGATTCCACATTATAATGATAGCAAATCATAATGCTGTAATAAAAATATTTTTGTATAGCATTGCTTTGGTAATGTATGATTTGTAATAGACTTCTTATGTAAAATCTATCATGACCAAATGTGTATGATTTTACTGCATATGAAATTGTCTTCTATGCAAAAAATAGATATTTTTTTCCTCTAGCATTTTACTTTTTACACCTCCCCCAAACTCTGAAATCCTTCATTAAATTTAAGCTTTTTGTATGACCTTAACGTGTACATATACACACTCTCTGGCAAATATGTATCTTTGTATATTCCTTTGATCTTTTTATTGTGAGTGAATTTGATTTTATTTACAGGGAAACCTGTGCTCTTAACAGGATTTTTCTGCTAGCCCATTGCCTGAAACTGAACCTTTCCTTTTCATTTATCTCCAGTCTCTTTCCAATTATTAACCTTATCCTGTTTCTGAGAGGTTTTTTTTTTTAAGCCCATTTAATTGTCACCTTTTCTCTTCTTATCCACTCTCTGGCTGCCCATTTATCTTCTAGTTTACTGAGCCATATATATCGCCACATCTCCACTTTTCTGTCTTGTATTTCTTTCATCTTTTTGTAATCTGGCTTTTCCTCTTCTATTTTATTTGAAAAAGCTATTTGGTAATCTAGCTGTCAGTGTTTTCTTCATATGACTTATTTTTAATTTCTTTTTTGTTTTAACTGCCTGCCTTCTTATATGTCTTTACTTTCAACTTCTTTTTGACGTCCCTGAAATGTCTCTTCTTTCTCCTAATTACTCTTCTTTAAGTATTTAGTATTTCCTCTTATGTGGTGTATTATTCTTTTTTTTCACTCTTGTATCTTTTATCCCTTCTCATTTCCCCTGGGCACTCATGTCACATTGTGTCACAGCTGCTTTTTGATTATGGAATTCCCTCAGGAATTTTAGTGGGTGTACGTCAAAATGTTCTGCATTTGGTTCTTAACTTATCTTTATTTTAAATTTCTGTTATGTATAAAAGCTATGCTCTGGCAGAAGTGGTCTGTTTCCTACCCCCTGGGCATAACATGGGTTTCTAGGCTCTGCATCTCTGTTTACCTTCTCTCACTGCATAGACTGGCTTTCATCCACCAAACAGTAGTGCTCCTTTAAGGCCCATTTCAAATCCTACATCTTGTGAAGCCTTTCCTGCATATCTCTCCTTTGAGAGACCTACATATTTATTCTCTGCTACTTACCACCTCTTGTCACATGCTCTTTCTTTCCAACTGAACTGGGCACCAGAACTGGGTGTGGATCTTATGTTTCTTTACATTTTCAAATACTCTTGCACTACATTTTAGGATAATGTTAATGAACTCCTAAGTTGAAAGTAGTTCTGAAGCTAGCCAAATTCTCAGAGGTGAGGCATACCACAGGAACCCTACTTTGACCATACATCCTGGTTTATATCTTTTGTCTTGGTGTAATTGTTAATAGCATTTCCTTTCACTTTCAGAAATATCCCAGTTAGTATGATAAGTTGTGGCGTTACCTTGCCCTAATGCTATATGTGGGCAGTGTTCTGGTTAGGCTTGGTGAATCAAAAGATTCTTGTAATCAAGCATTGTCCAAAGCAGAGATTCTAATTTCGTAGTCCAAGGGTGGCCTGAGAATGTGCATTTTGAGAAGCATGTCTTAGGATTCACGTACTAGCTGCACTGTAATCAGTTTTTTGAGAAATAGTGCTCTGAGGTTTAGGGTCCTTGTTGGGATGAGGAGACTTGGGAAGGGACAGGGGAGATAATGAAATACCATTTATTCTCTATGAAGCTGGAGAACAGTTAAGATCGTGTTTCTTACTTGGTTTTTAATGGCTAGCTGTTTCTTAACATAAGCACTCTCTATACTTTGATTGCCTGTGTCCTAATGCAAAAGATTGGTAAAAGTGTGTGGCAGGAGTGTGCGAAACATTAGGGCCGTGTGTATATGTATGTGTGTGTAGCTAATGACTTAATGAGGGCATGAAATTTTAGTGCGAACAGCTGAAAATAGAAGTAAATCAGAACTTAATAAGATGCAACTTCGGAGGAAGATGGCATTAGCTAAAAGCACCAGAGACATCCCTAAATCTTACTAGATGTTTTTATTTAAAAAAAAAAAAAAAGAAAATTTAAAACAAACTTCAACAGCAGTCTCTTAACGATAATTGACAGAGTATGATTCATTTGAAAACATGGATTAGATTATTTGTAAAATAACTTTTAAAAATTTATGCTTAATACTTTTATTAAATACTTTTCTCTGTAGATTTACAGTTAAGATGTTTTAAACTTCCAAGTGGTAGCTCTTTCCCATATTATCTTTTATTCTAGAGCATAGGAAAAGATGACAAACTACCCCAAACATGTTTTGAGGCAAATATGACCTAAGTCCCCAAGCATGATACTAGTACTGCCAAAATGACAATGGTCTAATTTCATTGATGAACAAAGAACATTAAAATTGTAAAAACAAATAGAATACTCTTCAAACAAAGGAAGTTTGTTGCAAGACTGAAGAATGGCAGTTCCCAGTCCTCTGATATATCACAACAGTAGGCTAAAGAAGAAAAGTTATTGAGCATTTCAAGAAATACATAATATGTTATAACTAAAAAAAAGAAAAGAAACAGACTCACAGATACAGAGAACAAATTAGTGGTTATCGGCAGGGAGGGGCAACATAGGGGTAGGGGATTAAGAGGTACAAACTATTATGTATAAAATAAGCTACAAGGATATATTGTACAACACGGAATATAGCCAATATTTTATAATAACTATACATGGAGTATAACCTTTAAAAATTATCAGTCACTATATTGTACACCTGTAATTTATATAATATTGTATATCAACTGTACTTCAGTTTTTTTAAAAAAAGAAACACAATATGAAATAAAAGCATTTGGTACATTTTATCCACTCATAAGTTATGGACATTTTGGTTGTTTCCACCTTTGGGCTGTTGTGAATAGTGCTGCTGTGAACTTGTGTGTACAGGCATTTGTTTGCATACCTGTTTTGAGTTCTTTAGGGTACATTCCTAGGAGTGGAATCGTGGTCATATACTTGCCAAACTGTTTTTCACAAAGTCTATGCCACTTTACTGTCTCACCAATAATGTATGAGGGGTCGAATTTCTCCATGTGCTTGCCATACTTATTTTCTGTTGTTTATTTGTTTGTTTGTTCATTATAGCCATTCTGGTGGGTGTGAAGTGGCATCTCATTGTGGTTTGGATTTGCATTTTCCTAATCGCTCCTGATGTTGAGCACCATTTGGTGTATTTTAACTGACTCTCAAATCTTAAACAGTGAAGTAGAAGAGAATTCTTCCTTAAAATAATAAAATATGCTCCTCTTTAACAAAAAGCCAATATTCTATTTGTTGAAAATACTTGTGAACAGTTCTTTTAAATTTAGGGGTGGGGGGAAACCAAAGGTGCCACCATTATAGTTAGGTAATAACTGTGACTATAAAATTCCCAACTATTGGGAAAGCAGAGACAGATTCCCCCCCCTTCCACCCGCAAAACAAACAGACGAGCAAAAACTGTCCTTTTATACATCCAGGAAGTCCAGCTGACCCAGATAAAGGGCTCTGGAGTTGGACAAATACAAGTTCAAGTCCCAGCTCCACAGATTAACTGTGAGCTTTTGAGCAAGTTATTTAACTCTTCTCTCAGAAATCCAGATAATAATCCTATTTCATCTGTTTTTTTTAGTGAGTTAGATATTACATACCTTGTATATGTTACATGTAATGGTAAATAGCAGTTATATGGGAAAATAAACAGGCATGTTTATGGAAGAACATTTTGAAGAACTGAGGTATTAGAACCAATAATTGTACAAAAAAATAATTCTAGTCCACAAATAGCAGTGATGAGTGGGACAGAATAAGAAAATATTATACAGCATGGTAATTGATTTATTTCTCTGGTGAGAGTTAAATTTTTGTGTTCAGCAACCATCTTTTGCATTTTTCATTATCAGCATTTAGCCCAGTTTCTAGCATGTGGAAGATACATATGTATTTTTTTAAGTTTTGTTGAATACAGGTTCAGATTGACAGAGTATATTAAACAAACACCTTAAAAAATCTGTTAAAGTAACTTTCCAAAACATGGAATTAAGAGTACTTATTAAATCAAGCTGAGGTAAATGAATAGTGATTTTAAAAATTGTTAATCGGCCTTCCCTGGTGGCACAGAGGTTAAGAATCCACCTGCCAGGGCAGGGGACATGGGTTCGAGCCCTGGTCCGGGAAGATCCCACATGCCGCAGAGCAACTAAGCCCGTGCGCCACAACTACTGAGCCTGCGCTCTAGAGCGCACGTGCCACAACTGCTGAGCCTGTGTGCTGCAGCTGCTGAAGCCTGCGCTCCTGGAGCCCATGCTCCGCAACAAGAGAAGCCACCACAATGAGAAGCCCGTGCACCGCAATGAAGAGTAGCTCCCGCTCACCGCAACTAGAGAAAGCCCCGTGCGTTGCAATGAAGACCCAGTACAGCCAAAAATAAATTAATTAATTAATTAAAAATAAATAAATAAAAATTGTTACTCACAACTTTTACAATATAATCTCCATATGGATGAAAATCTTAAATATACTGTAAAAAGTCAAATACTTATGTGTAACATTTCAGGAGGTTTGGGGACCACAGATTTCCTTCCAAGCTCTAGTTTTATAAATGGATTATTACATTTACTGTAAATTAGTATGAAGAAACAAATTAAAATGTGTCACTTATTCAGGAAAGATACTTGGGAGAGAAATAACTTTATACCCTTTAGAAAGTTGAGAGCTTGCATGTTGAAAGTAGAATTAAAAGAGCTTCTGAAATAGCTGGTGAAAAGAAAAAAATATGTTTTGCCTTGACTTTCCCCCTTATGAATGTGTGGGGGAACAAGAAGTGGAATTATAACAAAAGAGAAGATTTGGAGAAGGCGTGGGTTAATGGAGCACCAGATCAGTAGGTTTGTTCAAGCACAATGGAAGGAATAGGCGGAAAAGTAGAGAAAAAATAGAGATTAGCCTGATGAAACTCAAAATTGAAGATAAGGATCCTGACATGGAAGGGCAATAGGAAATCTCTGCAGAGTATTGAAAAGAGGAGTTGGGGTTTAGAGGTGTAACAGATGAGCCTGTAAAGTGAGTTGTAGGGTGGCTAAAGAGACTTAGGTAACTAATTGGCAAATGGATGCTCTTGGGGGAAATGATCTGGATACAGTTCATTGTTCAAATCAATTAATATATTATTTTCAAATATGAATGAGGAGACTTTATAATTTTACCTTTTTAAACCTCTTGTAAGACAGTGCTATTCGCACTTTTAAATACTTGGTGACTAAAGAAAGTGACGTTTATGTATGTCTTTGTGTTTTAATAACGGAAGTTTACAAGGAAGTTGTACTTTTCTAGCGGTTGCACATTGGGGATTCAAGGACTTGAGTATCACAAGCAACAGGCATTAATTACAGTATCACAGAAGCCCAGTTGTCATTAGTAAGAACTACATGTGGCCTTCCACGCCTAGCTGGCAAATAAAATTCTGGGAATTAGGTTGACTTTATGATTGGCCTACTAACCACCTCTTGAAATGGATTTGTTTCAATGGATTTCTGTTTTGATGAAAATGTGTACCAGTTGTTGGCTGCATGACAAAAGCACTAGTACGTTAGTAACAGCATAACGTTCAAGTATATAATCTATATTATATATTAATACGTTTATTCTGTATTTGTAGTGTTCACTGGTGTTAACAAGTCCTAAGAGGGTGTATGAAAAGTACGGAGGTGGGACAGGAAATGTAGATTGTGTAAATTGGCAGATGCTTATCTCTTTTTTGTTGTTAAAGACAAACTTAGGAATGATTACAAATGAAGAAAGTCCTCTAAACTCATAGATTTAGACGCTATGACTTAGAACAGTGCTGTCCAATAAAAATATAATGCAAGTCACATATGTAATTTTCAATTTTCTAGTAGCATTATTAAAAAATTTTTAAAATGAAATTAATTTTAAAGTTTTTATTAATGCAGATATCCAAAATTATTATTTCAACATGTAAACAATATATACAGTATCTTTGAAATTTGGTCTGTATTTTACACTTACAACATATTTCATTTCAGACTAGCCACTTTGTAAGTGCTTAATAGCCATAGGTAGCTAGTGGCTACTGTATTGGACAGCATGGATTTGGAATGTTTGCCGTGTCTTTCTATCTGTCATGGGTTAACTTGTCTTTTACTCCCTCTTACCACTTTTTATTGTGCATAGATTTTAAGAACTGGGGCACACCCCAGTTTGTAAAAGTAAGATTAATAACCCTTCATAGCTGGAGGGAATTAGATGTGAAAGGTCTAAAAGAAAGCTCAGCACCCAGTGTAGAAATGCAAACTGCTTTCCAAGGGATTCTGTTTTGAAATATATTTCTCTGCCCATGATTCTTCATTATTGCTGTCTTATGGTAGTATGTGCATCCTTTTTACTTGAGAAAGAATCTTTTTGCGAATGGAGAGTATGTCTTGAACATCACTTTTGTGACAGGAAGTATATTTGGCTTAATTAGGATTCCTAGATGGAGGAGTTTATTTAGTAAGGAGGTTACATTGGACTTAAATGTATTATTATTGGTTTTCTAAGCTGAAATGTCATTTGTTATGAGTTTAATTTTTTATATTAACACCTTTTAAGCAAATGTAAGCTTATGTATTTGTAACTCTTTTACCTTGTTACAGATAATCTTGCCATTAGCAATACTCATGTTTTAGACAGTCTCTAATGAGCAAATATGGTGTTCTCACTATGGGCATTTTTAGAAGTACTGCTTTTATTCAAATTATTTGTGTCTTATTTTCTAGGAACTTAATTCCTGGAGGGATAATATTATCTCAAGATGTAAAGTTGACTTAATCTAGTTACAGTTGGACCTTATTTGATGTAAACTTTAAATAAGATAGTTAGTTCTCTGTTTTTCTGGATTGTGATTTTTATTTACTACCCTAATGCCATAGTCATTTTGCTGTTTTTGAACACTTAATTTGAATATTAAAAACTTCATGAAATAAAATTTGCGTATAGTACACGGTAGAACCAGACTGTGTTTTCCAAGGCTTCTAATCTTTTATATTTTTATACCATTTTTTCTTATGTGTTGAATTATGACAAGTGTCACTTAATTGCAGGTATGCATGCCCATTTGATGCAATAGCTATTACTTATTGACTGTGCTAGATACTTTGCTAGGTAATGTACATGTATTATCTTTTTTCTCAGTTCTCTCAGGGAGATATTATAATCATCTTTTTAGAAATGAGAAGAGTAAATCTTTGAGAGATTATGTAACTAGTCTAAAGACATGCTAATTAATTGTGGAAGCAAGCTTCAAGCTCAAGTCTGTCTGATCCCAAAAGCCATGCTGTTCATCACAATGCCTTAGATATTCTGACGGCATCAGGTGTGAGTGTGTGTGTGTGTGTGTGTGTGTGTGTGTGTGGGCACGTGCCTTAGTGCACGGCTGTGTGTATTTGTGTGTGTGAGAATGTGTATGTGGGGTGGCGGTGAAGAGATGAGGATAATCATTTTAGCACAGTACTCCATGAATACTTGTCAGTTTATGCTTGTGTTGTGTGCACATGCTTAGGGCTTGTTTCTTTGTAAAGAGGCCTAGGCATTATAGTCTGCTATACTTGTAAGAAAGTAATATATATTGTGTAGTGACAACCAAGGCTGCTGTTGCTTCTTGGCCTTTTGCCAAATGTAGTTTTGAAGGCTAGTATTGATATATTAAATCTTAAGGTATACTATATCTTACAAAGAAAATATTTTGAAAAAAATTTAAATAAAACCCAAGAGTTTATATTTGCATATACTTGCGTACTGGCAGCCTGTAAGCCAAACGTAGCACTGTGTGTTTGTGTGAACTGTTTTAAAAAACTGATTTTGAATTCCTGTATCGAGACTCACTTGGTTGCAGTAGTAGAAAATTCAAACCAAACTGGTTTGAGAAAAGCATTAATTTGTTGGCATTAACTGAATAATGGCACAACTGAATAAGTTGTCTCACGTAACTGGGAAGTTCGGGGTAGAGTTGGCCTTAGGCATGTCCTCAGCGTCTTGACTTACCTCTCCATCTGCCAGGTCTGTTTCCTTTTAGTTGACTCCAGTATTGGACAAGCTTTGTCGTTGTGGTTATAGGATAACTGCCTAGCACCTCCCAGCTACATCCTTTAGGTTCAGATGTAGTATGAAATAGTGTGAGATTACTAGCCCCAGTATTTCTATCAGAAGTGCAGTTGCATCTCCATAACTCTAATTGGGTTCATCATTGAATCAATCACAATGGGGTGAGTGGAGCAAGGGTGAAATGTTATGCACTTATGGTTCAATGCCTGATATTGGGGTAGGTGTATAGGTTATGAGAAGGGCTGCAAATGTGAAGTGGCTTACCACAAGTCAGGTGAGTGGGGCTGAGTAGCAAAACCAATGTGCATTTCTTTTGGGGTGGCAGGTATTCTTTATTTCACCATAGTCCTCACTCTTTCAAGCATGCTGGCTTATTTAAGTAATTTACATTACCTGCTTGGTACTTTAGAGTACTTGGTTTTAATTCCTCTGGTTTATATCTTCCTGTTATCAGAAATTATTGAAGAATTTGTTGTGTTTATATAAAAAGTATATTTTTCTCTAGTGCATTTAACAGATCTATTTTTATAGTTTAATCTTTTGGATATCTGTGGCTTACTTTTTGAATAGGAAGTTACATTTGTTTTGAGTTGTGGAATGGCAAAGATGTTTACAAAGGGTTGGGTTATTTTTTAAATGACTTTACCAAAACAAGTTTATTTCTTGGTTAAACCTCAGCCAGATGTCCTGAACTGCTTCTGGCAGTTTTTTAGAAGATCCTGTAGCCAAGGTTTTGACATGTATGTATAGTTACAACTGAACCAGGAGCTACTAATCTAAACACCAGTGGATGGGCTGCTGTAGTTGGAAGGAAGAGGTTCCAAGCCTAGCCCTTCTGTAGGAACAGAATCAGAGGCATTTCTAGAGTCCCTGACTCAGAGCAAGCCAGAACTGGATGGGGTAGAGAGGCACAAGTCTGTGGCAGTATTTGGGATTTGTGTCAACAGGTTAAAATTAAGAGTGGGATCTAGAATTGAGTACAACTAATGTAGAAAAAACTCTTCCAACAGGATTCTCTTGCACTGGCGTTAGATTCAGAGCCTTAGGGTTTGCTCTCAGGCATGTCTTTGCATGTTTTAAAGACACACCTCTCCACCCATTGTCTATATTTACTCTCTCTATATTGATTGTGATTTCCGATTTTGTCGACTTCCACTCTTTGCCTTTAATCCTTTTGAGTCTAGGGTGGCCGGATAAAATACAGGACACCTAATTAAATCTGAATTTCAGATACACAACAAATAACTTGTTAGTATAAGTATGTCCCAAATACACATGGGATATACTTATACAATATTTCTTGTTCATATGAAATTCAATTTTAACTGGGTGTCCTGGGTTTTTCTTCAAATAAACTTTTTATTTTGAGATAATTATAGATTCATATGCAGTTGTGAAAAATAATTCTGAGAGACCACCCTGTATTTTTATTTGCTAAATCTGGCAACCCTCTCTGGGTCTTTTCATCATAAGGCAACCCAACCTCAAAGCAGTTGTGTTTTGCCAATGATAAATATTAGTTGGAAACCTTTTGGAGACCCTCTAATACTTCAGACAAGACTGATTTTTGAAAGAATAATGTTTGATGTAAGATACTACTAAAAGTACTTCAGCATTTTCAAAATTGCAGAATAAAATTACTTTAAAAGCTATGCAGGATACTGCATTGGAAATGTTAGGAAACAATGAACTAATTTAGCTTGAGACATCTCTGAGCAGGTAATATTTTGAGCCAGGTAGTCTCAGATCTCTTTCATCGCCCAGTCCTTTAAAGTTGTTACAACTCCTTTGACCCAGATTTGGCAAGAGGGTTTATAGTTCTCTCTTTTCTAGCAGTTTGTGGTGATTTCAGAACTGTGGAATTATAATTTGCCTACCACACCTTTGAATAAGATGGGAAACAGAAAAGACGGGACGCTTCCGGTTTTCAGAGTTCTTGCGTCAAATTGAATCAGCTAGCTTGTTTCAATTTGTCCTTTTTCCTCATCTTGACAGGATAGCATGGGGAGAAACATGACCAGCTTGTTTCCCACACAGCTACTTAGTCAATCCCAGCTGTTACTCTTCATTGGTAAACCTCATTAGTACTTTTATCTTAGAATAGACCAAACTGGGGGAAAGGAGAGGAAGTAGAACTGTGAAGTAAAACTGTATACTAAGTAAAACTTAGTAAAAATTGATCATCTCTCTTTTTCCTTTATGCTTGGAAATAGTTGGGTAAATAGCTCTAGAACACTGTTCTCTAGTGAGGAGATGAAAATTGGAGCTGGAATTAATTAGTCCACTGGACCTTCCATTGGGTCACCTCTGGTCTCCAGCTTTACCTCCTCTGGAGGGGCACTGCCTCGATATGTTCTTTGTGTCACCACTCCCTGGGAGGCAAGACAGTGCACGGAGGCCTTTACGGCAGTGCTGCTGCTGCAGGGCTCTGATTACGACAGCATTGTCCAAAGAACTTTCTGCAGTGGTTGTAATGTTTGATCTGCCACATGTGGGAACTGAGTGCTTCAAAGGTGGCTAGTACAAATGAGGAACTGAATTTGTAATTTAATCTTACTTATTTTAGTTTTTATTGAAGTACAGTTGATTTACAATGTTTCAGGTGTACAGCAAAGTGATTCAGTTATATATATACCTATTTTTTTTCAGATTCTTTTCCATTATAGGTTATTACAAGATATTGAATATAGTTCCCTGTGCTATACAGTAGGGCCTTGTTTATCTTTTTTTATATAAGGTAGTGTGTATCTGTTAAACCCAGATTCCCAATTTATCCCTCCCTAATTTTACTTATTTTAAATTTTAATAACCACATGTTGCTAGTGGCTACCATAGTGAATGGAGTCTTAAATCTTTATCCAAGCTTCTTCAGGAATAGACAAGTCAGTTTGTGTTTGTTCCCCAAGCATACACTGAAAATAAAACCAAACAAATATAGTGTTTTGAATAGTCTATAGCCTGGCTTTTTAAAGTAGGGCTTGACAGGTGTCAAGATCTAATCATTTAAGCTTTGGCCTTAATGATAACATCACCAGTTGTGACATCATGGGTCTCTACAGTATAGACAAATATGATTGCTGTACCAGTCAGGCAGTTATTTTGTATGAGGGTTTTGTTTTTCTACATGAGACTTGGCTGAATGCTTTGCAAGTAAATAATTCTGACATTTCTTGAACAATCACTATTGCCGGGCATTATTCCAAGTCTCACAGCAGCTTTATGGATGTTATTCTCACTTTAAGAAGAGAAAACTGAGGCACAGAGAGAGAAAATAATTGCCTGGGATCACACAGTTGGTAAAAGGTGGAACCAAGATTTGAACTCAGGCATACTGGCTCCAGAGTTCATGCTCTTAACTGCTGTACTGCACTGATCTTGTTAAGTTGTTGTTAAAGTGGCCATAGACATTTTGTTTGTATGCCTACAAGCTGAGTACTGGTGGAAAATGCGTTCTTAGTTCCAGTTGAGGTCCCGGGATGTGTACTGCAGCCCTGATTGTGTAAGGAAAAGTATCCCGGTTCTAAGCCATTGAGGGGAGTGCTGGGGGGTCAGCTCTGGGTTCTAGCTGAGCGATAGCTTGGGCCTGGCTCATGTGCTGAGGATAGTGGAGTGGGAAGGGAATTCCTCAGTGGCTTTGGGCTGGGAAAAGGGCATACTTAAAGCAGATCAAGATCACTGGGCATGGCTAAGGCAGGTCAGCTTCTTACAAGCAAACATTAAACAGTTACTGAGAGGTGACGGATTAATCTCTTGAAAGCTAAATTTGAAATAATAATTTGATACATTATGACCATATACTTTGACAGAGTCATTCAGTCTAATAATACTTGTTCCTCAGCAGACCAGGCTATAATTTGTTTTATTTTCCAATGGAAATATAAAATTAGTTGAATAGAATAACATTGGGTCTTGATGCATTAAATACTATGGCAATGCTAAAAAATACTATGGCAGTGCTAAAGACAGTTGTTCTAAAACAGTGTATTTTATACTGTTTGTATAAGGTGAAGGAAGTAGTAATTTCTTTTAGCCAACTCTTTTTTTTTTTTTTTTTGCCACACCACGCGGCTTCCAAGCGCCTTGGGGGATCTTAGTTCCCTGACCAGGGATTGAACCCGCACCATCAACAATGGAAGCGCAGAGTCCTAAGCACTGGACCACCAGGGAATTCCCTTTTAGCCAACTCTTGACATTTTGTCGCCTGCCTGCTCCTTTTGAAAGAATGTCCTATCTAATCCCTGATTTTCCTCAGTAATTAATGCTAATGTGTTATTTTTCCTAGGCATGTACTATTTTTAATGTTGACAGATTGGGCACATTACAAAATAAGTGACTAAAAAATAAATTATCTTCTCCACCATTTATCTTCAGAGACACTATGAGTTATTAAGTTATCATATTGCTTTAATCTATTGTAGTATATACACCTGCCTGAAGTCATGAACAAATATAAATTTCTTCCTTTCAGTATTTCTCTTCTACTGAAGTGTTGATTGTGAACATGTCTTCGGACTCCTGTACTCTAAAGTATGTGCTAGCCCTCATTTATTTAGGAAATGTAAGAAACACTGTTTTAAGGATATGTTGATATCTAGATATGCAGGGTGGTATAAATAAGGACATTGGCACTTAGCTACTTTATGAATGCTTTTTTATCATAAAAGTACAATTTATGATTTTTTAATAAACTAACTTTTCCAATTTCTTTAATACATTTTTTATTCCTCATCAATTGTCCTCTTGATGTATTTGTATTTTGATATCGTAAATACTATTTCTGTTCTGTTCTAGCCAGATACATGGTTGTAATGGGATTCTAGTTACATCCATTTTTTTACCCTTTCTGGATCATGGTAATGTTTTACCAACTAGAAACAGAGTAAGATGAAAGTCTACCGAAGTATTACTTCTGGTATGGTACTAGTACAACAATTAGAGGATATATATTTGTGGTAGACTGTATTCTTCTGTATTATTGTGTTTCTCTATGTAGTTCTTTTCTTTTTTTTAAATAAATTTATTTATTTATTTAGTTAATTTTGGCTGCGTTGGGTCTTCGTTGCTGCGTACGGGCTTTCTCTAGTTGCGGTGAGCAGGGGCTACTCTTCATTGTAGTGTGTGGGCTTCTCATTGTGATGGCTTCTCTTTGTTGCAGAATACAGGGTCTAGGTGTGTGGGCTTCAGTAGTTGTGGCACGTGGGCTCAGTAGTTGTGGCTCGCGGGCTCTAGAGCGCAGGCTCAGTAGTTGTGGTGTACGGGCATAGTTGCTCCGCGGCATGTGGGATCTTCCCGGACCAGGGATCGAACCCATGTCCCCTGCATTGGCAGGCAGATTCTTAACCACTGTGCCACCAGGGAAGTCCTATGTAGTTCTTATTTTCAAAGAAATCAGTAGTAGGGTCAATTTCCGGTGTCTTAGAGCTGGTTACTAACATGTTATTGTACTACTGTTTCTTGTTTGTCCTATCCTTTATAATATTGAAGGGTTATTTTTTGAGGTGGTTGCTTTTAGCTGATTTCTTTTTAAAATAAGAGTAGTGGCTGATATTATTGGTTGTAGAGGAAGGCAAAGGGATGTTCACTTATTTCCAGGTGTGCCTACCTGCCCTAAATCTTTTTGTGTGCTCCTCAGTTATAGTAGGTTACTACTATTACTACTAAAAGGGAGAGCATGTGCAGGAACTATGCAGGTTTTTAATATTCCTATCAGATTGAAAATTTTCCTCACTATGGTGTAAAAATTCTATTAGGATTGGCGTTGTTAGATTTTGATAATTGTTTCGTGGTTCCCAAGAATGGATTCAGAAGTTTCATGTGAACTTGATTTTCACAGTTAGATATAAAAGGAAAACAGTAGCTAGTAGAATTTTTCTCAATATCATGTTATACTCTTCCTTTCTCTCCATTTGGATAAATAGTGTTTTCTAGTGGGAGTTAAGAATAGCTAAAACAGCCTGTGACTCTTAAAACCTGTTTAGGGGAAAAAAAAACCCTTTCTGATAAAAAGAAGTACGATGTCACAGAGTATTGAATATATGTACCTCCTGCTTGTAGTTTTTGTTATATTCTCTTATTTTTGCATTCTACTCCTACATGGATGTGCTTATTGGCAATATTCAAATCTGTCTCAGACTTTTATGTGTGCCTTGGGTGCCTCTGCAAAAAAGAACCTACTGATTTCTTTATTAGTGAGTGCCCTGAGTTAAAACTTACTATTGAAGACTTATTACTTCAGCTGCACATCATAAAACACAGGGCCTTTGTGGACTTACTTACTGTTAGCCCCTAATGTTGTTAGTAAAATCAAGGAGTGATTTGGTGACTTGGCCATGAGGTCTTG